>NC_133411.1:33142500-33767500 GCF_049350105.2 Macaca mulatta
TTATCTACCTAGAAAAAGAGAGAGAGAGAGGGAGATAGTCTAGTGGAAAAAAAAAAAAAACCCTGAAATTCAGTATTCATACCTGGATTATTGTCCCAGCTCAGCTCCTGGCTGTATGACTTTGGACAAGTCACTTGGGCTTTCTGGGCCTTTGTTTACATACTTGTTAAACTGGGAAAGCACCCAACTATGGCAAGGATACAATGAGATCATAGATGTAAGAGTGTTGAGAGTGATCTACCCGCTCTACAGACATCAGGAATAGCTAGCATGCAGCTGGTGAAAGCTGATGTTAACATCTTAGAGGGATGGTGTTTCAGCCACAGAGTCCCAGGGTGACCTGGGCAGAGACTCCTGTTCTCCCCAGCTGTTCACCCCTCCTTTGTTAAATCACCAATAACAGCTTTATGCCCAGAACAGAGGTCCAGAAGCCAGCTCACCCCAGCCCTAAGCCTGGTGTGGGCTGAGCTGGGGCTGTGTCTTCCTGGAGCCTGGCATCTGCTCACCTGTTCTTATTTCCTGGAGTTCCACTTCACCTGGGCATAGGTGGGTAGTTCAGATTTCACCACCACCCTACACAGAGGGTGAAAACCTGGGAGGCCAGGGCAGGAGTATATGAAAGAAGAGGAAAAGTGTGAATCAGAGCTCAGAAGGGAAAGAAACTACCCCCTTTGCCAAAAAGTTGATTATTGTGCAGAGAATAGAGGTTCACTGTAGAAAAAAGAAAACAAGTCAAAGAAGATGAAAACTACTTGTTAGTGGCCGGGTGCAGTTGCTCACACCTGTAATCACAGCACTTTGGAAGACTGAGGCAGGCGGATCATGTGAGGTCAGGAGTTCGAGACCAGCCTGACCAACACGGTGAAACCCCATCTTCACTAAAAATACAAAAAATTTAGCTGGGCGTGGTAGCACACACCTGTAACTCCAGCTACTTGGGAGGCTGAGGTAGGAGAATTGCTTGAACCTGGGAGGCGGAGGTTGCAGTGAGCAGAGATCACCCCACCATTGCACTCCAGCCTATGCAACAAAAGCAAAACTCCATCTAAAAAAAAAAAAAAAGCAAAAAAAAACAAAAACAAAAAACTACTTGTTAGTCTCACCACCCAGAATGAAAACAGTTAGTGTTTTAATGTTTTAGCTATTTTACTTCCTGACTTTTTACACATACACCAATGTGTATATAAATAGAACTTTAAAAATGGAAAGGGATCATACTTCTTAGTGTGCTGTTAAATGTTTAACAAATGGCTGACAGGGAGGGGCCATCCTGATTTGTAGCATTTGCCAATTTCCATGGTGTAAACACTCCCACCATGGCTGGTTTCAAAGTATCAACATGATGTCAACCAGCTTGCAAACTTCCTGAAATTTTAACAATCAGCTCTTGGGAAACAGCAAGAGCCAACTCCAGCATGCTGCCAACTACATTTTGTTTTCTAATTAGCCTTTCTTCCTCACGCTATAGTACAAACGTCTTTAGGCCTAAACTTTTCGAAAGTTGTCTTTCTCAAATTACTTTTTTGAGTCAAAATTGTTTTCCTTTGGGAATCTGGAGCCGATTGTAAATACTGTCCTATAGTTAGAATTTGCCTGTTTCTCATGTTCCATAGATCCTTGTCTGAGTGGGGAGTAGACCCACACTTTTTTATTAGGTGGCTGGAATACAGACGTAATTTAAAAAAAAAAAAAAAAAAAAGATTAATGTGATGCTGTGAAAGCATGTGGCGGCTTGGCAGTTCATTATCTGTGGACGGATTTGACGTAATAGAGACAATTTTCTCCTTTGCAGCTCCTTCTCCTTGGCCCAGCCAGCTCAGTTCTATGCTTGTCACTCATTACACTTGGCTTTTCTGATGGAAATTGGCCCCTGCTCCATTCTGTCTGATGAGAGTAGGGCTGCAACTGTTTGGCCCAAGTCAAACCTCATAATCAGATCCATGTTTTCCTTGTTGAATGGGAGCTCTGGGAAATTGGAAGGGGAAGAGGGAGTGGAGAGCTGCACTCACAGAGCGGCTGTGTGTGTGTGTGTGTGTGTGTGTGTGTGTGTGTGGTCATCTCCCACTTGGCTCCAGAGTAACACATTGGCCTTCCAACACTGGTGGACTGTTAGATCTCTGCCAAGAGCCTAGTAGGTGGAAAAACTTGGTGCCAAGGTCTCCCACACTGGGCTTTTAATTACTTTAAAAGAGGCTGAGCTTTGTGAGCTTCTGGTAACAAACCTGGCTCTCCCAGGCCCTGTGGATTTAGATGGGGAGTTTTGGACTAAGGCTTCATGAGTGTGGCCAGCATGTGTTAGGTGGACATGGGAGAGGGCAGTCCACTGTCACAGTAAGAAGGAAAGCCTTGGCCATTCCCACTGGGTCTGGAGCTAGCCAATGGAACAGAGGAAGGCAAGAAGTCTGGTTTGGAGCCCTGACAAGAGGGCCCAACTCAGATTCCTGGAGTGTAAGAGGCCAAGGACAAGGCCCGTGTGAATGAGGGGCCTTTATTGGCGGAGCCCCTAGGTCTCTCCAGTCCCCTAGGTCATCGTGGACTCCTCCTCTTCTCTATCCCCTTCCCCACTAACCTCATTCCAAATGGTCACCAAGACTAGTCAACTGTGCCTCTGAAATTGTCCAAGATGCCAGCCCCTTCCCCCAGCATCCCATTGCCACTCCCCTATCCAGGCAGTCACTGGTTCCCATCTGAGCTATGAGGAACAGTCCTCCAACTGCCTCCCTGCCGTGTGGTCTCACTCAGTGCACAGACATCCCATTGTGTCCCTACCCCACTCCCCACACATTGTGTTTTTATTTTATTTATTTATTTATTTTTAGTAGAGACAGGGTTTCACTATGTTGGCCAAGCTGGTTTCGAACTCCTGATCTCGTGATCTACCTGCTTCGTCCTGCCAAAATGCTGAGATTACAGGCATGGACCACCGTGCCTGGCCTTATTTTTTATATTTTATTTTATTTTATTTATTTTATTTTTGAGACGGAGTCTCACCCAGGCTGGAGTGCAGTAGTGCAGTCTCAGCCCACTGCAACCTCCACCTTCTAGGTTCAAGCTATTATCTTGCCTCAGCCTCCCCAGTAGCTGGGACTGCAGGTGCGTGCCACCTTGCCTGGTTAATTTTTTGTTTGTTTGTATTTTTGGTAGAGACAGGGTTTCACCATGTTGGCCAGGCTGGTCTTGAACCCCTGGCCTCAGGAGATCTGCCTGCCTTGGCCTCCCAAAGTGCTAGGATTATAGGTGTGAGCCACCGCACCTAGCTACATTGTGCTTTTAAATCAGTAAAGTAATATATGTTCATAAGCATTTAGAAGATCTAGATATTTAAAGGTGAAAAACCACTCATAGACCTCCTTTCCTGAGATGAAAACAGTCATTTTAGTGAATATCTTTCAAAGACATTGCATATCAATTTCATTTTTAAAAATGAAAACAATCAAAACTACTTTGTAACCCACTTTCTCCTCACATATTATGGCAAACGTTTTCTCATATACATACTTTTCTAAAATGAAGTCACAAATCTGGTTATATCTCTCTCTTGCTTAAAAAAAATTAAACCACTAACAACCAAAACCGATTACCTGTGTGACAAAGGTCAAAATCCACGTGCACTCTGCCCCAAACTACACCTTACACTAACTCCTAGCCCCACCACTGCGCACACCCTCCACGCCAGCCCTCCTTGCCTGTTGCATCAACATACCACCTGCATGTTTACCCTCAGGATTCCATAGGACTGGGCTTGTGTAAATGACTCCTATCACCCCCAGTTCCACCTGTGAATTCTGCCATCCTTTAATGTTATTTATGTAGCTGTCCCTAGGAAAACTGGGAATCTCTTGAAGCCAAAAACAGAACTTGTTCAGTTTGTATTTTTAGCAATTTGTGGTAATGCCTGGCACAGGGTGGTGGGCACTCAGTAAATATTTAGGGAATGCATTGGCCTCAATTTGATATGCCTTTTCTCATCCCCTTGGCAGCGTCACGTGTTAGTTTTAATTAGTGTCCACGATTAATCTGTATTATATTTTCTTGCCCACTTTGGCTGTGTTTCTGTCTTGCTGTTCTGGAATAAGCACTCCTGGCGTGGAGCCATTCACTACTTTAGTTATGTCTTTGCTGGAGGGTGGAAGATGTCGCCAGTTTCCAGTGGCTTTACTGAACCTCTTAGAAGCCCTGAGAAGCAAGCTCACTTTTCCAGAGTCAATAGTCCAGAGTCAAGCCTCCAGCCCTCTTCTGAAGAGTTGATTTACAGGTCTATGGAACTACATGAAATGGGAGAAGCAGCATTGGTAGAAAGTTTGCAGAGTGGGAGTTCTGCCCTTGGAGCCTGGGGACCAGCTCAATAGTCACTGGAGGGGAACGTGGCAGGAAAAGCCAAGCATGTGAGAGTGAGGTGGGTGTGGGGGGAGTTGGCACAGGAATCTCTTCATGGGCTGTGGGATTCTGCGCCTTAAGGATGCCGGGGGGGGCGTCAGCCTCTGCCTTTGCCTGTGTTCCAAAGAAAAGTTCACAAGGCAGTTCAAACACCTTGTGCTTTTTCTTGTGGTTCTGAGACTGTTTAAATATGGAGGTTTTGCCAGAAGGAGGAGTAAGTTTATTTTTGATGTTTCATCAACAAACATTATAGTAGAGCTATTTTTATTCGAAGTCAAAGTAAAGCAAAAACCAGTGTCTATAGAGAAATAAAGATGAGCACATTTCTGCCCTCTGGGATAGAAATAAAGACAGGTAGATCCACTTTTATTGCTGCGAATCTCAGAAGTTTAAATTTGCATTTCTGTCTTAGACATTTCCTTTTAATATGCAGCTCCAAGCACAGAAGCACACATATAACAGGATGTTTTCGAGAGGCTGGTTACAAAGACCCACCCCAAACCGGCTTCAGTGGGAAGGATATTCAGTGGTTCCGTAGCGTCCTCAGGGTCCCGATCTCATTTTCCCTCTCACTCTGTGATCCCCAGGATTCAGCTTCATTTAGGCTGGAGCAGGGTAGCAGCAGCAGTTCCAGGCATGTCACTGAGAGCTGATGACATCCAGAGGAAGAAGAGAGACTATCATATCTCAGCACTTTGTCTTAGGAGCAAGGCAACGTTCTCCAGAAGATTCCAGAAGCCGTCACCTCATGTCTCATTGCCCCGTGTTGGGCCACCTGCTCATTCCTGAAACCACTGCTGCAAGGGAAGGATGTCCTTACACCACTGATCAATTAGGCCCTTCTTTAAAGCCGAGGCCTCTCATGTGTGGAGGAGGATGGTTGAATCCTTGCACAAAAACCAGGATTCAGGCTGGGCGAGGTGGCTCACGCCTGTAATCCCAGCACTTTGGGAGGCTGAGGCAGGCAGATCACTTAAGGTCAGGAGTTCAAGGCCAGCCTGGCCAACGTGGTAAAACCCCATCTCTACTAAAAATACAAAAAAATTAGCCAGGTGTGATGGCGCACTTCTATAATCCCAGTTACTCATGAGACTGAGGCAGGAGAATCGCTTGAACCCAGGAGGCAGAGGTTGCAGTGAGCTGAGATTGTGCCACTGCACTCCAGCCTGTGTGACAGAGCCAGACTTCGTCTCAAAAAACAACAATAACAACAACAACAAACAAAAACCCAGGTTTCTGTTGGGGGTTAAAAGGGAGGAGGTGCTGGGTAGACAGTGCACAGTGTTCTCCACAGCCCAATGTGAGCATCTCTTAGAATTGGTCGCCAACTCTATACTTCAGTGTGTTAGCTGCTTAAATTCATTCAAATAAAATCTTACCCAGAAGCATAAGCAAATGAAACTAATAGAATCAGCGCAGCTGTGTTTGAAAGCCTATGAAATGCTATATGTAGTCTTAGGATCATGGTTTGAAAATCACTAGTGGATTACTTCTTGTGATTACCTCAAACATTTTTCTGTTTCTGATCTTCTTTGTCTGTTCCTGATCTTTCATCCTTATGACACAGTTGTATAATGTGAGATAGACGTCTCATTTTGTCAGTGCCTATTGCAGGAGGTCAGTTGGCCAGAGGGGACTAGTATTTACAGGGTTTGGGCAAATAGAGGCATTTAGGGAAGGCAGCTGGGCTGTGAGGAGCAGATTTGGGCATATGAGACCAGAGCCCGCAGGAAGAGAAAGAAGTTCCTCAGAGTCAGGGGCTGGACTGTGATCCCAGGGCTGACTCATTGACTCTCCGCCTGCACAGTGTGGGGGGCCCTGGCCCGTGGGTGATATCTGCATCCAGGAAGAAGTGAAAGGCCTGTCGAGGCAGGGCAGAGGTGCCGGCTGGGATTCCATATGTCACAAAGGCAGACAGGCACGCAGGTCACAGACTCTGAGAGCTTCGTTTTGGGATGGGGTGGGAGTAGGGTTGCCACATAAAATACCAGACACTCAGTTAAATTTGAATTTCAGACAAACAATGAGTAATATTTTAGTATAAATATGTCCCACTATTACATGGGACATGCCTACATTAAGATATACCACAATATTTGGAGCATACTTATATTAAAACATTATTTGTTGTTTTCAGAAATTCATTTTTAACTGGAAGCTAAACATTCTTATTTGCTGAATCTTACAACCCTACACGGGCGGGAAATGAGGAGTCTCCAGAGACATTAGGATGTTAAAATTGACTTTCTTCCTGTGGTCCCAATCTCAGTCATGCAGGAGTCCGCACCTCTTGTTCTAATTAATCAATAGTTTCCAGGGCCCTGTTATACCAGTTACCCAAAACACTCATTACAAGTGCAGGTATCTGCTCGCCACCACCACCCTCAGGTTTTGGGAATCAGAATCTCTAAGGATTGGATCTGGCCTATCTTTAAGAAGCCCAGATGATTCTGAGGTTCAGCCTGGCTTGGAAAGACCACTTTAGATTTTTTTTTTTTTTTTTTTTTTGAGATAGAGTCTTGCTCTATCGCCCAGGCTGGAGTGAAGTGGCACGATCTTGGCTCACCACAATCTCTGCCTCCCAGGTTCAGGCGACCCTCCTGCCTCAGCCTCCTGAGTAGCTGGGATTACAGGCGCCCGCCACCACAGCCAGGTAATTTTCAAGGCCAGGCTGCTCTCGAACTACTGACCTCAAGTGATCTGCCCGCCTCAGCACCCCAAAGTGCTGGGATTACAGGTGTGAGCCACCACACCTGGCCACCACTTTAGATTTTAAGTTCCCAAAGCTGAGGACTTTTATTTAAAGTTGCTTGAAACTTTATTTAGAAAGGTTGCTTGATTTATTGCACTCGATAAATACTTGCTGGAGGAGGCCGGGCGCGGTGGCTCAAGCCTGTAATCCCAGCACTTTGGGAGGCCGAGACGGGCAGATCATGAGGTCAGGAGATCGAGACCATCCTGGCTGACACGGTGAAACCCCGTCTCTACTAAAAATACAAAAAACTAGCCGGGCGAGGTGGCGGCGCCTGTAGTCCCAGCTACTCGGGAGGCTGAGGCAGGAGAATGGCGTGAACCCGGGATGTGGAGCTTGCAGTGAGCCGAGATCTGGCCACTGCACTCCAGCCTGGGCGGCAGAGCGAGACTCCGTCTCAAAAAAAAAAAAAAAAAACTTGCTGGAGGAACGAATGATTCCTGCCTGAGGAGTGAGTCCTCACTGGTTTAACCAGTGTTTATCTTGTGGAACTTAGGAACACCAGAAGCAGGCACGCATCTGTCTTTCCTTTTTTTTTCTTCTGGTCTTGAGACTCGTGGGAAAGGACTTGGGTGGAAGGTGTCATGGAGAGAGCCTTGGAGAACACGGGAAGGAAGGATGAGGGCAGGACTGGGCAGGAGAGCACCTGGGCCTGCCAGGCAGGGGGCTAGCGCATCCGCGTCGGGGAAGGAGGCCAAGTTTTTAATCACCTCCTCAGGCGAGAAGACTTGAGATTTCAAGTTGAGAACAAGTCTTTGGTTATTTTCACATGGTTTCTTTAGCGTCTGACTTGGCACAGTCTACGTGCTCAGCATCACATAGGGACTGATACTGAACTTGGAGTCGTCCAACCAGGGTGCTTAAAGTACATTGGAAATGCTTCAGTGGAACCTGATGGGTGGCAGTTAATGGCCATTTTGCTAATCTTGGTAATTCCCCAGATCGGCAGTGTGCCTGAGAGTGTCTATTTCCCATAGCACCTCCCAGGAAAACATTAGACTCCTTTCCTAAACGTACCCAACCGCCTACATTTCCCTGTAGAGATGTGCCCTTGTGCCTATGTTGTCTCTAAAACAGAGAAGGTTTTTTTGTTTTGTTTTGTTTTTTCCTTCTAATTTCCCGGAGAAATGCTTTGCTTAATGGATGAGAACCTGCCTTCCAATCTGCAGGGAGTTTTTGCCGAGTGACGTCATGGACACATAGTGCTCTGACTGTCACTGAGTCTCCGGTCCCCTCTCAATCTGTTCCCCCATCTGTGGCACTGGGACACTGCCACAGGGCCACAGGGCTCTGGGAAATGCAGGAGCTGTCTGGAAATTCAGAGCATAAGGCTCCTCAGTAGGGCTCCGGGTCAAGAGTGGAAAAAAGAACATGAATTCCCGGCTTTGCTTGTGACTTTAGTTCTGTCCTCCCATCCTCACCTCCTGCAGGCATTCACAGACAGCATTCTGAGCACATCAAAGCTGCCTGCAAGTGCCCTAGGTGGCCACTTTGCTAGCTCCTGTAGTTACACTAAATCCAGAGGTGTCCTCGGGACCTGGGGCAGTAGTGAGATCCCTTCTTCACAGCCCCGAACTTAGACATAAGGAAGTCAAGTTTTTATTTTGAGAATTAAACTAGTAAATACAACATACAGGGTTGGATAGCCAGTCTCCAAGTTTCCAAGGTAAGACCTTGTCTTTGAAAGCATGTAGAAAACAAACGTCAAATCACAGTGATCTTGCGGAGGATGGACTGAAATGGGATTGTGCTTGTAATTCAGAGAACAGAAATCGTTACTTATTGATGTCATAATGTGCAATTTGGAGAAAGTGGGTGTGAATAGAAGCAGGGTGGTCAGTGCAAAACAGGGACAAAAACTCTAAGAGTAAGAAGTTAGTGATGCCTGAGGCTGGGCACGGTGGCTCACACCTGTAATCCCAACACTTTGGGAGACCAAGTCGTGTGGATTGTGAGGTCAGGAGTTCAAGACCAGCCTGGCCAATATGGTGAAAACCTGTCTCTATTAAAAATACAAAAATTAGCCGGGCGTGGTGGCACACACCTGTAATCCCAGCTACTCGGGAGGCTGAGGCAGAAGAATCGCTTGAACCCAGGAGGTGGAGGTTGCAGTGAGCCGAGATCGCACCACTGCACTCCAGCCTGGGCGACAGAGCGAGATGCCGCCTCAAAAAAAAAAAAAAAGTTAGTGATGACCTTTCTAATGTTTTCTAGTAGCGGGGAGTCTTGGCTAAGTAGACAATTTCCTTTGCAAAGCCTCAACTACAGTGTGGGAGAGGGAGTGCCTGAAGCTACCTGAGCTAGAGCCCTTCCTGTGCTCACCTGGGTCTCCTTATTCCAAGTTTGCCTTTGCTGCATCCTGCCTTCAGGGTAAGCATACATTGATTATGTGGATGCAAACATCCTGCCCACTTAGTAATTGTCTTTCCAACTGAAAATGAATGAATGAACTTCCTTGCTGATAACTGTATGTTTACACATGAGAAATAGATGCCCTTGCGATGTACTGACAGAATTCATGTTTCCAAGCCTTAGAACCTGAAGACATGGATGGTGGGAAGTTCACCAAGATCAGGGTCACCTTGTGGCACCTCCCTGGCAGTGACCTCTCCCAGCCATATATATAAATATATATATATACATATAAATAATATATTGAGACAGGGTCTCACTCTGTCAGTCAGGCTGGAGTGCGGTGGTATGAGCATAACTCACTGCAGCGTTGAACTACTGGGCTCAAGAGATCCTCCCATGTCAGCCTCCCGTGTAGCTGGAACCATAGGTGTGCACCACCAGACCCAGCTAATTTTTCAATCTTTTGTAGACACAGAGTCTTGCCATGTTGCCCTGGCTGCTCTTGAATTCCTGGGCTCAAGCAGTCCTCCTGCCTCAGCCTCCCAGAGTGCTAGGATTACAGGCATGAGCTACTGCGCCCTGCCCAGCTCTGTCTTTTAACTGTGCCCATGCCCCTACCACAGCAGGATCTAGAGCGACAGTGGATCCAAACTCACCATTTCCGCAGTCCTCGCCCCAAGGTTCGATGGTTTTCAGCCTAGCGCCTCTCCATTTATGCTATCTCAAGTCTTCTTATAGTGTCTCCACATCACTTCTCTCCCACCCTATTAAGGGCTGTGATGGCACATGAGTAGCAAAGGGGTCATGGAGGGACTCAGGGTTAGTATATTCTCCTACCTCCTCTGAAATCTTTCCTTCTGAATTCTGAGTTCCTGACTGAAAGAGGTCAGCTGAGGATTCTTGTTTCTCCCACTCCCATGGACTTTGACTTTCCTTCTCATTGTCTGAGGCCTTTCCCACAGCAAGGCCTGGGAAATGGGGGAGCTTCTCAGGGGACACAAGGTTGAACCTTTGTGCTCTGTGATCTTTTGGTTTCCTCTGAGAATTCACTCACTGCATCAGGCACTCCAGCCCCAGCTCCTGCAAGCAAGCAGGCGAGCAGTCCAGGGAAGGGAGAGGGTGGAGGTCAGTCTCCGCACAGTTTAGGCTCTTGCCAAATTGAAGAGGCTGTGGGGCCTCAGTGGAAACCCCAGATTTCCTATTGTACCCCACCCCCCAGCAAGTTCTTCCCCAATTCTTGAAACCTTGGTTCTATTGCTCTTCCAAAGAGCTTTTATTCAGTAGGATATATTTCTTCTTGTCTTCTGGAAAAGCTGGGATAGGGTTATAAGCACATAAATGTAAAACCACCCCTGGGGCTTCCCTCCTCCTTTGCCTTGGCAGATACTCAAAGTCTGATAAAGCAATTTGGCCTATCTCCTCTGCAGTTCAAAACTTTTGTGGTTGTGTATATGCTTCCTAATGAGACCAGCTACTTCATCCCTGCCTTGCTAACTTAGCTGCAAGGTTGGGGGAGGTGTGTAGGGGGAATGCCAGAGCTGGAAAGAAACTTAGTAAAACCACCTCATTTGGCAGGTGAGAAAACTGAGGCTGAAAGATTTTACATGACTTGCCTGGGGCCTTACAGCTAGCTAGTGGCAGAGTGTATTACTGGCTCTTATAAATATTTGAATCATTGTTAATTAATGATGAGGTCAGATCCTGAGTAGTTACATGCTAAGAATTTAAATACAGTAAATAGATTATGTACCCAAAAGTCTAAACACCAGAAGCATCTAACAGCACACTTGGTGTGAAAGGATTCGTAAAATAACTATCCTGTTTAAAAAAAACTCACTCTGGTGTAATTAAAGAATGTGTGATAATGCTACATGTGGATGATGTGACCTACTGGGTTGTGGATGATGTGATCTACTGGGTTGTGGATGATGTGATCTACTGGGTTGTGGATGAGCAGGTTGGTAGTATCATGGCCGCCTGATCCATAGCACATGGACAGAATGATCAGAAGATAAAGGGCAGTCACAGTGACCTCATGGCTGTCTTGCTGCTAACACAGAAGCCCTGACTGTTCTCAGTCAATTACCTATTCAGTAGATAGCAACTGTTTCAGAGCATTGAACTGCCATTGTACAAATATGCACATTGCCTCATATATGTCCTCTTTCCTCAATTAGTATGCTCTTTTAGAACTGAGATATCTAAACTCTAGAAATATTATTAACCCAGAACTGGCCAAATCCTGACATCCTGAGTAAACAATCTTAAACCGCAGAGCTCATATTTGAAGCCACAGCAAATATATTTTAGAAGTAGGTAGGGAACAGAAATAACTTCTAATATTCATTAGGGTTTTTTGGCCTTCAACATTCATGAGTCTGCCTGCAATTTCTACTCATTCCCATTTTTATTTGGACAGATAGTCCATAGGACATATAATATCTTCAGGTAATAGAGTCTCAAAATAGCTGCCAGGTTGTTCTTTTTCATTTCAATCATTTTTTTTTTCTTTTTCATATTCTTCAAGGGTCATCAAACCCAGAAATTGAAGGATCTTGGGCCTGCCTTGAGATTCATTTCTCTCATCTATAAAATTGAAGGCTGGAGGAGGTAATCCCTGAGGTTCCTTCTAGGTTCTTACCTTCTATAATTTATTAATATATGGGAACATCTCTCTCATCCCCTAAAACCTCAGCATTGACCTTGGAAAGCCTCACTTCTCAGAATCCATCCTATGCCTCCAAGTGCACCTTCCATAGGTCTTTGCACATTTTATTGTTGCTGTTTATTTTATGGTCTCTTTGTTCAGTGGATCGCAGCCTCTACAAGCTGTTCATCTTTTCTTTTCTAACCTAGCACAGTGCCTGGCAGAATCAACCCTTGTTCCTTAAAAGGCTAGATCAAATTCTCTGCGTCATATGCACAGCCCTTCATCTAGTATGGAGTCAGCCATGTAAGCAGATAAAAATTAGCTGTCCCAGGCCGGGTGCCATGGCTCACACGTATAATCCCAGCACTTTGGGAGGCCGAGGCGGGTGGATCACCTGAGGTCAGGAATTTGAGACCAGCCTGGCCAACATGGTGAAACCCTGTCTCTACTAAAAATACAGAAATTAGCCAGGCATGGTGGTGGGTGCCTGTAATCCCAGCTACTCAGGAGGCTGAGGCAGGAGAATTTATTGAACCCAGGAGGCGGAGGTTGCAGTGAGCTGATTAAAATTAATTAATTAATTAATTAATTAAATTAAAAAATTAGCTCTCCCAAAACATAACCTGACTTAAGGGAGTCCCAGTTGTTTGTATTTGCAATGTTTCTCAATCAGTTGTATGTTTGTGTGAAACACCTGGGACTGCACAGTAATGCTAATGTATCACTGGTTAAGTTTATGTGTGCTTTCATCTCTTTTGTTTTTGTTTTTGAGACGGAGTCTCGCTCTGTCGCCCAGGCTGGAGTGCAGTGGCGTGATCTCGGCTCACTGCAAGCTCCGTCTCCCGGGTTCACGCCATTCTTCTGCCTCAGCCTCCCGAGTAGCTAGGACTACAGGCGCCCGCCACCACGCCCAGCTAAGTCTCTGCATTTTTAGTAGAGACGGGGTTTCACCATGTTAGCCAGCATGGTCTTGATCTCCTGACCTCGTGATCTGCCCGCCTCAACCTCCTGAAGTGCTGGGATTACAGGCGTGAGCCACCGCACCTGGCCTATGCTTTCACTTTTTTAACGGGCAGACACATGCTCTGTATTTTTTGGCAACCCTCAAATCGAGGTAGGAACTCAGTAATAACTGCACGTTGGGAAGGTAGCAGGGCTGAAGTTGAAGGACTCAGGATTATGTTCAGGGCCTTGACTCTGAGGGTGAAAAGTGAATGAAAGCAATACATTCACTAAGGATTTTATTCAGCTATAACAGAATATCTAATTAACAGGGCTTAGACGAGATAGGTGCCTGTTTTTGTCTCATGTAATAAGAAGTCTGGAGGTGAAATATCTGGGGCTGGTATGGCTGCTCAAGGTCACAAGATGGTTGCTAAAGCTCCAGCCATCACATATGCATTCTAAGCAAGAAAAAGGGAAAAGAGACCCCATATAAAAGGAGCCTGCCTGGATGCCTCTCCCAACAACTTGATGGGCCAGGACTGTATCTTATGTCCACTCCTCTCTGAAGGTGCATTAAGAAACTGCTTTTTGGCTGGGCACTTGCTCCTCAAACACAGGTAGGTTTCTGTTAATAAGGAAAAAGCCAGCAGGACACTCTGTAGGGAACTAGCATTCTCTGCCACAGTCCTCTTCTTTGGTTACTGAGACATACCCTTCTTTCCATTCAAGGCGTAGGCCAAGGGAGATGGCACCCAAGCCTCATCCAGGTAGCATTTCCAGACTAGAGCCCCAGACGTCTGGGTGTTATGTGGTCTTCTCCATCAGCGCTAGATAGGGCTCCCTGTGAGCAGTCTTTAGTACCCCCAAGATACAATACTGGAAAAGGTGTAAAATAACTACAATAAAAACTTCCAGGCTGGGAGCAGCGGCTCAACGCCTGTAATCCCAGCACTTTGGGAGGCGGAGGTGAGTGGATCACCTGAGGTCAGGAGTTTGAGACCAGCCTGGCCAACATGGTGAAACCCTGTCTCTACTAAAAATACAAAACTAGCCAGGTGTGGTGGCAGGCGCCTGTAATGCCAGCTACTTGGGAGGCTGAGGCAAAAGAGTCACTTGAATCTGGGAAGTGGAGGTTGCAGTGAGCTGAGATTGCACCACTGCATTCCAGCCTGGGCAACAAGAACAAAACTCCTTCTCCAAACAACAACCAAAAAATCCATTTATAAAAGGAGAGATGGAAAATACCATGGTCACTGTCCATAGCTATGACCAAATCCTGCTGGCCAAGAATAGCAAGGGTCCTCACTCTGGCCACCCCTTGCTCTAGTGGAAGGAACTCCTTGTTTATGGCCTTCCATGGCCCTTGCCTCTTACTGGGAGGTCTTTTTTTTTTTTTTGAGATGGAGTCTCGCTCTGTCACCAGGCTGGAGTGCAGTAGTGCAATCTCGGCTCACTGCAACCTCTGCCTCCTGTGTTCAAGTGATTCTCCTGCCTCAGCCTCCCAAGTAGCTGGGACTACAGGCACCCGCCACCACGCCTGGCTAATTTTGTATTTTTAGTAGAGACGGGGTTTCACCATGTTGGCCAGGCTGGTCTCAATCTCTTGACCTCAGGTGATCCTCCCACCTTGGCCTCCCAAAGTGCTGAGATTACAAGCGTGAGCCACTGTGCCCAGTGCCGGGAGGTCGTTCCTCATTCACTGTCCACCATGGCCACTTTTGTGATGGGCACAGGAAGGACACCTTTTCTGGGGGCTGAACACTTTTTGAAGTCTACTCGTTGATGTCAATTGCTGGTGAGAAAGAGGGAGAGGAAGAGTTGTAAGGTTGCTGTAGAGATTTAACCATCCCAGGCTGTTGTGGACCAGGGTTGCAGTTTTTTTTAAGGTATCTAGTCTGTGTGTTTCTGGTCAATTCCTTATGATTTGAATCCTTGACTTTTTAACTTAGAATCCGCCCCCATCTCTCTAAATTTTAACTTAACATATACTACTTAATGGATGCTGCTGAGGACAGTTGAAACAATGGTTTCTGGTGGGTAATCACATTTTTGCCAACAGACTTACAAGCTCCGGCTAGTAGGACACCACTTGTCCGCTTGTGATAAAGCTGATTTTTGTAACCCTGCAAGGGTTCATAATGTGGGCTTCCTAGGCAGTTTAGATTGCAGACTGAATGTCAAGAGTGCCTTTCTAAGCAAAGTGATATTTCTCATTATCTCTGATTGCTTACTGAGTTGAGGAGCTGTAGACTTTGCTGAGAGTGAAAAAGCACCTACTGGCCAGGCACGGTGGCTCACACCTGTAATCCCAGGACTTTGGGAGGCCGAGGCGGGCAGATCACCTGAGGTCAGGAGTTCGAGACCAGCCTGACCAATATGGAGAAACCCCGTCTCTACTAAAAATACAAAATTAGCCGAGCATGGTGGCGCATGCCTGTAATCCCAGCTACTTGGGAGGCTAAGGCAAGAGAATTGCTTGAACCCGAGAGGCAGAGGCTGTGGTGAACCTAGATCACCCCATTGCACTCCAGCCTGGGCAACAGAAGAGAAACTCCATCTCCAAAAAAAAAAAAAAAAAAAAAAATGGTTAAAAAGGAAAAAGCACCTACCAATATTCTAAATTTTTCTTACCATTTTTTCTAACTGCACAACCTCAGTCAACATGTAAATGACTTTGCAACATCCAGCAGTAGACAATTTGACTAGATACTTCACATTTAACAGCTAGGTCCACACTTGCCAGTCTGCAACTTCCAAGTCCTTAACATCTGCTTCCTGACCCCTCTTGCTCATCTCATTCCATATTATAGGTTCTCTGAATTCTGTGTTTGGGGTGTAATTCAGACAATTGGTTGGATCCAGATAATGGTGACTTAACAACACAGGGGTTTCTTTTTCCTCTCATTTCTGCTCTTTCCTGAAGGACTGTTGGTGTAACCCTACCAACACAATTTCCTCTTTCATCCCATTGGCCAGAATTATGTTGTATAGCTATCCATACCTCCAAGAGAGACTGCATTTTAGTTTAATTCATTGCCACTGCCAACAAAATAAAGGAAGCGAGAATGAATATCAGCTAGAGAGCCACACGCTTCTGACACAAACTACATGTTTATCATATGAGGCCCATGCATGGCTGAGGAGCAGCAACCACCAGGCTGTGTTGCTGGCCTGGGTAAGTCAGGTATAGTTCAGGGGACAAGATCATCAGAAGCAGGCAGGCAGCAGGCTGATGTACAAGGAGCAAAGCCAAGTCCAGTGGGTCTGGGTGCTAGTCCTGGCTCTGTTACTTATGAACTGTGAGACCTTAGTTCGCCACTTTGATTCTATTATTATGGGTTTCTTTATTTTGTTTGGTTTGGTTTGGTTTGGTTTAGACAGAGTCTCACTCTGTGGCCCAGGCTGGAGTGCAGTGGCACAATCTCAGCTCACTGCAACCTCCGCCTCCTGAGTTCAAGCAATTCTCATGCCCCAGCCTCCTGAGTAGCTGGGATTACAGGTGCACACCACCATGCCCAGCTAATTTTATATTTTTAGTAGAGACAGGGTTTCACCATGTTGCCCAGGCTGATCTTGAATTTCTGACCTCAGGTGATCTGCCCACCTTAGCCTCCCAAAGTGCTGGGATTACAGGCGTGAACCACTGCATCCAGCCTTTGATTCCATTATTTATCTTGGCCTATAAAAGGGAGAACAGTGTCTCCTGCAGCACCGCTGAGGCAGTTAAATAAGGTAATCTGTGGAAGGTGCTTATTTATTTTATTTTATTATTATTATTTTGAGACAGTCTTACTCTGTCTCGCCCAGGCGAGAGTGCAGTGGTGTGATCTCAGCTCACTGCAGCCTCCGCCTCCCCGGTTCAAGCAATTCTCCTGCCTCAGCCTCCCTAGTAGCTGGGATTACAGGTGTGCGCCACCACAGCCAGCTAATTTTGTATTTTTAGTAGAGATGGGGTTTCACCATGTTGGCCAGGCTGCTCTTGAACTCCTGACCTTAGGTGATTCGCCCACCTTGGCCTCCCAAAATGCTAGGATTACAGGCGTGAGCCACCAGGGGCTGGCCAAAGGTGCTTATTTAGAACAGTGTCTCACACACAGTTATGCTCAGAAAGCATTAGCCAATGTTGGTAAAATACAGCCAGATATCCTTATTTTATAAGGTGGTTGTGAGGATTGTGGGGTGGGGGTTGGGGGGACAGAAGAAGAAAACAAGGAAGCTCCTAGCACAGTAGGGGCACTTCCCCCTCATTTCTTTTGTGGCTACATCTGTCCTCTTTCATCCTTGGGCAGCCAGGCAAGTCTGCATCTCAGGGCCTTAGCACTTGGCGGTTCCCTCTGCCTAGAACAACCTGCCCACAGATATTCTTGTGGCTCAGTGTCTCACTTCATTCCGGACTTGTTATCCAGCAAGAGAAGCTGACTGCCCCATGCACTAGAAAAGCTTTATATTGGCCAGGTGCAGTGGCTCATGCCTGTAATCCCAGCACTTTGGGAGGCTGAGGCAGGTGGATCACTTGAAATCAGGAGTTCGAGACCAGGCTGGCCAACATGACAAAACCCCATCTCTACTAAAAATACAAAAACTTAGCTGGGTATGGTGGCCTGTGCCTGTAAGCGCAGCTACTCGGGAGGCTGAGGCATGAGAATAGCTCGAACCTGGGAGGCGGAGGTTGCCGTGAGCCAAGATCGCGCCATTGCACTCCAGCCTGGGCAACAGAGTGAGACTGTCTCAAAAAAAAAAAAAATGTAAAAAGCTTTGTATTGGAAGTTGAAGGAAACAGGAGGTCTGGAAAGTCCCTTGGGCATGCACAGTTGTCTCTTCGTGCTAACTCATGGGTCACGTGTGCAAATTTGAGTGGAGTTAATATGAAATGTGGTGGAAATTCAGGCCGTGCCGGGCGCGGTGGCTCAAGACTGTAATCCCAGCACTTTGGGAGGCCAAGACGGGCGGATCACGAGGTCAGAAGATCGAGACCATCCTGGCTAACACGGTGAAACCCCGTCTCAGCACTTTGGGAGGCCGAGACAGGTGGATCACGAGGTCAGGAGATCGAGACCATCCTGGCGAACACCATGAAACCCCGTCTCTACTAAAAAAAATAAAAATAAAAAAAATAAAAATAAAAAATACAAAAGAAAACCTAGCCAGGCGAGGTGGCCGGCGCCTGTAGTCCCAGCTACACGGGAGGCTGAGGCAGGAGAATGGCGTGAACTCAGGGGGCGGAGCTTGCAGTGAGCTGAGATCCGGCCACTGCACTCCAGCCTGGGCGACGGAGCGAGACTCCGTCTCAAAAATAAATAAAAATAAATAAATAAATAAATTAATTAATTAATTCCGGCCGTGATTTCAGCGTGCTAATTCTGTACAAACTCCAGGTGGCCATATTAGTTTGAAGCAATTTCAGCCAGTTCTTAAAGCTCATGTTCAGGGAGTTGTAGTTACTTTTTTAAAAAGTAACTAAAGTTACTTTAAAAAAAAAAAATCTGTCATCCTACCAACACAAAAATATCTGTTATTGGTTTCTTTAAGTCTTTGGGGCACAATTTCAGTCTCTCAAATGTCACCTTCTCACTATCCTGTGACATTACCATAGTTACCATCACAGTTCTGTCACCATCTGACGTCATAGTATTTTACATTTGTTTAATAATTCACCATCTTCAGAACACAGGCTTCCTGAAACTTTGTAGGAACATTGTTTTGTTCAGGACCCAGCACATGATAGACACTCAGTGAACATTTGTTGAATGAATTAATAGTAGATATTTAATCATAGGTGGTTTCTTCTTCTTTTTTTTTTTTTTTTTTTGAGGAGTCTCGCTCTGTCGCCCAGGCTGGAGTGCAGCGGTGCAATCTTGGCTCACTGCAAGCTCTGCCTCCCGGGTTCACGCCATTCTCCTGCCTCAACCTCCCGAGTAGCTGGGACTACAGACGCCCGCAACCATGCCTGGCCACTTTTTTGTATTTTGTTTAGTAGAGACAGGGTTTCACCATGTTGGTCAGGCTGCTCTCGAACTCCTGACCTCAGGTGATCCACCCGCCTCGGCCTC
This sequence comes from Macaca mulatta, assembly GCF_049350105.2. Classification (NCBI taxonomy): domain Eukaryota; kingdom Metazoa; phylum Chordata; class Mammalia; order Primates; family Cercopithecidae; genus Macaca; species Macaca mulatta. The sequence goes on from NC_133411.1 coordinate 33,161,630, forward strand.
CCAAAGTGCTGGGATTACAGGCGTGAGCCATCACGCCTGACCCATGGTTGGTTTATTTTTAAATTTTTTTTTATTTTTAATTTTTGTGGGTACATAGCAGGTGTACACAAAGTTGGTTTCCTTTTAAAATTATAGCATTTTCTAAAAGTGAGAAGCGAAACCCAGTCCAGAGCATAGGAAGATTAGGTGAAGGTCGAGGAACTTGGAATTTAGCAGAGGTCAGAATAGGAGAACGTCTAGAATCCAGGACATCTGGAAGGGAAAGCTAGTACATGACAGCCCGGTGTGAATCTGATTTTAAGTCAGGGTCTAGATAAACCAGAGGATCCTTTTATACCCCCCAGCCACGTTAAGGATCTAGGCTCTGAATTTGGGGTGACCCTCGGCCTATAGGAGATGATTAGCTTCAGTTAGTTCATTGGTTCTCAACCCTTTTATCATCTTCACATCCCTGCCTGGAGAAAAATTAAATTTAACTTCTCTGTAACATGAGAAAATACTAAGGAATAAGATTTTGTCGGGTAAGATTGAGCTTTGGTAGGAGGAGGAGGGGTCTGCTAAACCAAGCATCTAAGACTTTTTTTGCCTCCTTCAACTAATTTTCACCCCCTTGTGAGTAATGTCACCTACTGAGAATGCATGGCTTAGCTGAGACAGTATCCAAGAAAGTTGGTAGATTTTAACACCATATCAGTACATTATCTCAGTAACAGAAGCATTTATTTTGAATGCTAAGGCTGTCAGCTTCAAGTGACTCAAAATTAATTTAAATTATCATAGCTATTTGCTTGAGATGGGAGTCTAATTGGAGAATTATTTATGATACACAAAAGTGGACGGGGCTGCTGCAGTGTACCGCCATGTCCAAAAATTGTGCTCACTGTTGAGATAGATTGATCTTCAAGATGGAAAGTTTGTAGCCCTTTGCACAGACCAGCCATCCAAGGAGGTCAGTATTTGTGACTGCAGATTGCTGTTCTGTATCTTCTCTGAGCCAATGTTTTGCTCACTGAAGTGTTTTATTGGATGTTGTGGAAGAACCACACTTTTCATAGTATTGCAACATCGTCTGCCTTTTCTTATGTCCTGAATCATCTCAAATCATTGCAAGTGGATATTGATGCTTCTAGTTCCCTTGTTTATAGAAAAATCCCAGGAGAATGGGTTGATAGAATAAAGGACTAGAAGGATTACTGGAAAGCCCTCAAGTATAGGTATGGGATTGAAAGGCTGTGTAGCCCATGGACACCTAAGAATAAGACTAAGTGTCTTTGAGGGTGTCCGTGTATTTCCAACAACTTTTCCTCTTCTGAAAACTGTCCCCCTGCGCCTACCACCTTCTAGGGCCTGAGGGTGGGTTTCAGTGGCCCTGTTGCTGTCCTGCGGCCCCATGCCCTTGGCCAACAATAATTGGACATCAGATTCGAGCTGAGCCAATCAGCTTCACTCACTTCCAATGTAGTAATTAACTAGTGGAGTTGCAGAGTGTGGAAAACAACTCAAGGTAAAGTTTATTTTCGTTTAAAGTTTTGTTTAGTTTCATTTCGCTTTACTTTCTTTCTTTCATTTTAAAGTCGTCAAAATTTTACAATGTAATTTATTGTAAGGATCGATGCTGTCTTTCAGGTTAGGGCGAGGGCAGCAATGCGGCCCCGTCCAGGGTGGCGGAAAGTGAGGACGGGAAAGCTGTGGGGAACCCAGGGGGCGTTCTCTCCCGGTCCTGCGCCTCTGCCCGCCACCGGTCAACTTTTATTTCTTAGCGGGATGACTTTCTTTGCTACTCAATCCACACAGGAGATAGAATCATTCAAAAGTTCGTTAGTTCAAAAACTATGACTCCGGCCACACGGTAGAAACTAGGACTCTTTCAGAGTCGCAGTACTGAGGTCTCAGGGAAGAACCCTCATTGTTCCAGCTTGGGTGAGATGTCAGGCTCTGCACCACCCCCACGAAACTGGAGGCGGGGGGAGGCGGGGGTGGTGGTATCCTAGACCTATTACACACTAATTTCCATTTATGTATCTCCCCACTAGACTATGAATTCCTTCAAGGCAAGGAATTTGCCTTATCGCTGGTGTATAACCAGTGCCAAGTTCAAGGACTTGATAAATGTTCGATAAATACTTGCTGAATAAATCAAATGAATGCAAATTGACACCAGGAAAACCTTTCCTACAACTCTTCAGTTTGGTTTTCCTTAATCAGCATCTTGCCCAAGATATTTACTGGTTTTTTTGTTTGTTTGTTTGTTTGTTTTGAGACAGAGTCTGGCTCTGTCGCCCAGGCTGGAGTGCAGTGGCGCAATCTCGGCTCACTGCAAGCTCCGCCTCCGGCTTCACTCCATTCTCCTGCCTCAGCCTCCCGAGTAGCTGGGACTACAGGCGCCCACCACCATGCCCAGCTAATTTTTTTTTTTTTTTTTTTTGGTATTTTTAGTAGAGACGGGGTTTCACCGTGTTAGCCAGGATGGTCTCAATCCCCTGACCTCGTGATCCTCCTGCCTCAGCCTCCCAAAGTGCTGGGATTACAGGCGTGAGCCACTGCGCCTGGCCTGATATTTACTGTTTTTATATGTAGGGAGCCATCTAAACTGTGACTAACATCTTGAATCACAGGCTGTTAAGATTTTAATGTAAAGGATCTTTTAAAATGTCTTATAAATTATTGGGAATCTATGATGTGGTAGGTGCTGTGTTGGCATAGTGAATATATTGATGGATAAGACGGTGACCAGCCTGGTCAACATGGTGAAACCCTGTCTGGGATTACAGGTGCCTGGGATTACAGGCGCCTGCCACCACACCCAGCTAGTTTTTGTATTTTTAGTAGAGACGGGGTTTCACCATGTTGGCCAGACTGGTCTCCAACTCCTGACGTTGTGATCCTCCCGCCTCACCCTCCCAAAGTGCTAGGATTACAGAAGTGAGCCACCGCACCCAGCCTTGCATTTCTTTTTAACATCTATGTGATTATATAGATGATATTTGCTAAGCTTTTGATTTATTTGGAACTAATTAATAGCTGGCACTCAAGTTCTTTGGAAACTCAAAGCATGCTATATTGGAAATTTCTTTTTGGTTACTGAGTAATAAGGTCATTTATTATTGACATAGCTTCTGACACCTCTCCCATGCATTATTATTCCTTGTTAAATCACTTCCTGAGAAGGCTGGAGAATGTTTTCCACCTTAGATGGCACAGTTTATATTGACTTTCTCTGGGAGAACGTGAAGTTCAGAGAAGAGCGTGAAAGGGATCATTTTTCTATGTTTATGGAGAATGGAGGTGAAATTTTTCTTTGGTGGAGAAGGCGAGTTGGCAGTAGAATTCAATGAACCTTTCACTGGGGACCTAATGTGTGCCAGGCACCGTGCAGAATTCAGAGGGAGTGTGAGGCTCTAGCTCTGGTGGGAGCCACTGGCCCTGCTATCTGCTGACTGGTGTCACCACTGTATTCAATGTGTTTTAAAGCAAGGCAAAGAAGGCACCTGTCTTCCCATCCAGGCGTTTGGAGAAACATTTCTCTGGAGGGGATGGCTCGTAGGTTGGCCTGAAAATAAGTCAGTTTTAACCATTTACCAAAGGAAATAGAGAGAGGAGACTAAAACCTGGGCTGCAAAGAGCCGAACTTCCCTCTGAATCTACATGATTGTGAAGTTTAGGAATGGTGTTGCCCTGGGACAGAGGCAGGATCTCTCCCTGGTGTTGATCGGATCTTTCTTCTCTGGGTAGTGTTGTCAGAACATATTTCTGGAATGGAGAGCCCTCCTGTGTATGCTGCTGGGCTGACCAAGGCAAATCAACATAGATTTTCATTTTCTAGGAGTGTAAGATTTTAAATGTATGCAGATCCTTCCACAGCCTTCCATGGGGTGTTGTCACACAGCCTCCTGGTTGGATGTGAGTTTGATGGTATACTGGTGGGGGTTGTCTTGGCACAAGTCATCTGGTTTCTCTGCTGATCTGGGAAACTTCCTGGAGAAGGCCAGTGTTCCAGAGACGTCTGTCTGGGAGAGAGCCACATGGGGGAATGCGTAGGCGTTAGGTTCTACGTTAGGTGTTAGGGTTTGTGCTTGGTGCCTGAAAAGTACACATGGTCCTTCTGTAACACAGGAGGCTATGTTTTCTAGGTGAGAAGGCTCACTGTTGTAACTGGAGCTTTTTGTTTTTTCCTCTTCCTATCCCAGGTGTGAATGAGCCGAGGGAAGGACACACAGCCACTGCTGGAGGGATCCTCCATTCCTGTGTCACTTGCATGGGTCCTGCTGTGAAATGAACCCAGCAGGGACTTGCTAGACACTTCCTTCCTTCCCTCGTTGAGCACTCCAGCGCCATTGTTCCACAGTTGTTCTAACTGGGTCCTGTCTTCCTCCTGCCAAGGCAAACAGCATAGTCTCGAGTAGGTGTCCCTAGGCTCATCTGCCAGCCTGAACATGAACACAGGCAAAGCTGATGATGGCCAGGGATCCCAGGGGACGTGGGGCCCTGTGGGGTCCGGCCCCCAGGAGCAGGACCTCTCATGATGCTGGTGTCTGGGAGTGAGCACCATGCCCATCACCCAGGACAATGCCGTGCTGCACCTGCCCCTCCTCTACCAGTGGCTGCAGAACAGCCTGCAGGAGGGTGGGGACGGGCCGGAGCAGCGGCTCTGCCAGGCGGCCATCCAGAAGCTGCAGGAATACATCCAACTGAACTTTGCTGTGGATGAGAGTACGGTCCCACCTGATCACAGCCCCCCCGAAATGGAGATCTGTACTGTGTACCTCACCAAGGAGCTGGGGGACACAGAGACTGTGGGCCTCAGTTTTGGGAACATCCCTGTTTTCGGGGACTATGGTGACAAGCGCAGAGGGGGCAAGAAGAGGAAAACCCACCAGGGTCCTGTGCTGGATGTGGGCTGCATCTGGGTGACAGAGCTGAGGAAGAACAGCCCAGCAGGGAAGAGTGGGAAGGTCCGACTGCGGGATGAGATCCTCTCGCTGAATGGGCAGCTGATGGTTGGAGTTGATGTCAGTGGGGCCAGGTAAGTAGGGGGAATGCCTGCTGGCACGGGGGCTGGACACAGGAACCCGGTGGTTCCCGGATGCCTGATGTGCAGATCTGCAGCTACAGAGGTTTATGAGTCCTGCCAGTAAGAAGCTGATGTCGTAAGAAATGTCTCATTTAAACCTCCTCATCCATTCAACAGAGCATCACATCTTCCATTGGAGCACCAAAGGCTGGGTCTTGGATGTGTTTTCATCTGCCTGTCCATGTCACCTTAGTCCCAGCAACCATGAGGCTCCCAGACTCACGATCCTGAAGCCCCACCCTGGAAGATCCACTTGGATCTTATCTGAATGTTTGTTGAATACTCTTGAGCATATTTCTGTTTTCTATTTCGTATTTCTGGCCACCCATCACCATATTAAGTTATTGGACTGTCTTGGTGTTTCCCAGGTGAATCGGGGAACAAGACCTCAAGGGCCCCAAGACCATTCTCAGGTTCAGTGATTAACTAGGACTCACATACTCAGAAAAGCAGTCATATTTCTAGTTCCAATTCATGACACTGAAAGGACACAGATAAACATCAGCAAATGTAAAAGACACAGAGAGTAGAGTCCAAGAGCCCAGGCAGAAGCTTCCAGTTGTCTCTCCCGGTGGAGTTGCGCAGACAGTGCTCGGTTCTCCCAGCAATGATGTTTGACGCCAACCAGGGATGCTCACTTGAATCTTGGTGTCCAAGGTTTTTTCTTGGGAGTGGGTCATATAAGCATGGAGTACCTGTGTGGTTGACCTTAGCTACTCCTCTCCAGTCTCTCCAGAGGTCAAACTAATGCCACATGACCCAAGTCTTCCGCCATAAGTCGCTTTCTTAGCATAAACTCTCTGGCAAGGCCAAATACCCCCAGGTATACAAAGACGCTCTTGTCAAGCAGGATATTCTAAGGGGTTAGATCTTATCTCCCAGGAGCCAGTCCTTTCTTTAGAATGCACATGGTCTCAATAACCAACCCCTGGTGAGTTAACCCTTCACTACACATCAGGGTTTTCATGATAGGTATATAGGAAAGAGATGGGAAAGAGAATTTGAGGATATTCTGAGTGAGATCCATGAATTTTGTCAAGCTTTCAGGGGCTCCTGGGAGTAAGGCTCCTATGTCCTAGAAGGAGAGAGTGGCCACCTTGAGAAACGTAGTGACCTTTGGATGATGGAGACATCTCATCCAAGGCGACTCTGCAAGGAGAGAACCAGAGCAGAAATACCTTGACCTTAATCTTCACCCTCCCTCCAGTGTCAGAGCCTCCCATCAGTGGAAACCAGCCAGAAGCCAGGGACAGGGGAGTCCATTGATTTGTCTATACGTGTCAGTGCCCTGGTGCAGAGTGCAGGGTGGAGAAGAATGGAGACTGGATGTGGAGGGTCAACAAGAAGTCATCGGGCACATACAACATGGTCCAAATTCAAATGATCCAGTACATGGAAAGGACATAGCACAGAGCTGGCTGGCAGGTGTGAGGACTTTTGCAGTGGACACTCTCACCAGTATTTCCTTTGGTTTGCCCCTTCAACTGCAGAGATGCTTTTAGCCAATGGCTAGGTGCCTGACTGGCCGTTACTGGGAAAAGCCACTCATTTTCAAGGAGGGATGAAATGATTTTATTTGGGATTAGAGATTGTTCTCAGAAAAGGAGCAAGGCTGACTACCACCAGGCTCAAGATGCTACAAGGAGGTGACAGAGTGACTCAGGTTCCTGGAGGCTGGGTCCAGGCTTAGAAGTGGGGATTGCCATGGAGCTGGAGATAGTCGTTTGAAAGTGGTCCCTAAGAGTCCCTACCGTTTGCAGCTATCTGGTTGGAAAGAAGCTGATTTGGATAGAGAGGTAGAAGGAAGATCAGGGAGGGGCCCTCCAGCAGGAGGACGAAGTAGTCAGGAGCTCCAGCTCCAGAAGAGATAACTGGGGCTGCCTCCTTGGGTTCCCTTTACTAGCTGGTTGATCTTGGGAAAATTATACCTCTTAGCCTCAGATTCCCCATCTGTGAAGTGGGAATCTTAAGACTATTGATGCCAATGACTAAATGATGAAATAGAACATATAAAGGGGTTAGCACTATGTCTAGTAAGTAGTACTCTATACGTATTAATATCATCATTACTACCATAATGGAGAGTGTTTGGGAGTTGCTGGAACCTTTGGGAGGCAAAGTTTTCTTTCCCAGCCTCTGAAAACCTATCTACCCCTGGGATGAGATGACTTTCCAGCTACCAATGGAGGATTCCTTGATGTTTTCATTCACTTGTTAGGGGAGTGATAGGATGATGCCCAGTTTTGCAAAGAAAGAAGATTAAGAAGAGAATAGAAGGGTGACAGGCCAGGGTCATGACAGAAGGTGGAACGTAGAACTAAAATCTTTATTGAAGCTCTGAAGAAGGATCACATGTGTTGTGACGGAGGGAGCAGTGGACTAGCTTTGGGATTCCAGGTTCTCTCCAAGGTCTTCTAGCAACTAGCTTTGAGACCCTGGGTAAGTTTGTTGGGATGGTGGTATTGGGGTGGGAGGGAGGTTCGCTGTAGCTGCCTGTGCTGAAATACTAGGGGTGAATCTGTGAAACACTTTTTTATCTGTCTGGGCTAGTATTGTTGTTCCAGAAGCCCACACAGGTTTAGCGGTGTTCCTGTGATGCCACAGTGATAACTGACAGAGCCGAGGCTCAGGCTCTGTCTCTGACTCCCAGCCGAATGTCCGATTTGGTGCACCACTGCACTTCTGGGCACTCCGAAAGAGATGCTTGGATGGGTGTGGCCTGTTGGTATCTGGACTCAAATGGCTGAAGTTGAGGAGCTTAGGAAATAGGAATAGGAGAAAATGTCAGGGAATAGACCAGTGGGATTCATAGTTGTTGTAACTGGCTGTTCCATAACATACTTGAGATTTGTTTTAATCACGTATGGTAAGAGACAGACATGGAAATGGCCGTCACGAAGTCTGAGATCTGTAGAAACAGGAGGCATACCACACCACACAGGGCTACACAGGGCAGTGCAGGGGTCAGTGAGGAGGCAGAGAAGAGAGAGGACAGCATGGCCCAGAGCCTTTATTTTACTTTTTATTTTTTTGTTACAGACAGCATCTTACTCTTATCACCCAGGCTGGAGTGCAGAGCCACAATCATAGCTCACTGCAGCCTTGAACTCCTGGGCTCAGAGGATCCTCCCACCTTAGCCTCTCTGGTAACTATGTCTACAGGTGTGCACCACTGCATCTGGCTTTTCTTTTTTTTCTTTTTTTGTAGAGATGGTACCTTACTATGTTGCCCAGGCTGGTCTCAAACTCCTGACCTCAAGTGATCCCCCCACGTCATCCTCCAAAAGTGTTAGGATTACAGGTGTGAACCACTGCACCCAGCTCCATAGGCTTTATGGAGGTTTTCATGGGAAGGAACAGAGGAGGCAGGGTAGGTGGCTGAGTGTGCTTAGGATTGGATAGTTTGAATAATTTCAGTAGGCTCCCGACTATATGGGTGGTCCTTAGTTGTCCAGATGTCTGGCCCTGGAGTGATCTGAGGCAGGGAGAATATTGGCTTGGTGTGTGAGTTTGATAAAGGAGATAATTGGGTATGGCTCTGGGTTGGTTGGTTTGTATGTTAAAGCTCTATTCACAAGGGAGTCCTTTGCTGTCTCTAGGAATCAGCTACTCTTGGGAGGGGCAGCCTGTCCACGATCAAGACTCCAAATGTCAGAGCATCAAGAATACAGAAAATAGGGGCAAGGTAGCTCACGCCTGTAATCTCAGCACTTCGGGAGCCCGAGACAGGAAGATTGCTTGTGCCCAGGGGTTCAAGACCAGCCTGGGCAACATGGCAAGGCCCCATCTCTAAAAAAAAAAAAAAAATGTAATTAGCTGGGCATGGTAGTGCACACCTGTAGTCCCAGCTACTCGAGAGGCTGAGGTGGGAGGATTGCTTAAGCCCAGGAGGTCGAGGCTGCAGTGAGCCATGTTTGCACCACTGTACTTCAGCCTGGGTAACACGGCAAGACCCTGCCTCCAAAAAAAAAAAAAAAGGATACAGAAAATAAGAACATATAATGAAAACACTAGGCTTCTGGAAACCTTCCACAGCTGAGGAAGTAAAATCTCGTTTAGTGGTCAACAGTCATGACTTTGAAGTTCCTTTCTGTGTTGATGCAGCCGTGTGTGTGCTAGACGATGAAAAGCCAGGTGAAAGAGGGTATATCCTGAAGCCACTGAAATGTAGTGGTAGGAGAAGGGGGAAGGCCAAGACCTATTGCTTGGTCTTCATGAAAGAGAGCTTGAAATTGAATCAAGTAATGAGGCACGGAATCCTCAAGTCCTGGGCTCCGTTTGCCTCATAACAATCAAGGAGTTAACAAGACAGACTAGCTTGATTTTTCACTCCCTAGTTCTCTTGAATAATTGCAAGAATTACCATTTATTGAGCAGTTTCTACGGTAGAGGATGTCTGCCAGGCACTATCTCATTTAATAGCGACCACAATTCCATAAAGGACAGCCTTTGATGAGAAACCTTGGCTGTATATGACTTGCCCACGGTCACCTAAGTAAGAGGCAAAAGCAGATTTGAACGCAAGTCCTTCTGGCTCCATTGTCTGTATTCCTAACCACTGCGTTGTACTACCTCAACTCCTGCACCAGATCTGTACTTTGATCCTTGTGCGATCTGGTGCATAATTTCATGGATGGTTTAGATCTTCATAAAATACCTCCTCAGTATAATCGCAGACACCAGGGAAGAAAATGACTTATGAAGAAGAACAAACTATAAAGCTTATTTTCTACCTACCCAAACTGACAAGGAAAACAAGCCCCCTGCCTCATCTTATGCAAGCAAGTCCGGCCAGGCATGGTGGCTCATGCCTATAATCCCATCACTTTGGGAGGCTGAGGCGGGTTGGTCACCTGAAGTCAGGAGTTTGAGACCAGTCTGGCCAACATGGCAAAACCCTGCCTCTACTAAAAATACAAAAAGTTAGCCAGGTGGCACATATCTGTAATCCCAGCTACTCGGGAGGCTCAGGCAGGAGAATCACTTGAACCAAGGAGGTGGATGTTGCAGTGAGCCGAGATTGCACCGCCATTGCACTCCAGCCTGGGCAACAGAGCAAGACTCTATCTCAAAATAAATAAAATAAAACAAAAGGAAGCCCAATTGTAATATAGGCTCCTTTTGGCAAACTTAGCTGTAGGCAGAGCTTCAGGACTAGAAGCACTTTGCAATTTAGGTAGTAGGGAGTTGAAAGTATTTTGAATGTTCTCAAAATGTTCCTTGTCACTCTTTGACTGTTTCCTTCAATGCTAAATTTTCCCACCTACCTCTGTGAATTTTGTCTTAAAAAGTGATAAGTAGAAATTAAGAGTTCTGTAGAGACCCCAGTGTACCTCTCTGCCCCCAAGCAAATGGTTCCTCGGTTGATGGTTGCCTGTTCACTCTTACTTGTAAGCAGTGGGTTTCAGGGGTCAACACACCAACTTACCTTCCAGCATGATAAATGGTCCATACTAGCATGTACGGCTTGTCATATGAGGCACTCTCTTGCAGTCTGTTCTGCTCCCTGTCTGGAGTTTGATTTTGAATTCAAAACGACCTTAGATGATGTTACGGGTTGAATTATGTCCCCTCAAAATTCATATGTTGAAGTCCTAGCCCCCAGAATATGACCTTATTTAGAAATAGGATCATTGCAGGAATAGTTAGTTAAGATGAGGTCCTACCGGATTAGGTTGGCTCCTATTCCAGGATAACTGTTGTCTTTATAAAAAGGGCATATTCGGACACAGACTCACACAGGAGTAACACCATGTGTGATTGGAGTTATGCTGCTGAAAGCCAAGGAACAACCAGAAGCTAGGAGAGAGGCTTGGTACAGACCCTTTCCTAGCCTCTCCAAACTAGGGGAGCTTGGCCCTGCTGACACCTTGAGCTCCAGCGTCTCACCTTTAGAACTGTGACACAGTAAGTCCCTGTTGCTTAAGCCTCCTGTGGTCACCCTAGAAAACTACTAGTAGAGGTGACATTTTGTCCCTGTCATCTTATAGGAGTCCATTTTTCGGATGATTTCCTCCCGGACACTGGACACTTTAGAGCACTGTGGATGTTTTTTTGATGAGGACACTCTGAGAACCATGTGTGTGTTAAGTGTGAAAGGAGCAGTTACAATATGTGGAAGATAAGGTCATGATTTGCTTATTTCAAAAGTTAGTTTAGGGTCGATTTGCAATGTCCATCCTTGGAGAAAGAACAAAAAATTCAAGGCCATGGGTTGACAGACCTTCTGTACCCCAGACCCGGTTTAGAGCCTAAACCTGTGACTGCCTCCCAATTACAGACCCCATTCCTGATTCCTACCTTCTCACTGGCTGACACTCCTGATCCCTAGTAACCCTGGGAAGCCTTCATTCTTTTGAGTGGTAGCAGCTTCCTCCTGGTGGGAACTTCTAGAGAACTTTCTGGGAAGGGGAGGTAGTCGTGGTGTTTGATGTCACGTGCCCCATCTTGAAGGCATAGCTGATAACTCATAGAGGAAAGTTTTTGTTTGTGAGCTCCATCACATCTACTCTGGGGACTTTCTGGAATGTTCTACTTAATTGTTTGGTGCAGGGAGAACTGGGAAGGTTTTCTAGATTCGTTCCTACAAAGGAATACTTTGTAACTCCAGTCACTCCCTAGCTTTCTATAAGTAAGCCAGATCTGTTCCCTAAGGACAGATTGTTCCAAATTGGTCACAAAATATGGAATTAATTAAAACAAAACCCACACACCAAAACAGAAACAAATGTCTTTTCTGAAAAGTAAGTCTTTTCACTTAAAATGCATTTTTGCAGAATGTAAACTTTGGGCGTCTTTGTATTTTTTTTTTTAAGGCAGAGTTTCACTCTTGTTGCCCAGGCTGGAGTGCAATGGCGCGATCTCGACTCACTGCAACCGCTGCCTCCCGGGTTTAAGTGATTCTGCTGCCTCAGCCTCCCGAGTAGCTGGAATTACAAGCATCTGCCACCATGCCCGGCTAATTTTTTGTAGTTTTAGTAGAGACAGGGTTTCACCATGTTGGCCAGGCTGGTCTTGAACCTCTGACCTCAGGTGATCCACCTGCCTCAGCCTCCCAAAGTGCTAGGATTACAGGCATGAGCCACCGCACCTGGCCATCTTTGTACATTAATAAATGTGAGCACAGCACAGTGCAAAGAACGCGGGCCTCAGAGAGGTGAGTCTGGCTTCTGGACCCACTTACTGACTGTGTGACGGGGGCAGTTGACCTCAGCCACAGGCTGTTGCTGCTATTTCCATAAAAGGATTGTTGAGTGGATGACAGATTATTTACCTAATGTACTGAATACAGCATCTGGCACATGGTAGATGTTCAGCCAGAGGTAACTTTTAACACCCACCCCATCAGCCTCGGGCAACCTGGACCCAGAGCACAGCGTACACCTGAGAAAATCCCTTTGAGTTTGAGGGAGAGAGAAGAGCCTCAGACTCTGCCCTTTCACTCCACAGGGAAGACAAAGAATAATCTTTGGTCCAGACACTGGGGTTCATTCCAATACTGAGCGAGTGGCGTGGCACGGGGAGCCACCATTTGGAAGGGGTGCTAGCACATGCAAGAACCAGGTCCCGGAGGCTGCAGAGACTGACGGCACCTTTGAGTTCCTGGAGTGTGAGAAGTCTGTGTGGTCCCAGAAGAGGGGCCAGGATGCTGGGCTGGCAGGAGGGGGCTGGAGGGCTCAGGGCGACAGACCAATTGGTACAGAAGTATGACATGCTGTGAGGACAGTGGAATGTCAGCCCTAGTCAGAAGTCACCTTCAGCACAGTACCTGCTTCCTTGAACTTGTATGTAAAATTAAATTTAGGGTTGTTGCAAGCTTAGACTCTGGTTACCCGTGGCAACCTTGAGTTCTGTCTGGATTCTAGCAGATTTTAAACAGTGTCAGGAGGCTGCTAGAAGATGTTACTTGGAGAAATGACTGCAGGTAGTGATGTAGGTAGGAGATGGTAGAGAGAAAGAATTGCCAATTATAGCTTGATACTGTAGTCTCTGGGGACATGTAGCATAAGGGTCCTGCCTACCTGAATATGCCCAGAGGTGCCTGATGCTCTACGCAGGACTGGATATACAGTAAGAGGTCATCCTCACGATGACTTAGAGACATTAAGGAAAGGTGAAAGTATACTCAGCTTGCTGTTTAAAAAGCCAGAGAAGCATGTAATACACTTTAGAAAGATTTCCCTTACAGGTTAAAAGGAAAACAAGTTTCAGCATTTAAAATTCAATTATGTGGAAAACTTGCCATGTGGAACAGCCCATTCCCCAAGGATGAAGTGTAAATGAAGCATTACGGACGGTTTGTTTGTGACCCGCTTCCTTCCTGACCCGCTTCGTTCCTTTCAGACTGCTGCTGCACGTGCTGTTTCACTCGAAGACTTGGTTTCTGGAAGGTTTTCCAGGGTTCATTCAAGTCCTGTTTTCTTATTGTACCCAAGTGGAAACTGAGGCTTCAGGAGGTGGTTTCCTGGGGTCAAGTATCATCTTAGAGAAGTCCGAGGCCTGGAATTCATGCCCTCTGACTCAAATTCTAGAACTTTAACATCATAAATAACAACTAATGAGGCCGGGCGCAGTGGCTCAATGCCTGTAATGCCAGCAGTTTGGGAAATCGAGGTGGGTGCATCACTTGAGGTCAGGAGTTCGAAAGCAGCCTGGCCAACATAGTGAAACCCCATCTCTACTAAAAATACAAAAAATTAGCTGGGCATGGTAGCACACGCACTTGTAGTCCCTGCTACTCAGGAGGCTGAGGCAGGAGAATTGCTTGAACCAGGAGGTGGAGGTTGCAGTGAGCCGAGATTGCACCACTGCACTCCAGCCTGGGCAACAGAGCAAGACTCCATCTCAAAAAATAATAATAATAATAAAAATAACTAATGAAATTAGGATGGTTTTTTAACAGTCTATTATTTACATAAAAACATAGAACATCTATGAGTGTAGCTTATAGCTGCCTCCTAAGAGTGTGGTGATGGCCATTGGAGAGGACGGTGGGAGCTTGCTTTCCTCACCTCTTGGGAGTGACATCTGACAAGTTGTGAGGATCTGAGGGCCGTCGCCTGCCATCTTGTGGTTGAAATTGAGCAAAGTGAGAGAAAAGTGCTGGGAGCTGCAGTCCAGTTTATTATTCACAGGCTGTGTGTGTTTCACCGCTGTGCTGTTCTGCTGATGTTTTCGGCCTTCAGAACTCTCTCTTGAATGGCAGCATCTGAGCTATCCTCTCCTCTCTGTGACTGGTGTTTTTTCCTGTGGTCCCTTCACACACACAGCCTCAGCCCTCAGGCACCGCGTTAATGAATGAGGAGCTGATCTGAGAAATCGCCTGTGCTAAGCTCTTCATGATGGATGACAGAGGGGAGTTATTCGTCCCCAGTTTCTCTAACTGTAGCCTGGAATCAGAAGCCTTTTAAGGAAAGAGTGAGTGAGCAGCAAGACAATTTCCAACACTACAATGGCCCGTGGGGTGAGTTCTTTCAGAAAACTGGCAAGCTTGGCCACACCCTCCGTCGCAGCCCACAGCTCATTGTTGAAAGCCACATGCACAGCTGCTTTTCAGGGTCCACTTGTTTTTATGAGGGAAGAGATTCCATAAAAGGAGCGACTTGCCATCATTTAAAGGGGGTTGAGGTTTCAGAGCCAGATCCAGAGATGCTCTTTAATTTTATCCCAGTGACCTGCTCCTCCTCTGGTACCCTGGTCACAACCTTTCTGACTGGGAGCAGCGCAGCCCCTGGGTGATTAGCGGCAGCCATGGAAGATGGAAAACCCAAATACCCACGTAAGACACTCGCTCTTAGACTCTTAGCACTACTTTCGGAAATTGTAATGGTAGTTGTAAACCATACAGAGAAGAAAGATAAAAGCATTTTAGTGTAGTTATAGTGTTACTGGTCTAACTTCATACCCTTCTATTTATGGGCACCCCCTGGGCCATTTTCAGCAATCCTGACTTCTACTTTATCTTTTGTGTCCAGGTACTAAGTAAGTTATGAACATTTTTATTCTCTCATTTTGAGCACCAAATGCCCTCAAATAACTCTCGGGTTTTTTTTTTTTTTTTTTTTTTTTTGTCGTCTTCTGCCTCCAAAGGTTTGTGAACTTCAAGCTTTGGCACCTGTTTGGCCCTTGGCCCTCTCTTAGTTACTGTGGAAGCAGAGGCAGGTAACCAACTGCAATGCGTAGGTGAGCCATTCCTAATGAACTCCACTCCCATTCCACCTGGGTTTGCAAAGTACAGAAACGAACAGACTTGCGCTCTCATCTTTTGGTGTTGGAGGGCACCAATAACAAAAGGGGACCTCTTGCTGGAGGACAACAATATCTGCTATTTAAGGACCCAAATATATAACTCTTTTGTACAATGTAAAATGAAGCAAAGCTTTTAAACAGTTATATAGATTTCTTCATAGGATTCTTTGAGATGTGATCTTTCTCCAAAAATTTTGAGGATGAGAGTTTGTTATACTGTGTTTAAAATGTTCTGAAGCTCTGATACTAGTGGCCTTTTTATTTTTTATTTTGAGACAAAGTCTCGCCCTGTCGCCTAGGCTGGACAAAACACAATGGCACAATCTAGGTTGGCTCACTGCAACCTCTGCCTCCTGGGTTCAAGCGATTCTTCTGCCTCCAACTCCCAAGTAGCTGGGACTACAGGTGCACACCATGCCCGGCTAATTTTTTTGTATTTTTAGTGGGACACGGCTTCATCATGTTGGCCAGGCTGGTCTCGAGCCCCTGACCTCAAGTGATCCACCCACCTCAGCCTCCCGAAGTGCTGGTGTTATAACTTGGAATAACAATGTTGAATTGTATGGAGCAACAATGTTGAATTGTATGGATCTCTTATCTTTGAGTCACAGAAACTTGGATGCCAGGGCTGCAGGGATGGTATAATAGCTGACTCATCCTTCAGGTCCCTAATTCAGGGCTCTTTGTTCACCAAAGAAAAGATGATTCTATGATTTGCGATGTCTCTTTGACTTAAATTTAGCCATTTCCTTTTTGGGAGGAAGGCTGGGCTAGTTCCGTAGCTGAAGTGCATGTGTCCTCAGCCCTTAGACTGGACTATAAGGTTGGTCAGTTTAAATGGGGCTGGAATTTATTAAGAAACTTTTGACTTTGGGAATCACAGATGTATCTTCACAAATATCCCTGAAAGGAGGCCTGAACTATTGTGGGGGCGAGGGGAGTGGATAGCCTTAAAAATTCAAGCTCTAGCCAGGCAGGGTGGCTCATGCCTGTAATCTCAGCACTTTTGGAGGCCAAGGCAGGTGGATCACTTGAGGTCAGGAGTTGGAGACCAACCTGGCCAACACAGTGAAACCCCGTCTCTACTAAAAATATAAAATTTAGCCGGGCATGGTGGTGCATGCCTGTAGTCCCAGCTACTTGGGAGGCTGAGACAGGAAAATTGCTTGAACCCAGGAGGTGGAAGTTGCAGTGAGCTGAGATTGTGCCACTGCACTCCAGTCTGGGCAAGAGAGTGAGACTGCCTCAAAAAAAAAAAAAAAAAAAAAAAAAAAATTTAAGGCCGGGCGCGGTGCCTCAAGCCTGTAATCCCAGCACTTTGGGAGGCCGAGACGGGCGGATCACGAGGTCAGGAGATCGAGACTATCCTGGCGAACATGGTGAAACCCCGTCTCTACTAAAAAGATATAAAAAACTAGCCAGACGAGGTGGCGGGCGCCTCTAGTCCCAGCTACTCGGGAGGCTGAGGCAGGAGAATGGCGTAAACCCGGGAGGCGGAGCTTGCAGTGAGCTGAGATCCGGCCACTGCACTCCAGCCTGGGCGACAGAGAGCGAGACTCCGTCTCAAAAATAAATAAATAAATAAATAAAATTAAATAAGTAAATATTCAAGCTCTGTTAAGTACCGGTCTCTGTTAAATGCCATGGCAAGTCTGGGTTTTTCCCTGACTCAAGGGTTTTATTTAGTCCAGATACCCATTCCTGTGAAGTCCTCATCTGAACCAGTGGCATGGGCAGAAAGAACTTACATAGAAGTCACCAGAAAATGGTTCATGCTCTAGAATGGTGCCTGCTAAAGTGAGAAGCCAGAGAAGATCCATGGGTAAGAGGAAAAATTATCAGCATCCCAAGATATTTTTTATTTTTTAAAAAAATTGAGTTTAGGCCGGGCGCGGTGGCTCAAGCCTGTAATCCCAGCACTTTGGGAGGCCGAGGCGGGTGGATCACAAGGTCAGGAGATCGAGACCACAGTGAAACCCCGTCTCTACTAAAAATACAAAAAATTGGCCGGGCGCGGTGGCGGGCGCCTGTAGTCCCAGCTACTCAGGAGGCTGAGGCAGGAGAATGGCGGGAACCCGGGAGGCGGAGCTTGCAGTGAGCCCAGATCGCGCCACTGCACTCCAGCCTGGGCAACAGCGTGAGACTCCGTCTCAAAAAAAAAAAAAAAAAAAAAATTTGAGTTTGACCAATAATTTAGATATGGATTGACACTGGCTTCCTTGTTCAATCTGAATGTCAGAGAGTCCCATTTTCTGTGTCGTCTATGACATATCCTGCGGGAAGGGGGGAAGGTCCACAAAGGCCCCCTCACTGGTAATTCACCACTCCTTTTTTTTTTTTCTGTCACCCAGGCTGGAGTGCAGTGAAAAAATCAAAGCTCACTGCAGCCTTGAACTCCTGTGCTCAAGCAATCCACCTATCTCAGCCTCTCAAGTAGCTAGGACTACAGGTGTGAACCATAGTACTTGGCCCGTTTAATCCACTATAGGCTTATGTCAAGGGACTGGAGTTTATATACGCTCACTTGATGAAGTGGGTTTACGGATTAAATTGTTTTGTTTTAACTGAGTTAACCTTTACCAAATGGGCAGAAAAACTAAAGAAATTTCTTATTTTTAATATACAGAGATGAGGGTCCCACTATGTTGTCCAGGCTGGTCTCAAATTCTTGGCCTCAGGGGATCCTCCCACCCCAGCCTCCCAAAGTGCTGGTGTTACTGGAGTGAGCCACTGCTCCCAGCCTAAAAATAATTCAATTAATGCAGGTGTAAGCAGACAATAAGATATGACAGGGTTAACACTTCTTTTCCTGCTACCATGTGCTAATTATGAAGTAAAACAGTGACAATCTATGTAGACTGAGAAGTCAGACAAAAACATAAAATTCGTTGGGAGACTATGTGAAATACAAACTTACAACCATTAGCATTAAAGAAAAACCTGATCCTAAGCATAGATTGTGCCTTGTGGTAATACTTGATGATATGAGACCATCATAATTAGCAAGATATTTAAAATCTAAATATTCACAACATGAATACAAATGGTTTAAAATGTTTTAGTGGTGTTTAAAATTACGCATTACTAAATCTAGTCCAGGATTTTAGTAAACTGAATATTTAAGAGCCTGTTTTGAGGGTTTTTAAAAACATAATTGCTTAAGGCAAAAACTACATACTAGTAGAAAAACAGTCTTCCTGATGTGGTAAAAATAGCTAAAATAATGCATGGAAAACAATATAGCTACAAAATAGAACACACGGTTTTGTCAGCAAATTCTGATGCACAGATCCACAGATGTGGAAGATGCACAGAAATATTGCTGAAGTTTCGAAGAAAGAGTGTAGTGGAGGAGATCTGCTATGCAGTTGGACTTCAGTACTGCTGTTTCGCACATGTTCCAATTAAGAATATTCGCTTGATTCTGGCCAGGCACGGTGGCTCACGCCTGTAATCCAAGCACTTTGGGAGGCCGAGGTGGGCGGATCACTTGAGCCCAAGAGTTCGATACCAGCCAAGGCAACATGGTGAAACCCCATCCCTATTTTTGTAGAAACTTTTTAAATAAAAAAGATTTTTAAAAAAGAATATTTGCTTGTTTCTGTTTCAATAATAAAATAGACCTATTTATTTGTGAGGTCACTAGAAAATATGTATTTTACAAAATTCAATGACTTTGTTAGTTAAAACAACCCTTATGGGAAAATTATATCAGGTAACAGTAGCTTTAACTAGAATAAAAAGGAAGTCAGGATATCCCAATTACACTGATTTGAGTTTTACGAATTATATGTTGATGAAAAGAGTCAAACTTTGTAAAATATTTAGAGTTTTATTCTGAGCCAAATATGAGCGACCAAGGCCTGGGACATAACCTCAAAAGGTCCTGAAAACATGTGCCCAAAGTGGGTAGGTTACAGCCTGATTTTACACCTTTTAAGAGGATAGAAGTTACAGGCAGACATCAATCAATATGGGGACAGCCTTCCAGGTCAAAGGTGGATTCAAAGATTTTCTGATTGACAATTGGTTGAAAGAGTTAGTATCTAAAGACCTGGAATTAGGCCTGATGTGGTGGCTTACGTGTAATCCCAGCACTTTGGGAGGCCAAGGCGGGTGAATCACCTGAGGTCAGGAGTTCGAGACCAGCCAGGCCAACATGGTGAAACCTCGTTTCCACTAAAAAAAATCAGCCAAGCAAGGTGGTGGGTGCGTGTAATCCCAGCAATTTGGGAGGCTGAGGCACAAGAATCGCTTGAACCTGGGAGTCAGAGATTGCAGTGAGCCAAGATTGTGCTACTGCACTCCTGCCTGGGTATCAAAGCAAGACTCCATCTAAAAAAAAGAAAAAGAAAGAAACAAAAAAAGACCTGGAATCAGTAGAAAGGAGTGTATGGGTTAAGATAGGGGGTTGTGGAGGCCAAAGTTCTTCCTATGTAGATGGCCTCCAGGTAGCAGGCTTCGGAGAGAATAGACAGCAAGGCCGGGGGTGGTGGCTCATGCCTGTAATCCCTACACTTTGGGAGGCTAAAGTGGGTGGATCACCCAAGATCAGGAGTTTGAGACAGGCCTGGCCAACATGATGAAACCCTGTCTCTACTAAAAATACAAAAAAAAAATAATTGGACGTGGTGGCAGGCACCTGTAATCCCAGCTACTCAGGAGGCTGAGGCAAGAGAATCACTTGAACCCAGGAGACAGAGGTTTTAGTGAGCTAAGATCGTGCCACTGCACTCCAGCCTACGCAACAAGAGCAAAACTCCGTCTCAACAACAACAAAAAAAGATGGCGAATGTCTCTTATCAGATTGTAAAAGGTGCTAGACTCTTAGTTAAATCTCTCCTGGATCAGCAAAAGACCTAGGAAAGGAAGGGGATCCTTTATAGAATGTAGATTTTCCCCACAAGAGACAGCTTTGTGGGTCTGTTTCAAAATATGTCAGAGAGATATATTTTGGAATAAAATGCTTCAATTTCTTTCAGCGCCTGCTGTCTGTCATGTGATGCTATACTAGAGTCAGGTCAGCATCTGGTGTCTTACTGCTACAAAGAGTCTGTTTTGTCTGTCTTGAAGTCTCTTTATCTTAATGTTAATGCTGGTCTGTTGTGCCTGAATTCCAAAGGGAAGAAAATATAATGAGGCATGTCCTACGCCTTTTTGCCCATCATGGCCTGAACCAGTTTCTCAGGTTTACTTTGGATACCCTTGGCCAAGAAGCAGGGTCCACTTAGCCAGTTGAAGGATTTAGAATTTTATTTTTCATTTACATATGAATGTATTAAATAATCACATGAACCCTGAAAATTTTTTAAAAACTTAAATGTGTAAATAAATTTTTTTAAAATTTAGGCGAGGTTATAAAAATAGGCCAACAGCATGAAATTGATTCAGCCATTTCATCCTATTGGCCTATTTCAGGGAATGATGATGAAAATATCTTACTACATAGAGGTTTGATGTTTATTTCTAAACAAAGCATTTATTAGAGTAACAGAACTTAAAGATGACTGGGATTGGGCTGGGCGCAGTGGCTCACACCTGTAATCCCAGCACTTTGGGAGGCTGAGGCGGGCAGATCACAAGGTCAGGATATCAGGACCATCCTGGCTAACACGGTGAAACCCCGTCTCTACAAAAAATACAAAAAATTAGCCGACCATGGTGGCGGGCACCTGTAGTCCCAGCTACTCGGGAGGCTGAGGTAGGAGAATGGTGTGAACCCGGGAGGCAGAGCGTGCAGTGAGCCGACATGGCACCACTGCACTCCAGCCTGGGCGATAGAGTGAGACTCCGCCTCAAAAAAAAAAAAAAAAAATGACTGGGATTTTTCTTCTACGAAAAAGACAAGTGGTTCAAATTTGAGGACCTTATCTCTCAAGCCAAGTACAGTAGTTCCCAGTGGCCTCCTTCCTGGAGGCTATTTTTGCAAGGACAAACACATGTCTCTCCAAGGTAAAGATGACGTTGTAACAATAAATAAGAAAATAACTACTTTTTGAAAGAAAGCCATGCTATGCAAAGGGCAATTTCAATATGGATATTAGGAAATGTTTCCATAGTGATAAGACTTTTTTTTTTTAAATGTTAACATTTGCCAACAAAAAGTTTCAGATGCATCTTTAAAATCTTGAGAGCAAAATTTTATATTTTTAAACCTTCCAAAGAATTTTAGAGGAGCTATATGTTAAAAACTATTAAAAGTACAGTAACTTCAGAGTTTGCAAGAAAAACTTGACAAAGTCAATGCACAATTTCAACCAAAACCAAAGCACAGGTGGTGGATAGGGTTGGAAAATGATATTATGATTGATTAAATCATAATCAGTGCCACTAACATATTTCTTCCATTTGAATCTGTGTATCCTTGTGAGGTATCTTCAGCTATGGCAGCTGTTAAAAGCAGCATCCAGGCCAGGAGCAGTGGCTCATGCCTGTAATTCCA
This sequence comes from Macaca mulatta, assembly GCF_049350105.2. Taxonomy (NCBI): domain Eukaryota; kingdom Metazoa; phylum Chordata; class Mammalia; order Primates; family Cercopithecidae; genus Macaca; species Macaca mulatta. Next base: position 33,183,391 of record NC_133411.1, read on the forward strand.
GCACTTTGGGAGGCGGAGGCAGGCGGATCATGAGGTTAGGAAATCGAGACCATCCTGGCAAGGACGGTGAAACCCCGTCTCTACCAAAAATACAAAAAAAAAAAGAATCAGCCGGGCGTGCTGGCAGACACCTGTAGTCCCAGTCACTCGGGAGGCTGAGGCAGGAGAATGGCGTGACCCGGGAGGCGGAGCTTGCAGTGAGCCAAGATCGCGCCACTGCACTCCAGTCTGGGCGACAGAACCAGACTCCATCTCAAAAAAAACAAAAAACAAAAAACAGCCGCATCCAGCCTGGTGTGGTGGCTCACACCTGTAATCCCAGCACTTTGGGAGGCTGAGGTGGGCAGATTGCTTGAGGTCAGGAGTTCAAGAGCAGCCTGGCCAACATGGTGAAACCCCATCTCTACTAAAAATACAAAAATTAGCCGGCGGTGGTGGTGGATCCCTGTAATCTCAGCTACTTGGGAGACTGAGGTGGGAGGATCCCTTGAACCCAGAGGCAGAGGCTGCAGTGAGCTGCAACTACACCACTGCATTCCAGCCTGGGGAACAGAGGGAGACTCTGTCTAAAAAAAAAAAAAGAAAAAGTAGCAACTGTTTGTTATGAAATTACTTGAAGCTATACTTCTGGATTATCACATCCCAAAATGTTAAACCAAGTTTTTGAAAATCTTGAAGTATACTTAACTACATAGCTTGTAAAATATTAAGCACTTTAGGTTTTTATATATATATATATATATATATTTTTTTTTTTTTTTTTTTTTTTGAAAGAGAGTCTCACTGTGTCACCCAGGCTGGAATGCAGTGGTGCAATCTTGGCTCACTGCAGCCTCTGCCTTCAGGTTCGAGTGATCCTCCCACCTCAGCCTCTCAAGTAGCTGGGATTACAAGTATGTACCTTCATGCCCGGCTAATTTTTGTATTTTTAGTAGAGACGAGGCTTCACCATGTTGGCCAGGCTGATCTTGAACTCCTGACCTCAAGTGATCCACTCGCCTCCGCCTTCCAAAGCGCTGGGATTATAAGCGTGAGCCACTGCACTCAGCCAAACTATCTTTTTAAAATAACTTTTTCATGTTTTATAATGCATATAATATATTCACACAATAATATATGTATGCATTAAATAAATAAATACACATATATTGGGGATGCATGTTCAATTTTCTTTTCTTCCTTTTTTTTTTTTTTTTTTGAGATGGAGTCTAGCTCTGTTGCTAGGGCTGGAGTGCAGTGGCATGATCTCAACTCACTGCATCCTCGGCCTCACAGGTTCAAGCAGTTCTCCTGCCTCAGCCTCCCAGGTAGCTGGGACTACAGGCGCATGCCACCACGTTTGGCTAATTTTTGTATTTTTAGTAGAGACAGGATTTTACCATGTTCGTAAGGCTGGTCTTGAATTCATGATCTCAGGTCATCCGCCTGCCTTGGCCTCCCAAAGTACTGGGATTATAAGTGTGAGCCACTGCACCTGGCCTTTTTTTGAGACAAGGTCTCTGTCTGTCACCTAAGCTGGAGTGCAATGGCACGATCATGACTCACTGCAGCCTCAACTTCCCGGACTCAGGTGATCCTCCCACCTCAGCCTCACGAGTAGCTGGGTCTACAGGTGCATGTCACCAGGCCTGGCTAATTTTTTGTATTTTTTTTAGAGACAGGGTTTCGCTATGTTGCCAAGGTTGGTCTAGAACTCCTGGGCTCAAGCAATCCGCCTTCCTCAGTGGCCCAAAGTGTTGGGATTATAGGCGTGAGCCACCACACCCAGCCTCTCAATTTTCGTTTTTTACTGACAGTCATGAAAAATCAAAATCTGAAAAGATGACTATCTCACAAGTGGAGAGCTTAGCCCTGCCCTCCTAAGGAAGGTGTCTCTTTTGAGATCTACAGGATCTAGATGTCTCTCATCTACCCTGTGCCTGCCGCCCATCCTCTCCAGAGAACTGATTTTCCTTGGGATCTGCAAACCAGACTTTCTTCTAACTCCTCCACCCCAGTTTCTCCTCTCTTGTTCTCTAGGTCTGAACCTTGAGTTCCCAAGGAGAGGAGTCAGTGTGTCCTGGCCAACTACCCTACCAGGCACAGATGCACTGGCACCTCTTGCTAAGTGCTTGCTCCCTGGACCATTTGCAAGCTCTCTGTGCTCATTCTTCTCCTGTTTATTCATTTTAGAACAACATGTTTATAATTCTATTAATTCCTCAGGTACCCCGTCTCTCCTCCCACACTAATTTTTATTTATTTCAATGGCAACATTAAAACAGCACTTTAAAGAAAAGAACAACTTGTGATTCGCCTACACTAATTCTCCACTAATTTAATTTTTCTATGTTAAGATCTAATCTGTGACCATGTGCCTACAGCTCTATCATGCTAACTCAACAGATACAATTTTTCTGTTTCCTTCTAATCTATGTTCATCTACAATATATATATTTTCAGACTACCTTTGTTGATCCTTTTCTTTGGAAAAGAAAGTTTTACCATGTGCATGCAATAGAACGGAAGGACAGTGAGTGAGAAGTTTCCTCAGTTCAGACCTCCATTCTCTTGTCACTACCACCAGCTATACCCCAAGCCTCACTCTATTACCAGTATCTTTCCAAGAATTCTCTAAGCATCTACAAGTATTTTGTGTTAACGTCTTTTTTACACAGTGGGGCACACGATCCACACTATTCTGAATCTTAACCTTTTTTCTTTAAATCTTAAAAACCCATCTTAGCACTTGTTTCAAATCAGAACGTGTCACTTTGTCTCTCGTTCTTTTTAACAGCTGTATAGTAACCCACTGGAGGTTTCTCATGTGATTTATTTGATCAGTCGCCAGCTAGTGGCTGTTTTTATTGTATAGTCTTTTTTGCTGTGTCCAGAATTCTGGGCTGGGTGCGGTGGCCCACACCTATAATCCCAGCACTTTCTGAGGCTGAGGTGGGTGGATCACCTGAGGTCAGGAATTCAAGACCAGCCTGATCAATATGGTAAAACCCTGTCTCTACTAAAAATACAAAAATTAGCTGCAAGTGGTGACATGCACCTGTAATCCCAGCTACTCAGGAGGTTGAGACAGGAGAATCGCTAGAACCTGGGAGGCTGAGGTTGCAGTGAGCCAGGATCATGCCACTGCACTCCAGCCTGGGCAAAAGAGTGAGACTCCGTCTCGAAAAAAAACAAAAAACTGCAATAAATTTTATGTTCATATATCTTTGTGTATATGTATGAGTGTATGTAATGGATAAATTCCTAGAAGTGGGATCCTCAAATAAATCACATTTTAAATTTGTTATTCCTGTTGTAAATTGCTTTCCCTAAGAGATTATGCTAATTTGTATCCCCACTGACAATATACAAAAGTGCTGTTTTTCTCACAGCTTCACAAACACCATAAGAATTACTTTGAATCATACTACATGCAGAATTCTCTGTTAACCTTTTCATACCCACACAATGGGTAGGTTCAGTCACTTGACAGGTGACAGCCCAATGATGACAATGAAGGAGGATTTGGCAAGGGATTTTATTCCTTGCAACAAGTCAAGTAAGGAGAATACCAGGGATAGCTCCCAAAGCACTGCCTCCCCAAGCTGGGGGCTGGGTCCGGTAATGAGGTGTAACCTGATTGTATCTTGCAATGAGGTGATGCTGGGATACGTGATATGACTGGATCTGACCATGGGGTGATGCCGGAGCTCGATCTGATTGGATTCTGGATCCTGCCATACAGTGTCCACTTCTTAATTCTGTCCCACTCCTCAGCCCAGGCACTTAGGTTCTTCCTGTGGTTGCAGGCTTGGTTCATCTAGGCATGCTGAGTTCATGTGACTTGAGGGTCCATGGCAAACGAGAAACAGCTCTTGATCTTTTTACATAAAAGTGGAACCAGATTGGTCTGGTGTGGCTACGCTTTTTCACTTAACACATTTGAACTCGAACTCGTTCCTCCTTATTAAGTGGTCTTAATAGGTATAATCATCACTGATAACTTAGGTAAGCATGTTCTTTCTGTCCTTGCCGGTTTGTCAGTGTTAAACTTAACATGGCATTCATTTTTTTTAACTTTTTTTTTTTTTTTGAGACCAAGTCTTGCTCTGTCACCCAGGCTGGAGTGCAGTGGCCAGATCTCGGCTCACTGCAAGCTCCGCCTTCTGGGTTCACGCCATTCTCCTGCCCAGCCTCCCAGTAGCTGGGACTACAGGCACCCGCCACCATGCCCAGCTAATTTATTTTTGTATTTTTAATAGAGACGGGGTTTCACCGTGTTAGCCAGGATGGTCTCAATCTCCTGACCTTGTGATCCTCCCACCTTGACCTCCCAAAGTGCTGGGATTATAGGTGTGAGCCCCGTGCCTGGCAACTTTTTTTTTAATTTTTATTTTTTCATCCTTGGGTAAGGGCCATGCTAATCTTCTCTGTATCGTTCCAATTTTAGTATATGTGCTGCTTAAAATGCTTGTGACCACGACTATTTTTTTCCTTTTGCACCATCCTTTTAGGACAAATTTCATGGAATGAAGGTATTATGTCAAAGGACATTTTTGCCAAATTGTTTTATACAAATAATTTTACCAAATTACACCCCTACCAATAATGTATGAATGCCAGAGTTCCAGAAGCATTTCCAGGTTGGGTATTATAATTTAAATTTATGTTTTCTTAATTGAAATATGGCTCATTTTGTAGTTTTAATTTGCACTTATTTGATCAGGAAGTTTGGCCATTTTGCCCTAATTTTTTTTTTCTATTTTATTTTACTTGTCATCTAAACAATCTATTCATGTCCTTTGTCCATTATCTCTTGGGGCCCTCATCTGCAGCACTGGATATGCATTTAGATATTATAGATCTTAATCTTTTTACCCCATATAGTTAAAACTCTCCTTAATCTTTTAAATGTTGTTATTACTATATGGAAGTTTTAACTATCTCTGTAGGCAAGTCTGATTTTTTTCTTTTATAATCATCTTTTCACTTCTTCAGATCTTAGGATGATGTCATTTTCCCAAAGACCCACAACTCTCTTCTACCAATTTTAGTGATTACATTTTTAAATTTATCTTTAAAATTTAAATTTTAATTTAATGGGCATTTATTTTGATGGAAATTATAAATCTAATTTTTTTCTAAATTACTGATTATCTAAATACCATTTATTAATCATTAATTTTCTTCAATTTGTGAGGTTTGAGTTATTATGTTGGTTTTTTTTTGAGACGGACTCTCACTCTATCACCCAGGCTGGAGTGTAGTGGTGTGATCTCAGCTCACTGCAACCTCTGCCTCCTGGGTTCAAGTGATTCTCCTGCCTCAGCCTCCCAAATAGCTGAGACTGCAGGCCACACTCAGCTAATTCTTTCATTTTTAGTAGAGACAGGGTTTCACCCTGTTGACCAGGATGGTCTTGATCTCTTGACCTCGTGATCCACCCGCCTTGGCCTCCCAAAGTGCTGGAATTACAGGCGTGAGCCACTGTGCCCGGCCATGAAGTTTTTTTTGTTTTGTTTTGTTTTTTTGTACTTTAAGTTCTGGGATACAGGTGCAGAATGTGCAGATTTGTTACATAGGTATACATGTGTCATGGTGGTTTGCCACACCCATCAACCCATCATCTAGGTTTTAAGCCCCACATGCATTAGGTGTTTGTCCTAATGCTCTCCCTTTCCTTGCCCCCCATCCCCTGATAGGCCCCGGTGTGTGATGTTCCCTGTGTCCATGTGTTCTCATTGTTCAACTCCTACTTATGAGTGAGAACATGCGGTGTTTGGTTTTTCTGTTCCTGTGTCAGTTTGCTGAGAATGATAGTTTCCAGCTTCATCCATGTCCCTGCAAAGGACATGAACTCATTCTTTTTTATGGCTGCATATTATTCCATGGTGTATACGTGCCACATTTTCTTTATCCAGTCTATCATTGATGGGCATTTCGGCTGGTTCCAAGTCATTGCTATTGTAAATAGTGCTGCAATAAACATACGTGTGCATGTGTCTTTATAATAGAATGATTTATAATCCTTTGGGTATATACCCAGTAATGGGATGATTTATTATGATTTATATGTGTACATACACCCACTTTTTTTCACACACTCTTTTTTTTGAGACAGGGTCTCACTTTGTCACCCAGGCTGGAGTGCATGGCATGATCTCAGCTCACTGCAACCTCTTGGGCTCAAATGATCCTCCCACCTCAGCCCCCCAGGTAGCTAGGACTGCAGGTGCACACTACCACACCTGGCTAATTTTTGTGTAGTTTGTTTTCTTTTTTTTCAAATCAATAGGTCTTTTATTGCATTATTTAAATATCACATATAGGTCTTAGGAAGCATCTGGCATCTTGTTTCTGTAGCTGGACAACTCTTAGGTCTTATTAATCAACCTCCTGAATGTTTCCTTTTTCAGAGACATAGATACCATCCAAAAATTTCCTGATATCCTTGTTTTTAACGTTGTGGCTTGCTGAATCAAAGCCGCTGAATTTGAAACAAGCCCAATGTCATTTCCTTCAAGGATTTAATTCATCTTTCTGAGCTTGAGATACTGAACAAGGAATACCTGGCTTCATTCGAACCCTGCAGAGTTTCACCCAAGAAATTTTGGATTTCAACAAGAGACCCATTCTCCTGGATAATGCTGTTGATGGGGAAGTGCACATACACAGACCTCATCTTGTAACGGAAGCCCAGTGTAACACCCTTGATCATGTTCTGTACATGACTACAGATGGTCCAACCGGTAGCCAGCTCTTTTCCATTACCCCACCATTTGTCAACCTGGGGCCTCTTTTTTTTCTTTCCAAGAAGACTGAGTTCTACGTTGATGTGATTGAAGTCCCTCCCCAGGGTTCCTCTGGGGCCGTTCACAATAACTGTGCATCCCTTTAGAGTAATATCGACATTTTCTGGAATGTCGATAGTCCAATTGCTGAGAATGGTTTTCATTCTTGCAGTAGATGTGGCAAAAAAAAAAAAAAAAAAAAAGCATCTTTTGTGGCTCATGCCTGTAATTCCAGCACTTTGGGGGGCCGAGGTGGGTGGATCACAAGGTAAGGAGATTGAGACCAGCAGGGCCAGCATGGTGAAACCTGTCTTTACTAAAAATAGAAAAAAATTAGCTTGGTATGGTGGCGTGCGCCTGTAATCCCAATTACTTGGGAGGCAAGAATCACTTGAACCCAGGAGGCAGAGGCTGCGGTGAGCCAAGATCGCGCCACTGCACTCCAGCCTGGGAGACAGACTCTGTCTCAAAAAACAAACAAGCAAAACAAACAAAGCAGAGAGTTTGGCTGGTAACAGAAGTAACAGAGAAATGCTCCAGCTGGCCTAGAGGAAAGCAAATAACCCCCACTGTGAACTGCAGATGGAGAAGTGCAACCTCTAGGAGCTGAAAGCAGTCCCTGATTGGCAACTTACAGGAAAAAGGTACCTCAGGCCTACAACCACAAAGAATTGAACTCTGCCACGAAGCGGTGATCTGGGAAGATATAGGGGCAGGAAAACCACCTCCATCCTCTTAACGGTCCTGAGAATTGAGATAAGATAGATTAACAGGAAAAAAGCATACATGTTTCTTCACAGATGTTTTACAGGAGCCCTTCTAAAATAATGAAGACCCAAAGAAACAAGTATTGTCAGTTTCTTCCATTCTGGATTGGACACAATAGTAAAACTGTGAACATGTGTAAGGCCAAGGGGCTTGCGCTAGGATAGTTAATAGGGTAGGAAAATAGGAAGAGAAAGGCTTCTTTGTGCAGAATTTCCTTGACCTCAACTTTATCGTCCTTGATGGCAAGGATGTTGCATCTTACTAGTATAGGGAGGGCATCTTTCACATGGGAATTTAATCTTCTGCTTTTAAGAAACAGCATGAAGGTCAAAGCGATCTTTTTGCACCTGCTGTTTTTCAAGTGCCTTTAACTTAAATAATCAGTATTCCAGGATAGCATATTTTAACCCCTTCAAAAAGGTCCCTGAGCCCCAGATGAGATTGTTGGCAGCTCCAGTCAACGCAAGCCCAGCCATGCCATAGCTGTATTATTACCTACAGAACCGTGAGCTAATAAATGGGATTGCTCTAAAGCTTCTACATTTGTGGTACTTTGTTACATAGCAATAGAAAACAAATATAATGGCAACATGCAATTTAGTACTTGATCTTTCTCCTGTCATTTACTCATTGTTTTGCATGTATAAATCTTGCCTTCCTTAACCAGACTATAACCTCCCTGAGAACCAGACCCCCGATGTTTTTTCTGCATAGCAAAATTATCTACCATGCCATAGGGGCTACACTAGGAGGAAGGTGGGGTGAGTGTTGAACATCCTGGCTTTAGAATCAGCCTGCCTTGATCCTTTTGTAGTTTGTGAGTATGAGGACTGGGTGTTCACACACGTGTGTGAGATGTGCCACCCTCAAACCTGGTTACAATGTCAGTACATTACCTGTCTAACCTGAAAAAAAAAAAAAAAGAATCAGACTGCCTTGGCTTAAATCTTGGCTTAAACTTTCTAAGGTTTGGTTCCCTCATCTTGGGAATAAAATGCATTAGGAAATTATGGAAAGATACACAAACATTGTTATCAGCAGTTACTTCATAGGGAATGATTGCAGGATCAAATGTCATAGGAGGCTTTTAGGATTAAATGAAATGATGCTTAGAAAGTTCTTAAGACAGTGCATGGCGCATGGTAAAGCTCTATAAATACTCTATAAATACTATAAATATAAACACTAGCTCCGCGTTTGTAGAAAAACAGACCCTTTGACATACTTGCCCTTCCTGCAGTTCCATATGTGCTAAATTTGTTTAGTATCACATGACACTGGCCTGTCTCCCTACACACGCACACGCATCCCCACCTCCACCTTCTGGCCAGCCACCAGGGATAGACAGACTAAATCCAGCCATTAGACTTGACTGACAACCAGTTTAATCTCCTGAAAACCTGGAGTCAAGCCAGTGAGAGACCAAGCTGCTTTGCTGTGTGAGATGAGCTGGAAGACCAAACAGAACCACATCTGGATTCATGTCCAGAAAGAGCCAGAGCCACATGCCCGTGCTACACTTACAGCATGGCAGACGTCAAGAGGAAGCTGGTTTCTTTAGAGGAACACAGAGTGGACATACAGAAAAGGACAGGGATGAGAGACAGTGTCCCCAGAAAAAGGGATGGGACAGTACCTTCCTGGGGCTGGCAGTTCCCAGCACCAGTTCCCATGGTGCCTAGCTGGACTTGTTTCCCCAAGATCTCCAGGTCTTCATAAGTGTCCCTTGCAAACAAATAAGCCCTGGCCAAAGAAAGGCTGCTGTGGGTGACAAATCAGACAGTCGGTCATGTTCTAATACATCCTGGGACACCAGGCTGTGGTGCTGACTCCGCATCAATGTAAAAGACAATTAAATGGTATTTGTGGTCTTTTTCCAGACCTTCTTTCAACTGTCAGCACAGTTGAATTCCCAGTGGCCTGTGGAGGGCACTATTCAGTTAAGTTTAGTCCACGGTAGTGAGCACTACACCAGCAGAGCATTTAAGGAAAAGGTATTTTAAATAATAGTTACCATTTCCTGAGTACCAACAACATGCTAACCACGGTGCTGCTTGCTTTACATATATTATATCTTAAACAATCACAACGACTGTTTCCATCCCGCAATTGGAGATTATTTTCGAGCATGGTTACTTATTTCCACAGGCATGCTATTAACAGGTGTCAAGCAAAAGGAAAGCTTTTTTTTTTTTTTTTTTTTACTTTTAATGAACAGGAAGACTGAGTTTATAGTAGCTCCTGATGAGAACCAATTCAAGTTCGGTTGCCCCTCAATGTACTCCTTTTTAATTAGAAAAAACAAATGTAGCACCATTGCAATACAGAGGGGAAAATATATCTGGTCTCTGGAGATATAAATACCTGGGTCCCTCTTCTCTCTCAAGGTGAGGCAAAGTGTTTCCTGTTTCCTGCCTTTTATCCACACCCCCAGGATAACGGTGTTGGTTTCATGCCAGGCTGTGGGCTGCTGGGGAGTGGGAGCTGCTCTGCGGGGGAGGAGTTTTTGTTCTCTGCCTTGCTCAATGCCACCGTGGTGGGGAGGGTAGGAGTGAGACTCCCAACCTTTTTAGGTAACAGTTCCCTGCAAAGTCTGAAAACAACCACTGACCTGTCTCCCTTTTATTTTTTACAAGATATTTGAGGCCAGCTGTGGTGACTCATGTCTGTAATCCCAGCACTTTGGGAAGCCAAGGTGGGCGGATCATTTGAGGTCAGGAGTTTGAGACCAGCCTGACCAACATGGTGAAACCCTGTCTCTACTAAAAATACAAAAAAAAATCAGCCAGGTGTGGTAGCACACACCTGTATTGCCAGCTACTTGGGAGGCTGAGACAGGAGAATCACTTGAACTCGGAAGGCAGAGGTTGCAGTGAGCTGAGATCACACCACTGCACTCCAGCCTGGGTGACAGAACAAGTATCCGTCTCAAAAAAAAAAAAAAAGAAAAAAAAGATATTTGAAACCTATTTGTTCATTCGATATTATCAATGTAAATTAAAATGTTTATCAGATATTATCCAAGTGAGCCACATGCATGATGTATATGCTTCTCATTTACTTTTTACAACATCCCTATGAGGTAAGAGGCAAGTATTATTACCTGCATTCACAGATGAGGAAATACAGGCTTAGAAAGATTAGATAAACCGACTGGGCACGGTGGCTCACGCCTGTAATCCCAGCACTTTGGGAGGCCAACACGGGCAGATCACGAGGTCGGGAGATCGAGACCATCCTGGCTAACACAGTGAAACCCCATCTCTACTAAAAAATACAAAAAACTAGCCGGGCGAGGTGGCGGGCGCCTGTAGTCCCAGCTACTCGGGAGGCTGAGGCAGGAGAATGGCGTGAACCCGGGAGGTGGAGCTTGCAGTGAGCTGAGATCCGGCCACTGCACTCCAGCCCGGGCGACAGAGCGAGACTCCGTCTCAAACAAACAAAAAACAAACAAAAAAAAAATACAAAAAATGGGTTTATCTGATCTTTTTTATTTATTTATTTATTTTTTGAGATGGAGTCTCACTCAGTTGCCCAGGCTGGAGTGCAGAGGCGCGATCTCGGCTCACAGCAAGCTCCGCCTCCCAGGTTCACGCCATTCTCCTGCCTCAGCCTCCCGAGCGGCTGGCACTACAGGCGCCCGCCACCTCGCCCCGCTAGTTTTTTGTATTTTTTAGTAGAGAGAGGGTTTCACCGTGTTAGCCAGGATGGTCTTGATCTCCTGACTTCGTGATCCGCCCCTCTCGGCCTCCCAAAGTGCTGAGATTACAGGCGTGAGCCACCGCGCCCGGCCGATAAACCCATTTCTCAGAGACAGAGCCTGGAATCGAGCCGGGGTGACCTGCCTCCAAGACCTGAGTCTTTTTTTGCTAGGACGCTCTGTCAGTTGCTACCTATCTGCCAAATAGTGTGTCTGTCCCTCTAGAGAGCACGTCCATTCCCCAGTAAGAAACGTAACCTTCCAGTAAGCAACAACAATTCTGTAAGTGACTTCCTGGCCAGGGCACCTTGCTCCCTATTCATGAGGTCACTGCCTCGCCACGTCTCCACTGTGGAGGGGTGAACCTGGAATCAGAAAATCTGGGTTCCGAACACTTTCTCAATCTGTATTTATTCATTTAAGGATATTTATTGACCACCTACTGTTTCAGCTTTGGAACTGCATATTGGGGAAATACTCTTCTATAAAACATATGAAGTCCCTGGTTTTCTGGGGCTTTTATCCATGCCTTAGAAAACTGACTTATCCTTGTAGGCGTAATTGTGATTAATAATGATATGAAGGAATTTTTAAAGTAAGCTTTCTTGTTTTATAGTAGCTTTCCTGAGGCTGGGCATGGTGGCTCACGCCTGTAATCCCAGCACCTTGGGAGGCTGAGGTGGGTAGATCACTTCAGATCGGGAGTTCGAGACCAGCCTGGCCAACATGGTAAAACCCCGTCTCTACTAAAAATACTAAAATTAGCTGGGTATGGTGGCATGTGCTTGTAATCTCAGCTACTCAGGAGGCTGAGGCAGGAGAATTGCTTGAACTGGGAGGCAGAGGTTGCAGTGAGCTGAGATCACGCCACTGCACTCCAGCCTGGGTGATAGAGCAAAACTCTGTCTCAAAAAAATATATAAGTAAAAAATAAAAATAATTTAAAAATGGCTTTACTGAGCTGTTCACATACTATAAAATTTATTCTTTAAAATGTACAATTGAGTGGTTTTATATATTCACAGCATTGAATATCACCAATATCTAATTTTAGGACATTTTTATCCTTCCAAAAAGAAGACGAATACCCATTACAGGCATTCTCCATACTCCACTTCTCAAAGCCCCTGGCAACCTACTTTCTGTTCCCATAGATTTACCTATTCCAGATATTTCAGTACATGGTCTTCTGTACTGAATGTGTAATGACTTCAGTACTCATCTATGTTTCAGTATGATTCAGAACTTTACTTCGTTATATTGCCAAATAGTATTCCATATGTTTAACCACATTTGTTTAACCATCCATCCATTTGTGGACATTTGGGTCATTTCCACTTTTTGACTATTATGAATCATGCTGTGAACATTGGTGTACCAGCTTTTGTGACTGTATGTTTTCAGTTCTCCTGGATATATATGTAAGAATGGAATTGATGGTGATAGAGTAACTCTATGTGTAACTTTTTGAGGAATTGCCAATTGTTTTTCAGGACTATTTTACATCCCCACCAGCAGTGTATAAAGACTCTAATTTCTCCACATTCCTGCCACCACTTGTGACCTGTCTTTATTAGACTGGCCATCCTAGTGGGTGTGAAACTGTATCTCACTGTGACTTTGATTTGTATTCTCTAATGATTAATCATGTTGAACACCTTTTCATGTATTTTTGAACCTTTGTACATCTTTGGAGAGATGTCTATTTATTTTTTAAGACAGGGTCTTGCTCTGTCACCCAGCCTGGAGTGCAGTGGCATGAGTGCAGTGCAGAGGCTCACTGTAGCCTCAACCTCCTGGGCTCCAGCAATCCTCCCACCTTATTCTCCTGAATAGCCAGGACTACAGGTACATGCCACTACACCTGGCTAATTTTGTAAAATTTTTTTTGTAGAGACGGGGTCTTGCTGTGTTTCCCAGACTGGTCTCAAACTCCTGGCCTCAAGCGATCTTCATGCCTCAGCCTTCCAAAGCACTAGCATTATAAGCATGAGCCACCATGCCCAGCTAGAAATGTCTATTTAAATCCTTTACCCACTTTTACATTGAGTTGTAAGAATTCTTTATACAGCCTAGATACAAGTTCCTTAACAGATACATGATTTGCAGATATTTTCCCAGGCAGCTGCACATATTAAACAATTGCCACGGATTGTTTGCAACAAATGACCTAGGGATAAGGCTGTTCTTGCAGCATCGGCTCCGAATCAAGTCAAGTAAAGAGAAACCTTGAAAATGGGGCCTTTCAGAGAGCTGTCAGACAGGTCAAGTAATAACAGTTCTGTGAAGATAGAGTTTTTGGGGGTCTCCAAACTTGTTCTGCCTGAGTGGCTGCTAGTGATGCTTCAAGCTTTTGGCTAATTTCCAGAGTTCTGAAAAAGTTGATTTTGGTCATTTTTTCCAGTGTTTTTGTTACTCTTATAAAGGGGTGGATTTTTGGAGGTCTTTATTTTTATCATTCCAGAAGTGCTTTTTCCAATAAACTTATCTTTGAAATATGGTATACATAAAGGCACATATCAAAAGTATTCAGCTTAGTAAATTTTTTTTTTTTGAGATAGAGTCTCGCTTTGTCGCCCAGCCTGGAGTGCAGTGGCGCAAACTCAGCTCACTGCAAGCTCCATCTCCCATGTTCACACCATTCTCCTGCCTCAGCCTCCCGAGTAGCTGGACTACAGGTGCCCGCCATCATACCCGGCTAATTTATTTTGTATTTTTTAGTAGAAACGGAGTTTCACCGTGTCAGCCAGGATGGTCTCAATCTCCTGACCTCATGATCCGCCCACCTTGGCCCCCAAAGTGCTGGAATTACAGGCATGAGCCACCACACCCAGCCTTTTATTTTATTTTATTTTACTTTTGAGACAGTCTTGCTCTGTTGCCAAGGCTGGAGTGCAGTGGCACGATCTCGGCTCACTGCAACCTCTACCTCCCAGGTTCAAGCTATTCTCCTGTCTCAGCCTCCAGAGTAGATGGGATTGCAGGTATGCACCATCACACCTGGCTAATTTTTGTGTTTTTAGTAGAGAGGGGGTTTCACCATGTTGGCATAGCTGGTCTCAAACTCCTGACCTCAGGTGATCCACCCGCCTCAGCCTCCCAAAGTGCTGGGATTATAGGCATAAGCCACCACACCCAGCCCAGCTTAGTGAATTTTTATATTAACCATCACCCAAACTGAGAAACAGAACTTAACTAGTATGTCAGAGCTCTCCTTCTTACCTCTTACCAGTTACTAACCCCCCTTTACCAAAGTAAAGTGGTATCTAATAGCTGTAAGAACTTTCCTGCTTATGGCTGGGTATGGTGGCTCATGCCTGTAATCCAGCACTTTGGGAGGCCAAGGTGGGTGGATCACTTGAGGTCAGGAGTTCAACCTGGCCAACATGGTGAAACCCTGTCTGTACTAAAAATACAAAAAATTAGCCGAGTGTGGTGGTAGGTGCCTGTAATCCCAGCTGCTCGGGAGGCTGAGGCAAGAGGGTCACTTGAACCTGGGAGTCAGAGGTTGCAGTGAGCCAAGATCATGCCACTGCACTGTAGCCTGGATGACAGAGACGCCATTGCAATAAAACAAAAAACAAAAAACTTCCTTGTCTAGTACCATTCTGATTTTTTCCAACTGTTTCATTCTACTTGTTCAAATTTTCCTTCCAAACCACTCCCTTAATACATTTAATCTGATGGCATTTTTAACTTGTGAATTTTATTTTTTTAATATTCAACTTTAAAAAAATTATGAACTAGCCTATTTGGGATATCCATTTGTTTCTGTCAAGCTCTTCCTGCCTCCCCAGATTTCTCTATCATCAACAACCATTTCCCTTATCAGTAAGCCAGGCCCTGGAGTACTGGCTGTTAATTCTCCTCTATCCCTTTTTCCCAGACTTGCAGACACCCTTGATCATCCACATAAAAAGGGAAGCTGAGATGTCTTCAGGATAAAGTTACATGTTTTTTCATGAGACTTCTGCATAGTGTCCAAACACTCTGAGCTGTACAGATAGAAAGGATGCTTCTTGAGAGTCTTTTGGGAGACGCCTTATCCTGCAATTCTGATTTCTTTGCTTTTCCTGACCAAGGCTTCTCAGGCTAATTCAGAGCCATTGTGGCACAGCTCAGACAGCAAGCAGTGACATTCTGAAGTTGCTTCTTCTGAGGAATTCTCCCAGTGGGAAAGCAAGGCGGGATGGAACACTTCCTTGGGCAGTTTACAAAGTGTGGAGACCCAGCTCCCTGTTAGTGCTTTTTCTTATCAGAGATCATTACCCGGTAGAAAAGGAGATGTTCTGATGGAGGATTAAGCTAGATATAGTAAGTCACAGTGATATGGACATTTGAAAGTAATTGCTTGGAAAGTGAAAAGAGGTCAAAGTGGTTGAACTTAATGGTACAAAGAATAACCATGGGGCCAGGCGTGGTGGCTCACACCTGTAATCCGAGCACTTCGGGACGCCGAGGCAGTGGATCACTAAGTCAAGAGATCGAGACCATCCTGGCCAACATGGTGAAACCCCATCTCTACTAAAAGTACAAAAATTGGCCGGGCACAGTGGCTTACGTCTGTAATCCCAGCACTTTGAGAGGCTGAGGTGGATGGATCACGAGGTCAAGAGATTGAGACCATCCTGGCCAACATGGTGAAACCCCATCTCTACTAAAAATACAAAAATTGGCCAGGCGCAGTGGCTCACGCCTGTAATCCCAGCACTTTGGGAGGCTGAGGCGGGTGGATCATGAGGTCAAGATATCATGACCATCCTGGCTAACATGGTGAAACCCCATCTCTACTAAAAAATACAAAAATTAGCTGGGCGTAGTGGTGTGTGCCTGTAGTCCCAGCTACCTGGGAGGCTGAGGCAGGAGAATCACTTGAACCCAGGAGGTAGAGGTTGCAGTGAGCCAAGACAGCGCCACTGCACTCCAGCTTGGGCAAGAGAGGAAGACTGCCTCAAAAAAAAAAAAAAAGAATAACCATGGGGTGGGAAAAACTGTAAATGGAGTGAAAATTTGGGGCAAAGATAAGGGACTCGAAGTAACTAATAAAATGATTAAAAATCAATTCTGACTTTTAGTGGGTTTTTGTTTTGTTTTTTGTTTGTTTTAGAGATAGGGTCTCACTATGTTGCCCACTCTAGTTTCCAGCTTCTGGACTCAAGTGATCCTCCCACCTTGGCCTCCCAAACTGCTGGGATTACAGGCATGAGCCTGGCATGATTCCGTTTATACAAGGGTCCTAGAATAGTCAAATTCATAGAAACAGAAAATGAAATGGAAGTTACCAGAGGCTGGGAGAAGGGACGAATGGAGAGTTATTAGCGGATGCAAAGTTTCAGTCTGGTGTGATGAAAAAGCCCTGGAAATGGGTAGTGGTGCTGGTTGCACAACAACATGAATGTATTTGTTGACACTCAACTGTACATTTGAAAATCATTCAAAAGGGTGCTTGCTTAAAATAATTAAAAAGGGTGCTTGCTTCAGCGTCACATATACTAAAATTGGAACAATACAGAGAAGATGAACATGGCTCTTGCTCAAGGATTTTTAAAAATAATTAAAATGGCCGGGCGTGGTGGCTCACGCCTGTGATCCCAGCACTTTGGGAGGCCTAGGCAGGTGGATCAGAAGGTCAGGAGATCCAGACCATCCTGGCTAACATGGTGAAACCCTGTCTCTACTAAAAATACAAAAAAATTAGCCGGGCATGGTGGTAGGCGCCTGTAGTCCCAGCTACTCGGGAGGCTGAGGCAGGAGAATGGCATGAACTGGGGAGGCTGAGCTTGCAGTGAGCCGAGATCGCGCCACTGCGAGCCTGGGCAACAGAGCAAGACTCTGTTGCAAAAATAAATAAATAAATAAATAAATAAAATAAAATGGGTCAGGCGTGGTGGCTCACGTCTGTAATCCCAGCACTTTGGGGGGCTGAGGCAGGCAGATCACCTGAGGTGAGGAATTTGAGACCAGGCTGGCCAACATGGTGATACCCCATCTCTACTGAAAATACAAAAATAAGCTGGGCACAGTGGCGGGTGCCTGTAATCCCAGCTACTCGGGAGGCTGAGGCAGGACAATCACTTGAGCCCAGGAGGTGGAGCTTGAAGTGAGCCAAGATCGCACCACTGCACTCCAGCCTGGGAAACAGAGTGAGACTCTGTCTCAAAAAAAAAAATTAAAATGGTCAATTTTATTCTATGTATATTTTACCAAGTAAAAAGATGTGCAGTTAAGTACAAATCTAGTGTGAGGAAACGGTTGGGGTCACAGGTGACCAAGGCCTTGGGGAACCCATTGGTGTCTTTAAGGAGATTTTCCCTTGTTCCACAAGTTCCATGAGCAGGCCTAACCAACCCACTGCCACAGTGTCAACACTGTTAGTACAGTCAGTAGCCACTGTCTGTGCCTGGTTGATTAATAAGAAAGTACTTAGCTTCCTTCCAAAACTCTGGAAAAATGAGACAAATGTCATTAAAAGGTTAAGACACTTGTTGCTAATATCTTAAAAGTGGCCACTAGAAACAAAGGTGGAGGCTGGGCGTGGTGACTCACACCTGTAATCCCAGTGCTTTGGGAGGCTGAGGTCGGAGATCGCTTGAGTCCAGGAGTTTGAGAAAGCCTGGGAGACATGGCAAAACCACGTCTCTACAAAAAATACAAAAATTAGCCAGATGTAGTGGCACATGCCTGTAGTCCCAGCTACTGAGGAAGCTAAGGCAGGAGGATCACTTGAGTCTGGGAGGCAGAGGTTGCAGTGAACTGAGATGGTGCCACTGCACTGTAGCCTGGGCAACAGAGTGAGACCCTGTCTCAAAAAAAAAAAAAAAACACAAAAAACGAATGGTCTTGATCTCCTGACCTCGTGATCCACCCACCTTGGTCTCCTAAAGTGCTGGGATTACAGGCATGAGCCAGTTGCAGTGAGCCAAGATTGTGCCATTGCACTCCAGCCTGGGTAATAGATGAGACCCTGTCTCAAAAACAAAAATAAGGAAAAAAGAAAAAGAAAAGGAAAAGAAACAAGCAAACAAACAAAGGTGGAGATGGAAATGTGAATCCATTTCAATTACCTGGGCCCTCTAGAGGCCTCTGTGAAGCCTTTAGGGCACAGCTTTCTGCCATTTCTCCTGAAGGCTGAGATAATCTGGTGACCACCTCAACAGGCACCTTGAGAGCAGCAGTGACCTAGGCTCAGACTCACCTGGTGGGGACTGTGGCCGTGGTGACATCATGAGTCTTCCTTGGCCCATCAACCTGTACTCTGTGCCTGCTGGGCACTGCGGGGTGGAGAGAGGCCAGCTTAGCCACCAGGATGCCACCATGCCAGAGATGAGGGATGCCTCAGAGGAGGAAGGTTCTATGGAATGTCCACCCTTCCTCCTCTGATGCAGAATTTGATGCAATGGCTGGACATTTATAGGCCATTTTCTTGGATGATGAATTCTGTTTAATACAAAGGAACTTCAAGAACAAGAAGCACTGGAAGCTAAGCCAGGTTGTTGTCAAGAGGAGGAAACAACTGAAAAGGGTTCCCCTACCCTCTGACTCCTTCTTTAAGGGACCCCATGGCTCAACAAGCCTGTGTCCAGTTGGAGCACCTGCCCACCTGCCCCTGCTCTCCTCCACTGCTAGCTGACCACCAATTCCAGGTTTGAAGATATGGAACAGATATGCCCATATTCTCCATTTTTAACTAATAACCTTTTTAATGAAGAGCTTCTGCCTGAAGAGCGTTCCTGGAAATTAATATGGTTGATTTCATGACAACTAGACATCAGCTTAAAGATGAAGTGGCAAACATTTTCTTGAAAAAGTTTCTTGAACACTCTTCCCCCCAAAATTTGAACTATGCAACAGAAATAGAAGACAGAGAAAAGGGTCTAAACTGTTGCTTAATAGTGAAAGCCTTTGCACATACCTTTCTGCTACCCAGCAAATTGTGTGTGGTGCTCATTCCTGGGGAAGTGTTTTCATTTTGGTATTTCAAGCCCCACAGGTGGTAGATGACCTCAGCTTGTGGAGGAAAAAAATCAGTGATGAGGGAACATACCTTTAAGAGATTTATCTCATTTGGAACACTTGGACACAGGGTGGGGAGCATCGCACACCGGTGCCTGTTGTGGGGTGGGGTGATGGCGGAGGGATGGCATTGGGAGATATACCTAATGTAAATGACGAGTTAATGGGTGCAGCACACCAACGTAGCACATGTATACATATATAACAAACCTGCACGTTGTGCACATGTACCCTAGAATGTAAAGTATAATACAAATATATATATATTAAAGATTTATCTCATTTGATCATTAGTTGGTCTAAATAAGGAGTGATCAAAAAGCAAGAAACATGAACTCTTCAGGAATATTTGCTTTTGAGAAATATCTGCTAGTGTTTCAAAACTTTGATAGCCTCGTGGAGTGGATTCAACTCTTAGATGTTTTTGAGACAAAGAAAGAACATTCTATGTGTTAGAGGAAGACGCCTCAGATCACTGCTCTGCTGACTTCTTCCTGTGTACATAATCCAAAGATAGTGGAGCTGAAAGGTGGTCACCGATGTGTGGGCATCATTGAGATGAGATCACTGCAAGTTATTATCTCTCGACTATCTTCCATACCTTTCTTCTATGTGCTGTGCTATTCTATTTATTGTTTTCAAAAGTGTATCTTTTAGGGCTGCAAGCGGTGACTCACCTGTAATCCCAGCACTTTGGGAGACTGACGCAGGTGAATCACTCGAGGTCAGGAGTTCGAGACCAGCCTGGCCAACATGGTGAAACCCATCTTTACTAAAAATACAAAATTAGCCAGGTTTGGTGGTGGGCAACTGTAATTCCAGCTACTTAGGAGGGTGAGGCAGGAGAATCGCTTGAACCTGGGAAGCAGAGATTGCAGTGAGCCGAGATCACACCACTGCACTCCAACGTGGGCAACAAGAGTGACACTGCATCTCAAAAAAAAAAAAAATGTATCTTTTAGCTTCAAGGACCCTGCCTTACTGACCAGAAGATAAGAATTCATCTAGGGGGAGGCCGAGACGGGTGGATCACAAGGTCAGGAGATCAAGACCATCCTGGCTAACACAGTGAAACCCTGTCTCTACTAAAAATAACAAAAAATTAGCCGGGCGAGGTGGCGGGCGCCTGTAGTCCCAGCTACTTGGGAGGCTGAGGCAGGAGAATGGCGTGAACCCGGGAGGCAGAGCTTGCAGTGAGCCAAGATCGCGCCACTGCACTCCAGCCTGGGCGACAGAGCGAGACTCCGTCTCAAAAAAAAAAAAAAAAAAAAAAAGAATTCATCTAGGGACAGTTACATGAACTCATCTTCTCAGTCTCCATTTCTAGAGCTGATGTGTAACTTTTCATCAATTGCACTGAGAAAATGAGAGCTTCAGTGTCTTGGGTTGGGTCAGCATCTCTAACTAGCACAGCACCTAACACCTAGTGAAAACTCAACAAATGTTTGTTGAGTGACATAAGCCTTCCTTCTGAAAATGCAAGTCTTGGGTTTGTGTATCTTCTTTCACTGGTCCTGAATCAGTCCTATTATTTCCAGCAGGCGCGTCGCTCATTGAGAATGTAGTCATAAACTCTTGTGGGTCTCAATTTGGAATGTCCATGATTGTCCTCCTAAAAATAAATAGAAGTATTATGTGTTAAGTGCTTTTTAAATCTGCTATGTTTGCAAAAAGAATTCTGCGTTGGTGCTCCCAATTTACCAGTCTGACTTAGATGTTTTGAAATAGAGTAAAATGTATCTTAACTAAAAAACAGCACAGTAGTGGTATTTTTGTAAGCTTGTTTCAATGTTTTTCTCTATAAACCAATAGTAATTTTAGTGGCTTTTTTTTTTTTTTTAGACAGTCTTGATCTGTGGCCCAGGCTGGAGTGCAGTGGCATGATTTTGGCTCCCTCCATCTCCAGTGTCCAGGCAATTTTCTTGCCTCAGCCTCCCAAGTAGCTGGGATTATAGATGTGCACCACCACGCCTGGCTAATTTTTATATTGTAAAGGCAGAGTTTCGCTGTGTTGGCCAGGCTGGTTTCGAACTCCTGACCTCAAGTGATCCACCTGCCTCGGCCTCCCAAAGTGCTAGGATTATAGGGGTGAGCCACTGAGCCTGGCCAATTTCATTGTATATGAGGGAAAAATCCATGATTTTTGCAAATGTCCCCAACTTGATCTAAATCCTCCTTTCTTTTACAACCTCTCCTAGAGATGGTGCTCTAATGACAAAAGCAGAGAGGTAGGCAAACATTTTTTATGATCCCCTCTAGAAATTTTGTTTAGAAAAGTGTACCTCATCTGTTCAGGATTAGTAAAATAAGTCATGTAGGCTGGGCAAGGTGGCTCATGCCTGTAGTCCCAGCACTTTGGAAGGCCCAGGCAGATGGATCACTTGAGGTCAAGAGTTCAAGACCAACCTGGCCAACATGGTGAAACCTGGTCTCTACAAAAATACAAAAATTAGCCAGGCATGATGGCAGGTGCCTGTAATCCCAGCTATTCTGGAGGCTGAGATGAGAGAATCGTTTGAATCCAGGAGGTGGAGGTTGCAGTGAGCCAAGATTGTGCCATTGCACTCCAGCCTGGGCGACTGAGCGAAACCATCTAAAAATTAAAATTAAAATTAATAAATCATGTAGATTAATCCACTTCTGGAAGAAGAGGAAAGGTGTACTTGAGTTAGTTCCTGTTGTGTAATAAGATTCTATATTGAAATCTCAAAAAGAATATAAGCCTGGATCCCTACCCACGAAATGCAGACCCTCCACACCTGTGCAGTGCATGCTTGATGGTGAACTAGTCTCATACACACAGCTGACGAGAAGCTGCAAGCCCAGTAGGTGAAGAGACTCCGTTTGGGTATCAGGAGCAGAGTCAGGACAAGCAGCTAGGTGTCTGGAGTGACTGGAGCATTCTTGCCAGGGAACAGCCGAGATCGCACCATTGCACTCCAGCCTTGGGAGACAAGAGTGAGACTTTGTCTCAAAAAAATAAATAAACAAAATAAATAAATAAATGGGCGGGGCGCGGTGGCTCACGCCTGTAATCCCAGCACTTTGGGAGTCCGAGGCAGGCGGATCATGAGGTCAGGAGATCGAGACCATCCTGGCCAACATGATGAAACCCTATCTCTACTAAAAATACAAAAAATTAGCCAGGAGTGGTGGCAGGCGCTTGTAATCCCAGCTACTTGGGAGGCTGAAGCAGGAGAATTGCTTGAACCCGGGAGGCGGAAGTTGCAGTGAGCTGAGATTGTGCCATTGCACTCCAGCCTGGGCAAAAAGATAGAAACTCCATCTCAAAAAAAGTAAAAAATAAAAAAAAATAATAATAATGATAAAAAAATCATAAAGAATATGAGGCCGAGCACAGTGGCTTGCACCTATAATCCCAGCACTTTGGGAGGCCGAGGTGGGCGGATCACTTAAGGTCAGGAGTTCAAGACCAGCCTGGCCAACATGGTGAAGCCATGTTTCTACTAAAAATACAAAAAATTAGCCAGGCGTGGTGGTCCACGCCTGTAGTCCCAGCTACTCGGGAGGCTGAGGCAGGAGAATTGCTTGAACTTGGGAGGCAGAGGTTGCAATGAGCCGAGATCGTGCCACTGTACTCCAGCCTGGGTGACAGAGTGAGACTCTGTCTCAAAAAAAAAGAAAAAAATTGGCCAGGCATGATGGTGTGTGCCTGTAGTCCCAGCTGCTTGTGAGGCTGAGATGGGAGATCACCTGAGCCCAGTAGGTAGAGGCTGCAGTGAGCTGAGATTGCACCACTGTACTCTAGCCTGGGTGAGTAACACAGTAAAACCCTGTCTCAAAAATAAAAAGCAAAAAGTACATGAAGTAAGACTAAAGAAACTAAGATGAACAGCTAAAAAAGAAAGCAAGAAAAAATATATATACATATGGTATTTGTAAAGTTTGGAAACAGATAAAATACACAAAATTCTGTGAGGTCTTCAATCTGTAAAAAATGAAATTATATTAAAAATTATATTCTGTGTTTTACAGGATGGGAAACATCACACACCAGGGCCTGTCGTGGGGTGTGGGGAGGGGGGAGGGATAGCATTAGGAGATATACCTAATGTAAATGATGAGTTAATGGGTGCAGCACACCAACATGGCACATGTATACATATGTAACAAACCTGCACATTGTGCACACGTACCTTAGAACTTAAAAGTATTAAAAAAAAAAAAAAAAGAGCTACAAGAGAACAAGCAAAAAAAAAAAAAAGGCATCAACAAGAGTGTAGGTAATTATAAAATTGAGTGACAGGGCATTCATTATGGTAGTAGCTTTATTGTTGTGTATGGTTAAAATTTTTTATAATAAAATGTTTTTAAAAAGTGAACAGCAAATGATAGGCACTTGTGTCCTCGCTTGACCACAGAGTAAGCTGTGTGATCTCTGGAAAGTTCCTTAACTATACAGAGAAAATTTTGGTTAGTGTGGATAATCTATAGGCTGCTCTCTCCCGCTCTTGATTTCTATAACACTTTTTTTTTTTTCAGTTATATTATTCATAGAATTTTACACTCAGAGATCTGGGGGAGACCCAAGAAATCAGTCCGTAAGATCCGGACTTAAATTCCAGGTCTCATACACACTTGCTTTGGTAAGTCACTTAAATACCTGAGGCTCAGTTTAATCCTGTGTAAACTAGGAATAATTACTATTATTTTTCAGAGATTGGTAAAGACAAGATATGGAATGTGCTTAAATGTAGACCCAGCACCCTGTAGGCACTTAATAAATGTAAAGTATTGCAAAAAAAAAAATGTATTCTGTGTTTTAATATTTTATGGACCCCAGGTATATTTTATTATTATTTATTTATTTTTAATTATTTTTTAAAATATTTTTTTGAGATGGAGTCTGGCACTGTCGCCCAGGCTAGAGTGCAGTGGCATGATCCCGGCTCACTGCAACCTCTGCTTCCCGGGTTCAAGCAATTCTCCTGCCTCAACCTCCCAAGTAGCTGGGATTACAGGCGCACACCATCACAACCAGCTAATTTTTGTATTTTTATTAGAGATGGGTTTTTGTCATGTTGGCCAGGCTGGTCTTGAACTCCTGACCTCAAGTGATCCACCTGCCTCAGCCTCCCAAAGTGCTGGTATTACAGGCGTGAACCACCGTGCTGGGCTGAGGTATATTTTAATCCTCAGAAACCCATGGAGCTGGAAAATGCTCCTCAAAGAGATCCATATAATCACATGGCTCAGCAGCATAAACAGCCTCTCATCTCTGGAATCACAGTCTAAAGATTTTGATAATTAACTCTCCTTTTCTACTTTGAAAAAGAAGCCCAAATTCAAACAGGTAAACAGTCATGTCAATTTGCAGGTGAGTTTTCAAAAGCTGATCTAGAGGCATTGTTCTCTGAAAATAAATTAAATAGAACAAAGGCTAGGCAAACGAGTCATCGTCATTTTCTTCAGAAGGCCATGGTTTTCAGTGGTAGTTTTTCATTGACCAGAGTAGGCCAATATCGATGTAAATGTAACTCTAAAACCTCCCTGCCACTCTCACGTTACAGCACAGCCAGGGCATCTAGGCGAGCCACAGAGAATTCCAGGTCTGGGGCATTCCCAGGAGGCCAGGTCTGTGAACACATTCTGGACACCTGGCTTAGCTGACCTCCACATCAATTCTGTTGTGAGAGTTTCTTCATCTTCATCATCCTTAAGAGTCTCTAATGGGTTGGGAGAGAGGGCTCAGCCTCTGCATCCCCCATCCTCCCATGTGGCTTCTCAGCATGCGTCCCTCCTGCCTTCCAGATCATCTGACCTGCAGGGACCCCAGAAGCTCTCACCAGAAAGAGATTTGGGTGCCTGTTCTGCGTACACGTTGCCCTCTCCTGCCATCCCTGCATTGTTGTTAACTGCTGAAACAGGAAAAGGTCGTCACTTTTGAGTTCCTTCAGTTTGCTTTCAATTCTTTTACTCCCCTCCAGAGGTCATCTTTGAAGACGAGTTCTGTTGACAGGGGGTGCAAAATCTTAATTTATCTTTGTAGTACTCCTTGAAGAGGACTTCAGAGTTCAAAGCAAACAGTAAGACGAATGTTTGCTTTAGTGATCTTTTATCGTTTTATCCTTTGTAATGACCACAGAAGAGAAAGGAGTTTGCACATAAGTTATAAATAATCGTGTCAAGGGAAAATGTGGTAAAAGAAAAAAAAAAAAACAAAACAGATTTTAAGAACTCATTGGTGTTACTATAGAGTAAAAAACTGGCAAATATTTGGTTCATGAGCGCATTTAAGGTTTAGAACTGAGATCTACTGCCTAAGAGACAGGAACCTGAGCTTTTAGGTAGAAGGGAGATGGAATATAATCTTTATTTTCAAGAAACTTAGGCCGGATATGGTGGCCCATGCCTGTAATCCCAGCACTTTGGGAGGCTGAGGTGGGCTGATAGCTTGAGCATCACAAGTTCAAGACCAGTCTGAGCAACATGGCAAAACCCCATGATATGGTTTGGCTGTGTCCCCACCCATATCTCATCTTGAATTGCAGTTCCTATAATCCCCATGTGGAGTGGGAGAGACCTGGTGGGAGGTAATTGAATAATGGGAGCAGTTAACCCCCTGCTGCTGTTCTCCTGACAGTGAGCTCTCACGAGATCTGATGGTTATTTATTTATTTATTTATTTAGAGACAGAGTCTCGCTCTGTCACCCAGGCTGGAGTGCGGTGGCATGATCTTGGCTCGCTGCAAGCTTTGCCCTCCGGGTTCACACCATTCTCCTGCCTCAGCTTCCTGAGCAGCTGGGACTACAGGTGCCTGCCACCATGCCCAGCTAATTTTTGTATTTTTAATAGAGATGGGGTTTCACTGTGTTAGCCAGGATGGTCTTGATCTCTTGACCTCGTGATCCTCCCGCCTCGGCCTCCCAAAGTGCTGGGATTACAGGCGTGAGCCACTGCGCCCAGCCAAGATCTGATGGTTTTACAAGGGGTTTTTCCATCTTTGCTCAGCACTTCTCCTTCTTGCCATCATGTGAAGAAGGATATGTTTGCTTCCCCTTCTGCAATGATTGTAAGTTTCCTGAGGCCCCCCCAGCCATGTGGAACTGTGAGCCAATTAAACCTCTTTCCTTTATAAATTACCCATTCCCAGGCAGTTCTTCAGAGCAGCATGAGAATGGACTAGTATATCCTGTATCTACCAAAAAATACAGAAATTAGCTAGGCATGGTGGCATGCACCTGTACTCCCAGCTACTCAGAATGCTGAGGTGTGAGGATCACCTGAGCCTAGGGAAGCAGGGAGGTTGAGACTGCAGTGAGCCATGATCATGCCAATGCACTCCAGCCTGGGTGAGACCATGTTTAAAACAAAAACAAAAAAAACCTCATTTTATTCCGAAGATTTCTTTGGTTGGGGAAAAAAAACCCCTGAAAGTTTAATTACAATGGGCCTTGCAAATGCTATTTATTAGTCATTTTCATTAGATAGATAGATAGATAGATAGATAGATAGATAGATAGATAGTCTAGAGGTCTTTTATTTTTTTAACAGCTATTATGCCATGAATTCATAGGGAATGGGTTCCAGCAGCTCAGGCTACTTCCCATTGGTTCTCACAAAATGTGCTTCTCTGAGTGGAGCAGGCTGGCGCTTCAGTTGAACCCAGTTACCTTTCTCTTTGGCTTCTTTCTTTTTCTGATCATTTTCCTCACACGTTTCAGGAACCTATCTCGACTCTTAGAGTGCTTAATGTCCTCAATATGCACATTAATTCTCTTGGCAAGAATCTCGCCCTTAACTTGTTTGTTTACGACAGTGCCAACAGCATGCTGGGGAACATTGTAGACTCTTCCAGTTTTGCTATGGTAACACCTGTGGGGCGTTCCTTTTTGAACATTACTCATTGCCTTGATGCCTACAATATCACCTTTCTTATAGATTCCCATATACATGGCCAAAGGAATAACTCTATGTTTTCTTAAAGGCCTGGAGAACATACCGGGTACCTCTCCTCTTTCCCTTTGTGTTAGTCATTTTGGCGAATTACTGGAGGATGGCAGTTCCACTCATTATGTTTTTGAAGCCTCATTTTGGTTTATGTTTTAAAGTATGTTATCAAAAGGAAAAACATTTAAATTATAAAAGCACTATCTACTCAATTCAGTAAGGCATCCAGTGGTGGTATGTCGCTAATATCTCGTCTATTTTGTCCTGAACTTTCTCCATGCACACGTGTACACATGCGCACATACACAAACACACACATCTACAAGAATGGTTTGGTTGGGCTACACACATCTGTGGGTATGAAGTTAATGAGTCCTGATTCCACTACTTAACAAATGTGTGACCTTGGGTTATTTCTTAACCCCACTAAGCCAGACTTTCCCTAACTGTAAAATGGAATTAAGAACAATACCCAGCCAGGTGTGGTGGCTCACACCTGTAATCCCAGCACTTTGGGAGGCCGAGGTGGGCGGATCACTAGGTCAAGAGATCAAAACCATCCTGGCTGACATGGTGAAACTCCGTCTCTACTAAAAATATAAAAATTAGCCAGACGTGGTGGTGGGCACCTGTAATCCCAGCTACTGGGGAGGTGGAGGCAGGAGAATCACTTGAACCCAGGAGGCGGAGGTTGCAGTGAGCCAAGATTGCAACACTGCACTCCGGCCTGGCAACAGGGCGAGACTTGTCTCAAAAAAAAGAAAAAACAAAAGAACAATACCTGGCCAGGCGCGGTGGCTCACACCTGTAATCCCAGCACTTTAGGAGGCTGAGGCAAGCAGATCATGAGGTCAGGAGTTCGAGACCAGCCTGGCCAATATGGTGAACCCCCATCTCTACTAAAAATACAAAAATTAGACAGGCATGGTGGTGCGTGCCTGTAGTCCCAGCAACTCGAGAGGCTGAGGCAGGAGAATTGCTTGAACCCAGGAGGCAGAGGTTGCCGTGAGCCGAGATCATGCCATTGCACTCCAGCCTGGGTAACAGAGCAAGACTCCATCTCAAAAAAAAAAAAAAAAGAACAATACCTAACTCCTAAGGCGATGAGAGACGAAATGAGGATCTGCATGTGAAGGCTTATCACGGGGACTGACATGCCATGAACACTTAATGAAGGTGAGCCGTTAATTTGTAACTTTCTCTTGTCACTTTAAAAAAACATAGCTTGATAAGCCTTTTGGTAGCTTTGAAAAACTACCAGTTCTCCTCCATTTCATCCCTGTCTTAGCAGGGATTTGCATATATATTTGAACTCTTCTACACAAGTTAGAATCCTGAACCTACAATTACAGTCATTGTTAATATAATGTTTATGCACACTTACAGTTATTTGCCAGCTCATTCTAGCTCGTAACACCTCTGCGACGTAATTGTCATTATCCCCAGTTACAAAGAAGAGAATCCAGGCTGGTAAAGGAGGGCTGAGATCTAAATCCTGGCCTCCTGGCTTCACAGCCTCTGTTCTTCTCACCCGGCCACTCATTCTGACACAGCCCATCCCCAGTCAACAGCACAGCCTTCCAAAGGCACTGGGATAAGTCTGAAAGCAGTTTCCTGGCCCAAATTTGACTGGTTCCTGATAGAGCAACTGCTATCTGCTAGGCAGGGAAGGCCCCCTGGACCAGAAATCAAGAAACCTGGGTTCCTGGAAGTTCCCACATCCTTCTCACAATTTCATCACTTGTGGAGTAGGTATAATAATATCGATCATTCCTTCCTTGTGGGATGAAGTGATAGCCAGATAAAAGTGATGATAATACTAACAATATGACAGGAGTTTAAGAAGGTATAGAAGTCTTTTGTGACTCTGTACTGATACTTTTATGACTAATTACTAATACTTTCATTACTAGTTACTATGAACCAATAATAATGAAAGTTTTTGGTTTTTTTACTACCCCTGTTTTTTTCTTTTTTCTTTTTGAGACAGAGTTTTGCTTTTGTTGCCCAGGCTGGAGTGCAATGGTGTGATCTTGGCTCACTGCCACCTCTGCCTCCTGGGTTCAAGTGATTCTCCTGTCTCAGCCTCCAGGGTAGCTGGGATTACAGGCATGCACCACCACACCCAGCTAATTTGTATTTTTAGTAGAAACAGGGTTTCACCATGTTGGTCAGGCTGGTCTCAAACCCTGACTCAGGTGATCCTCCCACCTCAGCCTCCCAAATCACGCTGGGATTACAGGCGTGAGCCACCACCCTTGTTTTTAATGATATTCTTCATGACTCTGGTAATTCAGTGTTTTCTCACCCTGGGCATATTAACAACAACTTTTTTTTTTTTTTTTTTAGATGGAGTTTTGCTGTGTCACCCAGGCTGGAGTGCAGTGGCACAGTCTCAGCTCACTGCAACCTCCACCTCCTGGGTTCAAGCAGCTCTCCTGCCTCAGCCTCTCAAGTAGCTGGGATTACAGGTGCCCACCACAATGCCCGGCTAATTTTTGTATTTTTAGTAGAGATGGGGTTTCACCATGTTGGCCAGGCTGGTCTCAAACTCCTGACCTCTAGTGTCTGCCTGCCTTAGCCTCCCACAGTGCTGGGATTACAGGCATGAGCCACCGCGCCCAGCCATTAACAACTTTCTCTTGATCTCATCATGTCCTTCATTCCATGTTAACCAGCCTGCCCGAGTTTCCACCAGATCTTCCTTGCTACCCTGGTTCCCTCTCCGAGTCTCCCCCACAGTGCTCCATGTGTAAACTGGAAAGTAGTCATAGCAGGGTTACAGCTCCCCTTCATACCCTTCCCTTGCAGACATGCATTTATAAATGGCCTGAACTCCACCCTCCTTGGGGTTAAAGTGAGGTGGGCCTTTTGTACAGTGCCACGTGTAAACAATGTGGCTTTTGAGATGGCCCCTAAAGCCTGGAGAGGAAGCCACGTTTTTCATTTGTGAGAAAATTATTCAAGGTTCTATCTGGTCCTTTGCTTTTCCCAACTAGGAGCTTTTTCAGCTTATGGAGAGCAGTGGTAAGACCAGGTAAGATCAGAACTGAGGCTGGAGTCCTAAAGTTGCTTTTCTGGAGGATTTCCTAGAGTTGGAGAACAGGGAATAATTAGAAAGGGGCATCTGATCCTTGAGGTCAATTTGGAAGAATTGAGGGAGCTACCTACCCTCAATTCAGTGTTTCCTGAATGTGGTTCGTTGACTTGTAAAGAGGAGACATTTTGATATATCATTATAAGAGAGCAAGTCAAGGTGAAGCACTCAATTGAATGGTAATTGCTTGGGAAGGGAAGAAGGGTCAAAGTGGTTGAACTTAATGATGCAAAAAGAATGATCATGAGAAAGAGAATTATAAACAGAGTGAGAGAGGTTAGGCAAAGGTGAGGGACTTCAAGTCAGCTATAAAGAAAATGATTAGAAACCTATTCTTGGAAGCAGATGTCCATCAGATTGAGAAACAGAGACCACAAACGAATATCTTCAAGCTTCTCAACTTTTGACAATGTGCATATGTTTTGTTTGCCATATATTTACCTCTTACTGAGTATAGAAATGACTTTTGTCAAGACCAGTAGTAAGGACTTGGTTGTTATAAAATAAGATTGTCAGATTTAGTAAATGAAAAATTCCATGTGATTTTTGGGATCTACTTGGAGTAAAATAATTACTCATTTTTCATCTGCGATTCAAATTTAACTGGGTCTCCTGTATTTTATCTGGCAATGTTAGTATAAACCTGTGTAAGGAAAGGCACCAGCCCCTGCTAGATGAAGGTTTGCAGGGGAAAGGAACAGCCTCTGGGATACTATCCAGCTTTAACTCTCCTTTATGGAAGGCCCTTCATGGTAACACAGCACTCACTATTATAAAGCCATCTGGCAGGGCCGGGTGTGGGCCCGGCCTAGAGGTGAGCAATGGCTGTAATTGATTTTATGCTTCTGAGTTGACGTTGCCCAATGCCCAGTTCTCAGGGATAAGTCAAAGCAGAAGACCTCTGTGAGCGAGAACAAGTTTCTTTGGTGCAAGAAACAGGGCAAGGGGAACGTATTAGTCCGTTTTCACACTGCTATAAAGAAATACCCGAGACTCGTTAATTTACACAGGAAAGAGGTTTAATTGATTCACAGTTCTGCATGGCTGGTGGGGGGAGTGCAGGAAATGTACAATCATGGCAGAAGGCAAAGGAGAAGCAAGTACCCTCTTCACAAGGAGCCAGGAAAAAGAGCGAAGGGGGGAGAGCCCCTTGTAAAACCATCAGATTTCACGAGAACTCACTCACTATCATGAGAACAGCATGGGGGAACCACCCCCATGATCCAATCGCCTCCCACCAGGTTCCCTCCCCTGACACATGGGGAGTACATTTTGAGATGAGATTTGGATGGGGACACAGCCAAACCATGTCAGGGAAGATGGAGCAGGTACAGGCAAGGGTGCTTTTGTCTTATGCCTTGGAAGAGAACCCATGGAAAAATCGTTATCCTATGCAATTGACAGGAATATGTATTAATAGGATTAAGGTTGGGTAAGATTCTGTATCCAGTTAGTAGGAGTTCATGAATGCTTCTTGCAGATGGGGGGACTCTTTTATTTTGTTTTATTTTATTTTATTTTATATTTTATTTTGAGACATAGGCTTACTCTATTACCTCGGCTGGAGTACAGTGGCATGATCTCAGCTCACTGCAACCTCTTCCTCCCAGTTTCAAGCGATTCACCTGCTTCAGCCTCCTGAGTAGCTGGGATTACAGGTGTGTGCCACCACGCCCAGCTAATTTTTGTATTTTTAGTAGAGATGGGGTTTCACCATGTTGGCCAGACTGGTCTCAAACTCCCGATGTCAGGTGATTGGCCCGCCTTGGCCTGCCTAAGTGCTGGGATTACAGTCGTGAGCCACTGCACCCAGCCTGTTTTATTTTATTTTCAAATAAAACAATAAAATATTGTGTTTTCTAAAAAGTAAACAGGATATCAGATGGGAGGGAGTAATCACTCCACACAAGTCAGATCACCACTAGAAAACTTTCAAGATGTTTGGGAAGGGGGCTCTTTAAGCCAAGTCCAGGTCTTGACTGGCTGAAATACTGGAATAAGCTGGGCGACAGTGGGAGGAAAGGGCAGTGTAAGATATTTAGGGGGCTGTGAAGACTAGATTCAAAGTCTATGCTTTATATGAAAGGAAGTGAGCAGCACGCTATACCTTGGAGCAACTCAGTATAAAAGGAGTACAGTAATTGGTGAAAAGAAATTGCTGCAGGCAGCAACGGCAGAGAGGATGCGGAAGGGGTGAGGACGGGGGCCTAGTGGTGAGGAATCTAGCAAAAGGAAATTATTTTTGTACATAAGGAATTCTATTGTTCAACATGCACCAGCCAACCCTTTACTGAGAACTTTATCACCTGTGGCCTCTGAGGATCCAGAGATGAGTGAATTCCAATATCTGCCCTCAAGGGATTGACAATCTAGCAGACGGAGAGAGCCTGTAAACAGAGCAACTCTGGAGTTTTATGTGACAAAAGGGAAGTGCTGGCCCACAGCGAGTCACTTTGGCCAGGCACCATCTTTTCCTGCCTGGATTCATGTGACAGCTTCCTCACCCCTCTTTCAACCTCTGCCCAGCTGGTCTTCTGGGAAGCACTCCTCCTTGAATTCAGTGTAATCTCTCTCTCTCTCTCTCTCTCTCTCTCTCTCTCTCTCCTTTTTGAGATGGAGTTTCTCTCTCTCTCTCTCTTCTTTTTTGAGATGGAGTTTCACTCTTGTTGCCCAGGCTGGAGTGCAATGGTGCGATCTCAGCTCCCTGTGATCTCCGCCTCCTGGGTTCAAGCAATTCTCCTGTCTCAGCCTCCTGAGTACCTGGGATTACAGGCACCTGCCACCATGCCCAGCTAATTTTTGTATTTTTGATAGAGACAGGGTTTCACTGTGTTGGATAGGCTGGTCTCGTACTCCTGACCTCAAGCTATCTGCCCGCGTTGGCCTCCCAAAGTGCTTGGATCACAGGCGTCAGCCACTGCGCCCAGCCCAAAATATTTTAAAGTAAGTTTCAAAAAATAAAGAGTCAGTAGGGACATTCCAGGCAAGGTGATGGCCATCAGAAAAGTTCATGAGTGAATTCACAGGTTGTCTTTTCTTGGTGTGAGCTGAGTCCATGTAAATGGATGTCTGGGAACTTAAGTGTCAGAGATTCTTTTTCATTAAGGGCTGCATGAGTGAACTGATGTCTTTCTTCATCTGTACAATGGGGATAATAGTGTCTGCCACATGGGCTTTTGGGGGAGGATTAAAAGCAAATTTAGCGGATCATGAGGGCAGGAGATCGAGACCATCCTGGCTAACATGATGAAACCCTGTCTCTACTAAAAATAAGAAGAATTAGGTGGGTGTGGTGGGCGCCTGTAGTACCAGCTACTAGGGAGGCTGAGGCAGGAGAACGGCGTGAACCCGGGAGGCGGAGCTTGCAGTGAGCCAAGATCGCGCCATTGCACTCCAGCCTGGGCAACAGAGCCAGACTCCATCTCAAAAAAAAAAAAAAAAAAAAAAAAAAGCATGATGCCTGAGACGTAGTTAATGTCCAGTCAACATTAACTGTGGTTATTTTTACTGTTGTTATTGTTAATATTAGAGTGCAAATAGTTGTTTTCCCATTGCCTAGTTCTGTACCCGATTTATAGTAGGCATTCAATACGTAGTTGCAGGAACGAATGCATTTGAGTCTCTTGATTTGTACTCATTTGTTCAACAAATATGTATTGGGCACTTGTATATGCTAGGCATAGTTCTAGGGCCTGGGAATAAAACAGTATGGGTCCATGTCACCTTTCCCTATAAGAGCTTAATGTCTACAAGGGTAAGCAGACAGATGGATGGGCAGTGGGGATGCTACTTGGGCACCAAGGAGGGCTCTGAATATGTTCTAGGGAAGGGGTCACCTTCTCCCTAGAGAAAGTGCTATCTAAACTGAGTCCTGAGAGGTGAGTAGGAATTGGCAGGTGATAGTGGTTACAGTGGGAAGGACAACCTCAGTTTCAGTATGTTCAGAGGCCCAAGGTAAGAAAGAACCTGTCTTGTTATGCACAGCTTGGGCAGGTGGTTTAATTCAGGACATCTCCCAGAGATGCTTCAAGATGACTAGACACTACAGTTCAGTTTTACATTTTCTCATATACAACTGCACACAAATTATTCATGTTTTCAAGACTGTGAAAGGTAGAAATGGAAGAAGATATTGTTACCACGTAAGTAGAATGGGAGATGAGAAGAATTCTCTCTCTCTTTCTCTCTCTCCATCAGATGCCAGTAAGCAATCAGACCATCAAATATATCCAGACATTGCCAAATGTCCCTGCAGGGGTAGGGAAAGGGTGTGTAAAATAACACCTGATTGAGAATCACTGGCTTACAATATCAGGCATCATCCTAGACACTCAGCCTCTCCTCCTCAACAAGCCTTTAAGGCAGATGGTTTAAATATAAGGACAGGAAATGTCAAATGACCTACCCAGAATCTCATGGATAATCATTATGGGATCTGGACTTTAAACCCAGGTGTTTCTTATTCCACTACATCTCCACACTGCCATATCACACACAGTTCCAACACCAAAGGAACTTCAGAGCTATCTGGAGAGGTGTGGTGTGAACCAAGTAAGTTTCAGTGTGTTCCCTGGAGAATGCGTGATGTGAGCACTCAGAAGAGAGAGGTAACAATGGGAGGGAGGTCAGGGAACATGTCCTGCAGAGATTAGAATGTTCTTTGCATATTTGTGGGCAAACAGTGAGTTTGTGCAGCGAAGTAGCAGGAAGTAAGATCTGGACAGATAGCATTGGGTAGCAGTTAAGAGCAAACACTGGTTCCAAATAGACTCTCAGTTCCAGCTCCTCTACTTATTAGTTGTGTGACCATGAGCTACTTAGGTAATCTTGTCCAGTTTCATTGCCTATAAAATGGGTTGCTGTAATAATAGTACATATTCTAAGATTGTTAAAAGGATTTAATGACCTAATATATAAAAGACTTAGAACAGGTCTTGGCATCCTGTATATGTTCGATAGATGCTAGCTACTTAGTACCTGGTTCTGTTGGACTTCAGATAGAGTTTAGAATCTATATTGTAAATAATAGCAGCTTTTGAATCAAGGCCTGCAAAGATGTTCCATAGGTACCACAATCTCCCTTCCTGTGTGCACTGGAAGATCACAAATTAGTGTATCTTTGGGTCAGAAACCAGTCTCTGGTTCCATCTGATTCCATGAACTGTTCTGTTCCTAGGGATCTATGTGAAATGGTTCAGCCCCTCTGTGGTGGCTTTGGGTTTGAAGCATTTTGTTTGTTTGTTTGGTTTTGTTGTTGTTGTTGTTATTGTTTTTTAGATGGAGTCTCGCTCTCTTGCTCAGGCTGGAGTACAGTGGTGCAATCTCGCCTCACTGCAACCACCGCCTCCCAGATTCAAGTGATTCTCCTGCCTCAGCCTCCCAAGCAGCTGGGATTACAGGCGTGCACCACTGCACTCGGCTAATTTTTTGTATTTTTAGTAGAGACAAGGTTTTACCATGTTGGCCAGGCTGGTCTCAAACTCCTGACCTCAGGTGATCCACCCACTTTGGCCTCCCAAAGTGCTGGGATTAGAGGCATGAGCCACCACGCCTGGTCGGGTTTGAAGCATTGAGGACATCTTCCCAACAGAGCGGCAAAGAGGGAAAGAGACATGGACATCTGTTCAGACTTCATTCACTCATCCATCCATTCACTCAACATTTACTGAATACCTTTTTAATTCTGGGCATCATGTTTCCATTAACTACATCTGGAACACCAATAAGTCACCACCCCGCCTGTGTGTCAGCCGAAAGTTGATTGGATAGAATTGTCATTGTTTAGTTTCAGGGCAATTCAAAGTTATATTTGTGGATTGTGTCAGAATCCTGAGGTTTTTTTCTCGTGCTTTGCTTGGTGCCACTGCTGGGCCTTGTGTTTGTGGAGAGCTGGTGGCCCTGGATGTGGTCAGGGATCTTCTCCTGGGAATTTCCGCTTTCTTCCTCTCTTCAGCTGTTTATAGCTGCATAAGGTTTAGATCTGTTAGCAAACACTTGTATAATTATGCCCCTCTCTGTTTACAGATTCAGGATAAATTGTCCTAATGGGAAAATATCTGTCCTTTAGAGTAATTTGGATCAAGGCTTTTTGTTTTTTGTTTGTGTCTGCTTCACTTGCCTTTCTAAAAATCATTTTGCTGTCTGTTTCACTCATGAATCATCTACTGTTGATACACAACAGCACTCAATAAACCTCGTTAAAAATCTTGTCTTGATCTCAAAGTAGTTGACCTTAGGGAAAAATGCGACCCATCCATATGCTGTCTCATAGATACTGAATTGAAGGAAACATTGGATTGTAAGGCTCTTTGGGGACATCTGATAAGAAGCCCACAGAAATGACCAGCCAGAGGTCTGTGTTGAGCTGTGACATGAGTCTCTGTTCTGTAGGGCGGGGTTTGTTAAAGCTGTCAGGAATAAAGCCTACTTTAAAAGATACCAAGTGAAATTTAGAAGACGACAAGAGGGTGAAACTGATTACTATGCTAAGAAACGCTTGGTGATAGAGGATAAAAATAAGTACAACACACCCAAATACAGGATGAGAGTTCGCGTAACAGAGATCTCATTTGTCAGATTGCTTATGCCCATGTAGAAGGGGATATGATAGTCTGCACAGCTTATGCACACAAACTGCCAAAATTTGGTGTGAAGGTTGGCTGACAGATTCTGCTGCAGCATATTGTACTGGCCTGCCTCTGGCCCGCAGGCTTCTCAGTAGGTTTGGCATGAGCAAGATCTAGGAAGGCCAAGTGGAGGTGACTGGAGATGAATACAAGGTGGAAAGCATTGATGGCCAGCCAGGTGCCTTTACCTGCTATTTGGATGCAGGCCTTGCCAGAACTACCACTGACAATACAGTTTTGGAGGCCCCGAAGGAAGCTGGGAATGGAGGCTTGTCTATTCCTTGCAGTACCAGACGATTTCCTGGTTACGATTCTGAAAGCAACGAATTTAATGTAGAAGTGCATTGGAAACACATCATGTGTCAGAATGTTGCCGATTACATGCGTGACCTAATGGAAGATGAAGATGCTTACCAGAAACCGTTCTCTCAATACATGAAGAACAGTGTAACTCCAGACATGATGCGGATGTATAAGAAGGCTCACGCTGCTCTGCAAGAGAATCTAGTCTAAGAGAAGAAGCCCAAGAAAGAAGTTGAAAAGCAGAGGTGGAACTATCCCAAATGTCCCTTGCCCAGAAGAAAGATCAGGTAGCTCAAAAGTAGGCAAGCTTCCTCAGAGCTCAGAAGCAGGCTGCTGAGACCCAAACCAAACAATTTTCTATGAAGAGTTTTCAGATGAAGACAATCAACTTATTGACTAAGCAGCTGAAGAAAAAGAAAAAGGAAATGACTGACCAGAGCCTTGACCACCATGCTGGAAACCTCATTTCAGTTCATGTGTTTTAGGGCATCACAATCACAAAGCATTTGTATTCATTCATCCCACAGTCACAGAAGACCTACTATATGCAAAGTTAGATTATAACTGAATAACTAAATGTATAAAGGTGAACCTTGATTTGAATTCTTCAGCTTTGTGGGAGATAGCAATGCACCCCTCCTATCAGAAAGGGCCAGGCGCAGTGGCTCAAGGCTATAATCCCTGCACTTTGGGAGACCGAGGTAGGCAGATCACCTGAGATCAGGAGTTTGAGACCAGTCTGGCCAACATGGTGAAACCCTGTCTCTACTAAAAATACAAAAACCAGCTGGGTGTGGTGGCAGGTACCTGTAATCCCAGCTACTCGGGAGGCTGAGGCAGGAGAATCGCTTGAACCCTGGAGGTGGAGGTTGCAGTGAGCCAAGATAGTGCCTTTGCACTCCTGCCTGGGCAACAGAGCAAGACTCTGTCAACATAAAACAAAAAAAGGCCGGGCGCCGTGGCTCACGCCTGTAATCCCAGCACTTTGGGAGGCCAAGGCGGGCAGATCACGAGGTCAAGAGATCGAGACCATCCTGGCTAACATGGTGAAACCCCGTCTCTACTAAAAACACAAAAAATTAAATGGGCATTGTGGTGGGTGCCTATAGTCCCAGCTCTTCGAGAGGCTGAGGCAGGAGAAGGGTGTGAACCCAGGAGGTGGAGCTTGCAGTGAGCCGAGATCGCGCCATGAATTCTTTTTGCAATGTTTCCTCCCTCTTAATAGCTACAAATACCTAATGATAAGAGGCAGTGGTGTAATGATTAAGCACACCCTTTTGAGTCAGACCAAATGGGTTTGAATCAGGACTCCATTTATTAGCCGTGTTACTTAACCTCATTGTGACTCAGTTTCCTTGTGTTAGAATAAGACTAATAATTATACCCACTTCACAGGGCTACTGCCAAAAAACTGAGATAATCTATATAAAGTACTTAGCACAGTGCCCAATATAATTACAGTAAGAGCTTACTAAGTCATAACTATTATTATCATTATCATCATCATCAACTAATTATTTAGACCCATTAAAAAGCAATACGTCTTGTACACAGAACAGGAGTGAAGCTATGAAATATACTTATCAGGCTGGACGCAGTGGCTCACGCCTGTAATCCTAGCAGTTTGGGAGGCCGAGGTGGGTGGATCACTTGAGGTCAGGAGTTCGAGATCTGCCTGACCAACATGGTGAAATTCTGTCTCTACTAAAAATGCAAAAATTAGCCAGGTGTGCTGGTACGCGCCTGTGGTCCCAGCTACTCTGGAGGCTGAGGCAGAAGAATTGCTTGAACCCGGGAGGTGGAGGTTGCAGTGAGCCGAGATTGTGCCATTGCACTCCAACCTGGGTGACAGAGCGAGACTCCATCTCTCTCTCTCTCTCTCTCTCTCTCTATGTATATATATATATACACACACTTATCATCTAGTCAGTGTCCACAGTTGGGCATATTCTTAGCGATGCCCATCCTAATAAAGAAAACAAAGGTCCGATGTTTTGCGGGAATGTTACATTCTCACGGCAACTTGTTTGTGAGTTAGGGAACATAGAGGTTCAGGATCTTTACTCCCACATATGATGGAATAACAGTGGAACGCTGTAGTTCTAGAAGGGAATAGAAGGAGTTTTCTAGCCTCACTTCTGCTTAAACATGCAAAACTGTCACTTAGGATGGAGTCCGATACATGAAGATTGCACAGTGATACCAGATGAGACTATCCTAAGGTTAAGTCAGTTACCATTAGGATTGAGCAAGTCATCTTTACATTGTATCCAAATCCTTTTTTTTTTTTTTTTTTTGAGACGGAGTGTCACTCTGTAGCCCAGGCTGGAGTGCAGTGGCGCCATCTCGGCTCACTGCAAGCTCCGCCTCTTGGGTTCAAGTGATTCTTCTGCCTCAGCCTCCTGAGTAGCTGGGACTACAGGCGCCTGCCACCATGCCTGGCTAATTTTTTGTATTTTTAGTAGAGACAGGGTTTCACCGTGTTAGCCAGGATGGTCTCCATCTCCTGACCTCGTGATCCGCCCGCCTCAGCCTCCCAAAGTGCTGGGATTACAGAAATGAGCCACTGCGCCTGGCCTCCCAAATTCTTTTTTTTTTTTTTTTTTTTTTGAGATGGAGTCTGGCTCTGTTGCCCAGGCTGGAGTGCAGTGGCCGGATCTCAGCTCACTGCAAGCCCCGCCTCCCGGGTTCACGCCATTCTCCTGCCTCAGCCTCCCGAGTAGCTGGGACTACAGGCGCCCGCCACCTCGCCCGGCTAATTTTTTTTGTATTTTAGTAGAGACGGGGTTTCACCGTGTTAGCCAGGATGGTCTCGATCTCCTGAACTCGTGATCCGCCCGTCTCGGCCTCCCAAAGTGCTAGGATTACAGGCTTGAGCCACCGCGCCCGGCCATGGCCTCCCAAATTCTAATGTTGTATTTTGAATCTCTTACCTCTTTTGTCCTCTGTAGAGATGATGAACAGCTGGTCGGTATCCTCTTTATAATAACCCTTCAAGTAGGAAAAGGCTGTTAAGTTTGCTTTAGGTACTTTTTTTCACTCTAGACTAAACAACTCCAAATCCTTTAACCTCCCCTCGTAGGTTCTATTTTCTGTCTCTTTAATCATTTAGGTTCTCCTTTGGAACCTTTCCAGTGTCTCCACATCTTCCTTACAATAAGAGGCATCAGACTGGACATTCCCCCCCCACCCACCAGTAAGAGTCTGTCTGCTGTCAAATTCTTTATTATGGAGTAGGGAGAAGGGGGGCACTTCCCTTTCCTGTCAAACTCCCACCAACGTGAATTCACCCCAGCACTGCATTGCCTATTTCTTTTCAGTGCAACATGTAGATTCCTATTAAATGCATGATGTGCTGTGATCATCACCTCTTTGTCAGTTTTTCTTGAATCTAGACATTAAGCCCCATTTGTGCCTGTCATTTTGATCATCACCCCTGAGGATACCACTTTGAAATCAGCCATCATGCTGAACTCTAAACTGTTTTTAATGAACCATTTCCTTAATGTGTGGAAGCTACTTTGGATTCTTTTAATGTATCAGCAGTTCTCACTCAAATTAATGTTATTTGTAGACTCTGGGTGTGCATATAGCAATTTCAAGTATTATTTAAACCAGACCCAAGACAAAATTGTAGACCACATTCTAAGCACCCCTTTGTTTACTGGGCCATTGATCTCTTTTCCAGACAGCAGTGAAACCTCGGTTAGGGAAAAGACGTACCAGATCGTATCTTTCTGGCCTGCTGATGAGAATGGCATATGCATGCGAAAGCTTTCCTGAAATTAAGGTATTATGCAGATGTGGTCACATTTTTTTTTTTTCCCCCTGAGATGGAGTCTTGCTCTGTTGCCCAGGCTGAAGTGTAGTGGCGTATTCTCGGCTCACTGCAACCTCCGCCTCCCAGGTTGAAGTGATTCTCGTGCCTCAGCCTCCCGAGTAGCTGGGATTATAGGTACACACCACCACACCTGACTAATTTCCATATTTTTAGTAGAGGGGTTTCACCATGTTGGGCAGGCTGGTCTTGAGCTCCTGACCTCGTGATCTGCCCGCCTTGGCCTCCCAAAGTGCTGGGATCATTGGCGTGAGCCACCGCGTCCAGCGTGTGGCCCCATTTTCAATTTCCAGCACTTACACGCCCCAAACTGAGCTTAGGCAACAAAGATGAGGACAGGGGCAGAATATTTCTTTGTATTATACTTAAAACCATACATTTATTTTTATTTTTTTAAAATTTATTTTCTTTATTTTTGAGACTGAGCATTGCTCTGTCACCCAGACTGGAGTGCAGTGGTGCAATGTCGGCTCACTGCAACCTCCACCTCCCGGGTTCAAGCGATTCTCCTTCCTCAGCTTCCCGAGTAGAACAGCTGGAACCACAGGCGCCCGCCACCACGCCTGGCTAATTTTTGTATTTTTAATAGAGATGGGGTTTCGCCATGTTGGCCAGGCTGCTCTCAAACTCCTGACCGTCTCAAGTGATCCACCCACCTTGGCCTCCTAAAGTGCTGGGATTACAGGCATGAGCCACTGCATGCCTGGACTGTATTATGTATTTATTTTATTTTTTTGAGTTGGAGTCTCACTCTGTAGCCCAGGCTGGAGTGCAGTGGTGGGATCTCGGCTCACTGCAAACTCCACGTTCCGGGTTCAAGCAATTCTCCTGCCTCAGCCTCCCTAGTAGCTGGGATTACAGGCGCCCACCACCACACTCAGCTAATTTTTGTATTTTTAGCAAAGATGGGGTTTCACCATGTTGATCAGGCTGGTTTTGAATGCCTGACCTCTAGTGATCCACCCACCTTGACCTCCCAAAGTGTTGGGATTACAGGCGTGAGCCACTGTGCCTGGCCCATACATTAAACAGCATTGATGTGCACATCATTAATTATGTACCTGGATTGAAGGAGTGGAGAAAGAAGTTAAAACATTGGGAAACTGTTGTGGAAAAAACACTCAGAAAGGAAGCGAAGGAGCACTGCTCAAATTATTATTAGAAAATTATTCAATTTGAACTTAACTCCCATAAAACATATAGGATGCTAATGAAAGACTACCACCTCTTGGCAGCAGAGTGGGAAAAGGGAAGGGGGAGGAGCCAACATTCACTGAGACCCTTATAATATATGTAAGCCAGACACTTTGTGTTAGAGCGCTCTAATACCCTTGGCTTTTTCTAAAATCATCAGCCTAGTTTGCTTTGACCTAGGAATTGTGATGTTTGGAGGACTGGCCTACAAAGCTTGTTCTCACTGGGCACATGTAGTATTCTCCTAAACTCCATGAGGTATTGTTGGTTGCAGTACCCAAACCTTCTTGAAATAAACCTTATCCTGGGGTTGTTTCCTTTTGGTTCTTCCAAAAGAGGAATACCATGACCTGACATTCCTTGCCTGTTTCTGGATTGGCTGTTGTGCCGACCTGAATGAAGCAACTAGGGGTAATTCCAGGACTGGTAATGATAATTATTTACTATATGCTCTGGGGCTGCTTCTGAGAGTGGGCAGATTTCCAGCCCAGGCTTGACATGGGTTGGCCCCTCCTGGGCTGTAATTACCCATTCCAGTGGCAGTAATGGTACTGGAATTGAAGCTTTCTTTTGCCTCCTCCATTATAATTAATTGCTTCGAATTCCACCAGATCTGTCTGTTGCAAAGCTCATTTACTTTTAGGGGCTGCTGGATGCCCACAACGAGGGCTTAGAGACAGAGGGGTGGAGTGGGACTGGGGTGTGACTCTAATATGAACCCCAAGGAGTGGAGTGTGTGCCTGCCTGTGCAAGTCCTGGGAGGGAGGCCCAGGGCTTGAGTGAGTTTGTTTGCACTGAGATTGGTGCCATCAACCCCAGGAACTCTCCATACCTCTAGCTCAGGTCCCTGGGAGCTCCACCCTGGATGCCTTTTGAAGCCAGGTGAAATGTGTTTTGAGCAGACATTCCATAAGGGCTTGGGGTTTGGCACCAGCGACGCTTTTACTTTTCAACAAGTGTCAGGAGTGGAAAAATGGAAGAGAATACAGCTGAAGTTTTGAAAAGCAATGAAATGGGGCCGGG
Source organism: Macaca mulatta (assembly GCF_049350105.2). NCBI lineage: Eukaryota > Metazoa > Chordata > Mammalia > Primates > Cercopithecidae > Macaca > Macaca mulatta. Next base: position 33,226,635 of record NC_133411.1, read on the forward strand.
CGCGGTGGCTCAAGCCTGTAATCCCAGCACTTTGGGAGGCCGAGACGGGCGGATCACGAGGTCAGGAGATCGAGACCATCCTGGCTAACACGGTGAAACCCCGTCTCTACTAAAAAATACAAAAAACTAGCCGGGCGAGGTGGGGGGCGCCTGTAGTTCCAGCTACTCGGGAGGCTGAGGCAGGAGAATGGCGTAAACCCGGGAGGCGGAGCTTGCAGTGAGCCGAGATCGCGCCACTGCACTCCAGCCTGGGTGACAGAGCCAGACTCCGTCTCAAAAAAAAAAAAAAAAAAGAAGAAAAGCAATGAAATGTGGGGTGACTCCCCCTCCCGCTGCCAGCCCCCGTCCCCTGCTTTAAGAAAAGCAAACACTCTTTTCCTGTCTTATTTGTGTTCCCATTAATTTAAGACAGGAAGCCTCAGTGGGTGTGATGTAAACAATTCGGCCTCGTGGTTCGGGCTTCCTCATCAGTTTGCAGCTGGAGCGATGGCTGCAGGGCCCTGACCCACTCAGGCCTCCTGGGGGAGGGCTTGTTGACTGAATCCCACAGAAGGTGGGAGGGGTAGGGGAGCGGGAGAAGGTATAAAGGAAATGCTTCAGTCGTGCAGTCACCGGCGATTGTAATTCAGTGGTGGTGACTTTGGTTACTCCAGTAGAAAGGCTCTGACCGGGGATTTCTGGAAAGTTCCCTGACATCCTGCCCCGTGCCATGGTTGTGATTTTAGCTGGGGGCTCCACCCCCGAAGAAACCCAGGCTGCCGCCGATTATGAAACGGAGTGGTCATGAAGTGAATTGATGTGGGGAGGTGGAGCTTCTTGCAGTGGCTCGGATGGAGAACTTTTGGTGCAAGCGAGGGTCTAGGGTAGGGCGCTTTTTCCTCTAAGCTGCTCCGGGTTTGCCTCAGGAAGCTCCCGAGCCCTCGGTGTAAACAAAGGTGTCTGGATGAGAAGCCCCAAACTCCCTGAAATCCTCCCCAGGGCGGTTTCCTTTTCCCGGCGAGGGGAGTGACCGGGGAGGGGATCCTGGAATGCTGTGGGGTTTTGACAAGTGAGCCGGGGAGTGGCGAGCCGAGTTTAGGATTGCATTACAGGCTTTTCCTAACCTCCTCCACCGCGGCGCGGAGGGAGGAGGGGGGGTCCTCCCACAGACGTGGAGCGGGCGGAGAGCAGCCCTCGGGAAGTCCTGCAGGAGCTGCGTTCCAGGAGGGCAGCTGGCAGCCGCCCCAGGCCCCCGGGCCGCCTGCAGGTGATTAGGCTAATGAGCTGCCCCGGGGGCGCGGAGCCCGGCCCGGCGAGCGGATTACCCGGCGCCCAGCTGCTGCCGGCGGAGACTCCCAGGAGCTCCGGAGAGGGGGTCGGAGAGGAACCCTCCGAAGGTGACTTCAGAAGTGGAGGTAGGAAATCGGCTTCTCAGGCGAAAGCCTCAGGTTTCCCGGTCTGATCCAGGTTGGGGTGCAGATTGGGGCTGAATCCACAAATGTGGAGATTTAGCCACAGCCTCGGAGGCACGGAGCGGCCACCTAAGCGTCTGCCCTTCTCGTCTCCCGGATCACTGGGGTGTGTTGTTTTTAAAGTGGGGGATTTGCGTGTTGCGAGACGGTTTGTGTTCCTCGGGAGGACTAAGTGACTTGGAGCTGGTTTGTCAATGGCTGGACGGAAGGAGGCGCCCCGGGTGTGTGTGACGGACAGGGAAGGGGTGCGCCGAGGGGCAGGTAGTAGGGGGCTCCAGAGCCACGGCGGTTTCAGAACCTTGAGGGCTGTGCCGTTGAAGCCCCGGTAGGAGCGGGGGGGCATGGCAGCAGCCCGGGGAATCTGTCATACTGTCCCCATCCCTCGCTAGCAGGAGAATGAGGCGGAGCAAATCTGCCTTCTCTACCCGCGGGAACTGTGGATGATCTCACACGAGGTCGTGATCGCCTTTGGGGATAGATCTTTGCCCCCAAATTACTAAACAATCTGCTTGGACAACAGCCCCACCACTGATTCACAAAATGTTTTGATTATGGGATCCACAAATCAAAGATATTTAAAGATACAGGGTGTTTGAAAAGAGTGACATTTTCTGTCCTGTAGCTCCTCTCTACTAGGTAGTTTATAAACACTACAAGTGAAATGAAGTCAGTCTTGTCTGGTGAGACGGAGGGAAAGAAGGAGGTAACTACAGCTGTCATCCTGGGAACCATGTCTGGGAGAAAAAGACTGAATGTAAACAGTAAACAAATGCTTTTCATAGAAATAGGCTAGGCTGAGTTTGATATCGTAAGGGGACATAATAAACTCTAATATAGAAATATCTTTAAATACATTTCTAATATTAAATATATTTAATACAAATAAAATAGAGTAGTTTCAGACTTTGCATTCCTACTGTTTTGCAACTCTCAATTCAGCTTTGCAGGTGAGTTGCAAGGGCTTCATCTCCCCCCCAGCTGCTAATCTGGCCATTGAATACTAACCTGTAGGCCTGGGTGGCTCCTTTTGCTGAGATGTTAATGGAGTTGAGAGGATATGGGACCCGCCCACAGTTAATCCTTCTGGATCTTCAGTCAAACCCAAGGCCCCTGGGGGCAGCTGCGGGACTCACAGACAGCATGGCCTTTGGGGAAAGTGGCCTGTGTCAGGTCTTAAGGAAGAAAAAGTTAGTTCTCAGAGCGGGCCACAAACAAAAGCAACAAGAAAGGAAAAGTGATGGGGGTCGGGAACCGAAGTGAATTTAAGGCTTATCTGGGCCCTCAGCCTCTCTGAGCCTGCATTGCTGGGTGTAATTGTCAGCCTCCCTCTAATCTAGAGTGAAAGGAAGATGGTCTAAGAGCAGCAAAGTCACCAAACTGCCTTTCTGCCTCCTCACGTCCCTAAATTTACCAGCGGCACACCTGGCACGTAATAGAGCTTCCCTTGAGCCGCTGTTCCTGCTAATCTCTGTATGCTCCATGCAGGTCACACTTAGGGATGGTGTCATTGAAGAGAATGGCGAGTCCATTGCACCGTGTTTCCTGGGACATCAAGGTGGCTACCTGCTCTTCCCTTTTGCCTTCTTCATCGTCTTGTTTCCCAGAGGTTTGGCCAAGTGCTTGTTGCTCTGCCCTTCAGAGAGGGGGTTCTTCCCGATTTTACTGGGTTCTCATTCTGGAATCAGACTTACAGTGTGAGCTTCCCTCCTTATCAAAACCATTATGTATGTATGTATATATATGTATATATGTATATGTGTGTGTATGTGCATATATGTATATATGTGTATATGTATATATGTGTATATTACATATACAAATTTAAAAAGTCAAATATGTCTACAAGGCTTATAACTAGGGACAATACTCACTTGCCTTACCTCTTACCAGCTTCCACTTCTTTCTCTTTTCTAGAGACGTGGTCTTGTTATGCTGCCCTGGCTGGTCTCAAACTCTTGGGCTGCCTCAGCAAACCTCCTGCCTCAGCCTCCCAAAGTGCTGGGATTATAGGCGTGAGTCACCACGCTTAGCCTCAACTTCCACTTCTGTGCCCCAAAGACATCCATTTTCAACTCTGCACTGATTTCTAGTTAGCAAGCACGCACTGCCTGCTGGGTCCCTCCCTCATGAGAACTCTGTCGTCCTCCACCTGCCGCTCTTGAGGCCAGTTGCACATCCATCATTGTGATGCCTCCTCTCACTATTATTATAATTCATTTTGCTGCTTTTTCAAAATGTAGCATCCCGTGTTTTAGACCCCATGTCTTCCTTTTCCTTTATAGTCTTTTGCTGGTAAAACACACCTTCCAGAAGTTCCTGAGAAAGAGGACATGGGAGGCAAGTTTTTTGAGATCCCTCAAGGTTGACATAGGTTGGAAATCCCTTTCTCTCAGAAGTTAGAAAGCATTGCTTTTCTAGATTTCAGAATTGCCATTGAGATGTCTGGTGTCATTCTAAAGGCTGATGCTTTGAATGGATATCCCCTCCTGAAAGTTCTTATGATTTCCTCTTTGTCCTCTAATATTCTCTCTGTTGTCATGAAGTTTCATTATAAGACTTGGTGTGGGCCGGGCACAGTGGCTCACGCCTGTAATCCCACCAGGCCAAGGCAGGTGGATCACGAGGTCAGGAGATCCAAACTATCCTGACTAACACTGAAATCCTGTCTCTTCTAAAAATACAAAAAATTAGCCGGGCGTGGTGGCGGGCACCTGTAGTCCCAGCTACTCGGGAGGCTGAGGCAGGAGAATGGCGTGAACCCAGGAGGCGGAGCTTGCAATGGGCCGGGATTGCGCCTCTGCACTCCAGCCTGGGCGACAGAGTGAGACTCCGACTCAAAGGAAAAAAAAAAAGACTTGGTGTGAGTCTTTTCCCATCCATTTTACTAGGCTTCCAGTCGGCTTTCTCAATCTAGAAACTCTGCCCTTCCATTCTGAACAGTTTCCTGGAGTTTTGTTGGTTTTGTGTGTGTGTGTGTGTTTATTTTTATTTTTATTTATTTATTTTGGAGATGGAGTCTCACTGTCACCCAGACTGGAGTGCAATGGTGCGATCTCAGCTCACTGCAACCCCTGCCTCCGGGATTCAAGTGATTCTCCTGCCTCAGCCCCTGAGTACCTGGGACTACAGGCACGCACCACCACACCCAGCTAATTTTTGTATTTTTAGTAGAGAGGGGGTTTCAATGTGTTGGCCAGGCTGGTCTCAAACTCCTGACCTCAGGTGATCTGCTCGCCTTGGCCTCCCAGAGTGCTAGGATTACAGATGTGAGCCACCACACCTGGCCTTTTTTGTGTGTGTTTTTAGTAGAGATGGGGTTTCACCATGTTGACCAGGCTGGTCTCGAACTCCTGACTTCAGGTGATCCGCCCGTCTTGGTCTCCCAAAGTGCTGAGATTACAGGTATGAGCCACTGCACCCAGCCAGTTTCCTAGAGTAAAAAAGAAAAAAAAAATTCCATCCTTCTCCTAATTGGAAGGAGGCCCTCATCATGGATTGACTCTCAGATTTTCTTACTGAAATCTCCTTTGCAAAAAGAACAGCTATGATAGTGAAATCGATGTGATCTGACTCCATCTTGCTTCTAACCTCCAGGTTGTCCTGGTTCCTTCCTGGATGTAGGCCAAAGTAACTTTAGGAAGGAACTTAGTTTATAGTTTAACTTTGAAACAAAGATGATGGCAGCCCTTTACCAAAACAAATGTCCTTATTGCCTGGGGACCAGACTGCCTTTATAGGACTGACAAAGTAGCCACAAGATTTGCGGCTTGATAAGCATCACTATGGTAGAATCTAAGGTTGGCATTTTGAGATGTCTTTTCAGGTTCCTGCATTTCTTTTTTCTTTTTTTCTTTTTTGAGATGGAGTCTCCCTCTGTTGCCCAGGCTGGAGCGCAGTAGCACGATTTCAGCTCACTGCAATCTCTGCCTCCTGGGTTCAAGTGATTCTCGTGCCTCAGCCTCCCAAGTAACTGGGACCACAGGCATGCATCACCTTGCCCAGCTGATTTTTGTATCTTTAGTAGAGACGGGGTTTCACCATGTTGCCCAGACTGGTCTTGAACTCCTGACCTGAAGTGATCCGCCCGCCTCAGCCTCCCAAAGTGCTGGGATTACAGGTGTGAGCCCCCGAGCCCAGCCAAGGTTTTTGCATTTCTGACAACTAGTGGCTTCACCCAGACCTGCCAAGTGGTCCCGTGGCCCCATCCAGAAGTGGACTCAGCATGAGGACAATTTTCCACACCCCTATGATTGAATCCCCAACCAATCAGCAGCACCCATTCCCTAGCCACTCCCTCCCCCAATCTAGTCTTAAAAAAACAGCCTTCGAATTTTTCAGAGAGACTGATGTGAGCTGGCTGTGTGTCAATTAAACATCTCTATTGCAATTCCCCTGTCATGATAAATTGGCTCTATCTGGGCAGCAGGCAAAATGAACCTGTTGGGTGGTTACATTACCCTTTTTACTTTCTATCTTCTTTTAAAAAAAACATTTCTACTTCCTGGGAAATTTCCTCATTTTTGTCTTCCAACCCATATGTTCAGTTTTTATGTCTGTCATCATATTTCTAATTCCCAAGAAAGCCTTAAAAATATCTGAAATTTTCTTTTTATAACCTCCTGTTACTGTTTCTTGGATGAAAAGCTTCTCAATTCTCTGTGGATCTCAATTACAGCTTTTTTGAAGCATTTCTTTACTCCCTGCACTCTTTGTTTTCTCAGATTTCCTCTTAGTTTTTTTGTTTGCTGTTTGGTTTTTTTTTTGCGGGGGGGGAGACGGAGTCTGGCTCTGTTGCCCCGGCTGGAGTGCAGTGGCCGGATCTCAGCTCACTGCAAGCTCCGCCTCCCAGGTTCACGCCATTCTCCTGCCTCAGCCTCCCGAGTAGCTGGGACTACAGGCGCCCGCCACCTCGCCCGGCTAGTTTTTTGCATTTTTTAGTAGAGACGGGGTTTCACCGTGTTAGCCAGGATGGTCTCAATCTCCTGACCTCGTGATCCGCCCATCTTGGCCTCCCAAAGTGCTGGGATTACAGGCTTGAGCCACCGTGCCCGGCCCGCTTTTTGGTTTTTAATCACTTTCACATTAAAGGCTTTTTTCAAACGTCTGATGATCTTTGATCACTCACTAAAAAGATAACTGGAAGATCTACATAGATGACATATACCCAGCAACAGTTCCTTCTTACTAAGAAGGAGACATAGAACATGTCTCAGAATCTAGAACAATGCCTGGCACACACATGAACCTTTCCATACATATAATATTTGCCGAGTAACTGAGTGATGTACACTGTTGCTGGGGCCCAGGTAGTTGCAAGTATTAAAAGCTCTCAGGTGATTGAAATATGCAGCTAGCACGGAGGACCTCTGCTGTAGGGGTAGCTCGCTGGTGGTTTCATTGGAGGACACACACCTGATAATGGGAAGTCTTTGTTCTCTGGGGAAACGGATTGGGTAGAAGAGAAATCCCCTACACTGAGGGGAATTGGTTGGCTGCAGTGTTCTGGGAGCCAGATGAGGAGGAGACCTGAAGTCTAACCATTTGGTGTGATGACTTTCTCTTGTTTGCCTGTTTTTTTTTAGCTCCTGCCCTCAGCTACACCTGGTGTCTCTGAGTCCAGAGTTGCCGAGACACAGCAGAGCACACAGGTTGCAGAATTTCAGCCTTCACTTGGTACCTAGGGCTAAGGTGATTTAGGGTCTCTTCCACCTCAGTGCACGTTGCCTCCAATTCCAGAGGCGTTCCAAGGCATAAATTCCAATCTGGCTTTCCTCACTGCTGTGCTAGGTTTTCGCTTTCTCCCACCTGCTAAGTCAGTTACCACTAGTTTGTCTACATTCCAGCTTCCAAAATTGTGTTGCAATCATTGTTTCTCCTGTTCTCATTATCTTCGAGAGGCCAGCAACCCTCCCTTCATCCTCACTCGTGTCAGACCACTGTGTTTACTGGCAAATGAGTCTCCCTGCCTGATGCCCCCAACTTTGCCCCAGAACCCTCTTCTCCGTTCTTCCTTCTGTTGCAGGTGCCCACTCGGGGCCACATTTCAGATAGGCTACATTGAACTTTCATCTCAGCAGTAGTCATTTAAAATGTCCCAGCCCCTGAAGAGAGTGGTGGCTGTTGGTCATTTCTGTTGGCATGGTAGTGTCTTCTTCATCGGATCATTCATTATGCTGCTGCTTCTGTACAGAGTATTGGGCAGAAGGCATTTTTGAACATATTTGATGCTATGGCTTATCAGGGCTCTGTGAGGATAACTGTGTAGCACGTTAACTTTGAAATATATTCATGTCCATTTCCTTCTTTGGCCCTCACCAGCAGCCCATTGGGTGGTGGTGTGGTCAGGTGGACTTGGAAGTGTTATATTCTCTGAGATGATTAGCCTGTTTAGGTCACATATCTCCATTCCACGCCCTAGAGACAAGCATAGGAAAGAGCTCGCTATCAAAGACTAAGCAATAGAGAGTAAAGGAAAGTCTGTTGTGGAGTTTCTAGGGAAGGTGTGTCCACTACCAAGAAAAAGATGCAAAATACATGGCCCTTTTGCTTTCCCCCTGTGTTGCTGTGTAAACTGGCATAGGCATGTTGCCCCTAACCTGAGGATGCAGCCACTGTGCAGGAGAGAGTAAGTAGCAGGTCCCAAAGAGTCCCAGAGAAGCACAGCTCAGAGCCCCACCCTTCCTCTGCACTTCTGGCATGTGAGATGATGAATTTCCTCCCTGTTTAAGCCACTTTGAGTCAGGGTTTGATATCATTTGCTGCTAAAGTCATACAGGTGGAGATTTATTGATGCATCGCTCATCTCCAAAAAGAGTTGAGGCAGACCGTGGGCTCACTCAGATTTGAGCTCCCCAATTCCTCTTCTGATTCTCATTCTGATTCCAAGTAGAATTCCTCTCTACTCTGCCTATTTTCTAGGCAGATGAAAGTAATTTTATTCTTTCTTCCAACTTCAAAGGAAGGAATAACTATGGAGACATTTGGGGAAAAGGGGGAGTTCCTTGCTTTGGAGATTACCGGCTGAACCCAGGGAGCAAACATCCTGGGCTGTCACTGAAGTGAGGACTGCTTCTAAATGACACAGCACTGAAGACACTTTGTGCTCCTGCTTGTGAAAAGGCAAGCGCTAGTTTTCACTCCCTCCTAGGACTGTGGAGGCTGAAAAGTCTGCCTGCAGACTTGGTATGGTTTCCTCCGTCTTCCATCCTTTGTGCCTCCCAGACTTTGGGAAGTTTTGAAGATGAAACAAGCTCCGGAAGTGCTTGGTGCTGTCAGGAAGACCAGAATGCCGGAGAAAGTACCCTGTTTGTTCCTGTGTTTTCCGATCTGACTCAAGTGGCAATGATTTGAGTCACTTTTATGAATGGAAGGCCGTCAGAGCCTGTTCTATACTGTATAATATATATGCCTTATACTATACAGTTCATCATTACATCCTGAACACCCTACACCATCTGTGATAAACAATTGGTATTCAAACATTATTGTGAATGAACAACACAAGGATTGCTCATGTTAATAGACTCTTTTTTTTTTGAGATGGAGTCTCGCTTTGTTGCCCAGGCTGGAGTGCAGTGGCACAATCTCAGTTCACCCCAACATCCACCCCAGGGTTCCAGCGATTCTCCTGCCTCAGCCTCCCAAGTAGCTGGGACTACAGGTGCGCTCTACCACACCCAGCTAATTTTTGTATTTTTAGTAGAGACAGAGGTTTTGCCATATTGGCCAGGCTGGTCTCAAACTCCTGATCTCAGATGATCCACCCATCTCGGCCTCCCAAAGTGCTGGGATTACAGGCGTGAGCCACCATGCCAGGCCGACTCACTAATTTTAATGGCAGCGTATTTTCCCATTGAGTTGAATGACCATAATTTGCACATCTACATCCCCAGGACTGGATGTTTAAGTAGTATGGGCTAGAATATCTGAGACATGCAGTCATTAATTGGGAGATAACCATGAGACTGTTTTGTTTTGAGAATGAGTTTCGTTCCCCAGGCTGGAGTGTAGTAGTGCAATCTTGGCTCACTGCAATCTCCGCCTCCCGGGTTCAAGCAATTCTCCTACCTCAGCCTCCCTAGTAACTGGGATTACAGGCACATGCCCCCAGACCCAGCTAATTTTTATTATTATTATTTTTTCCGAGACAAAGCATTGCTCTTTCCCCCAGGCTGGAGTGCAGTGGCCTGATCTCGGCTCGTTGCAACCTCTGCCTCCTGGATTCAGTGATTCTCCTGCCTCCCAAGTAGCTGGGATTACAGGCGTGCGCCACTATGCCCAGCTAATTTTTTTGTATTTTTGGTAGAGACAGGGTTTCACCATGTTGGCCAGGCTGGTCTCAAACTCCTGACCTTGTGATCTGCCTGCCTCAGCCTCCCAAGGTGTGGCAATCCCGTGCCTGCTGGGATTACAGGCATGAGCCATGGTGCTCGGCCAATTTTTATTTTTATTTTTTAGTAGAGACGGAGCTTCACCATGTTGGTCAGGCTGGTCTCGAACTCCTGACCGCAAGTGATTCTGCCTGCCTTGACCTCCCAAAGTGCTGGGCTTACAGCCATGAGCCACTGTGCCCAGCCATGAGACCTTTTTTTTGACTGTTGTTACTTCTCCATCTTCCTGACCCCCCTAACCTTCAGAGAGGCCCTAATCATCCCAGTTCCAGATTCCCATTGCCAGCAACAGAACTCAGCACAAAAGTAGACGGCATTTTGGAAGCGCTGATATTTTTGTAACTTTCCCAGGGGTTCCTGTTAAGCATTAGTTGGCAGGGAATTGCCGCTTGAAATGTGCATCCCTGAAGTGGTGCCTGCCCAGCGTGGTTTTTTCCAGGTGGTTTCTTCTCACATGTCTTACTACACTTTTGAATCTAGAGATTATATATCTGGCTCTTTCATTTGTTAGGACTTTTGGCTGACCTCTGAGATGCCTGTTTTAATGGCCACCTGATAGAAAATGTAAGTGGAAAAATGCATTAGGGTGCAAAGTTTGGAGTTGGAAATGGGTGAGCTTGTGGGGATAGGGGATGAAGGAAAACTGTTAGAGACAATTTTGTCTGGTTAGTGGGCTGTTGTCTTAGCAGTTTCACTTGTCAGCCCCTCTGTAAATAAATATACCATTCCTTAAACAATATAGGCATTCTGTGGAAGTTTACACATAAAGAAATCTACACATAAATAAATTTCTGTTTTTGTAACTTACATTTGAGATATGCTATAAGACCTTGATATTTCCATGTAGATTAATTCTGTGATGAAGCCCTTTTGTAGAACACATAATTTTTTTTTTAAAAAGTCAAAAGACATATCAGATATATATGTATGTGTGAGTGTAACTTACAGTTCTGTATGTGTTGTCATTTCTTTCCCCGCCCCCAGTTCATTCTCTGACTTCCTCTGTACTAAGAGGATTGTGTCTGTGAGCTGCAGCATCTGGTCCTTGCTTTTTCTGTTTCTGGTTGGGTTCAGCCAATGGGAGGCACTGGCAGAGGATCAGAGGAGGAGGAAAGAGCATCTGGGTATTTATCTCCCTCACAGTCCCCCTAACCTTGCTGGGGTTCTGACGATGGCAGATTTCCTCAAAGCGCTTGAGGCAACTCACTTTCCTTGCTCCAGTTCCTGCATAGTCTGATAATACTGCTTCCTCCCCATGCTCTGCAGACCTAGAGGCCCTAGCAGTTTCCCTGCTGTTGTTGCTAGCCCCGGGGTGCTGCACTCTGCCTGTCTCCTGTCTGCACCTCTGTAAACAGTCCCTGCCTAAAACAGTCTCCACTGAAACTTTTTTCAGTGTGCCTTCTGTTTCCTGCTGGACTCTGACTGATAGTCTATGTCCATTTTTTTCTCATATATAATCTTAATTGTCATGCTTGGCTCTAAAGTGCCAGTTACTTTGAATTTGAATTGTATCCTTTTCTTTCTTTCTTTTTTTTTTTTTGGAGACGGAGTTTCGCTCTTGTCGCCCAGGCTTACTGGGCCTCAGCTCACTGCAACCTCTGCCTCCCAGGTTCAAGTGATTCTCCTGCATCAGCCTACCGAGTAGCTGGGATTACAGGCAAGCACCACCACACCTGGCCAATTTTTGTGTTAGTAGAGACAGGGTTTCACCATATTGGCCAAGGTGGTCTCTTAACTCCTGACCTCAGGTGATCTACTCACCTCAGAATCCCAGTGCTGGGATTACAGGCGTGAGACACCGTGCCCATCCGAATTGTATCTTATGTGAGATTTGTCTTTTTGTTTTTTTGAGACGGAGTCTTGCTCTGTCGCCCAGGCTGGAGTGCAGTGGCGCAATCTCGGCTCACTGAAAGCTCCACCTCCCGGGTTCACGCCATTCTCCTGCCTCAGCCTCCCGAGTAGCTGGGACTACAGGCGCCCACCACATCTGGCTAATTTTTGTATTTTTAGTAGAGACGGGGTTTCACCGTGTTAGCCAGGATGGTCTCAATCTCCTGACCTCGTGATCCACCTGCCTCAGCCTCCCAAAGTGTTGGGATTACAAGTGTGAGCCACCGCGCCAGGCTGAGATTTGTCATCTTGTGTCTATTCTGTCCTTTCCAATAGATTATGAGTCCTGCGGGAGGAGGAAGATGATTCAGCCTTCTCCCTACAGTGTGTTACACTGTTTGACATAGAGGTTACAAGAATTGGTAACTCTTTTTTGTTGTTTTTGTTTTGTTTTTGACTTTTCTTGAGATAAGTTCTTGCTCTTTCTCCCAGGCTGGTGTGCAGTGGCGCTATCACAGCTCACTGCAGCCTTGACCTCTCAGACCCAAGTGATCCTGCCACCTGAACCTCCCAAGTAGTTGGGACCACAGGTGTGTACCACCTCAGCTCATTTTTATTTTTTTGTAGAGATGGAGTCTCCCTGTGTTGCCCAGGCTGGTTGTGAACTCCTGGGCTCAAACAATCCTGCTTCAGGTTTCCAAAGTGCAGGGATTACAGGTGTGAGCCACCTGTGTCTAGTGGCAACCTTTTTTTTTTTTTTTTTTTTGAGACGGAGTCTTGCTCTGTCGCCTAGGCTGGAGTGCAGTGGCACAATCTTGGCTCACTGCAAGCTCCGCCTCCCGGCTTCGCCATTCTCCTGCCTCAGCCTTTTTTTTTTTTTTTTTAAATCCCCTGGGTTTACCAGGATGGCAACTCTTGTTTTTGTTTTGGTTTTTTTGAGATAGGGTCTCACTGTTGCCAAGGCTGGAGTATAGTGGTGCAATCACAGCTCACTGCGACCTATGCCTCTCTGGCTCAAGCAGTTCTCCCACCTCAGCCTCACGAGCTGGGACTGCAGGTGGGCGCCATCACACCTGGCCAATTTTGGTCTTTTTTGTGAAGATGGAGTTTTGCCATGTTGTCCAGGTTGGTCTCCAACTCCTGAACTCAAGCAATCGGGCTGCCTCGGCCTCTGAAATTGTTGGGATTACAGGTGTGAGCCACTGCACCCAGCCTCAGGATGGCAGCTCTTGAAGTAGAATAATAACATACATATTGAAGTGCATGTGTGTGTTTAGTGTTAGTGCTATTGGCAGTTCCTTCTAGCAGTGCTGCAGCTGAGCTCAGTGTCTTAATTCCTGCTGTCGGCTCGGGCATCTGAGGGCAGAGAGAAGGGTGGGTCTGATCCCCTGCAGAAGGTGGTGATGGCGTCTGGGAGGATTCGTGCCCTCACAGCTGCCCAGGAGCCTCCCCGATGATACTCTCCCACCACCCTTAAAGGCATCATACCACAAGTGTGCAAATTATTTTTTTTTAAAAAAGAAGAGAAAGGGAAGACAGAAAGCCACTGACCCTGCCAGCTGACCAGATGTTGGCCATGCTGTCCTGTGGGAGAGGCACCTGTTTCTGTGTCCTTGGGACCCAGCATTTTGGATTCTAGTCCGTATGCATTCTAGTCCGTATGCAGGTATCATATCTGTGACTATTAGCAAATTTTCATAACTTTCATTTGCGTCCTTATCGGTGTCGGTTCATTCATGCAGTAAGCAATTACTGAGTGCCAGTTACAGGCAACACACTGCTAGCAATTAGCTGTCATGTTTTTCAGAGTCAGGGGTTCCTTAAGGGACTGAAATAATAGAACTTTCTAGCTAGAAGGGATCTCGGATCATGTCTAATCCAGCTTCATCCTTTGAAGGTGAAGTTCAGCTCAAGAGGTTCAGGGCTTTGTCTGGAGCACAGTAAATGCCATGGATGGTACCAGACCTCCATGCCTTGACTCGGCCTGGAGTTCTTTCCTCGTTTTGCTCTGATTACACCACCTGGTCATTTCCTGGGTGCTTTCTGGTGCAGCTAACCTCCACCAGGTATCCTTTAAAAAGCTTCTCTGCTGTTCTTTATTGCTTCCCTCTGGCTGCAAATGCAAACCAGATAGTCATGCTCTGAGCTCATAAAAAAACCTAATGGGATGCAGACAGCAGATTCCAACCTAGACTTCAGCGCAGCCCCAATGTATACAGCTGGGGGCCATCCAGACGAGCCCACCGCTGCTTTGGAGCATCTCTCCTCCTCTCAACTTCAGAGCAGCATTTTATGTGGGTGCATGAGGTGCTAGGATTGGGTTGGGTGAGTTAGTTATAAGTTATGTGGTTTTTGGAGCCGGAGCCTCAGCCCTCATCTGCAGAAGAAGTGGTTTCCTTCAGGCCAGGTGAGGGCTGCTGGCAGAGCCTTTCTCTGGGAGGCCTTTGCTGCCGCATGGGGATCAGTGCTGCTTCTGGTTTGGCCCTTCATGGGTGTGTATTTATTTCAATGACCAGGGTATCAGGTGTCCCCTACAAAATGAAAAACTTTTGACTCCACTAAATTTACAGCTTCAAGTTGGATTCAGATGGACAAGAAAAAGCCTTTCCTTAATGAAGAGATACAAAGCCAATTAGACTGCCCGAGCAAGCCTAGGTCTGCATGTGATGAGGTGAATCCCAGTTATAGAGTGTTCCGCCCTCCACGTGTTACGTTCTTCTACATATGTGTGTCAGCCAGAGTCCTGATAAATCCCTACCCATACCTATGAGACATAGGTTTGGGAAGATTAGGGAAAGGAAGGTAGCAGGGGTGGGGCGGGGCAGGGCAGGGGGAGCTGGTAACCTTTACTGAGTGCCCGCTATTTGTCAGGATTTGTGCTGGGAGTTTTAACTGGGGGATCTCGCACCTAGATAGCAGAGGGCTATTTTGTAGATCTGGACCTGAGGCTCAGAAGGGCCTTGACATACCCTGTGTTGCACAGGTAATGTAAGGTGGTGTGTCACAAAGTCACCTCTGTCTGAGCCCCACACACAAACCATCTCAGTGAAGGAATATTGTTCTAAATGCAGCTGTTGGCCAGGTGCGGTGGTTCACACCTGTAATCCCAGCACTTTGAGAGGCTGAGGTGGGTGGATCACGAGGTCAGCAGTTCAAGACAAGCCTGGCCAACATGGTGAACCCCTGTCTCTATTAAAACTACAAAAATTAGCTGGGTCTGGTGGCAGGTGCCTGTATTCTCAGCTACTCAGGAGGCTGAGGCAGGAGAATCACTTGGGCCTGGGGGGTAGAAGTTGCAGTGAGCCAAGATTGCACCACCTGCACTCCAGCCTGGGTGACAGAGCGAGACTGTCTCTAAATAAATAAATAATCAATAAATAAATGCAGCTGTCCTATGTCAGTTTGGGAAAAGCTAGTTAGCATCCCTGCCTTGGTTTTATCAACTGTAAAGTGGGGATAAAGTTTGTCACTCCCTCATAAGTTTGTGGTGAGGATGGAGTGAGTGAGGGACGGTGCATAGCGTTCATTACTATGCCGACTATGGATGCCCTTAATAAAACAACTCCTGAGCCCCTCGTGCTGGGTCTGCTGCTGCTGCTTTTTCTAATGGGTTTTGTCACTTTGGAGCCAATTGTTAACATCCTTGAATTATTTTGCTCATTCATAAAATGAGGCTTGTGTTAAAGGTGAGTTTTTTTTTGTTGTTGTTTTTGAGACAGAGTCTTGCTCTGTCCCCCAGGCTGGAGTGCAGTGGCACAATGTCAGCTCACTGGAACCACCGCCTCCCGGGTTCAAGCAGATTCTCCTGCCTCAGGCTCCAGAGTAGCTGGAATTACAGGTGTGTACCACCACTCCTAGCTAACTTTTTTATTTTTAGCAGAGATGGGATTTTGCCATGTTGGACAGGCTGGTCTTGAACTCCTGGCCTCAAATGATCTGCCTGCTTCAGCCTCCCAAAGTTCTGGGATTACAGACATGAGCTACCGTGCCTAGCCAAAGGTCAGTTTTCTTAATGGAGAAAATCCCAAAGAGAAAGAGGCAAATCCCCATCTTTCATGTTGTAACTATCAAAGTTCCAGACATGCTCTGTCTGTATCTTCCTTCAGGACAAATCCATTCACGTATACTGGTGAGAGGCTGGACTTGGTCAGTTGTGCAGGAGTAACCTGTGCTCTCTGTAGTTAATTCCAGCCACCCTCCTCAGTCCTCACCGCTTGGGCTTCCTCTCCTTCCTGACTCATTGTCCCTGTGACGTATGTTCATCAGCACTGTCCATCTCTTTTTTTCTGCCTCCCCCACCCCTTGGAACAGAAATGTATTGACTGCATACAAAAATTAGCCGGGCGTGGTGGCGAGCGCCTGTAGTCCCAGCTACTCAGGAGGCTGAGGCAGGAGAATGGCGTGAACCTGGGAGGCGGAGGTTGCAGTGAGCTGAGATCGCACCGCTGCACTCCAACCTGGACGACGGAGCGAGACTCCGTCTCAAAAGAGAAAAAAGAAATGTATTGGCTGCAATGAGCATCTTTTATAGCTTGGAATATTGTCCATTGTCCTTCCCACTTCAGTCACTGAAATAGGTAATGACGGGGACTCCCTTGAAGATCGCGAGGTATTACGCCTTTCTTCAGGATGTTCCAGAAAATTCTCTGTCTCTTACAGCCCTCTCTGGCTCTTGTTGCTATCGGCAGTGCCTTCTAGCAGTGCTGCAGCCGAGCTCAGAGTCTTAATTCCTGCTGTTGGCTTGGGCATCTGAGGGCAGAGAGAGGGTGGGTCTGACCCCCTGCAGAAGGTGGTGATGGTGTCTGGGAGGATTCGTGCCCTCACAGCTGCCCAGGAGCCTCCCCGATGATACTCTCCCACCACCCTTAAAGGCATCATACCACAAGTGTGCAAATTATTTTTTAAAAAAAGAAGAGAAAGGGAAGACAGCCACTCACCCTGCCAGCTGACCTCATGTTGGCCATGCTGTCCTGTGGGAGAGGCACCTGTTTCTGTGTCCTTGGGACTCAACATTTTGGATTCCTCTGGAGTCCCCCAACTCTAGCTTGGGGAATTCTACTTAAGACTTAGTACCATATTGGGCCGGGCGCGGTGGCTCAAGCCTGTAATCCCAGCACTTTGGGAGGCCGAGATGGGCGGATCACGAGGTCAGGAGATCGAGACCATCCTGGCTAACACAGTGAAACCCCGTCTCTACTAAAAAAAATACAAAAAACTAGCCGGGCGAGGTGGCGGGCGCCTGTAGTCCCAGCTACTCGGGAGGCTGAGGCAGGAGAAAGGCGTGAACCCAGGAGGCGGAGCTTGCAGTGAGCTGAGATCCGGCCACTGCACTCCAGCCTGGGCGACAGAGCGAGACTCCGTCTCAAAAAAAACAAAAAACAAAAAAAAAAAGACTTAGTACCATATTGTCCTAGCCACCTGCTGAGGGAAAAGGGCATTTGAGAGAAAATACGGAAAATAAGTTATATAGCTTACCACATATGCCCAAATATAAGGTGGAGAGTCCACCCAGCCCCCACAAAAAGTTACCAGAAATGAGAGAGTGGCCTTATATATTTAAGTCTGTCTAAATTCTCTCACACCGTGGGAGGGTCTTGCAATTATTTTATTTTGAACAAAGTATTATTTAGAGAACACACATTACCTTGAAATGACCTTACTCAGTGCTGTTTTTGGATGCTTTAGAGGTCAGCTAAGGAAATCATGTTTTTAAAAAGGAGGAGGGTGGTTTAAAACATCTAGTAATATTCCAGAGCATCTGACCTCATAACAAGTGTCAAGTTTCTTTGTAAACAAGGCTTTTTTAAAGATCGTTTAAAAATGGAACAAGTTGGCCAGGCACAGTTGCTCACGCCTATAATCCCAGCACTTTGGGAGGGCGAGGCGGGTGGATCACCTGAGGTGAGGAGTTCAAGACCAGACTGGTCAACATGGTGAAACCCCGTTTCTGCTAAAAATACAAAAATTAGCTGGGCATGGTGGTGGGCACCTGTAATCCCAGCTACTCAGGAGGCTGAGGCAGGAGAGTTGCTTGAACCCAGGAGGGTGGAGGTTGCAGTGAGTAGAAGTCATACCACTGCACTCTAGCCTGTGCGACAGAGCGAGACTGTCTCCAAAAAAAAAAAAAAAAAAAAAAAAAGGAACAAGTTAAGAACCTTACTCAAATAACTTAGATCAAAGTGAAGAAGATATGTTCTGGAAAACTCAAAATGTAGCTGTAATCACAGGAAGTGGTGTAAAAATGCCAGTGCCACTGTAGACTTTAAATAAATGTTTTCCTAAAGTGTGAGAGTGAGAGTTGGGAAGAAAGCAGAAATCTTTCTAAGTTAGCATTAATTTATATAATGTTTACATATTCACGTATATAATATACACGTGTATATGCATTATTCTATTAACACCTTAAGATATCTTAAGTGTATCATATTTTAATATTGTAAATGGGATATTTGCATCTAATAATATAGATTCACTTACATTTAATCAAATTGCCCCCAAAACATTTTCAGCTGTCATCTAATTGGGATCGTAGAGGATCACCTGTATTTGGAATAGTTGTATGATCTAATGGAGAAATCTTTAATTCATCGCAATTATATAGAAAGTGCATGTCAAGAAGTATTTTAATAATATGTATTGTCATCTTGAATCATTGCTTCCATACCTTCATTCTTGTTTCTTGCTTGAGCTTTCTTTTTTTGTTCTTGAGACAGTCTTGCTCTGTCACCCAGGCTGGAGTGCGGTGACATGATCTCGGCTCATGATCTCCACCTCCTGCGTTAAGCGATTCTCCTGCCTCAGCCTCCTGAGTAGCTGGGATTACAGGCATGTGCCACCACGCCTGGCTAATTTTTGTATTTTTTAGTAGAGACTGGGTTTCGCCATGTTGGCCAGGTTGGTCTCGAACTCCTGACCTCAAGTGATCCATCTGCCTCAGCCTCCCAAAGTACAGGTGTGAGTCACTGTGCTCGGCCCATACTTGAGCTTTCTTGATTTGCAACAGTCAAACCAAAATAAAATGAACATAAATACAGTGTTTTTTTTTGCGGGGGGGAGATAAGAGTCTTGCTCTGTCACCCAGGCTGGAGTGCAGTGGTGCAAACACAGCTCATGGCAGCCTCAACCTCCTGGGTTCAAGTCATCAGCCCTCCTCGGCCTCCCAAAGTGTTGGGATTACAGGCGTGAGCCACCATGCCCGGCTAAAAAAGCAGAATATTGAAATGACTCCAATATATTTTCTTTGAAATCAAGGGATCTACACTAGGAAAAGGGTACCAACTTATCTTTGGGAGTCACTTCATATCAGGGCATGTGTGGTATTTGGAGTTGTGTTGAGCAGATTAAGGTGAGTGGTGTGTGTGTGTGTGTGTGTGTGTGTGTGTGTGTGTGTGTGTGTAAAACGTGCCCACCTGGGGCTGTTGACAACTTGTGGGCAAAGCAGGGAACCTAGCCATAGAAGGTAGTAGGGCAGTCTAGAGAGTGCTCCATCTCAGGGCCGGTCAACTTGAGGTTTTGGTAAAGCAAACACGGAGAATTTCCCTGGGGAAAAATCATGGGTACGGGAAGGACACAGGTCACTTGTCTAGCTCTTCTTTATCCCCCTCCATGGGAGTGTGGACATGTGTGCCCTAGAAAGCATCTTGCCGATAAGTAGTCCCAGGCAGACAGAGAGATTGCCACTAGGAAACACACATCCAGTAAGAGGCCTCCTGGCTGATGTTTAGACGCACTGTATCTATGTTAACTGGCCAGTCATTGCTCCTTCCTCCCCCAAGGCAGGCTTTTCTGCCCTTTTCAGTGTTATAAACATTGTATTTATTGTAGCCATTTAGTTGTTGAGAAACCATGGCTGCCCCCAAACTTGAAACATTGGCATATTAGGGTTCTACAGAGAAACAGAACTGAGAGGATATATATGCACACACATACATACATATATCTGCATACGTGTGTGTATGAGTGTGTGTACAGTCTTGCACTGAATAATGACATTTCAGTCGCTGACAGATTGCATATATGATGATGGGCCCATATGATTATAATGGAACATATACAAAAAAACCTGCTAATGGCACTTGATATTGGCGTTGCAGGACTAGTAGGGGAAATGATTGATAGTAATGGTGCTGAAACATTTGGTTTTCCATGTGAAAAAAATATATAAATAATATATATATTCCCATCTAGTTTTGTGTAAGTACACTGCATGATTTTTACACAATGACAGTTACCTAACGACACATTTCTCAGAACATATCCCTATCATTAAGCAATGCATGACTGTATGTATGTATGTGTGTACATACATATATATATGTATACCTATATATACGTATGTATATAGAGAGATCTTGAGAACAGTTGAGATTTAAGAAATTTGCTCACATATCCTAGCACTTTGGGAGACTGAGGCAGGAGAATTGCTTGAGCCAGGAGTTTGAGACCTGCCTGGGCAACGTAATGAGACCCCATCTCTACAAAAAAATTTAAAAATTCGCTGGGCATGGTAGCATGTGCCTGTATTCCCAGCTACTCAGGAGGCTGTGGTAGGAGGATTACCCAGGAGGTGAAGGCTGCAGTGAGTCATGAATGCAATGGTGTGACCTCGGCTCACCGCAACCTCCACCTACCAGGTTCAAGCGATTCTCCTGCCTCAGCCTCCTGAGTAGCTGGGATTACAGGCATGCACTGTCACGCCCAGCTAATTTTGTATTTTTAGTAGAGATGGGTTTCTCCGTGTTGGTCAGACTGGTTGAACTCCCAACCTCAGGTGATCTGCCCACCTCGGCTTCCCAGAATGGTGGGATTGACAGGTGTGAACCACCGTGCCTGGGTGCAGTCTTAAGTCTTAATTGGGTGCAAGCCAGGCAGGCCAGATACTCAGGCGGGGTTTCTACATGCTAGTCTTGAAGGGGCAATTGCGTCTCTTGCAAGAAACCTCAATCTTTTCTGTTAAGGTCTTCAACTAATTGGATGAAGCCCACTCACATTATGAACTCAGAGTTTACTGGTTTAAATATTAATCACTGCTAAAAAAAATACTTTCACAGCGACATCTAGATTGCTGCTTGACCAAACAACTGGGCACTGTAGCCTAGCCACATTGGCACATAAAAATCAGTCATCACAGGTTAGATCAGTAACCACTTATTAGTCTGCCCTGTTAAAGTTACATGTTTTGAAGCAACAATGGGATTATAAATAATCAAGAAAATACTGAATTGATAAGGAAGTTGATGAAGAAACCCTAGATTTAACATTTGCATTTTTAGAATTCTTTTCAAAACTTAAAAGATAGAGAAAATGCGGCTGGGTGCTGTGGCTCACACCTGTAATCCCAGCATTTTGGGAGGCTGAGGCGGGTGGATCACCTGAGGTTGGGAGTTCAAGACCAGCCTGGCCATCATAGTGAAACCCCATCTCTACTAAAAATGCAAAAATTAGCCGGGTGTGGTGGCGCATGCCTGTAGTCCCAGCTACTTGGAAGGCTGAGGCAGCAGAATTGCTTGAACCCAGGAGGCAGAGGTTGCAGTGAGCTGAGATCACGCCAGTACACTCCATCTAGCCTGGGCAGCAGAGTAAGACTCTATCTTTAAAAAAAAAAAAAAAAAAAAAAATGCAAAACATAATGTAGCAAGCATCTGTATGTCTGCCACTCAGATTTAATGGCCATTCATGTTTTGCTATATTTGCTTTTAGTCTTTGTTTAAACAACAACAAAAAAAATTATAATGAAAGTCCCCTTTGATCCTGAGAAACCCCAACTCCATTCCATTCCAGTTTAGTGCATATCCTTCCAGTCTAGGTTTTGATGTTTAAATACTATGTACTGTTTATAGATAAGCATATGCATTTTTATGTGTATTTTAGTTGACATAAATAGTATTAATATATTATATCTTGCTTTTTATACTCCTCGTTTTTTTCCTTTTGAGATCTGGCCATGTCCATGGAGTCATTGATTTTAACTGCCTTTTCTGTTTTGTTTTAAGAAAATTCTCGGCCGGGCGCGGTGGCTTAAGCCTGTAATCCCAGCACTTTGGGAGGCCGAGACGGGCGGATCACGAGGTCAGGAGATCGAGACCATCCTGGCTAACACAGTGAAACCCCGTCTCTACTAAAAAAATACAAAAAAATAGCCGGGCGAGGTGGCGGGCGCCTGTGGTCCCAGCTACTCGGGAGGCTGAGGCAGGAGAATGGCGTGAACCCGGGAGGCGGAGCTTGCAGTGAGCTGAGATCCGGCCACTGCACTCCAGCCTGGGCGATAGCGCGAGACTCCCTCTCAAAAAAAAAAAAAAAAGAAAAAAGAAAATTCTCTGTATCCTCTATATCTTTCTTCCAGTAATTTTTCATATTTAAGGCTTTTTTGGCTTTCATGTGGAAAATATATAATTAGATCTACCCTCTGAAGGGAAAAACAAATTTAAGATGAATTAAAAATATATTTCAAGGCCGGGCATGGTGGCTCATGCCTGTAATCCCAGCACTTTGGGAGGCCAAGGCAGACTGATCACTTGAGGCCAGGATTTCGAGACCAGCCTGGCCAACATGGTGAAACTCTGTCTCTACTAAAAATACAAAAAAATTAGCTGGGTGTAGTTGCTTATGCCTATAATCCTGGCTACTCAGGAGGCTGAGGTGGGAGAATCACTTGAACCTGGGAGGCGGAGGTTGCAGTGAGCCGAGATCAGGCCACTGCACTCCAGCCTAGGTGACAGAGTGAGACCCTGTTCAAAAAATATATACACACACACACACACACACACACACACACACACATTTTAAATATATGTTTATGTATACATTTAATATATATTTAAAATATATTTATAAATATGTAAATTTAACATATATTTAAATATATAATCCATTTGGGATTATATATACACACACACACACGCACACACCCCAAATGGATTAAAAATCCAGTGCAGTGATTAACATGGTCTTGCCTCACATACATAGTCCCTAAAAATATATAGGTCAGTGTTACGGTTATTTCCTTCTGATAATCTGTCTATTCCTGCATCAATGTTATGTTAATTACTATAGTTATCTGATGTGTTTTAATATTTGATAGAATGAGTCCATCCTTTTCATACTCCTTTTTCACAGTTGTCTTATTCTCAGTTCCTCCCATGTAAACATTAAAATATTTTTCAAGTTTCCTAAAAATTCTTGTTGAGAAACTTATTGGAATTTCACTGAAGTTACTAATTGGGAAATATTGACATCCTTAAAACATTGTCTTCTCTCCATAAATAAGGTTTATCACCTCATTAATCCAAATCTTCTTTTGTATCCTTTAATAAAGTTTTATGATTTCTTACTAAAGTTTCTCTTAAGACTTGTGCCTATGTACTTTCTAGTTTTGGTTACTATACCAGCCAGTGTTTTTCTTAGTATTGCAGTCTCTATTTGGTTATTGCTAGTGTAAAGGAATGCTATTGATCTTTGAATTTGAATTTGAATTTTTTTTCTTTTTTTTTTTTTCTGGCAACAGTCTCACCCTGTTGCCCAGGTTGGAGTGCAGTGGCGTGATTTCAACTCATTGCAACCTCTGCCTCCTGGGTTCAAGTGACTCTCCTGCGTCAGCCTCTCAAGCACCTGGTATTACAGGCGTGTGCCATCATGCCTGGCTAATTTTTGTGTCTTTGTTAGTCAGGCTGGTCTCGAACTCCTGACCTCAAGTGATCCACCTGCCTCGGCCTCCCAAAGTGCTGGGATTACAGGCGTGAGCCACCATACCTGGCCTGAATTTGGATTTTTGTTTCCAGCCATCTTGCAGCATCCTCCTATTCTAATTGTTTGGAGGTTGGTCTTAATAATTAAATGTAATCCACCATCTGCAGGTCTTCAGTACTATTTTGAATTATAAACTCTGTAACTACACTGTCATCCACAATTACCCAAATTCCCCTGAGCATAACGTAACACAGGGCATTGACTCTGGAGTCGAGCTATGTGCCAAGGCACATAAAGATGAAAGCAATGGAGCCCCAGTTCCGGGTGGTGACCAGGTATGGCCTCAAATTCACTTCTTAAAAAGTTTCAGTGTCTGTGCAGCTTGTCAGACCACTGGGTTCTGAGACTGCCCAGGTTCCAGCATTTTCACATTTGCATGGCTTTGGAAACTATCTGTGCCTCAGATTTCTCTATAAAATGGGGATATTAGTAATATCTACTCATGGGAAGTTGTGAGGATTCAATGAGTTATTCCATGTGTCCGGCCTAGTTTAAACTTCTGGTGAATGATGATTGTTACTCTAGGATAGCATTACTGCATTTTAAAATTTCAGCTGTGTTAAAACTTCTCTTATGAGTAGCATAGGATTATTAACAGTTTACAGTTTAGATTCATTAGTGCTTTATCAGAAAGTCGATTTTTTTTTTTTTTTTTTTTTTTTTTTGAGATGGGTTCTCACTCTGTCACCCAGGCTGGAGTGCAGTGATGCAATCTCGGCTTACTGCAACCTTGGTCTACCGGGCTCAAGCAATTCTCCCACTTCAGCCTCCCAAGCAGCTGGGACCACAGGCACATACCACCATGGCGAGCTCATATTTTATTTTTTTGGATTTTTGGTAGAGATGGGAACTCGCTACGTTGCCCAGGCTGGACTTGAACTCCTGAGCTTAAGTTATCTGCCTCCCTCGGCCTCTCAAAGTTCTAGGATTACAGGCATGAGCCACCATGCCCGGCCCAGAAGGTCAATCTTTTCTCTTTCATAATTTGCTTTAAAATGCTGTGCTTTGTTCATTGTCCTCATGTCACTTCCGGTAAGGTCGCACCTGGTATCCCTAATGCAGGTCAAAAGGAAAATTGCTTCACAGAAATTTGCTTGAGAAACTTTGCTGAAAGGTTTATTTATGTATTTATGTATTTACGTATTTATTTATTTATTTTGAGATGGAATTTTGCTCTTGTTGTCCAGGCTGGAATGCAGTGGCACAATCTTGGCTCACTGCAACCTCTGCCTCCCGGGTTCAAGTGATTCTGCCTCACCCTCCCAAGTAGCTGGGATTACAGGTGCACACCATCGCACCCAGCTAATTTTGTATGTTTAGTAGAGATGGGGTTTCACCATATTGGCCAGGCTAGTCTCGAACTCCTGACTTGAGGTGATCCAGCCACTTCGGCCTCCCAAAGTGCTGGGATACAGGTGTGAGCCAGCATGCCTGGACTATTTTTGTTTATGAAAATATCTTACAACTCTATATTAATTAGCTCTAGTACTAGTATTTTAGTGGATAAATCAGAGTGCAGAGATCTGAAGTGGTTTGCATTTGATTTTTTGAGACAAGGAGAAAAATACCATGACTCTAATTGATAAGCTCAACAAGCACCCTAGCACCTCACATGCTCAGACTGCTTGTGGTTGGTGGTAACTGAAATGTGTGACAGACGGCAGAGCAAGCCTGGGAGCACTGTCCTGGGCCACTTCATCCACTGGAGATGCCCTCTGCTCCGTGCCTTCCCCAGGGGCTTTCTTCTTGGTCCCAAACAACTGGATCCATCCCTTCCCAGTGCTCCCATCAACCAGCCTGTTTTACTAGAATGTGTCTTTAAAAGCACTATTCTCTTTTTCTGAACTTCAGAAGAACATAGACAGTCCCAAGACCATGAATGGCATAGCTTGCTGTGAAGTGTCTGGGCCTGTCGCTTAGAGGGACCACGAATGAAGGATAGTTGAAGAAGAGCATGGACATGTACATGCTCACATTCTCTTTTCTTGGTGGTCACATGACCTCGGCTCATTTTCCAATTTGTTAGAAAATGGCTAACCCAGTGTTTAAACATCTGTTATCATCTACCCTTCCTCCATTAACTGACTGGCTGTATAGACACGGCACTGTCCGACAATGTAGGTGGATCAGCAGTCGGACCAGGACATTGATACGGTCATTCACTGGGGGCGGCCACCCATTTGTATTCTAATTCCTGTCAGTGGCAGAATGCTTAAATGGATGTTAAGAATGGACATTTCTCTCAGTATAACCCCAGCAAGTTGTCACACACTCTGTTTTTTTTAGAGAATAAAGGCTAAGATTGAGAATAACTGTAAGTTGCTCTGATAGCTGTTTCCTGAGTCTCCTCTTAGCAGGATTTGCAGAGCATCTAGCATTCTTATGAATGGTCAGATCGGTTTCAGCAAGAGGTAAACTCAGTTTGTCCACTGGTAGGTGTTTCATGCTTACATTTCGATTGCCTTGTCCTTCCTTTTTCTTTCCTGTGCAGCGGCCTTCAGAGCTGTATAAGGATTGGAGAATTTTTTCCCTTCCAAGGCAGATTTTAAGATGTTTTCTTCTTAGAAGAAAATTTTTTCCCTTTCAAGGCAGATTTTAAAATGTTTTCTTCTCATTATCTTCAGGATCTTTGTTAGATAAAGGAAAAAATGTTTTCTTTCTGTAATTGAAAAAAAAAGTGCCTTCACTGACCAAACTGATCTGTGATTTAATCACTTAGATCTGATTCTGGCTCTGCTAAACTACTTACAGTGTTCTCAGCAATACTTGCCTTTAAAAGACCAGAGCAATGATGGACATGTTGGTTTATGCTGTATATGGAAATCCATTAAGATTTTTCAAATTTGGCTAATTTGAAGACACAGATGATTAAATTATTATTTAAATCTTTGAGAACACAGCAAGATTCCATGCCACGTGGACTGCCCCTGTCTCAACATTCTGCTGTGTATACGGCATTCCATCACTGCTTCAGTAGCCCTCTCTATGAATGGAGAAAAGTAGGATGTTCAAAATTCTATGAACAGAATGTTTTCTCTCTCTTGCTTGTCTAGAGTTGGCTTTAGCTTTTGTCCTCATTTGCAGAGATCAAAATCTGATCTGCAGGAACCCTATTTTGATTGGCTATTGGGCATTCATAGCTCTGTAACTAAATACCAATGTATGAAATAGTTATTGTTCCCTGGAGTGGTGGGCCTGGGCCGGAACACATTCTTTTTGATTTCGAGGGGGCCAAATGGAAGCTGTAAATATCCTGGCAGCCAAGTCGGGTAAACATGAGCTCTTATAACCTCACACACAAGAGTAGAAACGTAGCTTGCTTTTTTTTTTTTTTTTTTTTTTTTTTTTTTTTTGAGACAAAGTCTCGCTCTCGTCACCCAGGCTAGAGTGCAATGGCACAATCTTGGTGCACTGCAACCTCCACCTCCCAGGTTCAAGCGATTCCCCAGCCTCAGCCTCCCAAGTAGCTGGGATTACAGGCACCTGCCACCATGCGTGGCTAATTTTTGTATTTTTAGTAGAGACGGGGTTTTACCACATTGGCCAGGCTGGTCTCGAACTCCTGACCTCATGATCCACCCACCTAGGCCTCCCAAAGTGCTGGGATTACGGGCATGCGCCACCATGCCCAGCTGAAAGGAAGCTTTCTGGCTATAGTTTAGAACTGGGATCTCTGATCAGCAGGTTGGCATTTAACTGAAAGCTCTTCATAAATCTTTTTCTCTGTGGTCTAGGAGTTCTAAGACCTACATCTAATAGTTGCCATTATGATTGGATTTGACTTGCTTTGTAAATTAGAGTTAGTCTCCCAGGAATGTATTTTTAATAACACTGACTTGTCTCATCCCATTTCTATATGTATGTGTGTGTGTGTGTGTGTGTGTATATATATATATATATATTTTTTTTTTTTTTTTTTGAGATGGAGTTTCGCTCTTGTTGCCTAGGCTGGAGTGCAATGGTGCGATCTCAGCTCACTGCAACCTCTACCTCTTGGATTCAAGCTATTCTCCTGCCCCAGCCTCCCAAGTAGCTGGCACTACAGACCCATGCTACCATGCCTGGCTAATTTTATTGTATTTAGTAGAGACGGGGTTTCACCATGTTGGCCAGGCTGGTCTCAAACTCCTGACCTTAGGTGATCCACCTACCTCGGCCACCCAGAGTGCTGGAATTACAGGCACGAGCCAACATGCCCAGGCATGTATGTATGTATGTGTGTGTGTGTATGTATATATCTATATCTATATATATATATTTTTTTTTTTTTTTGAGATGGCGTCTCACTCTGTCACCCAGGCTGGAGTGAAGTGGCGCAATCTCAGCTCACTGCAACCTCCGCCTCCGAGGTTTAAGTTATTCTCCTGCCTCAGCCTCCCAAGTAGCTGGGACTTCAGGCATGAGCCACCATGCCTAGCTAATTCCTTTGGTACTTTTTAGTAGAGACGGGGTTTCTCCATGTTGACCAGGCTGGTCTTGAACTCCTGACCTCAAGTGATGTACCCACCTTGGCCTCCCAGAGTGCTGGGATTACAGGTGGGTGACAGAGCCGACTCCATCCCCCTCCCCCCCAAAAAAAGTCCAGGGGGCATAAGAAAGAAGGACAGATAAGAATTCTCTGCTCTCAGGGAGCTTATATTGTGATGGGGAGAGACAGGAAGTTAATGCATTAATAACTAGTGACAATAAATATTCATTAAAATGAGTTTTGAGTGAAATTATGAGTTTATCAGCATGCTACTTTTTTTTTCTTTTCTTTTCTTTTTTTTTTTTTTTGAGACAGAATCTTGCTCTGTTGCCCAGGCTGGAGTGCAGTGGCACAATCTCAGCTCACTTTAGCCTCTGCCTCCTGGGTTCAAGCGATTCTCCTGCCTCAGTCTCCTGAGTAGCTGGGATTACAGGCGTGCACCACCAGGCCGGTTTAATTTTTGTATTTTTAGTAGAGATGGGGTTTCACCATGTTGGCCAGGCTGTTCTCGAACTCCTGACCTCAGGTGATCTGCCTGCCTCGGCCTCCCAGGGTGCTGGGACTACAGGCATGAGCTACCGTGCCTGGCCAGCATGCTACTTTTTCTTTGAAAGAAAAGTACATGAATCAGATGCTAAGTTGCTGAATTAAGTTTTCAGATCAAATTGGAATAAATCTACCCTCTATAAATTTTTATTTTTTTTATTTTTATTTATTTATTTATTTTGAGACAGATCCTCACTCTGTCGCCCAGGCTGGAGTGCAGTGGCGCAATCTCGGCTTATTGCAACTTCTGCCTCTCATTCCTCAGCCTCCTGACTAGCTGGGATTATAGGCGCCTGCCACCACGTGGGGCTAATTTTTGTATTTGTAGTAGAGGCGAGGTTTCATTCAACCGATCTGCCTGCCTCACCTCCCAAAGTGCTGAGATTACAGGCGTGAGCCGCAGTACCTGGCCCTATTCTCTATAATTCAAATCCTGTGTTAAGGCTGGGCACGGTGGCTCATGCCTGTTATCACAGCACTTTGGGAGGCCAAGGAGGGCGGATCACCTGAGGTCAAGAGCTTGAGTCCAGCATGGCCAACATGGTGAAACCCCATCTCTACTAAAAATACAAAAATTAGCTGGGTATGGTAGCAGGTGCCTGTAATCCCAACTGCTCAGGAGACTGAGGCCGGAGAATCGCTTGAACCCAGGAGGCTGAGGTAGCAGTGAGCTGAGATTGCTCCATTGCACTCCAGCCTGGGTGACAGAGCAGCACTCCGTTTCAAAAATAACTGCATGCATGCATGCGTACATACATACATACATACATACATCCATCCTGGGTTGGGTTCTCAGACACAGAACAGAGACCTTAGGTCTGGCCAATCTTGTTTCTGTTAGGCTTTAGGCTTATCCCTCTGGTAGCTTTTATCCTAGATTTCTTCATTTGTTACATGAGGGAGTTGGACTGAATCTGTGGTTTCAAATTCTGCTCTTAGAGGCTCCGAGAAACACTCTGGAATCAAGATAGAAGAATTGGTGAGACCCTAGGATGCCCATTCAGCCTCAGCCAGGGCAGGTCTGCTGTTGTCTGCTGTTTGGGATTCCACTGCACTCCAGAAAGGATTCTACTGTTGACAACAATTTGGATGCCACTGTATTGTGTTTTTGTTGTTGTTGTTTTGAAGCGGAGTCTCGCTCTGTCACCCAGGCGGGAGTGCAATGGTGTGGTCTCGGCTCACTGCAATCTCTGCCTCCCAGGTTCAAGTGATTGTCCTGCCGCAGGCTCTCGAGTAACTGGGACTACAAGTGCCCACCACCATTCCTGGCTAATTTTTGTGTTTTTAGTACAGATGGGGTTTTGCCATCCACCACCACTCCCGGCTAATTTTTTAATTTTTAGTAGAGAGAGGGTTTTGCCATGTTGAACAGGCTGGTCTCAAACTCTTGGCCTCAAATGATCCACCCGCCTCAGCCTCCCAAAGTGCTGGGATTATAGGTGTGAGCCACTGTCCCTGGCCTGCCACTATATCGTTAATAGGAAGCTACCATTTTGTTTGTGGGACGATGCCATAAGTAAAATTTTAAAAAACTGATAGACAAAGAGAAACGTACAAAACAGAATAGATGATGAAGTGAATACGTAAAAATGTGTAAATTAATGAGTAAAATACCCAGAAGAAAAATGTGTGGAGTGTATGAAATGGCAACTTCCAGAAGAAAAAGTGTAAATGGCAAAAAAGAAAAAAAAAAAAATGCTTGAGCTGTTAGGTAATCAGAGAAACGCCAATCAAAGCAGTGGGATTTTTTTTTTTTTTTTTTTTTTAAATCTTTACCATCCAGTTTAGACAATGTTAGGATTAAGGTTAGGCTTAGGTAAAAACTTAAGAATGATGGAATCAAGCAGGGTAGAGTTTGGGCCTTTGCATACCGTCAGTGAGAGTGAGACATGTCAAAGGTGTTTTGTCATCTGTTAAAATTATACATATTCTTTGACTCAGAAATTGTACTTCTAGAATTGTGTTCTAAAGAAATACTTGCATCTGAACACATATTCACTCCAGAAGTGTTTGAAATGGGGACAAATGAAAACTAAACATATATCAAAAGAATGAATAAAATATGTAAGTCCACATTACAGAACACTATGTGGCAATTTTAAAGAAGGAAGTGCATTTTTTTATATAGATGTAATGATCTCTAAAATGTCTCTCCCTCATCAGCCACAAGTGTAAAAAAAGAAAAGTAATAAAACATTATCACTAAGGAAAGAGCAGCACAGTCTAGCATAAGTACACTATGTGGCCATTAAGTCAAGTGATGTTTTTTTTTCTATATGAATATAACAGTAGATCAATGCTGTGTCCAAAAGGTTGACATGAAAACCAGAAAACAGCAATTATCTTGGGAAAAAGAGAGTAGAATTAGGGAGGAGATTAAGCATTATCTGTATAGTTTTGTTTTTGTTTTTTTTTTTTGTATGTTGTTTTTGAGGTTTTTTTTTTTTTTTGTAATTTCTCTTTTTTCCTAAGCTGGAGTGCAGTGACTCACTGCAGCCTCTACCTCCTGGGTTCAAGTGATTCTCCTGCCTCAGCCTCCCAAGCAGCTGGGATTACAGGCACCCACCACCACACCCGGCTAATTTTGTAATTTTAGTAGAGACGGGGTTTTACCATGTTGGCCAGGCTGGTCTGTAACTCCTGACCTCAGGTCATCCGCCCGTGTTGGCCTCCCAAAGTGCTGGGGTTACAGGCATGAGCCACTGTGCCCAGCCATTATCTATATAGTTTCATTAACACACTGAAAAAACAGATCAGTGCATATCTTCCACAATTAACAATACATTAAAGCATGTTGCTGCATTGGGTGAACTCTCAGGCTGGTAGTGACTCCAAGCTTTGGCTGAGTTTTCTAGTGCCAAGTTGTTTATGTGCCTCCCCTGGACCCCTTCCTTCCCTGCCACTCCTCCTTCCTCCCAGCTTGCTGAGCTTGCTGCCCAGACTCCCTTCTTCTCTCCTCTCTGATGAGGTTCTGCCCACTGGAGAAATTCCTCCCTTTGCCCTTCCACCCTTCTGAGAACAGTGGCTTGGCAAAGGACCAGGAAACTCCCTGACAGAAACTGCTTTTGTGAAGGATGCTGAGATGCGTGGGCCCTCAGCCATGGCCCAGGGTGGAATTGAGGTCTTATGGGAGGACCCAATGACTATTACAGGTAGAGCCCAGAGGCACTTCTGCATCAGGTAGATTCTGCATTTGTCTCTCTCTCTCTTTTTTTTTTTTTTTTTTTTTGAGACTGAGTATTACTTTGTCGCCCAGGGTGGAATGCAGTGGCATGATCTTGACTCACTGCAACCTCTGCTTCCCGGGTTCAAGCAATTCTTGTGCCTCAGCCTCCTGAGTAGCTGGGATTACAGGCACCCGCTACCACACCCAGCTAATTTTTTGTATTTTTGGTAGAGACGGGGTTTCACCACATTGGCCAGGCTGGTCCTGACCTCAGGTGATTCGCCCGCCTCAGCCTCCCGAAGTGCTGGAATTGCAGGCATGATCCACCATGCCCGGCCTCTGTACTTATCTCTTGAATGCCGCCTGGGTGCAAGAACCAGTGCCAGGCTGTGCCATGTGCATACTTGGACTGGCCTATTCCTTGTGTGCTTGCTTCCTCGGTGTTTGCTATGGGCTGGGCTCATTCTTACCGTCGATTTCTGTGTATTGACCACTTCAATGAGTTCTGAAAATTCTACAATGTAGTGGATATTTTTAAGTACACACTTGGTAGGCTCTAGGGGAAAAGCAGATTTTACACACACACAAAATCGATACGTAGTGTGAACGGAGAGGCAGTGACAGAGTGGGAAGTGTGTTAGGAAAGTGACTCTTGCTTCAGAAATGCCTGGAGCACTGTCGGCATCCTGGGACACCCTCTCTGGGAGGACTTCGGGTGTCAGTGGAGAGACCACATTCGGAGCCTGAGAGCGGTGTGCACTTTCATCCACAGGCTTGATTTTGTTTCATTTTGCTTTCTGAGATGGAGAGAGCAGTATTGAGGATGGAGGAGGGCTAGGAGGGTGGCAGCTTTTCCAATAGGAACCATTTTTACAGCAGAGAAGTGCCATTCCTGAGATCTGCAGAGTCTGCTTCCCTCCTCTCACTGTCCTGATGATCAATTGTCCGTTGTTCTGTTGGAACAACGGGGGTGATTTTTCCACAGGAATCTGACAAAATTTGCATAGTTGTACTGAGAACTGCCAGTTGGGGGGACAGTGTCAAGAATGACACATGCCCAAATGCTGAGGGTTGCCTGTGCATGCACTGTGTCTCAAAACTGTCCTACGCTTTGCTTTCAGTCAGCAGTTTTATGGGGGGGGGGGACTTTTTCTAAAGGAAAAATAAAATGGATTGGTTTATGGGAGGGACAGTCACACATAGCTTTGAAAGGCTGCTTCGTTGAAGAGTGGCAAGAGTCGGAGGGAGTGGGAGTTGTTCAGCATTGTTAACTTCCAACACACAGTGGGCATTTGGGCATATCAAAGGGATACAACCCTGTTTTTCGAGCCTGGGTTCCAAGGGTGCAGCTGTTTTGGGCCATTTACAGCAGTGGAATTTGAATGGCACAGATATTGCCCATAGAAGCTTTGCCTGCCTGCCTACCTGCCTGCCGTCTGTCCTCCCTTCTTTCTTTCCTCCCTTCTTTCCTTCCTTCCTTCCTTTTTCCTTTTCTCTTCTTTCCCTATTCACTTCTCTCTTCTGCTTCCTTCCTTCCCTTCTTTCCCTCCCTCTGTTGCCCAGGCCGGAGTGCAGTGCTGTGATCTCAGCTCACTGCAACTTCTGCCTACCGAGTTCAAGTAATTCTCCTGCCTCAGCCTCCTGAGTAGCTGGGATTACAGGCACGCCACCATGCTTGGCTTAATTTTTGTATTTGTAGTAGAGATGGGGTTTTACCATATTGGCCAGGCTGGTCTCAAACCCTTGACCTCAGGTCATCTGCCTGCCTTGGGCTCCCAAAGTGCTGGGATTACAGGTGTGAGCCACTCCACCTGGCCCCATGAAAGCTTTTCTAAAAAGAAAAGGGGATTGGATTGGTCAGGGCTATATACTCGATTTGTGAGGCAGTGGTGTCTTTGTAGGCTTAGCTGTTAATTAGGTGGTTTATACTCTACAAGGCATGTGAAATGATTTGAGGGAGAGAGGAGAATGTGCTTTTCTAACCCTTACTATGTCTTAAACACAGAGGGTAATCAATAACCAACTGTTGAGGATGTAGTTTTTCTTAACACTAAATCATTCCCTGAGAGAAGTTCGTAAGCTTGACGGATTTTAACTGCCTGTGAGTTGGAAATCTTTATGATAAATGCTGTGAGGGATAGGAAGTCAGTCTGGGATGATACAGGGCATGGGATCTCACCATCGGGAGAATGGTCCCGTTCGGTAATGGAAAAACGCATGTTGGATGGAATGGAAATGTTCCCAGTCAAGATACCCTCGTGCCCGGAGCCACGAAAAACTTTAGACCAACCTCTGTCGGCGTCAGTTTCTCCTTCCTCAGTTTCTCGACACTCCTCCTTGAGCCCCGTCCCCTATCACGTACATTTTTCGGGTTGTTCTATTGTTTGTCTTTGAAAAGATTGATTTATACATTTGTACAGAAAATCCCAGAGCCTTTTCCTCTTAATGCTATAAAGTTGCCATTTAATGAGGCGTTTGGAAGGCCACCCAGCCACTTGAAATCTGAAGTGTCACGCTGAGGGATCGTTACCAAGAAGTATTTACATTGGAGCTGTGGTTTTAGCTCTCTTTTGGCAATTGATTAATTTAGTGCGAGAGCCAGTAAATCCTTGGACAGATGAGGAACAGATTGGAGGGGAGGAGCTTCTGTTTCGGCCTTTTCTTTTGGAATGCTTTTAACACTTGGCCGGGGGAGGACTGTGTCCTTTTGTTTTGTTAAATAGTTCAAGTTGGCCATTTTCTGGTGCTGTTCAGAAAGGCCTGTCAGGCCAGCGGGGGGAAGTGATTGGTTGTCCTGGACCCTGGCTTTGCACAGACCTTACACTCCTGTTGAGGAAATGTTTGAAATGCATTCTCTTAAAAGTAGGACTGTGTAAATAATAGATTCGGTCTGAAAGGGCCATCTGAGTAGAAAGGCAGTGGGAGCCATGGGGGAAAAGCCCTTTACTCGCCAACACTTCGATTAAGTGTCGGGAAGAAAAATGGTGCCACTTTGCTTCTAGAATTTGGAAGAGGGCCTGGTGGTGGCCTTACTGTGTCCGGGTAAGGGACTGCTGTTCTTGGAGGCATTAAGACGCACGGGGGCCGGGTGCAGTGGCTCATGCTTGTAATCCCAACACTTTGGGAGGCCGAGGTGGGCAGATCTTTTGAGGTCAGGAGTTCGAGACCAACTTGGCCAACATGGTGAAACCCCATCTCTACTAAATATACAAAAATTAGCCGGGTGTGGTAGTGCACACCTTGTAATCTCAGCTACTCGGGAGATTGACGCAGGAGAATCGCTTGAACCCGGGAGGCAGAAGTTGCAGCGAACCCAGATCATGTCACTGTAGTCCAGCCTGAGTGACTGAGCGAGACACTGTCCCCCTCCAAAAACAAAAGCAACCCCCCCCCCCCAAACAAAAAACACATAAGAAGCATTGCCCTCCTGAGCATTGACAAGGCTGGGGTCGTTTTTTCTGTGATTTTTTTGTGGAGAGAAATCCAAGAGAAGCTGTGGAGCAGCGCTGTCCAATAGAACTTGGTGATGGCAGTGTTCTTTCTGTGAGGTGGCCAATACGGCAGCCGCTAGCCACGTGCGAAATGTGACGCACATGACCCAAGAATTGAATGTTTCATTTTAATTAGGTTTAAATAGCAGCATGTGGCGAGTGTGTACGGTATGGGACAGCGCCGTTCTGTGGGGGCTTTTTAATGATTTTGCAGAATAACTCTGTTAACCCCCTTTGATTTTCACAGCTTGCTCACAAGGGACAGGTTTGGTAGAGGGTCAGTTCCCGGTAGGGAAAAATGAAGAAACCAAATGAATGGCTCAGATCGTGGACTAATAAAAACAGCCGAGCCGGGCCAAGAGCCAGGGCCCCTTCTTCCCTGATTCCCATCCCTTCCAGCCCCTCAGAACCCGGCTTTAGATGTTAATTACTAGTACTACTTAGCAGGGGACCCCAACCACAAAGGGAAGGCTGGCTTAACATCTGGAATCTTGTCTGTGGGCTGTGTATTTAATCTTATCCTTTTAAATCAAACGGGCTTAATGAGCGGCGAGAGTTGGGAAGTCCCTGTGGGCCCCTAAATCCAAGGAGGAGTTTCTCTGGAACCAGAGGAAACAGGCCAGACAGGTGGAGTAACAGTAACTCCCCTCCCTCTTGGCCGCCTTTGCATGGCCCTGTCTGTGGCAATTAGAAGCAGAGAAGGACCTGTGGAGACTTGTGGTCCTAGTCTCCTATCCTTAATACGCTGTAAAATGGCCAGACCCCAGGACAAATGGCATCCACTTGGATAATTCGATGCTGTCAGTGCATCTGGCAACCGTATTAACATGCCACTTGCCGCACCATATCAACCAGAACCCTGAGCTGAGTGCCTTAATTGGCTCCAGCTCCATCCTCACCTTCTCTCATTCTTGCTGCTCCCTCTCATCCTGGAGGAGTATAAGCAAAGCTCAGGGGTTTTTCCAGTTATTTTTTCTTTTGAGACAAAGTCTCACTCTGTGGCCCAGGCTGGAGTGCAATGGTGCGATCTCGGCTCACTGCCATCTCAGCCTCCTGGATTCAAGTGATTCTCCTGCCTCAGCCTCCCTTAGTGCTGGGATTACAGGCATGCGCCAACACGCCTGGCTAATTTTGTATTTTTAGTAGAGACGGGGTTTTTCCATGTTGGTCAAGCTGGTCTTGAACTCCTGATCTCAGGTGATCCGCCCTCCTCTGCCTCCGAGAGTGCTGGGATGACAGGCGTGAGCCACCGCGCCTGGCCAGTTTTTCCATTTCTAAGGGCACTGGAGAGGTGGAGACATTGTAGGCAGGGTGCTGAGCCACTGAGGCAGGGAGGTCCAGGTTGGAATGGTGAACACTCACCAACACTGTCAATCCCAGCAGAGCCTTCCCCACTGCTCCCAATACATTCTAGCCATTGCCAGCTTCTCCCTGTGCCCAGACCATGCCAGTGTACTCAGTGGAGCCAAGGAGAGGCAAGACTGATACTGTTATCAAAGGGTTAATGAGATAATTAGGAAATCTGCTAATCTGCTGTGACAAATCCAAGCTACCTACCTACCGGTCATGCCTTTTTTTTTTTTTTTTTTTTTTTTTTTTAAATATAGACAGGGTCTCACTTTGTTGCCCAGACTGGACTATAGTAGTGCGATCACAGCTCACTGCAGCTTCAACCTCCCAGGCTCTGACAGTCCTTCCGCCTCAGCCTCCTGAGTAGCTGTGACCACAGGTGTGCGCCACCATGCCTGGCTAATTTTTTTTTAATTTTTTGTAGAGATGTCTCGCGTTATGTTGCCCAGGCTGGCCTTGAACTCCTAGGGCTCAAGCATTTCTCCCGCCTCAGCCTCCCAGAGTGCTGGGATTACAGGCATGAAACACTGTGCCTGGCCCCAAACTCTTAACAAAACTAATTTCTGGATTACCTTCTCCTCAGGGTCTATCTACCCATCTCCTTAATGTACCTGTTGCTCTGCTGACCAGCAAATAACCACAGCAGGTCACGGGAGGAACATGATCTTAAAAACAAGACTCATAAACCAAGAGCAAGATGTATTTACTGTTTACTGATAGGGTGATTATAAGATTTATTGTACACACAGGGCACTTCTGAGAGTGAAAGAGAGCACTGATAATTAGACTGGGATAACCAGTTTAAACCAAGATGATCCAAGAACAATAGGGCAGGTAGGGCATCTACTGTGTGCCAGGCTATGCCTGAGTTTGGGGTACATAGGTGTAGTGGGCCTAGACCACAGCTCACTGCAGCCTCGACATCCTGGACTCAAGTGATCCTCCCACCTCATTCTCCCGAGCAGCTAGGTCTACAGGTGTGCACCACCACACCTGGCTAATTTTTTTGTATTTTTTTTTGTAGAGAGAAGGGGGGTCTCACTATGTTGCTAAGGCTGGTTTTGAACTTCTGGGCTCCAGCAGTCCTCCTGCCTCAGCCTCCCAGTGCTGGGATTACAGGTGTGTGCCATGGTGCCCAGCTCGACCTAGTATCTTAAGGAGCTCACAGCCTGACAGTGGAGACAGGTGTGCAGACCCAGGCAGTGCTACAGCGTGGGTGCTGAAACCGGTGTGAACAAAGTGTGGTGTGGGAGGAGCAATGGAGAGGGCAAGGGAGGGGTTTTCTAGAGGGAAGCAGATAAAAACTAAGCTTTTCTTTTTCCTGTCTTGGCTTATTTCTCCAAGAAAGAATTTTTTTTAGATAATCTTGAAACTATTAAACTTGTATCCACTGACCAGGACCTTTCACCCTTACCCTTGTGAGGGTTGTTTGTGTAGGCTTTGGCAGAGTCACGTCTTGGTGAAGACCATAGATAGCAGCAATCCTTGACACCATACTGTCCCCACGTTACTGCTTAGCCCGCCATCGATCGTGGTTTGCATTAAAACACAAAAACCTGGCTGGGTGCAGTGGCTCATGCCTGTAATCTCAGCACTTTGGGAGGCCAAAGTGGGCGGATTGCTTGACCCCAGGAGTTCAAGACCAGCCTGGGCAACATAGTGAAACCCCGTCTCTACAAAAAAACAAAAATTAGCCACATGTGGAGGTGCACACTTGTAGTCCCAGCTACTCAGGAGGGCTGAGGCACGAGAATCACATGAACCTGGGAGGCGGAGGTTACAATGAGCTGAGATCACCATTGCACTCCAGCCTGGGGGACACAGCGAGACTTTGTCTCAAAACAGACAGAAAACTTAATAGGTGGCTAATAAATTTCCACGAGTATAATGAGATTTTCCAGTGGAATAAATGTAGTGATCAGCTATGTCTAAGTCTCTCTTAAAGTATAAATCACCTTGTGTAGGCTCTTACTCTATTTTTCTTATACTGGGGACTGTTTAATTTCTCAGCAGGGATTGTGTGTGTATGTGTGTGTGTGCTACAGTTACTAAAAATTTCAGACTAGGTAGAAGAAAATTGGCTTAGGCATTTGTTAACATGAAGTTGTACAGAAATTCCTGGGTTTAGTCTGATAATCAGCACTTAATTAATTAATTGATTAATTTTGAGATGGAGTTTTGCTCTTGTTGCCAGGCTGGAGTGCAATGGTATAATCTTGGCTCACTGTAACCTCCGCCTCCCAGGTTCAAGCAATTCTGCTTCACCCTCCCGAGTAGCTGGGATTACAGGCATGCGCCACCATTTATTTTTTTTTCAGTATTTTTAGTAGAGAGGGTTTCGCCATGTTGGCCAGGCTGGTCTTGAACTCCTGACCACAAGTGATCCACTCACCTCAGCTCCCAAAACGGTGGGGTTACAGGCGTGAGCCACCGCGCTCAGCCAGCACGTTGCGTTTTAAGGGTGCTCTGTGTGAGTGGAATTTGCACTGCAGTTTTGACTAAAGTAAATTTAGTCTTCAGCCTTTCATTCCCCTAAGCTCTGGCCACAGCTGTAGCTGCATCTGGCCTACTCTTGAATGGACTGGAAGCCTGGCACGGTGGGGTGTAGGATTTCAACAGTGGTCTCAGTCCAGATTTTCCTGCTGTGGGATGAGTGACATCAAGGAGATAGGGCTGTTCTTGATGTTTTTTCCCTTCCCAGCTTTTATGTATTGCACTAATAAGATCAGAATTATTTAAAAAAATGTTTAAAAGGAAAATTCTCAGTCCCACCACTCAGTACATACCAAGTATATTTTGCTTTTCCAAGCTTCCAGACCCCTGTCTGCATGGACACTTATAATAACACGGTTATAATTAGGGTGTGTCCTGACTTCATTTTATTCTGGTTTTTCTATAGTCTAAAATTAAGTTTGGGGTGAGCTGGTGTGACCTGAAGAGTTGAAAGATAATGTCATAAGTATAGCTATACCCTCAGCCCAATGCTACATGAGGGAAATGCCCCAGAAGGGGAACCAAAGGGTTGCTCAAGTGCTAGACAGTTATTCTGGAGTTCATTACCTCATTTTCTCAATCTTGTCCCAGTCTTGCCCTCCCTCCCTCCCTCCCTCCCCTCCCTCCCTCCCTCCCTCCCTCCCTCCCTTCCTCCCTTCCTTCCTTCCTTCCTTCCCTCCCTCCCTCCCTCCCTCCCTCCCTCTCTCTCTTTCTCTCTCTCTCTCTCTTTCTTTCCTTCCTTCTTTCCTTCTTTCCTTTTTTCTTCGATGGGGTCTCACCCAGTCGCCGAGGCTGGAGTACAATAGCATGATTTCGGCTCACTGCAACCTCCGCCTCCCGGGTTCAAGTGATTCTCCTGACTCAGTCTCCTGAGTAGCTGGGATTACAGGCACCTGCCACCATGCCCACCTAATTTTTGTATTTTTAGTAGAGACGGGATTTCACCATGTTGGCCAGGCTGGTCTCGAACTCCTGACCTTGTAATCTGCCCTCCTCGGCCTCCCAAAGTGCTAGGATTACAGGTGTGCACCACTGCGCCCAGCCGCCCTTTCTTTCTTTTGCCAAGTGCAATGGACTGAATGTTTCTGTCTCCCTAAAATCCATTTGTTGAAATCCTAACCCTGAAGGTTGAGAGGGTATCAGGAGGTGGGGCTTTTGGGAAGCACTTAGGTTGGGGGGTAGAGCTCTCATGAATGGGATGAGTGCCATTATGAACGAGGCCTGAGAAAGACTCCTTATCCCCTCTGCCATGAGAGGACACAGGCGGAAGACCGCCATCTGTGAATGGCCTCTCACCAGGTACTGCCAGTACCTTGATCTTGGCCTTCCTGGCCCCAGAACTGTGAGAAATACATTTCTACTGTTCATAAGCTACCCAGTCTATGATATTTTGTGATAGCAGCCCAGATGGAAGAAGATACCAAGATACTTTTAGCTCACTGACATGTCTTCTGTTGGGATTTGTCAGAAAGAGGATCTTCTCATTTGGCTGAGCCGATAGAGTGACTTTAAATTCTGCCCAGAGCCTTACATGAACATATTGTAAATCCCCTCCTTTGTTTTTTTACTCAGCCACAAAATACACACACCTCGCTCACGAAGGCGCCTCTACCTTTTCCTTCCTCACTCTGTCTGCTCCCACCCCTTTCAAAAGACGGTGTTATATGTTGATCCCTGAGCAGCGAAGCCTTTTCCCCACCCTGCCTCTGTCCTTTCTTCATGGCTGTGGGTAACAGGTGCCATGTTCCAGCCTCTGTCGGGTAACTGGCTTTATTAAGCTCCAGCGATGTGCCAGGGCTTTTCCATACATTCTCGCTGTAACCCCCCCGCCCAGCCACACTGCGATAGCGATTTGTTCTGCTTGGCTCATGTGGAGGCTGCAGGTTGGAATTTAAGAATCGTGCACAAGGACACAGACTCGGGAACAGCAGGATCCAGAGCCGGCAGACTTCAGATCCTGGTATTCTCCATTGGACCATGCTTACACGTGACCCTCTCTGACACCTCCCAGGTACTGTGACAGAAAGGTAAAAAATAAATGCACTACTCCAGGCATAGATCCATGAGGTGGGGTAGACTTGAGAGTCTACGTCAGCTGGTTTCTTGGAGGTAACTGCTGGCAGAGTTAGCTCATCTTAAGTGACTTTATTGTCTCATCAGATTCCTGTTTGATACTCCCGTGTGTGTGTGTGTGTGTGTGAAATATCCACCTACCTAGGGTCACAGTTTAGTGCCTAGGTCTTGGGCTCACCCACCTCAGCAGTGTTTTAAACCCTGGACTTTACCCAGCTCCTTTCCCCAGATAGAATTCATCTGCTCAGAAAAAGTTTAGTGAAATGCTGCTACGTGCCAAGCCCTGTGCCAAGGGCTGGATATTAAATCCAGAGAGACTGTTAAACAGGTTAAAGTTCTGTTTCTCAAACAAGGGTTTCTGAGTCTTTAGAGATGCATAAGATTTTTAAAATTGTGTTTGTTACAGTAATCTTACTTTACTGGCTGAGTGCAGTGGCTCATGGCTGTAATCACAGCACTTCCAGAGGCCAAGGTGGGCACATCGCTTGAGCTCAGGAGTTCGAGACCAGCTCTGGCAGCATAACGAGACCCGGTCTCTACAAAAAATTTAAAAATTAGCCAGGCATGGTGGCATGCACCTGTGGTTCCAGCTACTTGGGAGGCTGAGGTGGGAGGATTGCTTGAGCCTGGGAGGTCAAGGCTGCAGTGAGCCATGATTGTGCCATTGCACTCCAGCCTAGGTGACAGAGACCCTGTCTTAAAAAACAGTTACAAAGAAGACTTCTTTCATAGCAATACTTTACATCTGAAAGAACAATAAAATCATTTTATTTTCTTAAATGTTACTCAAATGAGATCTCTGGATGTAGGGTGGGGATCTGGTGAGTTTTTTTTTTTTTTTTTCTTTAAAATGGGTCTATACATCACTTACGTGAAAAATACAAGGTTAAACTATTTTTTTTCCTGCTGCAGAAACATATTTATATTTAAAACTACTTTTTGAATTAGCACCTAAATCAATGAACTAACTCAAACCTTGAAATTTAGGGCACCAGGACTGTGTCAGGCTGATGCGGAAGATATTCCTGGGAAAGTAAACCTCGAGCATCTCTTACCACAGTGTGAAAATTGTGTTCCTGCTCCTAGAGTCTGTGGACAGCCTGAACTCTGGTTTTCATCTTCTCTGTGGAACTTTCCTAGCCAGCCAGTATGATCCCTTTGTCCTCTCGGCCCTCAGAGTGTT
The DNA here is from genome assembly GCF_049350105.2 of Macaca mulatta. Taxonomy (NCBI): domain Eukaryota; kingdom Metazoa; phylum Chordata; class Mammalia; order Primates; family Cercopithecidae; genus Macaca; species Macaca mulatta. Next base: position 33,268,821 of record NC_133411.1, read on the forward strand.
GTACACACACCTCTGTTATTCCCTGTGTTGTCTGATGTTCAAATATAAGTCGCAAGTGATGTGTTCTGAAGAATCACTGGCTGGAGTTGCACTTGAGATCCCAATTGTCAATGGCGTTGAATCTCTGTGTTCCCCCGGCATCACTGAGTGCCTCCTATTGATGTGAAAATGTTCTCTTTTTCTGGGGATGGGGCAGAAAAGGAAGCAGCATGCAGAAAGTTTCCAACAACGAACAAATCGGTCTAGTTAAGTACAGAAGAGACGCATATGAAACATGAAACCTGCATATGATATTAGGTCTCATTTTGCTTGACTGTTGGCTTTTTTTTTTTTTTTTTTTTTGAGATGGAGTCTTGCTCTGTTGCCCAGCCTGGAGTTCAGTGGGAAAATCTCAGCTCACTGCAACCTCTACCTCCAAGGTTCAAGCCATTCTCCTGCCTCAGGCTCCTGAGTAGCTGGGATTACAGGTGCCTGCCACCACATCCAGCTAATTTTTTTGTATTTTTATTTTTCGGAAGGGTTTCACCATGTTGGCCAGGCTGGTCTCAAAACTCCTGACGTCAGGTGATCTGCCCACCTCAGCCTCCCAAAGTGCTGGGGTTACAGGCCTGAGCCACCGCGCCGGACCAGTTTTATGTATCTTTTCTCTCCACCTCTAGAGGGTGGACACTTGTCATCATTTGTATCCTCCCTGGAGCCAGCTATATTACAGGCATTTTGTTTAGTGATGAACTCATATGAATTATACCAGAAGTACAGAGTATGGTAGGATCCAGAGCTGGCTGGCTTCAAATCCGTTAGACCATTCTTGCCTTCGTAGGATTATCTGCTTCTATCAGTTTATCAGGTAACTGCACATACTAAATGGCCAGTGATAAAAGTGGATATACGGCTGTAAAGCTAGGCTTCAGGACAGTAGTAAGGAGCACTGGGAAATTAGGCTCCTCCAGCCAGTTGCCAGGCAGGGACAAAGGACAAGAGATGGCTTAAATAAAATGCTGACATGCCCAGGGCACTCCTGCTGAAGCTGTTGAGTGAAGGTGAGTGCTTCAGGGGTTTGGTGCAGAGAGCTTTTCTGAGAGCTGTTCTACTGCCTTTTCTTTTGAAGGCAGCTTCCCAGCTTCCACCCTTGATTGTCTGTAAGCTCCGGACTTGGCTGTCCTTAGAGGCGCAGTACCACTGGTGTGCGTTGTTTGGTGTGAACTGTGCCCCCCTGTCACATGGCAAAGTGATGCTTGCACACACAGTGTGTGTATGCTGAGAGCTTCCTGAGCCAACCTTTTTCCAGCCAAACCTTTCCTAGCTCTGGGGGAAGTTTCCTTCAAATGTGTGGGAACTCACTAGACAGGTCATCCAGGATGGCTTTGGGGGGATCCGTCTTAAGGATAGATGGAACCTCTCTAACTTTTTTTTTTTTTTTTTTTTTTTTGAGACAGTTTCTTGCTCTGTCGCCCAGGCTGGAGTGTAGTGGCGAGATCTCAGCTCATTGCAAGCTCCGCCTGCGGGTTCACGCTATTCTCCTGCCTCAGCCTCCCGAGTAGCTGGGACTACAGGCGCCCGCCATGACACCTGGCTAATTTTTTTGTATTTTTCATAGAGATGGGGTTTCACTGTGTTAGCCAGGATGGTCTCGATCTCCTGACATTGTGATCCGCTCGCCTCAGCCTCCCGAAGTGCTGGGATTACAGACGTGAACCACAGCGCCTGGCCTCTTTGTTTGTTTTGAGATGGAGTTTTGCTCTGCCACCCAGGCTGCAGTGCAGTGGCACGATCCTAGCTCACGGCAACGTCCACCTCCCGGGTTCAAGTGATTATCCTGCCTTAGCCTCCCGAGTAGCTGGGATTACAGGCACGTGTTACCATGCCCAGCTAGTTTTTTTTGTATTTTTAGTAGAGACGGGGTTTCACCATGTTGACCAGGCTGGTCTCAAAACTCCTGACCTCAAGTGATCGGCCGACCTCGGCCTCCCAGAGTGCTGGGATTACAGGCATAAGCCACCACGCCCGGCTGGAGCCTCTCTTTTCACAAGGGAAAGCTCTGGACTTCTAGCATTGTCCTGGAAGGTGAGCTTTCTGCGGACAGTACAGTCTCAGGATTGGCACCTCCTGTCTTCTGTGATTTGGCTTCAAGGATGTGTCCCATCATATTTCTACCATGTGTGCTGGCTGTGTAGCCTTGGATGAGTTATTTATTTTCACTGAACGTGTTTACTATGGTCAAATGTTTATGTGCCCCCTAATTCATGTGTTGAAATCCTAACCCTCAAGGTGGTGGTATTGGGAAGTGGGGCCTTTTGGGAGGCAATTAGGTCATCAAAGTAGAGCCCTCACGAATGGGATTAGTGCCCTCCTAAGAGGCCCAAGAGAGCTCATTGGCCCCTTCTACGTAAGAACACAGTTAGAAGCCACCATCTGTCAACTGGAAAGTGACTGTCGACACTGAACCTGCCGGGGCCTTGATCTTGGACTTGCCAGCCTCCAGAACTGTGAGAGATAAATTTCTGTTATTTATAAGCCACCAGTTTATAGTGTTAAGGCAGCTTGAACAGACTAAGGTGGTGGTTTTCTGTCGATTGAGAAGAGTAACACTCAGATTTGTTGCCAGACTAGAATGGAAGAATGCATATAGAACCACTGACATAATGCCTGGCAGGGAGCACACAGCAAATGACGTAGTGAACAGTGTCACCAGGATTTTGAGAATGGCAGAGGGCGAGCATTGGGGTGGATGGGGGTGTATCCTCACATGTATCCCCTCTGGTTCCTTCTCTCAGTTGGAGATTCCAGGGAGGTGTAGATAGCCCTGTGTACCAGCTTTCCATAGTCCTGGGGTTGTGTCAGGCAGTCAGGAATTTGTACTTGTAATTTGCACTTGTAAATATATATGATCTTGGCTGAATTTGTTTACGGATTTGCTGACTTTTACCCTTAGTATATAGAAAGCCATTTACAGGTAGACCAAATTGTAAAGAGCTCACTGTTGATGGCTGATGAAAGTCAGCCAGCCTTCCTTACGTGAAGGGGATAGGCGAGGGACTTCGGGCCTGGAATGAGGACCAGCTCCAGGCTGCCCGAGGCTAGGTTTCCTTAAAGGGGAAGGGGTTATCTCAGAGGCTTCTGCAGGATCTGGCCAGTCCTTCCCACACTCTACTTGGGTCCTGTTGTTGAGCATCTGTCTGAGGAAGCAAGGCCCTGCGAGAGGCAATGAGCCTGGAGACCATAATTAGGTGATTTCGTGTAAAATGCTCTTCAGTTATTTCTTGGGAGGCTGAAGATAAAAAAATATGCGAGCCTCCAGAAGTCCTGAAGCCATCTCTAGATTATCACCCCGAGGAACAGCTAGTTTTCCTTCCTTGAATGTTTGTTTATCTGTGTAACAGGCTGGCTTGTTAGTTGTTGCCAGGTCCCAAGGTTTGTGTGGGCATGTGTGATGAGGAGGAAAACCCCATCAACAATGCTTACAGGATTTTGCTGATTAATTTTCTACTAAAAGTGAGTTTCCTAAATCTTCCCAGACAAATACTTCTCATTAAAAAACGACTCAATTTTTCTGGTTTTCCCTGAACACTAGTGTGTTGCCAGTTTAGAAAAGGGGAAGGGGAGTTGGAGGCAAGAGCTGACCTTTCGAAGAACTTTCTATTATACTTGTCAAGCATTTTAAATATGCATTTAGGCTAACGACTATAAAAACAGGTGACTTTGGCTGGGTGACGGTGACTCACGCCTGTAATCCCAGCACTTTGGGAGGCTGAGGAGGGTGGATCACTTAAGGTCAGGAGTTTGAGACCAGCCTGAACAACATGGTGAAACCCCATCTATACTGAAAATAGAAAAATTAGCCAGGCGTGGTGGCACGTGCCTATAATCCCACCTACCCAGGAGGCTGAGGCACAAGAATCGCTTAAACCCGGGAGGTGGAGGTTGCAGTGAGCAGAGATCATGCCACTGCACTCCAGCCTGGGGGACAGAGTGAGACTCTGTCTCCAAAAAAAAAAAGTGACTTGAAGTTAGCTTTTGTGAATCTTGATTTTTGTCTGTTTCAAATTGGAGAGTGACTACTTCCCCTTATTGAGATTACATTATTACACATTTCATGCATTTAAAGTTTACAATAAGTAGTTTTTAAGTAAATTGAAGCAGATCTGCAGACATCGCGCTATCTACTTTTAGAACATTTTAATCACCCCTAAAAGAAATCCTGAATCTGTTAGCAGTCACTCCTGACTTTTCCCCACAAACTCCCCAGCCCCTGGCAACCACTCATCGATTTGCCATCTCTATACATTTCCTTTTCTGGACACTTCATGTAAATGAAATCTGTGTGGTCTTTTGTGACCGGCTTCTTTCACTTAGCATATTTGCAGTATTCATACACATGTGACATCTGTCACTGGAAATTCATTTCTTTCTATCACCAAATGGTAGTCCAGTGTTATATATTCACCAGGTGATTGATACTGCCGTTGTTTCCACATTTTGGCTATTGTAAATAATACTGCTACAAACATTCATGTATAAGATTTGTGTGGACATAATGTTTTCATTTCTTTTGGGTATATACTTAAAAGTGGAATTGCTGGGTCATATGGTAATTCCATGTTTAACATTTTGAAGAACTGCTAAACTTTTCCAACGTAACGGCACAATTTTACATTCCTGCCAACAATGTATGAAGGTTTCAGTTTCTGCACATCTTCACCAACACTTGTTATTATGTCCTTTAAAAAAAATTATAGCCAATCTAGTGTGTATGAAGTGGTATCTCACTGTGGTTTTGGTTTGCATTTCCGTGATGACTAGTGATGTTGCACATCTTTTCCTGGGTTTGTTGTCAATTTTTGTATATCTTCTTTGGAGAAACATCTATTCAGATCTTTAGCCTGTTACTCAGTTGGATTGTCTGCTTATTATTGAATTGTTAAAGGGTTTGATTTGGATACTTTTTTCTTTTTTCCAGAGTCTCATTCTGTCACCCAGGCTGGAATGCAGGGGTGCCATTTCAGCTCACTGCAACCTCCTCCTCCTAGGTTCAAGCAATTCTCCAGCCTCAGCCTCCCAAGTAGGTGGGATTACAGGCGTGCACCACTGTGCCCGGCTAATTCTATTTTTAAGAAATAGAAAAATTAGCCGGGAGCAGTGTCACGTGCCTGTAATCCCAGCTACTCGGGAGGCTAGCACAGGAGAATCGCTTTAATCCAGGAGGTGGAGGTTGCAGCGAGCCAGATCATGCCACTGCACTCCAGCCTGGATGACAGAGTGGGACTCTGTCTCAAAAAAACAAACAAAACAAAAACTTAAAACTTTATTAAGGGCTTTATTTCTTTGCACGTCAATTTCTCATTATTCCAGCACCATTTATTAAAAAGATGGGAAGCAATTTTCTGCAAATAATATATATGATAAGGGATTTGCATGCAGAAGGGAAAAAAGGCAACTCTTACAACTTGAAAGTAAAAATTACACTTTGGGAGGCTGAGGCGGGTGAATCACCTGAGGTCAGGAGTTTGAGACCAGCCTGACCAACATGGTGAAACCCCGTCTCTACTAAAGACAAAAAATTAGCCGGGCGTGGTGGCGCATGCCTGTAATCCCGGCTACTCAGGAGGCTGAGGTGGGAAAATCGCTTGAACCTGGAAGGCAGAGGTTCCAGTGAGCCGAAATCGCACCACTGCACTCCAGCCTGGGCAACAAAGTGAGACTCTATCTCAAAAAAATAAATTAAAAAAATTAAATATTATTATGTAATTTAGGGGTAGAAAGAATAGGAAAGACCGGGCATGGTGGCTGACGCCTATCATCCAAACACTTAGGGAGGCCGAGGTGGGAAGATTGCTTGAGCCCAGGAGTTTGAGACCGGCCTGGGAAACATAGTGAGACCCTGTCTCTACTAAAAATACAAAAAATTAGCTGGGCAGGGTGGCACGTGCCTGTAGCCCCAGCTACCCAGGAAGCTGAGATGGGAGAATCACCTGAGCCTGAGAGATGATGCAGTGAGCCAAGAGCACGCCACTGTACTCTAGCCTGGGCAACGAGAGTGAGACCCTGTTTCAAAAAAAAAAAAAAAAGAGAGGAAAAGTCATTGTAAATTAGTGAAAAACATTTTTTTGTTTTTGTTTTTTTCTTTTTGAGACGGAGTTTTTTTGTTGCCCAGGCTGGAGTGTAATGGCCCGATCTCTGCTCACTGCAACCTCCGTCTCCTGGGTTCATGCAATTCTTCTGCCTCAGGCTCCTGAGTAGCTGGGATTACAGGTGCCTGTCACCATGCCCAGCACATTTTTGTATTTTTAGTAGAGACAGGGTTTCACCATGTTGGCCAAGCTGGTCTCTAACTCCTGACCTCAGGTGATCTGCCCATCTCAGCCTCCCAAAGTGCCAAAGTGCTGGGATTACATGCCATTGCACCCAGCCACTTTTTTTTTTTTTTTAGTATTTTAAAGCAGTGTATTTCTTTCAACTGTATGTGTTTCAATTAGCCAAAATACAAACAACACCAAACCAGCAAAATAATAACCAGTAAGTCTTTATCATAAGATTTATTCAATGTTAAGTTATGCCACTTCTTATAAGCTCAATTATTAATAAGAACTTACTACATCTACACCTTACAAGTTGCTGAAGGTTAACATAGTGAAATCAGCCACAAATGTTAAAAATCAAGGAAAAGTTTATTTAGTCAAGTCATTCAATAAACAAACATTTAATGAGCACTTGCTGTGGGCAAGGCTGGTCATGGTTGAAGCCAAGAAAATATATCTCTTACCTTCCCAGGGCCTTTTAAATGAACCAGTATTTATAAACGTTCCAATACATTGCCTGAGAAAACAATTAACATTGCTATCTTTCGAGACAGAGTTTTGATCTGTCGCCCAGGCTGGAGTGCAGTGACCCAGTCTCAGCCCACTACAACCTCTGTCTCCCGGGTTCAAGCAATTCTCCTACCTCAGCCTCCGGAGTAGCTGGGATTACAGGCACCCACCACCACGCCCGGCTAATTTTTTTTTTTTTTTTTTTTTTCCTTCCTTAGTGGAGACGGGGTTTTACTGTGTTGGGCAGGCTGGTCTCAAACTCTTGGCCTCAGGTGATGCACCCACCCTCCTTAGCCTCCCAAAGTGCTGGGATTACAGGCCTGAGCCACTGCACCTGGCCAAATTTGATCGGTGTCCCTTTCTTCTCTTTTAGTGGTTGAAGCAGTGCATAGCAAACCTTTCTACTACCTTGCAGGTGTTCTAGTTTAAGCTGAAGTGGTTTGATAGTCTTTTTTTCCCCTTCTCTACCTGCAACCTGAGGATGCTGGGGTTGCTTTTCTTCCTCTTCTAAGCCAGTTAGTGGAATTTTCCTCCACATTCTTGGCCTGTGTTTTTCCCCTCTGGAGTAGAGTTCAGTCTGCTACTGGAAGATGTTTGCATTTTCCCACCTAGTAGACCCCTGGTCAAACATTAAATACAGCTTTCATGCTAGCTCTGTGTATCTTCTTGGTCAGGAAAGTATGTTCTCACTACAGAGTTAACCTTTCTGCTGAGAACTTCCCCGAGTAAGAGTGGATTTATTCAGGTATTGGGTACCTTCTGAGGATGTGGATTTCTGGCAGCACTGATTTATAACTTTTCATTTTGAAAGGCTTGAAACAGCCCATTCGGAGCCTGGAGGCCAGGGCTCTGTGCTAGAAGCTGATAACTTTTGTTATTGGACTTTGGGCGGGTAGGGAGTTTGCTTATTGTTACCGTCTTTCCTTGGTAGAGTGCACTTACACATCACTGTTTTATATCAGCTCCCCTCCCCCATTCTTGCCTAACTTCAGTCGTGGCTCTTGGTTTTTAAGTGTGTGTATGTGTTGCTAAGAGTGAAATTGAGGTAATTTTATTTTATTTATTTTATTTATTTTTCTTATTTTTTTGAGACAGAGTCTCACTCTGTCGCCCAGGCTGGAGTGCAGTGGCCGGATCTCAGCTCACTGCAAACTCCGCCTCCCGGGTTTACGCCATTCTCCTGCCTCAGCCTCCCGAGTAGCTGGGACTACAGGCGCCCGCCACCTCGCCCGGCTAGTTTTTTGTATTTTTTAGTAGAGACGGGGTTTCACCGTGTTAGCCAGGATGGTCTCGATCTCCTGACCTCGTGATCTGCCCGTCTCGGCCTCCCAAAGTGCTGGGATTACAGGCTTGAGCCACCGCGCCCGGCCCATGTTGGAGATTTTATGTATATTTAAAATGCACAAAGATAGTCTACCTTTCCTTCTATTTCATTTTTTTTTTTTTTTCCAGACGGAGTCTTGCTGTGACGCCCAGGCTGGAGTGCGGTGGCGCGATCTTGGCTCACTGCAAGCTCCGCCTCCCGGGTTCAGGCTATTCTCCTGCCTCAGCCTCCCGAGTAGCTGGGACTACAGGCGGCCGCCACCATGCCCGGCTAGTTTTTTGTATTTTTAGTAGAGACGGGGTTTCACCGTGTTAGCCAGGATGGTCTCGATCTCCTGACCTCGTGATCCACCCGCCTCTGACTCCCAAAGTGCTGGGATTACAGGCTTGAGCCACCGCGCCCAGCCCCTTCTATTTTTATTTTGGTTTGATGCTTTTTTTGTTTGAAATCTAAGCAAGGCTACCCCGCCCGGGCTCCCCACGCAGCGCCACTGGTCGTCTCCCTTTAGCCTATCTGCCGCCATCATGGTTATCTACCGGGACCTCCTCAGCCATGATGAGGTGTGTTCACGAGATCCGGGAGATCTCAGACTGGCTGTGTCTGGAAGTGGAGGGAGAAGATGGTCAGTAGGAGAGAGGGTAACACTGATGACTCGCTCATTGTGGAAATGCCTCTGCTGATGGCCCCGAGGGCGAGGGTGTGGAAAGCACAGTAATGGCTCGTGTTGATACTGTCAGGAACCATCACTTGCAGGAAAAGACTACAGGAAATACATCAAAGGTTAAGTAAAATCAATCAAAGGCAAACTTGAAGAACAGAGACCAGAAAGAGTAAAACTTTTGATGACGGACTGCAGAACAAATCAAGCACATCCTTAGTAATTTCAAAAATGACAGTTCTGGCCGGGTGTGGTGGCTCATGCTTATAATCCCAGCACTTTGGGAGGCCGAGGCGGGAGGATCACCTGAGCTCAGGAGTTTGAGACCAGCCTTGGCAACATAGTGAGACCCTGCCCCTACCAAAAATGCAGAAAATTACCTGGCCATGGTTGGTGCACACGTGTAATCCCAGCTACTTGGGAGGCTGAGGTGGGAGAACTGCTGAACCTGAGAGGCCAAGGCTGCAGTGAGCGGAGATCACTGCACTCCAGCTGGGTAACAGAGCAAGACTCCATCTCAAAACAAGCAAACCAAAAGCTACCAATTCTGTACTGGGGAAAGCATGAATCCAGGTGGTGCTCAACTGGACTACTGTGAGGATGGCGTGACTCCATATGTGATTTTCTTTAAGAATGGTTTAGAAATCGGAAAATGTTAACAAATTTGGCAATTACTTTGGATGTATCACCTGTCATTGTAACTGACTGTAGCTTGTCATCCACACAACAGGACTTAAGAAAATGGGACTGATGTCAACTTGAGCTCTTCATTTATTTTGACCATGCTTTGGAATGGAGGCATTGTTTTAAGAAAAACATGCCATGTAGCTTGTCTAAAAATAAAATGCATTTAAACTCAAAAAATCTAAGCAAAGAGATCATAAGGGCATTAATTTGGGGAGCAGGGACATGTGGTTAAGATGCTTTTTGATAACAGTTTGAATTTTCTACACTGATTAAAAAAAGAGAAGAACATTTTCTTTTACCCTATAGAGTAGAATATAAACTCCATACATAATAAGCAAGAGCTACAAAAAGGTTTTTGGCCGACATAAATATACATGAAATACTATAGTAATAGGATATAATTCAGTTTACTACTAATAATACAGTGATATACATGAGAAAGTCATGTATAGCTCTAATATTCACATATATAATTAAAACCACATTTAAAATTTACATGACATTAATTTTGAATATTCCTTTTCCCACTTATATATAGTTTATGAAGCAAATTTATTCAAATAATCAGAGCCACATTTTGAGTCAGCTGAGTCAGTTTTCAGGATGTATTGCCTTCCATCTTTATTATTTGAAAGACTGTAATATTCATGTATGGTGCTGTCGCTGGACATTTTATCCAAGGCCACAAGTATTCGTATAACCCTGCCACAGTTTCCCCATCCCTTCATCCTATAATTGAAAATAATTTACGTTTATGGATGCGTTTACTACGGGCCAAATACTGTCACAAGTGTCTTACATGTATTAACTCATTTATGCAGAGAAATCTGAGAGATTGATAACATTATCTCACTTTATTCAGGGAACTAAGGTTCAGAAAGGTCAAATAACTTGCTCAAAGTCACATAACTCATGAAAGGCAGAGCCAAGATTCAAACCCAGCTGTGGAGCTCCAGAGTTCCTGCCTTTTTTTTCTTTTTTTTTTCTGGAGACTTACTCTGTCACCCAGGCTGGAGTGCAGTGGTGCGACCTCACCTTACTGCAACCTCTGCCTCCTAGGTTCAAGTGGTTCTCATGACTCAGCCTCCCAAGCAGCTGGGATTACAGGTGCCCCAGCACTATGCCTGGCTATTTTGGTTTTTTTTTGAGACAGAGTCTCACTCTGTCACCCAGGCCGGAGTGCAAGTTGCACAATCTCCGTTCACTTCTACCTCCGCGTCCTGGGTTCAAGCGATTCTCTTGCCTCAGCCTCCCGAGTAGCTGGGATTACAGGCGCCCGCCACTATGCTGAGCTAATTTTTTTGTATTTTTAGTAGATTTGGGGTTTCACCATGTTTGCCAACCTGGTCTCGAACTCCTGACCTCGTGATTCACCCGCCTCGGCCTCCCCAAGTGCTGGGATTACAGGCATAAGCTACCACACCTGGCCAATTTATTTATTTATTTATTTATTTATTTTGTATTTTTAGTAGAGACAGGGTTTTACCCTGTTAGCCAGGCTGGTCTGGAACTCCTGACCTCAAGCTATCCACCCGCCTCAGGCTCCCAAAGTGCTGAGATTACAGGCTATGAGCCACTGCGTCCAGCCAGTTCCTGCTTTTAACCACTGTGCTACCCTGCTCTGAGAAAATACAGCACTTAAGATGGTGAGATTATTTCCCCTAGGAATAATTGTTAAATTTAACATTAAATTGATTTCCCCCCTTTATTTTAAACCAGTTCTGTTTAAGCATCTAAAATTCCCATTGATTAAGTGTGAGATAATTTGTCTTCTCTAAATAGTAATTTGTCATCCAAATTAACATAATTGAAAGAGGTTCATAATACAATTTGTACAGACTCATATATAACTGCCTCTTTTATAAGAATGTTAGAGAAAATATGGCCGGGCACGGTGGCTCACGCCTGTAATCCCAGCACTTTGGGAGGCGGAGGCGGGCGGATCACGAGGTCGAGACCATCCTGGCTAACACGGTGAAACCCCGTCTCTACTAAAAATACAAAAAAAAAAAAAAAAAAAAATTAGCCAGGCACAGTGGCGGGCACCTGTAGTCCCAGCTACTCGGGAGGCAGAGGCAGGAGAATGGCGTGAACCCGGGAAGCGGAGCTTGCAGTGAGCCGAGCTTGCGCCTCTGCACTCCAGTCTGGATGATAAAGCGAAACTCCGTCTCAAAAAAACAGAAAAAAAAAAGAATGTTAGAGAAAATATAACCTTATATTTTGACATATATGGTATGTAAGCCAAATCAATTTGTGCCGATTTAATGGGATACTTGTACTATTTCTGAAACAACTGCTGGTCACTAGGCACTGTACTGGGCTGTTGACATATTACCTAGTTTTATTTTCTCTGAAACTCTATAAGGAAAGTAGCGTTGTTCTAGTTTTGTAGATGAATCAATTCAGGCTCAGAGAGTGAGAGAAACTTGTCTAGCACAATATAGAACCTGGGGCAGTGGAGTTGAGATTGAACCTTTGTGTAGCCATCGCTAAAGCTTCTGCTCTGTGGATGCCACCATGTGGCCTCACTGGGCATACAGAACTGGGTTCAGAAGCCCCTGACTTGGAGCACGTGGCCACTGGATCGCCCCTGTCGGCTGGCTCTTGCGGTCCTTCCCGCTTCCTTTCATTTCTCTGCTTTCTCGCCGAGTCTGGCAGGACTTTTGGCGGCAAACAACAGAAATTCCTGTAGCCAGTTGAAGCAGAAAGGGATGTATTAAAGGCTGTTGGTTAGGTGGTTCGCAGACGTTCTGGGAAGAACCAAGAATCAGGCTTAGATGTGATGGAGCCAGGAAAAGAGCCAAACCACACCACGGGTCTGTTCTAGCAGAAAAATCATGGTGTCTCCGCTGGCTGCTGAGTCCCCAGGAGCTGAGGGAATGAATGTCAGGACTGCGCTTCTCTTCTGCTGTGCTCCTCAGAAGGCCTGGATCACAATGGGTGACCTTACTGCCTCTGTCACTCATGCTACATCCAGGTTATACTGGGATGCTTCTGATTCCAGGTTATACTGGGAGCTTCTGGAAATAAGCTCACATGCCTGCACTCTGGCTGCAACGGAATATGGTGGTTTCACATTTTCTGCTAAACGGGGATTGAGCGAAACAGTCTACAGCGTCTGCCATACTTAATCCACCCTGGTCCCGGCCCCAGCCCCAGCCCCAGCCTCGGCTCTGCTACACAATGACCAGACAGTGTCTTAGTCCATTTGTGCTACTATAACAAATACCATAAATGAGATGGCTTATAGTAACAGAAATTTATTTCCCATAGTCTAGAGGCTGGGAAGTCCAAGATCCAGGCATTAGCTGATTCAGTGTCTGGTGAAGGTCTGCTTTCTGGTTTGTAGATGGTGCCTTCTTGTCTTCATATGGTGGAAGAGGCCAGGCAGTTCTCTAGGGTCTCTTTCATAAGCAGACGAATCCCACTCAGGAGCGCTCCTCCTTCATGACCTTATCACTTCCCAAGGGCCCCACCTCCTAATATCGTACCTTGGAGGCCGAGGTGGGCCTCCCAAAATTTGTATGCTAAAATCCTAACCCTCAAGGGGGTTCCTCCAATTTTGGAGGAACACAAAGATTCAGACCATAACAGATGGGTATCCCATTTGTGCCTCATTCTCTAGTGCTTTGGTGGATACAAACTGAATTGATTGATTGACATTTCTGTGCTTGTCTAAGTGTAACCAAACCCCACAATTCACATGCTAGAGAAGGTTCGCTTTGGTCAATTTCTTCTCCTGTAGCTGATACGGCTAACAGTGGGACTAACATGAGGGTCCAAAGTGAAAAAACTGCTCAGCCACTCAAAGGAAACCCACTCCATGGAAGTCTCTCTCTAGCATGATGGTACTTTCTGAAATCACGTTTTGTTTTAGTGGAAGGCTTTATTCTGAAGTCTGGTATACTATATTTGGAGTTCATAGGGTGAGGAACATAACCTTCCATTCCCACGTTTCTCTCTGAAGTTTGGGCTTTCATCTGTTGGATCCCACATGCTGAGTGCAAGGATAACAAATGTACCCAGTGAACAAAAGTTTAGCGTCTTTTTTTTATATGGAAAACATTGCATCCTTATTTTAGGGTACAAGTTTTCAGTTGCTTTTGAGAAAAGCATCACATGTAGGCCCAAGATCTGAAAATAAAGGAGACTTGAAGAAAATAATGTTGATTAGAAGAATAGTATCAGGCCAGATGTGGTGGCTCATGCTTATAATCCCAGCACTTTGGAAGGCTGAGGCGGGTGGATGGCTTGAGGTCAGGAGTTCAAGACCAGCCTGGCCAATATGGCAAAATCTTGGGCATGGTGGCACATGCCTGTAGTCCCAGCCACTGAGGAGGCTGAGGCACAACAATTATTTGAACCCAGGAGGTAGAGGTTGTAGTGAGCTGAGATCACACCACTGCACTCCAGCCTGGACAACAGAGTGAAACCTTCAAAGAAAAAAAAAATAGTATCAAAGGGAAAGAAACATGAAACTAAGATTTAGCCCACGGTCTCCATTACTGACTGAGGACTTAAGGCAAATTGAATTCATATCTCTGATTAGTTATCTAGTTCGTGTTTTGTTTCTCAATCAATAAAGGTCAAAATGAGCGAAGAAAGTGGCAGCCTTTTATTTGCAAATATGCATACACTCTTGGACGAGGTTCTCTGGTCCTCAGGTGTGGGGGGGGGGTGCCAGGGAAGTCGCGCCGGCACTCTGGGGTGATGTTCTCCGGTCCACAAATGTGGGGGGCCGAAGTCACACGGGCTCCTGCTGGCGGCGGACTTTTATGCCTGGGAGCTGGAGGGGGAGGAGTTTGGGGCGTGTGTGTAGGAGTGGCTGCTTGAATTTCGGTGTCCCCGGCTTGACGTCATTCTGCGCAGGCTCAGTTGATTTGGTTCTTTTCCCGGGCGCGGGAATTTTTCCTGGGCGCGGGAAAATCTGTGATGAAGAACCCGGAAACAACAGGAACTGCTCCATCTTGTTCACCTTCCTCCATCTTGTCCCTTTTCCCTCACCCAAACAGTTCGTACAATTGAAAAATACAAAGGTTAAGACCCTAAGAGTTACTATAAGAAATGTACAGACTCTGGATGCAGCCTCTGATTCAAACTATTACAATGTTAACCTCTGAGCATTTCTGGAAACCATGATCCTACTGGGTGGGGCCATTCCCCATGGCTCTTGCTGCCAGTGTGGGTTTCTGTCTTTCTTAGTTTGGTAATCACATGGGTAGTTTACGTCATCAGGTGGATAAGCAGGTCAAAGTTGAAGGGGGAAAAACCAAATCTGTTTATTTAACACCATTGTTCACTATGACTAGGGTTTAGAGCTTACACAGTATTAGAAATAGAGTCATGAAGGATTTTAGTTGGCATTTTTCTGGTAATCTTGAAGTCTTGATTTTGCCAGAGGCTTGCAATTTATGTATTAATTTTCCTTCAAGGTTCATTTAGCAGCAAGCGGAGGAACATTTGCATTTTAATTGGGTCATTCTCCAACCTCTCCCCTACTCCCAGCATACTCTCTCTACTGCTAAAAGCTAGAGCCAGATGTCACTCCCTGCTTCTGGGTGACAGGAATGTCAGTGTCTGTAACTCTTCAGTGGCTACCAACCCAACCTCAGTGTGCCCCAATGAACTTCTCCAGTGCCACGTGATCCCAGAATTAAACAGCTAATGAAATTCTCTGCTCAAGTGGCACATGCCTACATGACTCCAAAACATTAAAACTTGGAGGTTTTTCCAAAATTAAAATGACTAAGTAAAATAAAGTTTATTGCATTGTCATTCCAGTAAGTCATACTCAAGGTTCTGATCCTGGCTGGGCGCGGTGGCTCACGCCCGTAATCCCAGTACTTTGGGGGGCGTAGGCTGGTAGATCACAATGTCAGGAGTTCAAGACCAGCCTGGCCAAGACGGTGAAACTCCGTCTCTACTAAAAATGCAAAAATTAGCCGGGCATGGTGGTGGACACCTTAATCCCAGCTACTCGGGAGGCTGAGGCAGAGAATTGTTTGAACCCAAGAGGCGGAGGTTTGCAGTGAGCCAAGATTGCTGAGATTGTGCTGCTGCACTCTAGCCTGGGTGACAGAGTGAGACTCCATCTCACAAAGAAAAAAAAAAAAAGATTCTGATCCTAACACAGGGATCTCATTTTGAAAAGGAGAAGTTTAGGAGTAGATGGAACATGTCTCAGAGGACAACTTTGAAACTTTCGGAGGACAAATGTCAATGTGGGAAAGGGTACCCCAATGAAATCTGGTGCCAGTGCTAACGCCATTTTCTTAGATGATGAAATGGAGACAATAATTCAATGACAAAGGTGGTTTTTGTTCCAGGTGGTGGTCTATTGAAATTGAGGCTATGCCGTGTACAGGACCACTTCTTTACACAAAATTGACATAGAAAGCTGGTGAAGCAAACCTAAATTCAGGCTTAGCAGCCTCAGTAATTCTGACATGTGCGCGTACAGGAGTGGAGGTAGCATGAAATATTTACAGTGAGTCTGGCAGGGATTAGTGTGTACAGAGGTTAAGTTCAGCAAAATGTAGGGGGTGGGGAAAGCCTGAAGTGGTGAAAATGTACTTAGTTGTCCCTGTGAGAGAGGCAAAGTTTTAGAGTTGAATTCCTATTTTTAGAAGCTGTGAGGGGTCTTCATTGGATACCGTTACTTTCTAAACAACAGGGTATGTTGGGTGTTGCCAGAACTCTGCAGTGCTGCAAAGGAATACTGGACCAGACGCCACCTACCCTCCCGATGCCTACATTTCAATTGGAGAAGCATCCGTCACTTGAAATCCCCACGTTATTAGATTGCCACTGTGACATCCAGGCAAAAAAAATGATGAACCTGTGGCATCTACACTTGGCCGTTCCTATCAGATTCAGCCTTGTGGCCCCCAGATTCTGCTGATTCCCCAGTTAACCAGTTACAGACCTTCTGTGCTAGGGGGTGTTCTCCAGAGACAGCAAACCCTGAGGCCAGGAGTCTCCTCTATTCCTTGCTACTTGTCCTCTGGGCTCTTGACCAAAAGAACCATCTTTGTCTTGCATCTGGACATTTCAGCCTAGAAGCAGGTAAACTCTCCAGGAAAGCCGTGCTGTGTCCCTAGGAGAAGGGCATTTCTGGGTTTGGCAGAAAACACCCTGAAGGCTGGCAAGCTTACCATTTGCTCTATATACAGGCCAGAGAGTTTCAAAGACCCAGGGCCCAGGATGTGAGAGAAGGGAATTCTGATTTGTGTGTGTGTGTGTGAATTTTTTTTCAAACACTCACTCTTCGTAGAGATAAATACTCCTCTTTTCAGGTCTGTTTTTGTAAAACAGATGAAAGGACCAGTAGTATGCAAACAGGTTAATACCCACTTGGCCTTTCTATCTGAGCACAGTCCTGATTTCATTCTGTCCATGGGGAAAGCTTCCTTTTTACAGTGCACCTTCAGAGCGGAGCTTTGTTCTGAAATCCTTTATTTGGAGCCTTTTGTTTTTAAGAATTTATTGGAGATTGGCTTGGCAGGGACTCCAAGTGTCAGCTTGTATGTGTGTTGGGGGGACGGTGGGAGAGAGATTGTTGGGTAGGGGCCCCACATGTGTTCCTGATGATTGTAGGTGCTCATGAAGTCTAGAGACTGAATCTGTGGGAGGTAAACAACTGTGTTTTGTTTTGTTTTGTTTTTAATGCTGGAATTTATTTTTCCATCTTGTTTTTTCTCCCAGACATTTTCTAGCTGCAGAACACTGTGTTTACAAAACAAAAAGCCTCCATCATTAGCCCATCCTGGAGTAAGGCATTGGTGTCTGTGTTGGTGGCTTTGGTTGTCCTGCCCGGAGCAGGTTCATGTCCCTCGGTGTCATTCAGAGACAGTTGGCTGTATCCAAGGGTTGGCTTCCCTACTTCAGTTGTATTTGCATAGGGCAGGCTCAGCTACTCCGGGGGAGGGTACCCTTGCGTGCCCACAGTCAGGTATAGAGGCCTGGTTCTACTCCCACTGGGTCCCCGATTGCCCTTGAGCAAGGGTTGAATGACAATGCCTGTTCATCTTTTTGTTGCTTCATACCTGGAGCGCTGGCTGTCCCAGCTCAGCAAGTGAGGCCGGGTGAGCTAGGTGTGGTGTTCTTGTGCCTTCTGGTACCTTCTGATGTCCCAATTCAGGTGCATCTATTTTTAGATTAGTCTTGCCCTGGCTCGAGTGTCACTTCTGCAAGACTGTGACCTTGCACGTGTTCAGCTGTTTTCTTCATGGATCCCTGGGTGTTCCTTGATTCTAACTCTTTGGAGGCCTTGTGCTCTGCATAGAGCCAGTGCAAAAACCCCTTGCTTAGCTGTTCCTGAACAAGGGCATCTCGTCTAGCTAGAGATAAAAATTAGTGTCCAGATGCCTGGGGAAGGGAGGGGGCTTACAGGCTCGATGGGACAGTTCACTTGAGTGAGTGTGAGCCTCTTACCAGCATCCATCTGGTTTTAGTGAGAGCCCTGTGCTAACTGTCATCATGACAAGCCCAGTTTGTGTGAAACTGTTTGTAAACTCCATAAAACCATGTGCAAATGTGGGGAACTTAGGCTGGCATGAGTGGAAGGAGGCCAATGAGGGATAGGCACTACCTCTTAAACAAGGGCGAGGATGCAGTATCTTGCCACACAAGATGGAGGAAACCAGATGGAGCTGGCAAGGAAAATGGCGTCAGCCAGTTGAAGGGTTTAGTGGCCATGGTCAGGAGTTTGCACTGGATCCAGAAAACCCTTGGGAGCCACAGGATTGGGACGATTATTGCATCTGACACTTGTCAGGTAGAGAATATTGTAGACTTATGACCAAGGAGAGTTAAGAAGGAAATAAAAAGTGAGATCTGGATGGGCACAGAGGCTCACGTCTATAATCTCAGCACTTTGGGAGGCCAAGGTGGGAGGATTGCTTGAGGCCAGCCTGGGCAATAGGGCAAAACCCTGTCACTACAAAAGATACAAAACTTATCCTGGCATGGGTGCCTGCAGTCCCAGCTACTGAGGAGGCTGAGGCAGGAGCAGCACTTGAGCCCAGGAGGTTGAGGCTGCAGTGAGCCATGTTCATACCACTGCACTCCAGCTTGTGTGACAGAGTGAGACCCTTTCTCAAAAATAAACATTAAATATCCCTTTCCATTGAAGGATGTATAGAAATAAAGAAATTCTGGAAGGATTTCCCAAGAGCTCAGAGTAGAGGTGCCTTTGAGACTTGTATTAGTCTGTTCTCACACTGCTCTAAAGACATACCTGAAACTGAGTCATTTATAAAGAAAAGAGGTTTAATTGGCCCACAGTTCCACAGGCTGTACAGACTTCTGCTTTTTTTTTTTTTTTTTAATTTATTTTTACTTCTTTTTTTATTTTTTTGAGATGGAGTCTTGCTGTGTTGCCCAGGCTGGAGTACAATGGCGGGATCTCGGCTCACTGCAAGCTCCGCCTCCCGGGTTCAAGCAGTTCTGTCTCAGCCTCCCGAGTAGATGGGACTACGGGCGTGTGCCCCCACACCCAGCTAATTTTGTATTTTTAGTAGAGATGGAGTTTTACCATGTTGGCCAGGCTGGCCTCAAACTCGTGACCTCAGGTAAGCCACCGTGCCTGGCCAGGCTTCTGCTTCTGGGGAGGCCTCAGGAAACTTACAGTCATGGCAGAAGGTGGAGGGGAAGCAGGCATATCTTAAATGGCCGGAACAGGAGCCAGAAAGCAAAGGGAGAGGTGCCTCACTCTTTTAAACAACCAGATTTCATGAGAACTCACTATCATGAGAACAGCAAGGGGGAGATTCACCCCCATGATCCTGTCACCTCCCACCAGGTCCCTCCTCCAACACCGGGGATTAAAATGTACATAAGATTTGGGTGGGGACACAAATCCAAACCATATCAAGACTGAAGAGGAGTCCCTTGGGGACAGGAAAGGCATTGAGCTGGGTGAAAGGTCACTGGCATGTTCCATTGGAGATGTCAGTTCCTTTCATATGACACAGAACCAACTAGGGTGAACCAGAGTTCCTGGGATTGAAAAGTGAAGACAGAGAAAGAACCATCTGGAAATCATTCATGGGCATCATTTTGGGCATTTCAGAATTCTCCCTTGAGGTTTATTATCGTCAGCAAATGGAAAGGACAGAAAAAGACGCCTGGGGTTCTGACTGTCTCAGGGATAACCTTTCTTTTTAAATAGTATGGCTAATCATGCTAGTTTAAGCTTCTCTTTTGATTTTTAGGGTAGCCTTAATCATTACAATTCTTTTATCTTCCATTAGACTTGGCCCATCCCTAGCCAGGAAAGAATTTGGAAAATAAAAGCGATGAAGCTCGTAGCACTCCAGAGGAGGAAAGTTCAGTTCCCTTCTGAGTGGAAGCCCAATATCTCGTTGATGGCACTGGAACTTAGCCAGCAAGATGACCAGGAGGCTTTCCGTGCTACTCCAAGAGTGGGTGTTTTGTGTAGCTTTTCCAGGGGAATCCTGGGTGGCATGTGGTTCCTGGCTTCCTCCTCTTGTCAAGTAACTAGTGGCCTGATTGGAGCTGGCAGCCCCTTTGGGAACCGCTGAATGCTGACTTCTGAGTCTTTTAACACGGCTGTGCACTGAGCTCTCTGTTTTCATTTCCCACTTTCCCCTTTGTCACTTTCAATTAAACCAGGACAAGCTGTGTATAATTTGGTTAGTGATGTAAATAAGCCAAAACAGCAGAAAGATTGAAATGTGAAGAAACTATGGTGGAGGAGTGAGTAGATCTTACTGGAGAGTCACTGTAACCACAGCTTGACAGATGCCCACTGTGTGGCTGGCACTGAGATGATCTAAAGCACTGTCTCTCGATTTTCGCAAAACCTCTGCAGCTATATTGTATATTTTCATGTGAGGAAACTGAGGCATAGAAACATTTAGTTATTATTCATATGGCTAGTGAGCAGGAATGCTCAGTTTAGCCCCATAGTTGTTTAACTGAAGCTGATTGTCTTGTCTTTGGTTTTTTTTTCTTTTTGAGACGGAGTATCGCCCAGGCTGGACTGCAGTGGTGTAATCTTGGCTCTCTGCAACCTCTGCCTCCCAGGTTTGAGCGATTCTCCTGCCTCAGCCTCCCTAGTAGCTGGGATTACAGGCACACACCACCATGCCCAGCTAATTTTTGTATTTTTAGTAGAGATAGGGTTTCACCATGTTGGCCAGGCTGGTCTTGAACTCCTGACCACAGGTGATCTGCCCCCCTTGGCCTCCCAAAGTGCTGGGATTCAGGCATAAGCCACGGCGCCCGACCATCTTTCTCTTTTTTAAGACTTAATATATTTTAGGGCAGTTTTAAGTTCACAGCAAAATAGATTAAAAAAAAAAAAAAGGCCAGGCACGGTGGCTCACACCTGTAATCCGGGCTATAGGGGAAACTGAGACAGGAAAATCACTTGCGGGCGGTTGAGACCAGCCTGGGAAATATAGTAAAACCTGTCTCTAAAAAACAATTTTTTTTTTAACAAACCAAGCGTGGTGGTGTGTGTAATGACACACCAAATGTATAATGACATGTATCCATCATTATCATACAGAGTAGTTTCACTGCCCTAAAAATCCTCTGTGCCCATTTTTCCGTTTTTCCTCCGGCACTTGGCACCCATGGATCTTTTTACTGTCTCCGTAATTTTGCCTTTTCCAGAATGTCACGTAGTTGGAATCATACCACAGATAGCCCCTTCAGATTTGACTGCTTTCACTTAGTAACAAGTCTTTAAGTTTCCTTCATGTCTTTATTCCTTGGTAGCTCATTTCTTTTCAGCACCATGTAATACTCCATTGTCTGCATGTGCCACAGTGTATTTATCTAGTCACCTCCTCAAGGACATCTCGGTCATTTCCAAGTTTTGGCAGTTCTGAATGAAGCCGCTGTAAACATCCATGTGCTCACTGTCTTTTCACAAAACATTCTGTCCCCCTCAAGAGGTTTCATGGAAGACTCGCTTAGATCCTCTCTGACAAATGGGACATAGTCAAAGCCTGGTGCCAGAGAAGAAAGAACATAGGATTTGTTATCAGGCAGGCCTGACTGGGTTGGGAGTTTGAATCCCAACTCTTCTCCATCTGTGATTTAAAATTCTCAATATTCTCTGCCATTAACGTACAGTGCTCTATGAAGCATTTAGCCTTCTGTAGGCACAACGAAATTCATGTGTGAACTATGTTCAAATGGTTGTATAGCTAAAGAAAATTTTGAAGCTCTTGAGGCCCGGTGCAGTAGCTCACGCCTGTAATCCCAGCACTTTGGGAGGCCAAGGCAGGTGGATCACTTGAGCTCAGGAGTTTGAGACCAGCCTGGGCAGCATAGTGAAACCCTGTCTCTTCTAAAAGTACAAAAAAAAAAAAAAAAAGTTAGCTGGGTGTGCTGGCCCACCCCTGCGGTCCCAGGTACTCAGGAGGCTGAGGCAGGAGGATCGTTTGAGCTCATGGGGCAGAAGTTGCAGTGAACCGAGATTGTGCCACTGCACTCCCACCTGGGTGACAGAGTGAGACCCCCCCATCTCAAAAAAAAAATTTTTTTTGAAGCTCTTGAGCCCAGTATCTTTTCTTACAGAGTCAGATATTCTTACTACTTAGATTATGTAGGCTTTTTGCAAACTTTTTCTCGTAGGTTGTAAAAAATTTAAGCTTTAGTTGGTCAGTGCTGGGAGGATTACACTTTCTTAGTTAAATACAAACCAGAGAGACTTTGCCCTAGTGCCCGCCCTCCTCTGAGGTACTAGAAGTACTAGAAGTTCCACACTTTGGCTTCTGTTCTTACTGCCAGAATTTGCATTGTTACAGGCCAGCCAGGCGCATTCTTGTGTCTTTTGTTTTCGAGCTGTTGTAGATAGAGTTTAAGACCTGGAAGTCACCATTGCCTGATTCCCATGGGAAATCTCCTCCAATTATTAGAGAAAATTCTTCTTGTGGGAAAAAAGGGGGAAACAAATAACTGATTGTTTGGAGGGTCATAGAAGGAAATTTCCATATATGACCCAACTTCCTTGCCAATGTTTCGGAAAGCTGTGGTTTTGTGAGTCAAGTTCCTACTACCATAGAACGGACGTGATTCCAAGAGAGGGTTCTTCATGGTAAAGATGAGAAATACCTTGAAAGTACAGCTCTGAGCCCACACATGTCATTGAGCATAATGTGGTTTTTGATAGATTTCTTCCTCCACAGGCTTTGCTCTTACTCCTCCCCACTTGAATGAAATACTTACATATATATATGTGTGTATAATATATATATATATGTATTTTTAATCATAATGGAGACTTAGTAAGCTTAAGGGCCTGGTTTTTGTTTTTGTTTTGTTTTTAAGGGGAATTATTTTGAGATCTGGAAATTACACCCTGAATGCAGTACATTTTTAAAACTGAGCATCACTGGGAACTAAACATTGCTACTGTTAAGCTTACAGAAGAGCAGAGGGAGATGAGGAAGGAAGGGGTTGACTAGCCACGGAAACTACTCTGAAAGACACACCTTTCCAGTTCAAAGAAGCTTTACTAGCTTTTTTTTCCCCTTTTTCTTTTTTTTTTTTTTGGTTGAGATGGGGTCTTGCTCTGTCTACCAGGCTGGAGGGCAGTGGCTTGATCTGGGCTTGCTGCAACCTATGCCTCCTGGGCTCAAGCGACTCTCCTGCCTCAGCCTCCTGAGTAGCTGGGACCACAGGCATGCACCTCCAGGCCCAGCTGATTTTTGTATTTTCAGTAGAGATGCGATTTCACCATGTTGGCCATGCTGGTCTTGAACTCCTGACCTCTAGTGATCCACCCACCTTGGCTTCCCAAAGTGGTGGGATTACAGGTGTGAGCCACCACGCCCAGCTCTTCACTAGCCCTTCTAAAATGTGCTTGCAGGCCGGGCGTGGTGGCTGATGCCTGTAATCCCAGCACTTCAGGAGGCTGAGGCGGGTGGATCACCTGAGGTCAGGAGTTCAAGACCAGCCTGGCCAACATGGTGAAACCCTGTCTCTACTAAAAATACAAGAAATTAGCCAGGCTTGGTGGTGGGCACCTGTAATCCCAGCTACTCAGGAGGCTGAGGCAGGAGAGTTGCTTGAACCCAGGAGGCAGAGGTTGCAGTGAGCTGAGATTACACCGTTGTACTCCAGCCTGGGCAACAAGAGTGAAACTCCGTCTCAAAAATAAATAAATAAAAATAAAAATAAAATGCACTTGCAGATGAGTCACAGTTGCATGGGGTATTTGTCGAATGTACACTCTGTACAGGTGCCTGGAGAAGCACAACATCAGTGACTGCCTTTGACCGCTTCAAGCTTATTCCCCTGTTGAATGAGAAGAACACCAGGTTCCTGTCTCCTTCTGACCCACCTGGGGTGCACCTCCACACTCTTGGCGTTAAGATGCACCACACTCAGAGGAGTCATTAGGGAGGAAACAGCCACATCACCTTGAGTTTCTGAAAACCAAATGAATGGCAATGCTTTCACTGACAATGACATTTCAGTGCAGTAAAGTACAGAGTTGGAGCTTCCAAGCTCTCCCCACAGTCTTAGTGGAATTGCGATGGGCCTTTGGTCAGCTGGTCCAGTTCATATGCTCTAAGTAGCACGGGCAGCAGTCTGAACCCAAACCCACCTGGCTTGCAGTCTTTCCCAGAATGCCTGTTCCACAAGCCTGCCATTCAGCTTGTTCTCCCCACTGTGCGGTGACAGTTAGTTGGGCTGAGGTGGAATGCAGTTGTCTCCAGATACGGCTACTGTGAGGAGTAGCCCGCTTTCCTTTTGTCCACGATGGGGAGAAGCTTGGAACTTGGGCCAATGTCATAAAGCGAGAAACCAGCTTTGAGGCTTTCCTGAAGACCCACTTCCTCTGAAAAATTGCTCCTGATTCCCCCAGCCCATGGTGATAGGTCCCTGTGGAAACTCTGGAGTCCTTACTGCCTTTATCCATCGCTTCATGTTTGGTGTGTGTTGCCTTGTAGTGGTGGGAATCTTTTCTTTTGGATACTCTTCATCTTCCCAGCAAGTTTATGTAGCGCATGTGCTTAGAGGAGACCCTTGTTAATTATTTGTCTGATTCTGGTCTTGAGAGATAGCCGATCTCATGGACACCAGCAGGATCACACCCTGAAGCTTTAGAGAAATATCTTTAGGGATTCTTAGAAAAATTGATTTCTTAGAGCGCCCAGAGCCTTGAGAGGCATTAGACAGAATTCTTGAGCTGAAATTGGCTGGTGATACTGGCTCAGAAAATTCCTTATTCCCTCTGCCCAGTAGAGTGTGTGTTGTCACCAACTTTTGGAGCCTGTCTCTGGGGTCTTCATGTCTGTGGCAGGATTCCTGGGAATGAGTTCAAGTCCTGGTGGAGCTGGATTGAGTTTTCAGAACCAAAATTGTCTCCATTTCTGTGAAGAAAGAAAACTCACACTGATTGGGCTGATAAGCCAGGCTGGAAAATGGGGACTTGAGCAGTTATGTATGTCCTTCAATGACTGGCAGGAGGGTGTAAGGGGCCAAGGAGGCACAAATGCCTTTAAGTGAGGGCGTGGAAAGTCATCCTAAGCAAAAAGAACAAAGCCAGAAGCATCACATTATCTGATTTCAGACTATACATAAGTCTGTAATAACTAAAACAGCATGGTACTGGTACAAAAACAGGCACACAAACCAATGGAACAGAATAGAGAACCCAGAAATAGTGCCACACATCTATAGCCATCTGATGTTCCACAAAGTTACCAGAAACAATGAGGAAAGTACTGTCTGTTTAATAAATGGTGCTGGGATAGCTGGTTAGCCGTATGCAGAAGAATGAAACTGGACCCTTACCTTTTACCATCTTCAAAAATTAACTCATCATGGACTAAATATTTAAATGTAAGACCTCAAACAATCCTGGAAGAAAACCTAGGAAACATCATTCTGGACATTGGCCTTGGAAAAGAATTTATGACTAAGTCCTCAAAAGCAGTCACAACAAAAACAAAAATTGACAAGTGAGACCTAATTAAAGAGCTTCTAGTCAGGTGTGGTGGCTCACGCCTGTAATCAACACTTTGGGAGGCCGAGGCAGGCGAATCACAAGGTCAGGAGATCGAGACCATCCTGGCTAACACAGTGAAACCCCGCCTCTACTAAAAATACAAAAAATTAGCTGGGCGTGGTGGTGGGTGCCTGTAGTCCCAGCTACTCAGGAGGCTGAGGTAGGAGAATGGCGTGAACCTGGGAGGCAGAGCTTGCAGTGAGCCGAGATCTCGCCACTGCACTCCAGCCTGGGCAACAGAGCCAGA
Source organism: Macaca mulatta (assembly GCF_049350105.2). Lineage (NCBI taxonomy): Eukaryota > Metazoa > Chordata > Mammalia > Primates > Cercopithecidae > Macaca > Macaca mulatta. Next base: position 33,294,540 of record NC_133411.1, read on the forward strand.
CTCTGTCTCAAAAACAAACAAAAAAGAGCTTCTGCACAGCTAAAGAAATCCACAGAGTAAACAGACAACCTATGGAATGGGATAAAATATTTGCAAACTCAGGCCGGGCGCGGTGGCTCAAGCCTGTAATCGCAGCACTTTGGGAGGCCAAGATGGGCGGATCACGAGGTCAGGAGATCGAGACCATCCTGGCTAACACGGTGAAACCCCGTCTCTACTAAAAAAAAAAATACAAAAAACTAGCCGGGCAAGGTGGCAGGCGCCTGTAGTCCCAGCTATTCGGGAGGCTGAGGCAGGAGAATGGCGTAAACCCGGGAGGCGGAGCTTGCAGTGAGCTGAGATCCAGCCACTGCACTCCAGCCTGGGTGACGACAGAGCGAGACTCCGTCTTTTAAAAAACAACAAAAAAAATATATATATATATATTTATTTGCAAACTCTGTTTCCAACAAAGGTCTAGTATCTAGAATCTATAAGGAACTTAAACTAGTCAACAAGCAAAAAACAGATAACCCAATTACAAAGTGGACCAAAGACAGGAAGAGACATTTCTCAAGGAAGACATACAGCAAACATGAGAAAAAGCTCAACATTGCTTATCACCAGAAAAGTGCAAATTAAAACTACCATGAGATGCCATCTCACACCAATGGCAGTTATTTATGAAGTCAAGTGCCTCACGCCTGTAATCCTAGCATTTTTTGGAAACTGAGCTGGGAGGATCTTTTGAGGCCAAGAGTTCAAGACCAGCCTAGGAAACGCATAGCAAGACCCTGTCTCAACAGAAAGTAAAAAAAACATTAGCCAGGCATGGTGGCATGTTCTTATAATCCAGCTACTTAGGAGGCTGTGGCAGGGGATCCCTTGAGCCCAGGAGTTTGAGGCTGAAGAGAGCTATATGACTGTGCCACTGTGCCCCAGCCTGAGCAACGGAGTAAGACCCTGTCTTAAAAAAAAAAAAAAAAAAAAAATGAAAAGCCAGGCCGGGCATGATGGCTTACGCCTGTAATCTCAGCACTTTGGGAGACCAAGGCGGGTGGATCACCTGAGGTCAGGAGTTCGAGACCAGCCTGGCCAACATGGCGAAACCCCGTCTCTACTAAAAATACAAAATTAGCCAGGCGTGGTGGTGCGTGCCTGTACTCCCACCTACTCCAGAGGCTGAGGCAGAAGAATTGCTTGAACCCGGGAGGCAGAGGTTGCAGTGAGCCGAGATTGTGCCACTGCACTCCAGCCTGGGCAACAAGGTAGAAACTCCGTCTCAAAAAAAAAAAAAAAAAAGTAAATGCTAAAAAACAACAGATGCTAGAGAGGCTTTGGAGAAAAGCAAATGCTTATACACTGTTGGTGTGAATGTAAGTTAGTCTGGCCACTGTGGAAAGCTGTTTGGAGATTTCTCAAAGAACTTAGAACTACCATTCCACCCAGCAATTCTGTACTAGGTATATACCTGAAAGAAAACAAATCATTCTGTCAAAAAGACATAGGCACTTTTATGTTCATTGCAGCACTATCTTTTCACAATAGCAAAGACATGGAATCAACCTATGTGCCCATGAATGTTAGATTAGATAAACAAAATGTGGTATATATTCACCATGAAATACGACACAGCCATAAAAAAGAATGAAATCATGTCTTCTGCAACAACGTAGATGCGGCTGGAGGCCATTATCCTAAACAAATTAACACAGGAACAGAAAACTAAATACTGCATATTATTCTTACAGGTGGGAGCTAAACATTGGGTATTCATGGACATAAATATGGCAACCGTAGATGCTGGAGACTACTAGAGGGGTCAGGCCCAGGGTTGAAATACGTACCATGCTTAGTACCTGGGTGACAGGATCAGTTGTACTCTATACCTCAGCATCACGCAGTATATCCAGGTAACCAACCTGCATATATACCCCTGGATCTAAAATAAAAGTAGAAATTCTAAAAAAGTTAAATCTAAAATAATAAAACATAGTACCATGTTGCATCATGGGGGAGAAAAAAAGTGAGGGCATGGGCTGGTCCAGCTCTTTCTGGTAGAATGTGTCAGATTGTTTGGTACTTTTAAAAACCTTCTGCTACTTTGTCTTTTGGGTGGTGTTTGTTTGTTCGAGACGGGGTCTCACTCTGTCACCCAGGCTGGAGTGCAATGGCACTATTTCGGCTCACTGCAACCATTGCCTCCCAGGCTCAAGTGATTCTCCTGCTTCAGCCTCCCAAATAGTTGGGATTACAGGTGCCTGCTACCACACCCAGCTACTTTTTGTATTTTTTAGTAGAGACGGGGTTTCACCATGTTGGCCAGGCTGGTCTTGAACTCCTGACCTCAGTTGGTCCACCTGCCTCGGCCTCCCAAAGTGCTGGAATTACAAGTGTGATCCACCACACCTGGCCTCCTGCTACTTTGAAGTTAGACTCTCGTTGCCTGAAGTGACTGGCCCTTCCATCTAGCTCCAGAAGTTCTATGCTTATCTTTCTCAATGGACCTAATACTCATTAATGGACCTTGATTTTAAAAACTAGCCAGAGGTGACCCATGGGCCTAAGAAACGTGTGCCCTTGTCTAGGACCCAAGTCACTGGGCCACACTGACGTGCACTTGCTCTCCAGCTGTACCCCCGTTTCACAGGGGTCAGAGTCTTGCTCTGTTACCCAGGCTGGAGTGCAATGGCTCGATCTCAGCTCACTGCAACCTCCGCCTCCCAGGTTCATTTCCTTCCTCCGTCTTCACCCAAGATGGCTCCTTCCTGAAGAAAACCAGGCCATTTCAGTATGCCTACCCTCACTGAGATGAGGGGACAAGACACGAGGCTGAGAATATGTGAGAAGGAGAGAACAGGTCTCTGCCTGAGGGATAGAGTATGAGTTAGGGTGAGCTGGGACTTTTCTGCACACAAATGGAAGTTTAAATTGAGACTATGCTGAAGGGGAGTGCAAATCAAACAGCTAAGGAGAGTGCTTGAGTATTTCACAAAGTCTTCAAAGCGCTGCTTCCCTAAATATTAAAATATTTTGCTATAAAAAGATGGGGCTGGGAACCATTTGATAAAGTAAGATTTGGTCACACCAGTTAAAGGAACAGCTGGTAAACGCTTCTCCTGACCTCAGGTGATCCACCTGCCTTGGCCTCTCAAGGTGCTGGTAAACACTTCTCAAAACCATTTGACCACAGAGTTAAGGAGCATTCTTTCATACAGCATCTCTTTCTTTCATAGAGCATCTTCCCAAAATATGGAATGTATTTTTGGAAAAACTAGATTAATGTCATTACAAAAATTACAAAGAATGACAACTTTTTTTTTTTTTTTTTTTTTTTTGAGTCAGAGTCTTGCTCTGTCACCCAGGCTGGAGTGCAACGGCTCGATCTCGGCTCACTGCAACCTCTGCCTCCCAGGTTCAAGGGATTCTCTCCTGCCTCAGCCTCCCAAGTAGCCGGGATTACAGGCATGTGCCACCATACCTGGCTAATTTTTGTATTTTTAGTAGAGGTGGGGTTTCGCCATGTTGGCCAAGCTGGTCTTGAACTCCTGAGCCCAGATGATCCACCCACCTCAACTTCCCAAAGTGTTGGGATTACAGGCCTGAGCCACCATGCCCAGCCAAGAAAAGAACCCTTGAAAAGAGAATTCAGAAGAACAGGGAAACTGTATTAAGGATCTGAGTTGAGAGTTTTGCCTTATTTTTCCATTTACTTACTAGAACTTAGGAGTATGTTGGGCTCTGAAAGGAGATGTAGGAGGGAACCTTTCAATAAATATTGATCCATACTTGCAATGAAATAAGTACCAGAGACAAACTGTCCCCCACCCTTGCTTGGGAGCCTCGTAGAAGCTGTGACCCATCCATCCACCTGCTGCATGGCTCAGCTCGGTGTTGTGGTTTTGAATCTGAATGGTTTAGGAAGGGCATGTTGGCTCCAGACTCCGCGTCTCCTGTTGATTTTGTCTAACCTGCTTCTCTGATTCATTTAATTTTCTGCACCCTGTCAGCATTTATGCTTGCAGCCCATAGAGTGAAAGCAATCACGGTAATAGTAAATGCAGTATAACCTTCTAAGAACCCATGTCACGATGCGTGCTGCAGATCATTCTTTGTGGGAGGACTGTCTTGCGCACCATCGCATGTTTAGCTGCATCTCTGGCCTCTACCACTAGATGCCAGCAGCAATGCCCCACCCATCCTAGTTATGACAGCTTAAAATATCTGCAGACAGTGCTAAATGTCTCCTGTGGGGCAACACCTTCCCCAGTTGAGAACCACTGGCATATGTGAAAGCACAGATACATGAAAAAGAGCAGTGGAAGGCCGGGTGCGGTGACTCACGCCCGTAATCCCAGCACTTTGGGAGGCCGAGGCGGGTGGATCACCTGAGGGTCAGGAGTTTGAGACCAGCCTGGCCAACATGGTGAAATCCCATCTCTACAGAAAATACAGAAAAATTAGCCAGGTATGGTGCCGGACATCTGTAATCCCAGCTACTCGGGAGGCTGAGGCAGAAGAATTGCTAGGAGGTTGCAGTGAGCCGAGATCTCGCCACTGCACTCCAGCCTGGGCAACAAGAGTGAAACTCCATCTCAAGAAGAAGAAAAAAGCAGCGACTAGCATGACTATCCATGGGTTTCATGATGCGGGCATTGATATGGTTTGCATGTTTGCCCCCTCCAAGTCTCCTGTGGAAATGTGATTTCCAACGCTGGGGGCTGGGGCCTGGTAGGAGGTGACTGGATCATGGGGGAGGATCCCCCATGAATGGCTGAGCACCATCCCCTTGGTGATAAGTGATAAGTGAGTTCTTGCTCAGTTAATGCGAGATGAGGTTGTTCAAAGGTCTGGGACCTCTCCCCTCTAGTTCTCGCGCCATGTGAAGTGCCTGCTTTGGCTCCCATTTTGCCTGCTGCCACGAGTAAAAGCATCCTGAGGCCTCTCCAGAAGCCAGGCAGGTGTGGGCACTACACTTCCTGTATAGCCTGCAGAACCGTGTGCCACTTAAACCACTTTTCTTTGTACATTACCCAGTCTCAGGTATTTTATAGTGGCACAAAAGCCTGAATAACATAGGCATAGATCAAGAATGGTCTCAAATACCACATCAAGGTGTTTAGGTTTTATCCTTTGGACAATGAGAAATTGAGTATTTCAAGCAGATGTTACGTATTTGCCACTGGATACCTCTGTGCAGGATATACTGGAGGGGTAGACAACTGAGGAGGTGAGAGGAGTCTAGAGTCGAGGCCCTAAAGTGTGACTCAGTACAGCAGAGGGGGACCTCAAACTTGGCATGCCCTAAAAAAACCCACTATGCAGCCAGGCACGGTGGCTCAGGCTTGTAATCCCAGTACTTTGGGAGGCCAAGGCTAGTGGATCACTTGAGGTCAGGAGTAGAGTTGACAGGACCTACCGGCAAAGGGTGGAGGGGAGAGAGGAGCCAAGGGCGACTCAGTTGTGCTACAGTGACGGGGAATTGGCATAAGTTGGAAGAGGAGATACAGGAGGAGGAACCTGTCTGAGGGAGAGCATAGTGGCATTGTTGGTTTGAGACAGGGTCTCACTCTTTTGCCCACGCTGGGGTATAGTGGCGCAATCTCAGCTCACCGCAGCCTCTGCCTCCCAGGTTCAAGCAATTCTCCTGTCTCTCAGCCTCCTGAGTAGCTGGGATTACAGGTGTGTACCAGTATGCCTGGCTAATTTTCGTATTTTTAGTAGACATGAGGTTTCACCATGTTGGCTAGGATGGTATCAAACTCCTGACATCGTGATCCACCTGCCTCAGCCTCTTGAGTAGCTGGGATGACAGGCGTACACCACTGTGCCTGGCTAATTTTTGTATTTTTAGTAGAAATCGCATTTCACCGTGTTGGCCAGGATGGTTTTGAACTCCTGACATCAAGTGATCCACCTGCCTCAGCCTCTTGAGTAGCTGGGATGACAGGCGTACACCACTAGGCCTGGCTAATTTTTGTATTTTTAGTAGAAATCGCATTTCACCGTGTTGGCCAGACTGGTTTTGAACTCCTGACATCAAGTGATCCACCTGCCTTGGCCTCCCAAAGTACTGGGATTATAGGCGTGAGCCGCTGCGCCTGGCTGCATCGTGGGTTTTTTAGGGCAGGCTGAGTTTGAGGTCCCTGCAGGACACCCAGCTGCAGCTGGGCAGGAGGTCAGGGTCTGAGCTCAGAAGAGAGATGGAGATTGAGGAGCTGGTGGCTCTTACTTGGTTGCTGTAGCTATGGAAGTAGAGGGGATAATCCAGGTGACAGGAGGGAGGAACAAAGGAAGAAGCTGGTGCCCCTCCAAGGCCCACCCTGGCCTGGCGGGAGGAAGGAGACTGAAAAGAGGGGGCCAGAGAGCTGGAGGCAGCTCTGTCCACCCGAGGCTTATGGCTAATGGAACAGATTTGACAGCTAAGAAACAGATCTGTATACGATGAAGGCCCCAGAGCATGACGGTCAGTGTATGCTGCCAGCGTTGTGTGAGTTGAGGGTGTGTGAACTCCAGGAGGGCTGGATGGGAGGGGAGGGGTGGGCCACAGCCACATGGAGCATTCTTGGGTGTGATTCTGAACCCTCTCCATTGATGGCAGAAGTTAGAAGGGAACTGCTTCTCCAAATTTGCAGGCCCAGGTCCTCCCCACTTGCACAATCGGCAGGGTGTTCCCCATCAGCAGATATTATCATCTCCCATCAAGGGGCAGGAAAACAAACCTTGTTTGCTTTCATAACTTTCTGTGTGTGATTTTTGACTGGGGGATGGGAAAAGGGGAGAAGGAAATATTAGTGCTTCCTGTTGTCTTCAAGACCATTTATGAATTGCATTTTACGGTCTTTTCATTTTGTGACATCAAGCATATGAAGCATGATAGCCATAGAACTGGCCAATGGAAAAATGTAAAGAAAACCCAAACGGGTGCAGTGGCTCATGCTTGTAATCCTAGTACTTTAGGAGGCTGAGGCAGGCAGATAACCTGAGGTCAGGAGTTTGAGACCAGCCTGGCCAACATGGTGAAACTCCATCTCTACTAAAAATACAAAAATTAGCTGGGCGTGGTGGTGTGTGCCTGTAATCCCAGCTACCCAGGAGGCTGAGGCAGGAGAATCGCTGGAACCCAGGAGGCGGAGGCTGCAGTGAGCCAAGTTTGCGCCACTGCACTCCAGCCTGCCTGGGCGACAGAGCGAGACTATCTCAAAAAAAAAAGAAAAGAAAGAGAAAATCCAGGCTCCATTGACTTCACACACTTAATATAAAAGTTTCCATTTTAATAATTTTAAATATATAGTTTTGTGGCATTAAGTACATTCACACTGTTGTGTAACCATCACCACTATCCATCTCCAGAAGGCTTTTACTCTTGCAAAACTGAAACTCTGGATCCATTAAGCAGTAACTTCCCATTCTTCCTCTCCCTAGCCCCTGGCAACCACTATTCTACTTTCTGTCTCTGTGAATTTTACTATTCTGAGTGCCTCATATGATTAAAATCATACAGGGTTTGTCCTTCTATAACTGGCTTATTTCACTTAGCATGGTGTCTTTTTTTTTTTTTTTTTTAAAGACAGAGTTTTCACTCTTGTTGCCCAGGCTGGAGTGCTATGGCGCAATCTCGGCTCATTGCAACCTCTGCCTCCTGGGTTCAAGCGATTCTCATGCCTCATCCTCCCGAGTAGCTGGGATTACAGGTGTGTGCCACCACGCCTGGCTAATGTTTGCATTTTTAGTAGAGACGGGGTTTCACCATGTTGGCCAGGCTGGTCTCTAACTCCCGACCTCAAGTGATCCACCTGCCTTGGTCTCCCAAAGTGCTGGGACTACAGGCATGAGCCACTGCACCCGGCCAGCATAGTGTCTTTTCAAAACTCATCCAAGTAGTAGCATGTGTCAGAATTTCCTTCGTTTTTATGGCTGAATAGTATTCCATTGTACATATGTTTCACGTTTTCTGTATCCATCCATCAGTGGATGGTTAGATTGCTTCCACCTTTTGGTTACTGTGTGAAATATCGGGGGTGGGAATATCCATTTGTGTGTCTGCTTTCGGTTCTTGGGTTTATACCTGGGGTGTCCCTTGGCTTTCGCTGTATGATTGACTCCTGCTGGGTACCTCTGGGACTGCTCTCTTTGTTACCTTTCTGTTCTAGCTTCTGGGAGAATCTTAGGTGTGTCCCTAGGCTGGGTTTTGTGACCAGCTGGAGAGCCATTACTGAGCCCCTGCCTGCAAAGATCCACACCTTGTCCACTGGCACCATCCTAGAGTTTGAATCAGGAAGATTGACGTTCTAACCTCAGTACTTCCACTAATGTGCCCTGTGATGTTGCAAAGCTTGCTCATCTTCCTGTGGGCCTCTGTTTCCGCATGAACACAATGAGAAAGTAGAACTCAGTGATCTTCGGGGTCCCTCCCAGGTGATGGACAGTGAATGCACAGTGGTCTCCTAAGCCCGGTGACCAAGGAACCAAGGTGGGCACGAAGAAGGCAGAGCCCCAGATGCCTGCCATGGATAATGCTATTCAGCTTCCCGGAAACCTGGGGCGGTTAGATGGCTTGTGTACTTGCTGAATTCTGGCACATGCTACCTGGCTTGTTTTGCGAGTAAATGTAGCAGTAATTCCCCTTAAAGCAAAACTATATGTTATATATTATCCACCCTTTGTTGAGAGAATGGGACAAAGAGAGGCGGGATAACTGGTTTTACCATAGATTTTTGGCAGATGTCACCAACTAATACTGTCAAGAATATTTTATAGGCAAATTTTACCTGTTGTGGGGACTGCAGTTTGGTCACAGGCCAAGGCAATTTTAATCTTTTTCCCTCAAAGAAAAAAAAACTAAAGTGCAGACTTCCTTCTCCTTAGCTTGAACTGTGAGCAGGAGTCCACGCTTTCCTTAACTAGGAAGGTGAGTTCCAGGAAGTTACCACATGATCAACTTTCAGGCCTCTCCAGTGCACATAAAAATTGTGGACCTGCCTGGGGCTCCCTGCTGGTGTTTGGAGAGTAGGAACTAATCCTCCCATTAGTTTTTTCTCTGCCCCACCAGGGAACCATCACATCTACCAATGACTTTGTGCCTTCTTTATCTCATCTGTAAAAGGCGGATCCTGTTTTTGTTTTCAAGAATGTGTTAGGGTATTGGGATGACTAGGACCCGTTTGGAGCACATGTGAAAATGTATAGCATTTTCTTTCTAGGAGACACTTTAACCATCTAATTAAAAAAAAAAAAAAAAAAAAAAAAGACTTAAGTCCAGATACTAGACCATCAGTTTTTTAATATGTGGAAAATTTAGAAGCAATTTTCAAAAATTTCTCACTGTGACTGGAACTGGGTTATGACAATACAAGGCTCCTAGGGGAAAAATTTATACTGGATAAAACTCGAAAATAAATGAGTATACTAAAAAACACCAAAAATCTGACCAGGGGTGGTGACTCACACCTGTAATCCCAGCACTTTGGGAGGCCAAGGTGGGCGGATGACTTGAGACCAGGAGTTTGAGACCAGCCCGACCAACATGGTGAAACCCCATCTCTACAAAAAATAGAAAAATTAGCCAGGCATGGTGGCCGGCGGCTATAATTCCAGCTACTCAGGAGGCTGAGGCAGGAGGATCGCTTGAACCCGGAAGATGGAGGTTGCAGTGAGCTGAGATTACTCCACTGCACTCCTGCCTGCGCAACAGAGCCAGACCCTGTCTCAAAGAAAAAAAAAAAAAAAAGGCCGGGCGCGGTGGCTCAAGCCTGTAATCCCAGCACTTTGGGAGGCCGAGACGGGCGGATCACGAGGTCAGGAGATCGAGACCATCCTGGCTAACACGGTGAAACCCCGTCTCTACTAAAAAATACAAAAAAAACTAGCTGGGCGAGGTGGCGGGCGCCTGTAGTCCCAGCTACTCGGGAGGCTGAGGCAGGAGAATGGCGTAAACCCGGGAGGCGGAGCTTGCAGTGAGCTGAGATCCGGCCACTGCATTCCAGCCTGGGCGACAGAGAGAGACTCCGTCTCCAAAAAAAAAAAAAAAAAAAAAAGAATGGCTGCAAGAAGTAAACAGAGGATGTTTGCTCCTATTTTGTTCCTTACAAGTATAGCTAACAAAGAACCTTGTGAGTATTGGAATAATAAAATGTCGTTCCCATTTAAGTTGCGTGTGTAAGTTTTTAGACCTGCACCACAGGTTTTTAGAATCTTTGGCTGTTGGATCATGAAAGACCCCTTTTGCTTCAGCTGTAAAACAAGGCAAGTTTTACACATAATAGAAACCACTATATATGTGTGTTGGTTTAGGGAAGCCTATTTCTGTTTCCTGATAAAACCTTAGAAGAATCATACTGTGTTTAAAAGTTGCGGATGTTCTCAGCAGCTCAAGGGCTGACTGACAATTTCTGGTTTTGCTGGTACTTGTCTACAACGGAAGTTGGAAGCTTAGTTGGAGTAGAAAAGTTGTAAATTTGGTGCCTTCGTGACAAATGGCTTTTATTTCCCAATAGATTTCTTTATAAAATAATTTAAACTCTTGATTTTTGTTTGCATTTGAATGCAATTTTTAAAAAAAATTTTTTTTTAAAAATTTGGGCCTGTAATCCCAGCACTTTGGGAGGCCGAGATGGGCGGATCACGAGGTCAGGAGCTCAAGACCAGCCTGGCTAACACGGTGAAACCCCGTCTCTACTAAAAAAAATACAAAAAACTAGCCGGGCGAGGTGGTGGGCACCTGTAGTCCCAGCTACTCGGGAGGCTGAGGCAGGAGAATGGCGTAGACCCGGGAGGCGGAGCTTGCAGTGAGCTGAGATCCGGCCACTGCACTCCAGCCTGGGCGACAGAGCGAGACTCCGTCTCAAAAAAAAAAAAAAAAATCTGGCCCTTTAATAAGTGCAAGACATTAAATTTATTGTGAAATATTAGGTCACTGGGTGGAAAGTTTCTTCCCTGATCATCCTAGCTTCACATTTTTAGTTATGTGAAGTACACATATTGATAATATTTTGGTTTTCTCCTGCCTGAAATCTTCAGTCCACCTCCATGACAGTCTGTAGAATGAAGCAGCTGTGGTCCGTGGCCAGGTGTGCGTTCTTTGCTGATGGAAGAGCTGATCTGCAGATACCTGCAGGAGGAAGCCATGCATGACGTCTGCTGGGATATGATTTCCCCCCATGCTCCTGGAAAATTAGAACCATTTATAGCAGCCTGGTTCCAATACACTGGCAGGGCAAGGATTGGCTCGTTCTCTTACAAACACAGTGTGGCTGGATGCACTCATAAATGAAAAATGATCTGAGTGCTGTGGGTGGGTGGGGCTCCGGAGCTCAGGAGGTGAAGCCGGGAGGAGAGAGAGAGAATCTGCTCCTCAGCTCCACAGAGCATGGGGAGCTGGCAGGAAGTTGGAGCACGCATGGCGCAGCTTGTGTTTTTGTTGATAGTTAATAACCCAGGACTTTAAAGACCTGAATGGAGAAGGGAAATGAAGCACAACCAACTTTGGAGTCTGTCCCATTCCAGAGGCTGCTGAAGCATAGCAGACCACGCTCACCTGACCAGCTCATAAAGCAGGTAGGAGGGGAGACCTGAGCGGTGAAGAGAATCACATTTTCTCTCTGAACACAACTTACAGGTCCTCCAAGGGTTTTATTATTTTTTAATTACACGAGAGACGAGCAGGTAATAGTAACATAAAAGACTCAGCTTGAATTGTGTTGATATCTGCCCAAGCAAGAGTTCTCAGTTACTAGTTTGATGACCAAATGACAGTTTTATTCTGAGAGTTGCTTTAAGAAAAAAAAAAACAAAAGCATGCAGCATTGAAGCTAAAACTCATTTAAAAATTGGCAGATGATAAATGAACTGCAGACACTCTGTTTTAGAACAAATACTTTGAAGGGAGTCAACCAGAAACTGATTTTCAGGCTTGACTGTGGCTATATTTTCATATTTCAGAGCCAACGAGGTGCTCACTAATTTTTGCTGGCTTTTGTAAGAAAGGAGGTGGATGTATAACAGCTGTGAAATACCCAGAAATTGACTGGGATCCAGAGTGAAGCCCGAATGCACTAATGTTTTCTCCATTAAGGCAGGCTGCCTCTGCTCGGCTTCTAAGTCAAGGCATTGGAAAGCAGTGTGAAAGTGAAGTGTGAATCCTGAATATTTGTCATGGAGTGGGGGGAGTGCAGAGGGTTGGAAACTGTCACAGTGACGTTTCACACTCAGAAGTAGAAAATAAATGGGGAGGACCATGGGTGGCAGCCACATGCAAGGATAATTTTAAAACGGATTTTTGATTCCCATGATTGTAGCCGAGTCTCAGGGTGTTCTTTCCGTTGTCAAGGTTTGGGGCTTGTGATAGGAGAATTAGAACAGAATGAAGATCCTCTCCAGCCCCAGGTTCTGAATCGTTTCTAGGCTTTGCTTCTCCTGGGCACTGGGATGATCTGATGTGTTTTCCCCCACGAATGAAGTGGCCAGAGTGTTGGGGGATTGGGCTAAGTAGGTTGGATAGAAATGGCGCGTGTGGTCAGCCTGAGAAGAACGTCAGAGGTAGGTAGAGAACTTTGTTTCGGCGGAATAGCCCAGCCTGAATCCTGGAACTCTTTTGCATTAAGGTTTGGAGAACCTCAACGGCTTCAGCCCCGTAGCCACAGGGGTGTGTCTGAAAAGGCAAAAGTGGGAGCTGCTTGGGTTGCTACTTACTGCCTGGCTGGCATCCTCATGCTGTGGTCATCCTCATGCCATGGTGGCCACGTTTTGTGGCTTTGCATTTTAGTCCTGGAGGGCTGGGGGGTGGCTGTGTTGAGTCAAGCAAGCCCACACATCATTGCTAGTCTCCTTCTCCGTGTGATTTCTCAGCATTACACAGCTAGCCTTCTATGGGAGGAGGAACAGCACCTCCTGTAGTCTTTTAGGAAACTTTTTCACCCCATATTCCTACCATCCCCACCCCAATTCTTGCCCTTTCTTGCCTACTGTCCACCTATTGTGTGTGTCCCCTTTGTCTCCCACCCTTCAGACTGATCTGTCCCAGGTGCTATCTGCAGTGACTTAAGCTGAGTTGGGGACAGGCTCCTTCCCAGGGTTCCTGCTGGAAGCGGTGTTCAGCAAGCTATGGCCCTTAGGCAACTCCAGCCTGCCCTAGCCTGTTTTCATATGGCCTGGGAGCTAAGAATGTGTCTTATGTTTTAAAGAGTTGAAGAAACAAAGAATATAGGACAGAGATAGTGACCCACAAAGCCTATCTGAAGTTTAGAAAAAGACATTTGCTGGTTTGCTGGTCAGACTGTTGATTTTTTTTCCCCCTCTTAGAGACAGAGTTTCACCATGTTGGCCAGGTTGGTGTCAAACTTAAGACCTCAAGTGATCCACCCACCTCAGCCTCCCAAAGCACTAGGATTACAGGCATGAGCCACTGCTCCCAGCACCCCACCTTGACCTGTTGATTTTTTAATATCATTGGTGAATACTGTGATTAGCGGGTTGATGCAGCAAATTAAGTCCTCAGCAATTTGAACAGGCTCTTGTTTGGGAAACTGATTTTAGTTTCTTAGTCTGTATTAAATGCTATCGCCTCCAAATGGGTAAATTCAGGATTTAGGAAGTTGAAGCTCTTCTGCAGGGTCCTAACAATAGTAAAGAAATACTAGATGAATTGTGTGCCTGTGGTTGGATTTTCACCTTCTTTCCTGGTTTATGAACCCGCTGGAGAAGACAACTACGAGGCCAGCCATGTATTGACTGTGCGCCCTACTGGAAGAACCCAGTGGGAACCAAAACTCGGCTAACACATACAAGTCATTCACTTCTTTCTCTTTTGCGTACTGAATGCTGGCTAGACTTCCACAATCTGAGAGTGTTTGGTGTTGCCACTTTGAAAAAAAAGATGTTTTTTGTAATTAAAAAAAAAAGACAGCTGAATACCATGTTTTCTCATATTTAGAACAATGTTTCTTTATTGCACTCTAAGAAAGCTTACTGTAGGCCCTCCAACCTTACCCCTGAACACGCAGTTCTCCTCTACCCAGCACGGTATTTCATTGTTAACGTCATTTCTAATAAAGGAAGAGGAAAATCTGGTGACCTTGTTCATGTTTAACTTGTGTTGAAACTTCAGGCCTCAATATGGAGCCATCTTGTGTAAGTAGCTTTTTGTCCATTGCAGAAACACAGGAAAGCATCTCACAGGAGATTGTCGTTTACTACCAGGACATTTCAACCATCTCTCCTCCTGTATCTGGAAATTGGATGTTGTCAGTAGAGAAGAATGGGGGTGGGGCCCAGTTTGACAAAACAAGTGAGGAAGGATGAAAATATGAGAAGTATGGCGCCCCGCAGGAGGTAGGGCCTGGAAAACAAGATGGCGCCTGTACGCTTGATGAGCCAGGCTGTCAGAGCTGGGAGGGGTGGGTCCTTTAGTCTGCCATGGGAGCTGGGCAGCACTTCTGTATTTAGAAAAGGGGTTGGCCCTGAATTTAGAGATTAAGCAACCTGCTGTTCCTGTATGCACTGGAATTTCAGACAGAGTCAGAAACCTGATTTGCGTAACTGCTGAAACTCAACTGGAAACCAACCAGACTGAGGTCTGGACTCCCCAGGCCAAGGGGCAGTCAGGAATCAGCACGTGAGAGAATGTATTAGGCTTGCCGAAGAGGGAGTGGTGCTGTGTGGCCAGATGCAGTGAGGCGGGCTGTGGGATGAAGGGTCGGCTTTGGGTTCCCAGAAGGCTCGGGCTGGAGGGTGAGTAACCTCTTTCTCTGCATGGGTAGGCAGCGTGTGTCAGACTTCGAAAACTTACCTGGTACCACACGGTAGCCCGTGGCACCTTTTTGCTTCTGAGCCATGCAACCAAGCTGGCTCCTAAAGAGGCAGAAACCACTGACGTCTAATCACTTTGGCGTGCAAGCCATGAGCAGCCCTTAACAAGCCAACTCATCTGTACAGTGTTGTGAGGGCTGAGTGTCCAGCCCAAAGCTGGAGCATCTGTCATCTCCCTTTGGCTATGGAAACAGGGCTGGAATCTGACATCTATTTATCTTTTTTTTCCTGATGGTGAATAGGATCAAAGACCAAGCCAGACGTCTGCATATATGCGTAAAGCGTGTAAACTTGAGAGGAACAGCCAGGCAAAATAAAGTTATGATTCTGAATTCAAGAAAACTTGTGACCGTGTC
Source organism: Macaca mulatta (assembly GCF_049350105.2). NCBI lineage: Eukaryota > Metazoa > Chordata > Mammalia > Primates > Cercopithecidae > Macaca > Macaca mulatta. The sequence goes on from NC_133411.1 coordinate 33,309,680, forward strand.
TATAAAAGGGAATCAATAACTTCGTGGCTCAGTGGCCAGCAGGGGATCCCTTTCTGTGGCTTTGTGTTTACATACAAGCTGTGCCCCTCTGAAGAGCTTTTGTAGGTGATACAGTCTCTCACTTCCAAATGCGAGTTCTATACGTTACCTGCGGTGGGCACTGGGGGTGGAGGACAAGGTCCCTCATGCCATGGAGATCCCAACTGGAGCCCTGCCTTTCCTTGGTGACCGGGGAACAAGATAGCAACATTCTCCCTCCATGGACATGGCAACTGTTCCTTGTAGCAGAGCATGCCCCATTGTGACTTCTTCTGTTGTCTTTGCTGTCCATTGTGGGCCCATCTGCCCAGATTGCCTTTGTTAAGTGCAGGTGTGCCTCACTGGATAGCCACACTGTAACTCCCCAGATGACCTTAGCAGGGCACGTCATCAGCCCTGCACCACGAGGTCCCTACACCACGAGTCAGGCCATGACAGTGGTTGACTTGGGACTCTAGATCTGCCTTCCCTTTCTTTCAGGATCTCTTCCTGCAGAATCAACCCAACTATATTTGACATGCAGCAGAGGAACTCCGTCCTTAAAGGGACCAAAAGTGACTCATTTGGTAGAAGAGAAGGATCACCCGATAGTCTGTATTTTTTGTAATTTTGAGGTTTGGAGGCCCTCAGGTAGCCCAAAGCCAAATAACACCCAGACCATCTCTTTGCCTTTCTCATTTCAACACTTCCCAAATTAGAAGATGGAAACCAAGTTGGAAATTGGCAGAGTAAGGTGAATCTGAGGAGGGCGTGAAGTGGCCCTTGAGAATCCGTTTGGTAAAAAGTCTCTATTTCAGTGAGACACCTGAGACCACAGGGGCAGAACATCAGTGCAGATGACTCCCAGTGAAGGGCAGATAAATGTTCTTCTGTTTATGTATTGTGTTTTTCCAAGGCTTGCCCTTTTTAATAAAAACTTAAAATTCTTACAAACTCTCCTCCTCATCCCCGTGCTCTGCCCCCCCCCCAAAAAAAAAGTGGTTCTGCAGTGAACAATTTAGATTTCCACACAAATCATAACAAAAATGGAAGGACCACAAGCCATGAGGTGAATGGCAGGAGATTCAAGGGTAGCAGAGCTGGTCTTCATTTGAATGGCGTGAATCCCAAAATTCATCATGGTGCTCCTAACGGAATAGCAACCTTTCACTCTTGCCTTCTGCACCAACATTTCTGCCCCTTTGGCAAAAGCGTTCGTATTTTCTCTTGCTGGCCACTTCCACCAGCAAGAGGAGGATCTGCTTCGCCATGAGTTTGCAACACTTTGACTTCAGTTCCCAGACGACTGCCCATGGGGTAGAGGCTTGACTTTTGGCAGTAAACTGCTGGCTTTGGAAAACATCACGGGTATTTTATTGTAACAGATGCAAGACAGTTTTGGCAGGGGAGCAATAAAGACCTGGAGGGGAAACAGAAAATTACATCTAAGTGCTATAGGAAAGAAGGTGGCAAAAAATAAAGGATGCAGTTTGAATTTGTAGAGCTAAGTCCTTTGCACAATCTGTTTTACAGGCTAGAACTTGCTTGACTTCAGTTTATCCCTCAAGTGAGTCAAGGAATGTTAAAAGAGAATGAAATGCTGAAGCTGTGAAATGTATGTACTTGGGGACAACTTGGTGTTTGAGGATGTTACTGGGGTTCCACTGGCCCATCCAAACTTTATGTGATGAAAATCCTGCTGTTTTCATACTGCTGAGACATTAGATGATCTTATACCTGTGTCTAATTAGACATTTATAACAAGTTTGTTAGGGTAGTAGGAATTTAACTTCTCATCTTAAAAGTGAACGGATTCAGCCATTTCAGTGGGAGAAACATCAGTCTTCGCTGTAGTCTTCTGGTGGCTTCATTCATTACATTTGTTGCCCTTGGGATTTCAAAATGGGGATAGAATCTGCTATCAGTTTTAGTATGTGTTTTGTTTTTTAATTATGTGGGTTCTTCATCTACTCCAGAAACAACCTCTGGGTCACTCTAAAACCTAAGCAGTCTTGAAGCCAGGATCTCAAACCTTGTAAGTTAGTCACTATTCTAGGCCAAATCACAGTGAATAATATGGCACTGATTGTTAAGATCGTTTTTAGTCTGATGTGATTTACTATGATAGGCTCTTGTTATCCACAGATTGACTCTGAAATCTGTGAGGTTTCCTCTGCTTTCAACCTATTTTCTTTTTTATTGCTCTATCTTACGTGATTAGCCCTGGAACCAGGATAGGTGGAGAACTAGGTCAAGATGATAATGCAACTGACTAGTCATAGGATGTTCAGACTGCAAGGTTTAGAGATGTATTTTTTAGGTGACCAAACCTAGATAAAGAGAAGCTAAGTGTGAGTGCTATCCTGTGTGTGTGTTTGGGCATGTGTGTGTGTGTCAGCGAGGGAGAAATGTAATTATTTCATGGCACTCACATGGACCTGGAGACACGGCTCTTTTTGAGCAAAACTTTTTTTAAAGAGACAGTTTCACTCTCTTACCCAAGCTGGCATACAGTGGTTTGATCCTAGGTTGCTGTAACCTTGAACACCTGGGCTCCAGTAATCCTCCCACCTCAGCTTCCCCAAGTACTGAGATTATAGGTGTGAGCCACTGCACCCGGCCAAACAAAACTCTTTATGTAAGACTGTGTCTCAGTTTGTAGGTCTGCCTTCTCTTTTGTAAACATGGTCCAAACACACTCACATGGTTTGTTTTTGTTAGAGAAATGCCTCGTGGTGTCGTAACAACTTTTCTGTGAGAGTTCAGACCAGTGTCAGGTGAACTCCCCAAGGTTGATGTGCTCGGTTCCATTTTGCTTTCATGGCACTTGGGTTGGTGTGAGGGGAAAATAGCCTACAGAACAGTCTAAGATGCTTTGGATGTATAGTTTTGAAATTGAGAGACAAGGCCGGGCATGGTGACTCACGCCTGTAATCCCAGCACTTTGGGAGCCAAAGGCAGGTGGATCTGAGGTCAGGAGTTCGAGACCAGCCTGGCCAACCCGGTGAACTCGTCTCTACCAAAAATACCAACATCTGGGCGTGGTGGCACGCGCCTGTAATCCCAGCTACTCCAGAGGCTGAGGCAGGAGAATCTCTTGGACACGGGAGGCGGAGGTTGCAGTGAGTCGAGACCGTGCCACTGCACTCCAGCCTGGGCGACAGAGCGAGACTGTGTCTCAAAAAAAAAAAAAAAAAAAAAAATCAAAGACAAATTGATTTTGGCTTTTCCTGAAAATGGATCTTATTTTGAGAACCACAGTTGACACGACTGTGGGAAGTGTTGCTTATTCTTGGCAAGAAAACTACCCGGAAAAGGTGCTTGTGATCCAGGAGACAGAAGCCTGCCCTAGGCACTCTGGCATTGCTGGGGGAACTGTTCAGAACTCAGCATCAGCAGTTTGTATTAAATCCACATTTGTATGGTAGGACCCACCCAGATGAAGAAGGCGCATCCTAAAAAGCGAGATTATTTTAGTTACCCTGTGTAATGGTATTCAGAATGTAACATGGAATGTACATGCGGAATGTAATATTTCTGCTTCAGAAATGTTTAGAACCCAACCTAGAGGGTTTGATCCAAAGGATGTATTAAACACTTGCGTGCTTAGCTATATAGAAGCCACAAGACAAAAAGAAGCCGACGAGGCAAATGCAGTCACTGTCAGAGAAGGAAGTGGTTTGACCAGCTTGTGCTCAAGCTAAATCAGACAGAGAGATAGATATAGGGCACAACACTCTCTTTATTCCTTTTGCACAGGATCTTTAAGCATCTCTTCATCTTAACCTGGATTCTATTAATAGATTTCAGAGGGACTGTGAACCTGGAAGGGAAGAAAACTGTAGCTCAAATTTAGTATTTCCTTCAATAATGGATGTAGGCAGCAAAGGACAGTAGTATTAGCAATCCTTATGTCTTTGTCACCAGCACAAATGATACTCATTATTGGTAGCAGATAAATCCCAATATCATCTACACTCATTACTACTTTGAGACTATGTCAGCTAGTCTGTTTAGCAACTGTGTTACTAGATCTTCAAATTCAGTGTAACAAAGAAGCACATACAGTTTACTACATTACAAATCTTTAAATATTTAGGGTATTGTTTTTCCAGATAATTGAATTTCTTTGTAATCCTATGCATTTCATGCATTTGAAATACAATTTTTGAAACTTTACCAGATAGCCAGAGAATCTACAGCACAAAATAATGAGAGAAGGAAGAAAAGGAACCCTGTCTTCAGGGCTACCATTTGATATTTACTTAGATCTTCATTTGCCAGGGAAAAAATAAGATCCAGGACAGTGTGGTATGTTCTAGCCTATCCCCAGGTGACTGAGGGATATTGATAAAATGCTGTAGGCCTGCGGTGGGGCCTCAGATCTCTGCTTTTGTAACAAGATCAGAATAGCCAGGCTGTAGCCTACAGCAATTCAGATAAGAACCTCTGTTTTCCAAACTCACTTCCTAGAATGTTGATGAATCTTAGTTGTAAGTAGCTTAGTTGTAGTATTGCAACATGTAGTTGTGGGAAGAGACGTTCCAGGAGAGAAAATGTGGGAAAATCCCAGAAGACAGACTTCACCTGCTTCGAAGTGTATATGTTGCCTCCTTTAGATCCCAGAGTAACTGCCCTGTTGGGATGTTAATTAGGTGGAAGCTCAGGCTTTGGGAGAGGCTGCCAAGGTGGAGGGTGGCATGGCAGCATGCGCACGTGTGTTCCCAGGTGACTCTCTCATGGTGTGTGTTCCCTGGGAAGCGGCTGCAGCTGCGCCTTGGAGGGGCCACTTCCTGGGCTCATGGCCCGTGTGCACCAGGTGAGCTGTGAGCTGAGCCGTGCGCAGCAGCTGCTTGCCTGTAGCCAATTACCTCAGCCCTGCTGGGTGCAGAAGAGGGCAGATTACCGTCTGATCCCATACATGTGTGCGGACCAGATGCTCTGCGCTCAGGAGCATTGTGTATATGGCTTTCTTCTTTCCAGAAGGGAGATTTATTAAGTGTGTCATTGGGTGATGCAAGCTGTATATCTTTGTAAGATTTTCATAGACGTTTGCAAGTTAGAGAAAGGTCCTTTGGCAGAGTATCAGGCAGTAAACATGTCCCTGTACCTCTGCAGCTCAAGCAGCTCCTTTAATAGCTCCAGAACCCCAAGATCTGACCGACTGTCCCCTAATGGTGTGCTTTTGGCCTTGGTCAAACCACTTATGTCACAGGCCAACTGGTGACTTCACAGAGTGGCGCTTATAAACAGAAATCTAATGTTGTGTGTGTTGATCGAAGGTTATCAGCGGCCTGGAAACTGACTCATGCTCATCAAATTCCCAGGAGGCTGGCATTGTGCAGTCCAAAGCCAGGCTATTGATTCCTAGTGAAGGAGGGATTCTTCGAGTGGCCAAAGATGTTATTGCCATCTCTTGTTGGTTTCTGTTATCTCAGTCCTATCTTCTGGGGGAGAGAGGTGGTTGACTATGAGAACATCATATGGAATATGTCTTAAGGGATGTTCTAGAATTCTAGATACAGCGTCCCCGTTCATGTAGAGGGCTGAAGAACCACACCAAAATTCTGTCTTTGGGTTTGCCTTTACTAGATTGCCTTGAGAAACTCTCCTCAACCCTGTTTTTCCCCCTTGTTCTCTTCCTTATGGGAACCCCCCAGGGTGTTCTCCCGCAGGTTTCATAGTTTCAGACTTTGCCTGCCTGAGACCACATCGTCTCCCCTGGATTGGATCCAGGTGCTTCCTGGGTCTCCTCCCCTAGGAAGTGTCATCTTGAAGGAGATGGGCATGAGGATGGGGACAGGTGCACAGCCATGATAGGGTGATCCTTACTCTTTCCAGTATTCCTACTCCTTCTTTTTTCCTCTTTCTATTTCTACTCTTGAGGTCAACTTTCTATAGCCCCAAGAGTTTTCATCTTAGCCTTGAGGAAGCACAGGTGGCACCTCATGACTGGAAGAATTCTCCCGGGCAAACATGCTGTTTTATTTTTATTTCTCTTTTTGAGATGGAGTCTCCCTCTGTCACCCAGGCTGGAGTGCAGTGACACGATCCCGGCTCACTGCAACCTCCGCCTCTCGGGGTCAAGCGATTTCTCCTGCCTCAACCTCTTGAGTAGCTGGGACTGCAGGTGTGCGCCACCACGCATGGCTAATTCTTGCATTTTTAGTAGAGATGGGGTTTCACCATGTTGGCCAGGCTGGCCTCGAACTCCTGACCTCAAGTGATCTGCCTGCCTCGGCCTCCCAAAGTGCTGGGATCACAGGCGTGAGCCACTGCGCCCAGCCAAACATGCTGTTTTATACCAGTCTCTGCAGGAAGAGTCCCAATTAATTATCTGTGTTCTTAGTTCCCAAAATCTATTGTGTGAACCTGACTGCATCCCGAGAGGCATTTCAGGAAATACAGATTGTTGGACCCTCCGGCGGGTCTGGGTGGGGTCTAGAGTCATATTTGTAAAATATTCCTTGGGAGTAAAGGAATTCCTTGGATCGTGCCCCCACCATGTCAGAATGTTTTTATGGCACGGCTGTCCTACCACCAATGAGTGATAGATGATTAGGAGGTCCCTTATTTATACGTTTTTGCTTAAATCTTTACTGAACAACTGTCGTTTTACAAAGCAGTCCTTTTTTTTCTTCAAATAAAAGGCTCCCTAGATTATTATTTTTGTTTCGTTTTGTTTTTTGTTAAGAAACGGTATTGCTCTGTTGCCCAGGTTGGAGTGCACTGGTGCAATCATAGCTCACTGTCACCTTGAGCTTCTGGGCTCAAGCAATCCTCCCACCTCAATTTCCCAAGTAGCTGCGAGTACAGATACACACCACCGCCAGCTAATTCTTAAAAATATTTTTTGTAGAGACATGGGTCTTACTGCATTGCCCGGGCTGGTTTTGAACTCTTGGCTTAAGAGATCCTCCCGCTTCTCCCTCCCAAAGTGTTGGGATTACAAGCTTGGGCCACCATGTCTGGCCAGGATGGTTCTTTTGATGAGTCAAATTTGGAAACCACCACTGTAGACCTGTTATCCCAGCCCCAGAGCCCTGATTTGATGGATGAGGAAACTAAGGCCTGGAGAAAGAACGGGCTAACTGGCATCAGGGGTGCCAGGACTGACCCTCCGTTTATAGGGACAATATACAAAGGTACATTGGAAACTACTGGGTCTACAAAGACCAGGTTCTATGTGTACTCTCTGGTTCTTGACGAGATCCACTATTCTAAGCCCCAGGGGCCTTGTTTCTGGGCTGTTGCATTAGAATGGCGATGATGAAATGCTCGTATATGCAGGGTACAGAAACAAATATAACCGGAGCATCCTTTCTCAGTTCTAGACTAAAACTTGAGTGACGTCAACCATCCTGATGCTTCCACAGCTGACAGGCCCCTGGAATGCCCCAGGTGCCCCGCCTCTTCAGTAGACCATTTCATCCTTCAGTGCCTCAACTTCCCCGTCTATAAAATAAAGATAAATCTATCTGTGCTACCTCCCTTACGAAGTTGATATGAAAATCAAATGAAACATAGGCCAGGTGTGGTGGCTCATTCCTGTAATCCCAGCAGTTTGGGTGGCCAAGGCAGTTAGATTGCTTGAACCCAGGAATTTGAAACCAGCTTAAAAATTTAAAACAATACACAAAAATTAGCTGGGCCTGGTGGCACAAGCCTGTGGTCCCAGCTACTCAGGAGGTGGAGGCTGGAGAATCGCTTAAACCTGGGAGGTGGAGGTTGCAGTGAGCCAAGATGGCACCACTGCATTCCAGCCTGGATGATACAGTGAGACTTGGTCTATGCGTCTGTTGGTGGGGGCGTGGGGGTGGGGAGGGTAGATGGGGAGAATGAGAGAGAGAGAAAGAAAGAAGTGGGGGAGGGAGAGAGAGGGAAGGAAGGCCAAATGAACAATGTATGTGAAGGGCTTTGGGCAAGAAAGTGCCAAGCCATTATATAAACTTTAAAGGTGGTCTCATTATCATCATCACTATTATTATATTACCTCCAGAGACTTTATATATCTGCTGAGTGGCTCCAAATAGAATCAGTACAGGTGGAAGAAATACTTTATTCTGTTATAACCCAATGAAAGGCTACTTGGGAGGAATCAGGATTTCCATAGAAATACATCACTTCTGAATTTCCTGAAGTAGCTCTAATGGCCCATTAGTGAATCATTTCACACCCTCTGCCCTTTTGTGGCGGCTTTCCAGCTATGTTCCAGAGTTTGGAGTTGTTGGGGCGAGCAAGCTGGGACATGTAAGTCAGAGGATGTTTTTCTGTCTGCTCAGGGGCGAGGGCTGTCTCTGATACCTCTGCTGCTGCCCTAGATGGTGCAAATGCTCCAAGATTTGTCATTTTGAGAATGGCAGACTTTTCGACCTTGTGTTCCAGACTAGATTAAGAACCAGACAGATTTTAATATCTGTAAAGAGTTTCTGCAACTGTTCCAGCAAAGAGATATCCCTAGAACAGATAAAGCTTTATTTTCCTCCCCTGGAAATGATAGAGCTTGAGAACAACATAACTCAGTCCGTGGTATAATAATTAACCTTAATGATCTTAAGTACCAATGAAGTCTCCCTAGAGATGCTTAAAGAAAACATACAGATTTGCAGACATAAGTTATAAAAAGAGAAAACTTAAAATACGAGAAATTCTAATAAAAGGAGTATGTGATTTAACGATACAATGTAAATGGCGTGTGCTTCGTGGAGGGTACTTTTGGGTCTGAGGTCATGTGATTCTGTAACAGCCTCAGCTTTGAATGGCTGGGTGGAGTAGGTGAGAGAACCATTTATATATACAAATTGTTTTAGGCTCGCAGTGGCTAACGCCTGTAATCCCAGCACTTTGGGAGGCGAATCACCTGAGGTCAGGAGTTCAAGACCAGCCTGGCCAACATGGTGAAACCCCGTCTTTACTAAAAATACAAAAATTAGCTGGGAGTGGTGGCAAGTGCCTGTAATCCCAGCTACTCGGACGCTGAGGCAGGAGAATCGCTTGAACCCAGGAGGCAGAGGTTACACTGAGCTGAGATGGCGCCACTGCCTTCCAGCCTGGGTGACAGGTTGAGACTCTTTGTTTTCTTTTCTCTTTTTTTTTTTTTTGAGACAGAGTCCTGACTGGCTTCTTCTCACCCCCACTCCCAGATATATTATTATAGACTCTTGGAAGCAATAGAAGGAAGATAGACAATCTCACTTTTTTTAAGTTCTTCAGGTGCAAACAACGTTAGGAAGTATGCAACTTTCTAAGAACTTCATCCTTATGTATGACCCAAGGACAATGTAAAATAGCACTTCAAACCCCAGTTCCCCAAATTCATGCAATTCTAACAACTGGAGTTCGAGATAACGCAACAGAAAACAATTCGGCTCATTTAAGCAGAAAAGAAATTTAGTGACAGAATATTGGGAAGCTCACAGATACCAACGGAAGTGTGAAGGTCTGGGCTTAAGAGAATGGGCAAAAACCAAGGGGGACTAGGTGGCCAGGGCGGGTCCAAGGTCATGGCACGGGAGCTATCTGCTTAGGACACTACCACCATTACTAGACTCCTGTACCAGTCGTCATCTGTCCCCCTGTGTCTTCACATCCCTCCCGTATGATCCAGAATGCCAGGCAAGGTTTCCCAGTGGGCCAAATCTATGTCATATTCCTGTTACTCATCCCTGCGAGTGGGAAGAGAGAATAGACATCTCTTCTCTATCGCTGTCTCATAACAGGCGTTTCCCCCAACTCCAAAGGGTGATTAGATAGGTGCTGGATAGCCACAAAACTGTTCATCTTCCCTACCACATGGGCAAAATGAGTTGGAGAGATCTGTCTCGTCTGTATCTGCCATCTTTTCTTCGGTCCACATCTTTCTCTTTCCTGGCCTCGCTTTCCTTCTGTGCCTGTCCCTGATGCCCACCCTCTCAGGCTTGGCACAGCTGATAGACCACCAAGCTCAGTGTAATTGGCTCACTGTTGGTAATTTCTCTTTTTTTTTTTTTTTTTTTTTTTTTGAGACAGTCTCGCTCTGTTGCCAGGCTGGAGTACAGTAGCCGATCTCAGCTCACTGCAACCTCCGCCTCCCGTGTTCAAGCAGTTCTCCTGCCTCAGCCTCCCTAGTTAGTAGGTGGGACTAGAGGCGTGCACCACCACGCCCAGCTAATTTTTGTACTTTTAGTGGAGATGGGGTTTTACCATGTTGGCCAGGATGATCTTGATCTCTTGACCTTGTGATCCGCCTGTCTCAGCCTCCCAAAGTGCTGGGAATATAGGCGTGAGCCACCGCACCCGTCTGGTCATTTCTCTTCCTGTTGTTAGTCCTTTAACTCAGCGCCCCCTCCACCAGCCAAGGCAGAAACCCTGACTGCACCACCCCTGGTGGCCTCCCCGCCTCAGAAGGCAGCCATTCCATCAAGGGACAGCCCTAGGTGTTTAAAAGATTTGGTTTCATGAAGCCAAATATCTCCTGCCCTTTAATCTTTTTCTTGTTGGTACTAGTTCTGTTACCTGTGGCACCCTGAAGTGGTCTGCCCCATTCTTCTTGTTCATATATTTTTTGTATGAAACCATCATATCCTATTCCATACCCAGATTGTTTTCTTCGGGGTAAGCACCTTAGTCTCTTCAGCTGTTCATCATAAGATAGCATTGCCATTTTTAACTTTTTTTTTTTTTTTCTCCCGAGACGGAGTCTTGCTCTGTCGCCCAGGCTGGAGTGTGGTGGTGTGATCTCAGCTCACTGCAACCTCTGCCTCCTGGGTTTAAGCAATTCTCCTGCCTCAGCCTCCCAAGTAGCTGGAATTATAGGTATGTGCCACCACACTGGCTAATTTTTTCTTTTCTTTTCTTTTCTTTTCTTTTTGTATTTTTAGTAGAGATGGGGTTTCACCATGTTGGCCAGGCTGGTCTCAAACTCCTGACCTTGTTATCTGCCCACCTTGGCCTCCCAAAGTGCTGGGATTACAGGCATGAGCCACCACACCTGGCCGCCATTTTTAAATTTTAATGCCAGAACTGCATCAGATTCTCTACATTCAGTCTTATCCAGAAGAGGCTTATTACTTCCTCCGGCGATGTGGACAGTTGACTTCCCTTAATGCAGTCAAAGATTGCAGTGCTTTTGTAGTTGGCTCTGTCATGAAATTAAGTTGACCATCTATGAGACCCCATAGGTTGTGCCTGAAATTATGTGGACTTGTTCAGAATATCCTGTGGGATCAGATTCTGATCCACGAGCCTGGGACTGTGGTCCTGCCACTAGCATTCTATGCTGTTAACTTGGTTTGCTTGAGAGAATCTCCCCATGGCCCTGTGGAAGGACTGAGAAGGTAAGTTGTAGGTTGCTAGAAAAGTGAAAAGCTCTAACCAATGAGGAAGACTGGGTTTTATATACTTTATTTTCATTAAGTGGATCCTCATTCCTAAGCAAATAAGTGACATGCTCTTGATGGATAGAAGATGGTATGGGAAGACAGGGTGAGGATTGGTTTGCATTTTGAGTTGAGTATTTATTATTGTTATTATTATTTTGAGATGGAGTTTCCCTCTAGTTGCCCAGGCTGGAGTGCAATGGTGCGATCTTGGCTCACTGCAACCTCCGCCTCCCAGGTTCAAGCGATTCTCCTGCCTCAGCCTCCCAAGTAGCTGGGATTGCTTGTGCCACCACCTCAGCTAATTTTGGCTTTTTAGTAGAGATGGGGTTTCTCCGTGTTGGTCAGGCTGGTCTTGAACTCCTGACCTCAGGTGATCCACCCCCCCCCTCGGCCTCCCAAAATGCTGGGATTACAGGTGTGAGCCACCTCACCTGGCTTTTTATTATTATTAAGTCAGGTTTATTGAGATATAATTTGTTTACTCTTCAGCATCATACATTTTCCCCAATTCTAGAAGAAATTTAAATGGAGTACACTCACAGTACAAAATTGAGATACTAACATAAGAAGCTAAAGGAAGACCTCTCTAGTTGTACCGGTCTGTAAATTCTGGCAAACACAAGTCTTGTGAATTACCACCACACTCAAGACAGAGAACCATTTCCTCACCCCGAAAGTATCCCCCATAGTCATCTTTTTCGTAATCCCCAGTCTCTGGCAACCATTGATATACACTGTCTTCCTATTTTGCCTTTTTCAGGATGTCATATAAATGGAATCGTAGTCCGCTTTTATGTCTATTAAAAAATACCTTAGACTGGGTTGTTTATAAACAACAGAAATTGATTGCTCACAGTTCTGGAGGCTGGGAAGTCAAGATCAAGGCACCATCAGATTCAGTGTCTAGTGTGGGCCCTGTTCCTCATAGATGGCACCTTCTTGCTGCACGTGCACATGGTGGAAGGGGCAGATAAGCTCCCTCAGGCTTGTTCTCTGTCTCCCTCTCTCCCTCTCTCCCTCTCCCTCTCTTCTTTTTTGAGACACAATCTCACTGTGTCTCCCAGGCTGGAGAGCAGTGGCGCGATCACAGCTCACTGCAGTCTCAACCTTCTGTACTCAAGCGATCCTCCCACCCACAGCCTCCCCGGTAGCCGGGATTACACGTGTACAGCACCACACCCAACTAATTCTGAGGGTTTTTGTTTTGTTTTGTTTTATTTTTTGAGACAGAGTCTGACTCTGTCGCCCAGGCTGGAGTGTGGGGTGCAGTGGTGCGATCTCGGCTCACTGCAAGCTCCGCCTCCCGGGTTCACGCCATTCTCCTGCTTCAGCCTCCCGAGTAGCTGGGACCACAGGCGCCCGCCACCTCGCCCGGTTAATTTTTTGTATTTTTAGTAGAGACGGGGTTTCACAGGCTGGTCTTCGTCTCCTGACCTCATGATCCGCCCACCTCGGCCTCCCAAAGCGCTGGGATTACAGGCCTGAGCCCTGCGCCCGGCCATTTTTAAATTTTTTTAAGAAACAGAGTCTTACTTTGTTACCCAGAATGAACTCAAACTCCTGGGCTCAAGTGATCCTCCTGCCTCAGCCTCTCAAAATACTGGATCTACAGGGTTGAGCCAGGGCACCTGACCCTCAGGCTTCTTATGTAAGCATTCTACTCTGATTCACAAAGTTCTCTAACCTCATGGCCAAATGACCTCTCAAAGGCTCGACCTCTTAATACTCTCACATTGGGGATTAAGTTTCAACATAAGAATTTGGGGAGACACAAACATTGAGTCACAGCAGAATCATACAGTTTGTAGCCGTTTGAATCTTCTTTCACTTAGCATAATGGATTGAGTCATCCATGTTGTTTGATGTTTCAGTAATCCATTCCTTTTCATTGCTGAATAGTATTCCTTTGTATACATGTACCACAGTTGGTTTATCTTTTTGCTCTTAGAACGTGCTGTTACATCAGGTAGAAGTTGGTGTAGCATCTCATGAAAGAAAGGTTTTGTGCCCCTTCTCTCAGAAAAATACGATGAATTAGACAAAGAAACTTTTGCTCTTGTATGTGATCACTGCGTTCCAATCATGCTAGACTGTCATCTCCTAAAGCTTTGGAAAAAAAAGTATGAAAAGTAAAGTATTTGAAAAAGAGTATGTATGTTTTCTTTTTCTTTGCCCGCAAGCATCAGCACTAGATTTTTGTCTATTTTTTGTTTTTGTCGTAGATTTTTGTCTATTTTGAATACAGATCTTATTTCTCTCTCTCATTACATTTTGAAACAAGTTTAAACCTTTTTGGGCTTTGTTCTGTTTAAAGAAAGATCTGGTCAGTATCTCTAAAGAAAATCTGTCACTATTTTATGTCTTTATTAAATTGTAATTATTACATAAATAGGGATGCCAGAATTAAACTCTTTTTAAGTACTGTTTTCAGTTTAAAATTGGACTTGTTCCACTGTCTGTGGTAATACTTTTGAGATATCCATGCCAAGAGATACATCATAAACACCGCGTTCTGAAATGCAGGTTAGAGTGGAGAAAGGGATACCATAGCAGAGAGTGATTTGAAATAATTATGTGATGGGAATGTCTGAATTTGTAATCTCTGTATACCTTTGATTTATGATCTGGTAAAAGTAACATTAAAAGAAAATCTTGGATTTCAGAACCTCAACTGAAAACTTGTGGGACGCTGATTGCAGCGTAAAGGTGTACTTTAAAGATTCAAAACTGACCACTAGGGCTGGCTAAGTGAATTATTTGTTTGCTTTTTAATGGCGCCAACCTGAACTTACTGCATCCTTCAGTAAAGAACAGTAGTTCAGATTATGTGTCTACAACCATAGTTCCTGTAACTAATAAATGAACCCTGCAGACATTCTTTTAAGGACACCAGATTCTACTGTCTTCCTTTCCTATCTATAAATAAATACAGTTTCCATCAAATCTGAAAAGAATTTATTTGGAACTTGAAGAGATAACTAAAATTCATACAAAAGAGGGGAAAGTGAGTGAATAAGAAATATTTGAAAAATAAGAAGAATAGCCCAGCTGCGGTGGCTCATACCTGTAATCCCAGCACTTTGGGAGGCCGAGGCAGGTGGATCACCTGAGGTCAGGAGTTCGAGACCAGCCTGGCCAACATGGTGAAACCCCATCTCTACTGAAAATACAAATAATTAGCCAGGCGTGGTGGCAGGCGCCTGTAGTCTCAGCTCCTCGGGAGGCTGAAACAGGACAATCGCTTGAACCTGGGAGGCAGAGGCTGCAGTGAGTCAAGATGGTGCCATTGCACGCCAGCATGAGCAAGACAGAGTGAGACTCCATCTCAAAAAAAAAAAAAAAAAAAAAAAAGAAAAAATAAGAATAAAGAGGGGTTCTCACCAGACAGCAAACTATACTTTAAAGTTCTAGTAATTAAAATAGTGTGGCACAGGAACTGACACATAGACCAGTGGAACTGAATAGGGAATCCCAAAATGGCCCATATAGGACAGGAAATTTTATATATGGAAAAGAAGTATTTCAAAAGCAGAAGATAAACGTCTGTTTAGTAAATTTTATTGAAATAATTGCCTAAAACTTTAGGAAAAAGGTATAAAGTTAACTTGTACACAAAAAATTCCAGATGAGATAAAAATAGCTAAACATAAAATCTGTGAAAATATTTAGAAGAAAACAATATTTTTATTATCTAGAGTGGTTAAACCTCCTGAAGTAAGACTATCAGTGCAGGAAGTCATAAAGGAAAAGATAAACTAAACCAATGTATGCTAATACATGACAAAAAATAAAAGTTGAGACCTGGCATGGTGGCTCTCACTTGTAATCCCAGCACTTTAGGAGGCCAAGATGGGAGGATTGCTTGAACCCAGGAGTTCAAGATCAGCCTGGGCAACATAGCAACGCACTGTCTCTTTAAAAAAAAAAAAAAATTATTATTTTATTTATTTTTATTTTATTTTATTTTATTTTATTTTATTTTATTTTTGAGACAGAGTCTCAGTCTGTTGCCAGGCTGGAGTGCAATGGCACAATCTCAGCTCACCACAACCTCTGCCGCCTGGGTTCAAGTGATTCTCCTGCCTCAGCCTCCTGAGTAACTGGGACTACAGGCATGTGCCACCACATACAGCTAATTTTTGTATTTTTAGTAGAGACGGGTTTCACCATGTTGGCCGGGGTGGTCTCAATCTCTTGACCTCATGATCCACCCACCTCAGCCTCCCAAAGTGCTGGGATTACAGGTGTGAGCCACTGCCCTTGGCCAAAAAAAAATTTTTTTTTGATTAGCCAGGTATGGTGTCTGTATGTTATAGTCCTAGCTGTTCTGGAGGCTAAGGCAGAAGGATCACTTGAGTTCAGGAGTTCAAGGTTATAGTGCGATTTGATCGTGCCACTGCCTTCCAGCCTGGGCGACAGAGTGAGACACTGTCCTTGTCTCTTAAAAAAAAAAAAAAGTGACAGGAATGGTTTTGTGAGTGGTGTGAAGGAGTAACTTGGACATTTTACTCAGTCTCCTTCTCCACCATGAGTTGTTTTGTTTTGTTTTGTTTTTTTTACAAGAATGTATTTACAAATTGCATGATTTCCTCAATGTTCTTGCCATAGTACATTAACGATGGTAAACACTCATAAATTATAGAAGCTATTATTATTTTTAAACTGCTTTTTTCACAATGATTCATATTTAGAAAACGTGTCTCCATGTCTAAATGTGTTTTTGTAAAATTTTCTTATGGTTTGAATAGCATTGCCAATTTGTTGTTGTGGTTGATGCCCTGCATTTTTCTACCATTCCTCATTACTACTGCTCAGTGCAGAGAGTAAAAGGTTTAATTATATTATTAAATGCATTGGCTTTGGAAGAGTCAGGGACACAAAGTTACAAAAGGACTATGAACCCTCTTCAAGGTGTACAGTCTTGTTTGACATTATGTTCCCATAAAAGCCACTAGGGGGACCGGGTCCAGTGGCTCACACCTGTAATCCCAGCACTTTGGGAGGCCGAGGCAGGCGGATCACAAGGTCAGGAGATCGAGACTATCCTGGCTAACACGGTGAAACCCCATCTCTACTAAAAATACAAAAAAAAAAAACAAAACAAAAAACAAACAAACAAAAAACCGGGCTTGGTGGTGTGTGCCTTGCCTGTAATCCCAGCTACTCGGGAAGCTGGGGCAGGAGAATTGTTTGAATCCAGGAGGCGAAAGTTGCAGTGAGCCATGATCGCGCCATTGCACTCCAGCCTGAGCGACAGAGAGAGGCTACATCTCAAAAAAAAAAACAAAAAACCACTAGGGAACAATTTGAGAAAGTTTTCTCTCAAGTGCCAAATTGAGTGTAATTATATGCCTAGGGGGTTGGGCACTGGAGGATCCCCAAGCCCCGTGCCCTGTGGAACTTCTAGAGAGGACTTGTCTCTAGGAGCTGGGAAGAAACGGACCAAGGAGCCGAGAATGGGATACACATGTTTTTGAAAACTTCCCGTCTTTCTTTTTTGAAACAGGCTTCTTTCTAGTTGAGCCTACGCACTGACATTGGGATGATTCACATGTGACCCTCTAGAATGCTAGATTAGAAGGTTGGCAAGAAAAGGAGGATGGCGGTTGGTCTTGCGCTGTCTCCCAGGCTGGAGCGCAGTGGCATAATCTCGGCTCACTGCATCCTCCGCCTCCCAGATTTCAGCGACTCTCCTGCCTCAGCCTCCTGGGTAGCAGGGATTACAGGCATGTACCACCACGCCCAGCTAATTTTTGTATTTTTAGTAGAGATGGGGTTTTACCATGCTGGCCAGGCTGGCCAGGCTGGCCTTGAACTCCTGACCTCAGGTGATCTGCCCCGCCTCAATCTCCCAAATTGCTGCCATTACAGGTGTCAGCCACTGTGCCCGGCACTTTGTGGTGTTTTCTAGTCTCTCATTTATCTTTCCCTGATCTTTATGATTTTCTTCCTTCTGCTAACTTTGGGCTCTGTTCTTTTATTTCTTTCTTCCCCCACCCCCAGTTCTTTCAGATCAAAAGTTAGGTTGTTTATTTGCAATCTGTATTTTTTCTTAATGTAGGCATTTATTGCTATAAACTTCCCTGTTAGAACTGCTTTTGCTGTGTCTAAGTTTGGGTATGTTGGGTTTCCATTTTCATTTTTCTCAAGATATTTTAACAATTTCCCTTTTAATTCTTTCTTTGACCTATCGATTGTTCAGGAATGTATTCATTTCCACATATTTGTGAGTTTTCCCATTTTCTTCCTATTATTTGTAGTTTTAAGCCATTGTGGTTGGATGTGACTTCAGTCTTCATAAATGGTTAAGACTTCCTTTGTAGCCCGACATACCTATTCTGGAGAATGTCCCATGTGCACATGAAAAAACTGTGCATTCTGCCGCTGTTGGATGGAATGTTCTGGATATTTGTCTGTTAGGTCCATTGCTCTATAGTACTGTTCAAGTCCACTGTTTCCTTACGGATTTTGTCAGAATGATCTGTGCATTGTTGAAAGTGGGGTATTGAAGTCTCCTACTATATTGCTGCTTATTTCTTTCTTCTGTTAATATTTGCTTTATATGTTTCGGTGCACCAATGTAGGGTGAAAAACAATAGAAGTAAAACAATAGAAAAACAACAGAAAATATCAATGAAACTAAGATTTGGGTTTTTTTGAAAAGATAAAGTTCAGACTACCTAAACATTGAGAGGAGACTCAAAATTATAATGAAAGAGGAGATATTACACCAGATATCACAGAAATACAAAGAATAATAGACTACTAAAACAATTGTAATCCAACAAATTGGAAGTGAAATCAATGTGTAGAAGAGATACCTGCATTCCCACGTTCATTGCAGCAGCATTCACAATAGCCAAGGTGTGGAATTGACCTACGTGTCCGTCAGTGGATGACTGGATAAATGAAATGTGATATATATGCACAATGGAATAAAATCTATTCAGCCTTTAAAAAAAAAATGAAATCCTGCCATTTGTAACGTAGATGAACCTAGATGACATTATGCTAAGTGAAATAAGCCAGACACAGAAGGGCAAATACCACACAAGCACACTTATATGTGGAATCTAAAAAAGTTGAACTCATAGAAGCAGAGAGGAGAGTGGAGGTTGCCAGGGCCTGGGTGTGGAGTGGAGGGGCATGGGGAGATGTTGGTCAGAAAGTACAAAGTTTCAGTTAGGTTGATTAAGTTCTGGAGATTGATAGTATAGCCTGATGACTGTAGCTAAGAATGTATTGTATTCTTGAAAATTAAAATAGGTCTGAAATGTTCTCTCTCAAAAAATTAGAATGTGAGGTGATGAATGGGTTAATTAGCTTGATTTAATCATTTCACAGTGTTTACATGCATCAAAACATCACATTGTACACTGTAATGTATACAGTCTTTATCAGTTATCCCTGTGCCAGGCTCAGGGGCTCATGCTTGCAATCCTAGCACTTCGGTAGGCAGAGGCAGGAGGATTGCTTGAGGCCAAAACTTCAAGACCAACCTGGCCAATATATTGAGACCTCATCTCTACTTAAAAAACGAGGCCGGATGCGGTGGCTCATGGCTGTAATCCCAGCACCCGAGAGGGAGATGGGTGGATCACGAGGTCAGGAGTTCGAGACCAGCCTGACCAACATGGTGAGACCCTGTCTCTACTAAAAATACAAAAATTAGCTGGGTGTGGTGGTGCGCGCCTGTAATCCCCGCTACTCAGGAGGCTGAGGCAGGAGAATCGCTCGAACCCGGGAGGCGGAGGTTGCAGTGAGCCGAGGTCGTGCCAGTGCACCCCAGCCTGGGTGACACAGCAAGACTCCATCTCCAAAACAAAAGAAAATGTTTAATTTTTAAAAATACATTTTATAAATTAATTGTCCCTTAATAAAGCTGGGGAAAGAAATAACATGCGATGAATCATACATCATAAAAGAAGAAAATACATAATTTGCTTAAGGTCACTCCACTGGTAAGGGACAGGACATGGATTCAGACCCAGGTTTGCCAAGCTTCCAAACCTGCCTTCTGTCTGATATGCTGCTGGGTCTGTCCCAGCCCACTCCCCAGTGAACACCATGCCCTTCTTGTGGCACAGGGAGAAATCTGGAAGATCTTCTGGCCAGAGGCCAGCTAATTCCTAAAATAGCAGCTTCACTGTCTCTTGTCCCTCTCCACAAGGGGAGGAAGGAGCCCTGGGCCAGAAGTCTGGATAGGCTCAGTGAAGCTTCTTCATCTCCACTCCTGAGTTTTACCACTTAAACACCGGTAATGATCACATCTGCCTCATATACTGCACAATCTTACAGTGGTCAGATTATGATGGTGACACTATTCCCAATAGTGACTTTCATAAGATATAAAGACATGGCCGGGCACGGTGGCCCACGCCTGTAATCCCAGCACTTTGGGAGGCTGGGGCGGGTGGATCACGAGGTCAGGAGTTCAAGACCAGCATGGCCAATATAGTGAAACCCTGTGTCTACTAAAAATACAAAAGGGCCTGGCGCAGTGGTTCACGCCTGTAATCCCAGCACTTTGGGAGGCCGAGGCGGGCAGATCACGAAGTCGGGAGATCAAGACCATTCTGGCTAACATGGTGAAACCCCATCTCTACTAAAAATACAAATAATTAGCCAGGTGTGGTGGCGGGCGCCTGTAGTCTTAGCTCCTCGGGAGGCTGAGGCAGGAGAATGGCGTGAACTCGGGAGGTGGAGCTTGTAGTGAGCTGAGATCTCGCCACTGCACTCCAGCCTGGGCGACAGAGCAAGACTCTTGTCTCAAAAATAAACAAACATAAATAAATAAAAATAAAAATACAAAAATTAGCTGGGTGTGGTGGCGCATGCCTATAGTCCCAGCTATTCGGAAGGCTGAGGCACAAGAATCGCTTGAACCCGGGAGGCGGAGGTGGCAGTGAGCCAAGATTGCGCCACTGCACTCCAGCCTGGGCAACAGACCAAGACTGCATCTCAAAAGAAAAAAAAAAGGACAAAGAGGAAACTGATTTCCTCCCAAAGCTTAGGTTCCTTTAGCAGCCTGCGTGAAGCATGGATAGATGACTTTGACATCTCCATGGGGTTTGTTTGCCTTTCATTTTTATTTCTTTTTTTAGAGATGGGGTCTTTCTCTGTCACCCAGGCTAAAGTGCAGTGACACAATCATATCTCACTGTAGCCTCAAACTTCTGTAACATCTTGGTTTACAGTACCTATAGGAGATCGCTGGTTAAGACAAAAGGTATAAGGGACACTGATGAGTCAAATTAATGAGGAGCGTAACAGTTCTGATTCTCTATGTTCTCAAGATGATCTTCACCAGCCTGGAACTCCTCGGCTCAAGGGTTCCTTCCACCTCAGCCTCCTGAGTAGTTGGAACTATGGGCACGAGCCACCATGCCCGGCTCTGTTTACCTTTTTAAAAAATAGTCTCTGCAATGTGTTTAGTGAGAAGACCGACTGAAATGACAGCACACTTAATGCCTATTGGCTGCTTGCCCCAGGAGGACATCGCCAATCATGCAGTGGTTCAAGCTCTAGGAATTTATTTTTATTTTTTTTTATTTTTTTTTTTTTGAGGCGGAGTCTCGCTCTGTCGCCCAGGCTGGAGTGCAGTGGCTCGATCTCAGCTCACTGCAAGCTCCGCCTCCCGGGTTCCCGCCATTCTCCTGCCTCAGCCTCCCGAGTAGCTGGGACTACAGGCGCCGCCACCACGCCCAGCTAATTTTTTTTTTTGTATTTTTAGTGGAGACGGGGTTTCATTGTGTTAGCCAGGATGGTCTCGATCTCCTGACCTCGTGATCCGCCCGTCTCGGCCTCCCAAAGTGCTGGGATTACAGGCTTGAGCCACCGCGCCCGGCCTAGCTCTAGGAATTTAATCTAGCACAAGATCCCACCTTGGGCAGGAGGTTGCACACCACAGACCTGTGCCTGGGGTGTTACCGGGCTGACCGGGGTAACATTCGTACATGAACGAGTCAACTTCACATGTGTTACTGAAAATCAGAAAATAATTGCTTAAACATTTTCCCTCTGAAACAGAAAGGTCTGAGAATCCGAAGCCGGTACTAAGTGGGAGAACAGTGGATGTTAAGACCTGGATACCCAGTTCATCCCTCAGGTGATTAACTCTAGCCTCTGGAGACCAGGGGGTTGCCCATTATGTGGCCTTAAGTGGTTTCTCCAACTTGGTATCATAACTTCTTGGTTTATTATTCCCATAAGAGAACCATTGGTTAGGACAAAAGGCTTCATGGACACTGATGATTCAAATTAATGAGCATAACAGTGATGATTCTCTGTGTTCTCATCAAGATGACCTCCACCAGACCTTCAAGTTAGAGTCATCCGATCAAAATGTTTATACAGGAGTGATCTCTTGTTGTTCTGTCCAATTTAACTGCTGTTTATTGAGGTAAAGGCTATTCATCCTTGCAATATATACATTGAGGCGGTGTAATTATAAGTCACAGCTGGAAATCTCTTCCATCTTGCCACCTAGACACCAAACATCATAATTTTAAAAACAAACCCAGAAATTCTGTACCATTTAAATGCAAAATTTACAAATGTCCAAGAATTAAAGCAGCAGGGCTTCTGTATTATTCATGTCATAACACACAGATAAGTTTTCTCTGAATTTTAAAAATGTACACATTTAATATGTTTAAGTGATGTATATTTACATCTTAGTAACTCATCTTTCATCTTACGTATTAATCTGAAGTAAATGAAGTGGCAGACATCATTTGTGAAATAGAGGAAATTATCTTGATATTTTTGTTTGCTGTTTTTTTTTTTTTTTTTTTTTTTGAGACGGAGTCTCGCTCTTTTGCCCAGGCTGGAGTACAGTGGTGTGATTTCAGCTCACTGCAACCTCTGCCTGCTGGGTTCAAGCGATTCTCCTGTCTCAGCCTCCTGAGTAGCTGGGGTTACAGGTGCCCACCACCACGTCCAGCTAATTGTTGTATGTCTAGTAGAGATGGGGTTTCATCATGTTGGCCAGGCTGGTCTCGAACTCCTGACCTCAAGTGATCCACCTGCCTCAGCCTCCCCAAAGTGCCGGGATTACAGGTGTGAGCCACCACGCCTGGCTTATCTTGATATTTTTAAGGACTGTATTGCATTTTATTTATTATTGGTTTTAAAGACAAGTTTTAAAGTATTCCATCCCCCGCCATTTTAGGATCTTGCTCTCTCACCCAGGCTGGAGAGCAGTGGTGCAATCACAGTTCACTGCAGCCTTGACCTCCTAGACTCAAGCAATCCTCCCACCTCAGCCTTCCGAGTGGCTGGTGCTGCAGCTGGATGCCACAGCACCCAGTTAATTTTTTAAATAATATATTTTGTATAGATGGTGGTCTCATTTTGTAGCCCAGACTCTTCTCAAACTCCTGACCTCAAGCAATCCTCCTGCCTTGGCCTCCCAAAATGCTGGGATTACAGGGGTGAGCCACCCAGCCTTTAAAGCACTTTATTGATTGATTGATTGATTGATTGAGATGGAGTCTCACTGTCACCCAGGCTGGAGTGCAGTGGCGTGATCTCGGCTCTGCAACTTCCACCTCCCAGGTTAAAGAGATTCTTCTGCCTTAGTCTCCTCAGTAGCTGGGACTACAAGCATATGGCACCATGCCCGGCTAATTTTTGTACTTTTAGTAGCAACAGGGGGTTTCACCATATTGGCCAGGCTGGTCTTGAACTCCTGACGTTGTGATCCACCTGCCTCGGCCTCCCAAATTGCTGGGATTACAGGCATGAGCCACTGCTCCCAGCAAAGCACTTTAATAGAGTATCTAAAATAATATATTTACTTAAAATGACTTCGTTATATAATCATGTAGTATTTTTTTTTAACAGGTCTTAGGGTTGTGCAAGACCGCTTATTGTGAAAGTTCGTTTGTTTTTGAGACAGAGTCTCACTCTGTTGCCCAGGCTGGAGGGCAGTGGCATGATCTCAGCTCACTGTAACCTCCTCCCGGGTTCAAGCGATTCTCCTGCCTCAGCCTCCCAAGTACCTGGGATTACAGGCATGCACTACCACTCTCAACTAATTTTTGTACTGTTAGTAGAGACAGGGTTTCACCATGTTGGCCACGAACTCCTGACCTCAGGAGATCTTCCCACCTCAGCCTCTCAAAGTGCTGGGATTGCAGGCATGAGCCACTGTGCCTGGCCTGTTGTGAAAGTTCAAGGGTCAGCAAAGCTTGGAAAAATCTAAAGCGAGGAAGAAGGTCTGTGTTACTTTTCTAGGATGGCCATAGCAAACCACCACAAATTGGATGGCTTAAACCAACAAAGTTTTCTCTGACAGTTCTAGAGACTTGAAATCTGAAGTCAAGTGGTCAGCAAGGTTGGTTCCTTCTGGAGGCTTTGAGGGAGAAACCCACTTGGCCATCCCTCTCTCTCAGTTTCTAGTGGTTGGAGGCATTCCTGGCATTTCTCAGCTTGTAGACACATCCCTCAGTCTCCACCTCCATCTTCACATCACCTTTTCCTATCTCTGCATGTCCTTTTCTCTCTCTTATCAACACACACACTCAGTGGATTTAGGGGCTGCCCTAATCCAGGATGATCTTATCTTGATCCTTAGCTAATTCTATTTGCAAAGACCCTGTTTCCAAATAAGGTTACATTTTGAGGTTCCAGGTGGACAGGAATTTGGGGAGGGATACTATTCAACTTAGATGCTTGCTTGCTTGCTTTTCTTTCCTTCCTTTCTTTCCTTCTTTCTTTCTTTTTGATGAAGTTTCGCTCTTGCTGCCCAGTCTGGAGTACAATGGTGCAATCTTGGCTCACCACAACCTCCGCCCCCCAGGTTCAAGAGATTCTTCTGCCTCGGCCTCCTGAGTAGCTGGAATTACAGGCATACACCACCACGCCCAGCTAATTTTGTATTTTTAGTAGACATAGGATTTCTTCATGTTGGTCAGGCTGGTCTCGAACTCCTGACCTCAGGTGATCTGCTGCCTCAGCCTTCCAAAATGCTGGGATTACAGGCATGAGCCACTGCACCCGGCCAACCTAGATGCTTTCTACTCCTCTATTTCCAGTTGGAGGCAGAGTTACAATTCATAGTCCTAGCCCACTCTCCTCTCTCCTCCACCCAGATCCTGTGCCTCCACCTCCTCCCAGCTTAGCTAACTCCTGCTGGACCACGAACCACTGCCACTTCCTAAGGAAAATCTTGCTATACACATCTACCCCCAAAGCAAGCCAGTCCCCCTTTTATAAGTTTCTGAAGTAACCCGTGCTTTTGTTGAAGCATTCTTCATATGATTAGTGTTGTTTTTTAATTTACATAATGTAAATTTATATTACATATTTTGTACATTCTATTTTCTGTAATATTTTATGCTATGTAATATTTTATATAAAGTATACTTTAGTTAACAATTTGTATAATTCTTTTAATGAATTACACATTGACTGTGAACTCTGTGAGGGTATAGGGACCAACTGATTTATTCATTGCTTTGTATCAGCACTGAGCCCAATGACATCACTCAAGTTTTGAACCATATTCTCTTTATAACATCACTTTAATTTTTCAGAGAAAATCTGTTCCTCAGCACAAGACTGACCCCCTTCTGGGTCTGCTATTGACTGCCTGCCTCATCAGGAATTCCCCTTTTGGGGATGCAGGCTGGGGGAGTTGTATGTTTTCTTTATTCAGCCTTCATGTCCCACAAAGCAGGGAAAAGATCTATGGTTGGATTTTGTGTTGTCTGAGGGATATCTACATTGCCTTGAAATCTGAGGCAGGGCATTTAAAATACAACTCCTTTGCGCAAACTGTAATCCCAGCACTTTGGGAGGCCGAGGCAGGCAGTTCACTTTGAGACCAGGAGTTGGAGGTCAGCTGGGGAAACATGGCGAAACTCCATCTCTACAAAAAAAAAAAAAAAAAAAACCCCAAAACCCAAAAAATCAGCCAGGCATGATGGTGTGCACCTATAGTCCCAGCTACTAGGGAGGCTGAAGTGAGAGGATCCCTTGAGCTCAGGAGGTCGAGGCTGCAGTGAGCTGTGATCACACCATATACTCCAACCTGGGCAACAGAGTGAAATCCTGTCTCAAAAAATAAAATACAGTACAGCTTCATTCATTGATCCTATTGAGATTTAAGAAAAGAATGGCCTAAGGAAGCTCACTTTTCTTATTTGTTCTTCCTCTCCGTTGCTTTGTTTGTTTGTTTGTTTGTGAGACAGTGTCTTGCTCTGTTGCCCAGGCTGGAGTGTGGTGGCGCAATCTCGGCTCACTCCTGTCTCTGCCTCCGGGTCCAAGGGATTCTCCTGCCTCAGCCTCCTGACTAGCTGGGATTATAGGCATCCACCACCACGCCCAGCTAATTTTTGTATTTTTAGTAGAGACGAGGTTTCACTGTGTTGGCTAGGCTGCGCCCACCTTGGCCTCCCAGATTCTGGGATTACCGGCATGAACCACCCAGCCTAGTCTCAGTTGCTTTTTTTCCCTTTCCCTCCCACCACCCTGGCTCCAGGTAGAGAGAGAATTGGGTCGTCTACATTTTAAAAACAAATTTTCTTTAGACATGGTATCAATAGTCTTTGATTTGGAACTGCAGCCATATGAAAGGGCCTTGTAAGGGGCCTTTGGACTTAGTCACACATTTGTTTTTTGAAGATGTTCCCAATGAAATTGGACCTTGTAAACTTTGTGCCTGATGATTTAAAGAACCCCCTTTTCACCTCTTCTCTAAGAAAGTGTTGACATTTTCCACAGATCTGCGTGTGTATCTTCTCTTTCCTTTAAGTCATTTCTGACTTTTAGCAGTCTTTTTTAACTCCTCTCTTTTTGCTCAAAGCCAGAGTACCTGGAGGCCATCCCTTTTGAGAACAGGTGGTGCCAACATGGAACTCCTTGGGGAAGTTGGACAGGGAGGGAAAATAAATAAATCTCACCTGACACTCCCAGCAGGCCGGAAGAGCTTGTCTCAGAGAGCTGCAACGAGTGTCTCAGGAGGAAATGTCGGCAGAGAGTCAGGGTGTGAAGTGTTAACAACAGCAAGAACCCTGTGGTTGAGTGGTGCTCTGTCCTTGGCAGTGCAGTGTCCTGGACCTCCCCTGGAACCTATTTTAAGCCCGTTAAGCATCTGGTGAATTGTGTATCTCAAGTCCTGAACCGGGACTGCTGCCACTCGCATTAAAGCTCCAATCTGCATGGAAAAGGAGTGTGGTTTGCACCCCAGCCTGGGGAGCTAGAACAAGTTGGGATGCCCCTGTATCTGTGAAAAGGATCTGTGACTCTCAAGGGAACAGTGCCACAAGGGAAAAGTCTTACCAAGGTTTCCTCCCTACCTCACCCAGAGGTTTGAGGAACTCCTCTGTTCAAATGCTGTTGTTTCTGTCCGCTTCCAGATTCTTCCAGATCACACTCTTCCTGGTGTGAAGTTCAAGAAATAATTTTTCTCGGTGTTTGTTTTTCCACGCAGCCCCTGGCTTTGATTTTGCTTTTGGATGCTTTCCGTTTTCTCTAAATAGGAGGGTTCCAAGTCTAGTGTGTGCCGTCTGCCTCCTATTTCCTGCTGAGAACACTTGGTAATGAAGTGAGTTCCTAGTACTCTAAAACACGTTTGTGGCTCAAAAGCCCATACCTGCTCGTACCTCTGAAGTTAGGCCAGACAAGAGCAGAGGCCCCAGCTATTCATGCTGTGGGCATTTTCTCCCAGAGCTGGAGTTTTATGTCTGCACAGACCTTCTCTTAACATTTCAAAACCATCACAATATTGACTGACTAATGGCATTATAGTATGTTTAAACATTTAATATTACCACGACCGAGCTTTTGAAACTCCTGCCTCAGGAAAGGGAAAACCTCAATTTTTTCCTTTTAAAGGAGGCAGATGAGCCAAAAGGAAGGGCTTTTGCCCAAATA
This sequence comes from Macaca mulatta, assembly GCF_049350105.2. Taxonomy (NCBI): domain Eukaryota; kingdom Metazoa; phylum Chordata; class Mammalia; order Primates; family Cercopithecidae; genus Macaca; species Macaca mulatta. The sequence goes on from NC_133411.1 coordinate 33,336,940, forward strand.
CTTGTGACAAATGGAGGGAAGATAAGAAAGCAGCTGTTCTGACCTGTAGGCCAGAACAGGGTAGATGCTGGGAGAGGCGGGGGCTGTGCACGCACACACATGTATCTGATTTATTCGTGGCAGTTGCTTGTGTTTGTGGGAGCAGCCTAGCCTGCATGTTTTACAGAATATTTGGGGCCAGCTGATCCCGCAGCCTCGCTGGGATGGGCAGCCTCCCAGGCTCCACCTTGAGTCTTGGGGCAGTTCCAGGACCTCTGGGATCATCCTCGGAGTTCAGGTCAGGCCAGAAGGCGTTCAGTTGCCCTGGGAGTTGAGAGTCAGACTCTGGCTGATGGACCGGGAAGCAAAACGAAAGTCCAACATTGGTCTGTATTTTGAAAAACATCTGTCTCATCTCTCTCTGGCAGAAGAGCGTGGCTTGCAATTAGCCCCACTCTATGCTTAGGGTCTACACTAGCTCAATCCTCCAAAGTCCAGCACCCAGGCACGCCCACATACACCCCCATCCTTCTCAGTGCCATGACTTAGGCCCACCCAACCCTCACAATAACTCTTTGCCTCAAGGGGCCACCAGGGGTTCTGCCTCTAAGGTACATTTGCCCCAGCTTTCCAGCCCTCGAGTTTTAGAGTCCATTTCTGACTCTCTGCCTGTTCATATGAACTTGATTTTTCCAGAGATCCTTTTTTTTCCAGACATGGCTACAATTCCTTTTGTCCCATTCCTAACACAGAATCTGTTTGGACCCACCCCCCTGTGTGAGTTCACCTTTCAGGGCTTCCAGCCTGGACAGTCACAGCAGACAAGTTTAACTAGTTGACCTATGATTACTCAGAACGTTTCTGATCGAGAAACGAACTTACGGTAATTGGTATTTACTGTGTGGCAGGTGGGAAACCCGCCATCTGAGTCCATTATCCCATTGAAGCCTCCTGTAGGTAGATGAGCCTGAGGGACTCATCTCTGAAATTGCATGGCTTGCCCAAGGGCCCAAATGGCAGTGCTGAGACCTGAACAAAGGATAATCTTGCACCAGATAGTTAATATTCAGATGAATTTGGACAAAGCTCTTTAGGTATTCGGGACAGAGAGTCCCAACTGGAAGGGGCCCTTTTTTTTGTTGTTTTTTTTCCCCCACTGCCAGCCCACAGATTGAACAGAAATTTTCGTGGATGCCTTTCATCCAACCTGGCTTCCCAAATATGCCTCCACCATCTTCTTTTACATCCAGATTAGCTGAGTCCTGTCCATTCCTGATCAGTCTGTTTTGACGACTGTTACTTCCCACCATCTCCTTTTTGAGAAATATTTGGTTGATACAACACTAATTGCCGTTTTTGCTTTTTTTTTTTTTTTTTTTTTTTTTTGTGAGGTGGAGTCTTGCTCTGTCACCCAGTCTGGAGTGCAGTGGCCCGATCTCCGCTCACTGCAAGCTCCGCCTCCCGGGTTCACGCCATTCTCCTGCCTCAGCCTCCCCAGTAGCTGGTACTACAGGCACCCGCCACCGCGCCCGGCTAGTTTTTTGTATTTGTAGTAGAGACGGGGTTTCACCATGTTAGCCAGGATGGTCTGGATCTCCTGACCTCGTGATCCGCCCGCCTCAGCCTCCCGAAGTGCTGGGATTACAGGCGTGAGCCACCGTGCCCGGCCGGTTTTTGCCCTTTTAATGGCACCAACCCAATACTGATAGGGCTCGGATGAGTGGAGGAACACCAGGTTCTTCCTCTCCAGTCAAATTAGATAAAAAGACACGGACACACGTGGAGTGGTTTTAAGGCGTGGCGGAGAGTTTAATAAGAAAAGGCAGAAGAGGCTCCCTCATACGGGGTGGGGGGCGGGGAGCTCCAAAGCCAAAGGAGGAGACCCCCAAGTGGGGTGGAAACCAGCTAGGTATATGTAGAGGCTGGAGGAGGCAGTGTCTGATTTGCATAGGACACGGGATTGGTTTGACCAGACGTGTCATTTACCTAACCTGCAAAAACTCTAGCCCTCCCACCCTATCCTTTTAATATGCAAATACAGGGCACCATGATGTTCTACACACGTGGGGATATGTGGGGGTGGCCATGTTGCCAGGCACATATGGAGGAAGGGCAAGAAGACAACAGTGAGAATGGCCATGTTTGGGTGGACCCAGTTTCTAATGGCCTGTATTTGCATACCAAAGGTTGCCGGCTGTAAGAGCTGGGGCTTTTCTGGAGCTGCTTTAAAAATGGAAACTTTGGCCAGGCACAGTGGCTCACCCCTGTAATCCTAGCACTTTGGGAGGCCAGGGGGATCACCTGAGGTCAGGAGTTCAAGACCAGCCTGACCAACATGTCGAAACCCCATCTCTACTAAAAAATACAAAAAATGAGCCAGGCATGGTGGCACACACACCTATAATCCCAGCTACTCGGGAGACTGAGGCAGGAGAATCACTTGAACCCAGGAGGCAGGCAGAGGTTGCAGTGAGCCTGGATCGTGCCATTGCACTCCAGCCTGGGCAAGAGTGAAACTCCGTCTCCAAAAAAAAAAAACACTTAAAATGCAATCCTTTAGCAAGTTAAAAGTTAAAGTGGGACAAGTCCTCCTTGGGTTGTTTGAAGCTGCAACCCTTTTCCTTATCCAAACCTGGTCCTGATGAGCAGCATTAGGATGCGACTTTGCCACAAGGAATCCTAAGGTCATGGTAAGGGTTTTTTGGGGAATCAGACAGAGGCAGAGTTGAATCCCAGCTCTACCGTTTTCAGCTTTCTGACCTTGGGCAAGTTAATCTCTTTAAACCTCAGTTTTCTTACCTTTAAAAGACAGATTATAAATTCTACCTTGGTAGGGTTGTTTTAGATTGAAATGAGCTGATGTGTGTGTGCAGTTAACACAGTACACAGACTATAGTTACTATAGTTAATATTGGACCTCCCCCCCTGTGTCTTTTATAAAACCCACATTAGTTTTTGGAACTTCTAAAATAAACATATCATTAAAAGCAAGCTTTGCATTTTCATCATTTGTGTTTGTGCATCCAACAATTTAGGGTTTCCTTAATGCTTCACTTACTATTATTTTTAAATTAAATCCCAGTAGATAAATTCAAATGCCTGTGCATTTTCCTGTCTGAATATAACTAAGAACCAGGGGTCGCAGAGAGATTGAACCCATCACAGTTCCAGCTGTCAACAGACCCATGAAGAGTGCACTGATCAGAATCCAAGACTTAAAAGTTGGTCTGTCAACATCCATAAAGACATGGCTCATCCGTTTTTTTAGGCCAGCGTTCTGTTGGTTTAGTTTTCTTGTAATCAAAAGTCCTATAAACCAAGAGGAAAAATTCGAAAGGATCGTGAAGACAGACGAACAACAGGGAAAATATCCAAGAAGCTTGGCTTCTAAGGACTGTGTCCTTTGCTTGGGGTGGAAAGTCACAGAACTTAGCAAGCCAGTCTGCATGAGCCATCATAGATTAGGGGACTTGCCGGCCCAGCCAGCCTGCCTGCCTGCCACAGAGCCTCTGAAAAGAAAGAGAAAATCAGATCTTCAAAAATGCTCCATCCACTGCAGAGAAGAGATTCAGGAGAACAGTGCGTGACCTTAGCCAGAACATGTTGATGGGGATAGTCATTTTTGCAATTTCTTGAATATCTTTTCTCTGCTGGTTTCAAAACTGTGAAATAAATTCAGAAAAGAAGCCCACTATTTTGATGGAAGCTGTTTTGACATAAATGAAACCAGGCTTGGCACAAGGTGGAGGCGGGCTCTGGCCCAGGCAATGGAGCGGACGCTGGCAATTGAGGCAAGCTGGGGAAATTGTTTCAAGATGGAGCTGGATCCACTTGAAAGCGGAGGGAACTGGAGGGTACAGACATGCCATCAATGTTTGAATTTGTGTGTGAGGAGGATCAAATGCCTTCTGAGATACATGGACCCACGGGAATCTCCCTTCTTTTAGAGTCACCTCTGAGGAAGGTAAGGAGAGTGGCCGCCTTTTGGATGCTGTACTATGCGGGTTTGAGGATTACTTACTGGCTGGTTGTGACCTGTTGGATTTGGCTGGTTTGGAGAAAGGCAGAAACAGCAAATGTGCCAGCAGCTCTCACAGTGGAGGAATACGGGAGATGTGGCAGGGGCAGTGTGCAACTCAGCCCTTAGATCATCTTTGACACACTTTTCAGGGTGTGGTGGCCTTGAGGTTAGAAGATACATCAGACATAATCTCTGAGACGCGGTCTGCCTTCAGTTATCCCTGGGCGTTGATAGTAGCCTCTTCCAAGGCAAAGCTAAGGGCACTGCTATGTGTAGGAAAGCACAGAAATTGCCACAGGCAATGCACCTGGCAGGGCTGAAGATTTAGTGAGGAGGATGCCCTGGATTTTCTGTTTTTCAGCCCTGGCCAATCTTCAGCTCTGAAGGACAAGTCACAGCAAAGCCCCCTGTGATATGAAATACATGTTTTTGGCTGGTCCAGGGAGCAGGGCACAGGGGAGGTTTGGAAGCTTATTAGCACATGAGCCAGGCAAAGAAAGTAGAGAAGAGATTTGGACACGAATACATAGAGAAAGTAAATAAAATGCAGTTGATATGATTGCATGGTAACATGAATATATTAGCATATACAACTGCTATAGACTGAATGTTCTCTCCACCCAGAATCCACATGTTGAAATCTAATCCCCCATGTGAAAGTATTTAGAGGTGAGGCCTTGGGGAAGTGATTAGATCATGAGGGTGGTGCCTTCGTGAATGGGATTAGTACACTTACAAAAGAGACTCCAGTTCGTGACCAGCCTGGCCAACATGGTGAAACACCATCTCTACTAAAAATACGAAAATTAGCCAGGCATGGTGGTGCGTGTCTGTAATCCCGTCTACTCTGGTTGAGGTGGAAGAATGGCTTGAACCCGGGAGGCAGAGGTTGCAGTGAGCTGAGATTGCACCACTGCACTCCAGCCTAGGTGACAGGGTGAGACTCTGCCTCAAAAATAAAAAACAAGCCCGGTGCGGTGGCTCACGCCTGTAATCCCAGCACTTTGGGAGGCCAAGGTGGGCAGATCACCTGAGGTTGGGAGTTCGAGACCAGCCTGACCAACATGGAGAAACCCCATCTCTACTGAAAATACAAAATTAGCCAGGCGTGGTGGCACATGCCTGTAATCCCAGCTACTAGGGAGGCTGAGGCAGGAAAATTGCTTGAACCCAGGAGGCGGAGGTTGGGGTAAGCTGACATTGCGCCGTTGCACTCTAACCCAGGCAACAAGAGGGAAACTCTGTCTCAAAAAACAAAACAAAAAAACGAGACTCCAGAGAGCACCTTTACTTCATCCACCATATGAAGACAAAACACGAAGGCACCATCAGTGAACTGGGAAGTGGCCCTCGCCAGACATCAAGTCTGCTGCACCTTGATCTTGGACTTCCAGCCTCCGGAACTGTGAGAAATAAATTTCCTTTGTTTATAAGCCACCCAGTCTACGGTAATTTGTTATAGCAGCCTGGATAGATAAAAACGAAAACATATCGTACACTATTACTGTAGCAGTATTTAGAACTTCTGTTAATGAGGAAAGACTTGGTTGCATGATGACAAAGTAGAGTTGGTTTGTGACGTTGGAACGGTGGGAATAATGTGGAGAGGATGCTTTCTCCACTGAAATGGGGTCACATGAGCAAGCTTTGGAGGTGGAAGGGGCCACCAGGGGATTCATGGCCTAAACTAGATGGAATGTTAGATACTCACTGGACTGATGTGAGGGGAAAGGATGTGTGAGATCTAGCAGGACTATGAGATCTGTCTCTTTAGGGTAATGGAGCATGTTAGGAAAGTAAGAAAGATACCACCAAAAGGACATGTTCACCCAGGCATGATGGCTCATGCCTGTAATCTCAGCGCTTTGGGAGGCCGAGTTGGGCAGATCGCTTGAGCTCAGGAGTTCGAGACCAGCCTGGGAAACATGGTGAAACCCTGTCTCTACCAAAAATACAAAAAATTAGCCTGGCATAGTGGTGCACACCTGTAGTGTAGTCCCAGTTAGGAGGCTGAGGTGGGAGAATGGCTTGAGCCTGGGAGGCGGAGCTTGCAGTGAGCTGAGATTACACCACTACACTCCAGGCTGGGTGACAGAGCAAGGCCCCCTCTCAACAAAAAAAAAAAGAAAAAAAAAAAGGACATGCTCTCACAAATTGAGATTTTTGTAGGGGTTAAATGGCTCAAGAAAAGGTAGACCTCTAGAGAAAGAAAGTGGTGGCTAGGATTGGAATGGGCATTAACTGTGAAGTGGGCATGAGGGATCTTTATTAGAGTGATGAAAATGTCCTAAACTGATTTATGGTGATGGTCACACAGCTCAGTAAATTTCCTAAAAATCATTGAATTATACATTCGAAACAGATGAATTATATATGTTAGATGTTAGATATGCCTCAGTAAAGTCATCTTTTAAAGAGCCTTTTTTTTTTTTTTTTTTTTGAGACGGAGTCTTGCTCTGTCGCCCAGGCTGGAGTGCAGTGGCCGGATCTCAGCTCACTGCAAGCTCCACCTCCCGGGTTTACGCCATTCTCCTGCCTCAGCCTCCCATGTAGCTGGGACTACAGGCGCCCACCACCACGCCCGGCTAATTTTTGTATTTTTTTAGTAGAGACGGGGTTTCACCGTGTTAGCCAGGATGGTCTCGATCTCCTGACCTCGTGATCCGCCTGTCTCGGCTTCCCAAAGTGCTGGGATTACAGGCGTGAGCCACCGCGCCCAGCCTTTTTTTTTTTTTTTTTAATGGATCTTTTCATGGACCAGCATTTGTTGTGGTGCCACTGTGCTGGTGCATGAAGGTACAGAGACTAAAGAGTTTTACAAAGGGCAAAAATAGGCAATTCTCAAGATACATGACTACTAAGAATTTTGACCTCAGTAGTCATCACTGACTTGTGGATTTGAAGTAAAGTGAGGTAACTTTTGATTATTAGACTGGCAAGGATTATCAAGAGTGACAAGAGTGACAAGATGATAAACAGTCACAAGAGCACAGTGGCTCACGCTGGTTATCCCAGCACTTTGGGAGGCTGAGGTGAGTGGGTCACTTGAGGTCAGGAATTCGAGACCAGCCTGGCCAACATGAAGAAACCTTGTCTACTAAAAATATAAAAATTAACCGGGCGTGATGGCGGGCGCCTGTAATCCCAGCTACTCGGGAGGCTGAGGCAGGAGCATCGCTTGAACCTGGGAAGTGGAGGATGCAGTGAGCCAACATGGCACCACGGCCCTCCAGCCTGGGTGACAGAGCAAGATTCCACCTCAAAAATAATTAATTAAAAAAAAAGAGTGACAATATTCAGGAACACATGGGTTCTCTAAGACACCACTGATGGGATTCTGAATTGTCACCCTCTTGCTAAAGGAAAGATTGACAGTACATATGAAAGAATTTGAATGTGCCTATGACCCAATAAGACCTTTGACCTAGGAAATCCCCCTAAAGGTATTTATCTTCAGGAGACTTCACCATCAACATGCTGACACTTCCCACACTTTTATCTCCAGACGAGTCTGCTGCCCCCAAATCCGGATTCAGATATCCGCTGCCTCACAACTACCACATGAGCATCTCAAACTCAAGGTGTCCAGAACTTCTGAACAGATTTATGCATTCAGAATAGGTCAGATAGACCCTTCCCAGAAAGCTGCTCTACAGCCTCAGGTGATGACTGCTCACTCCATCCTTTCAGGTGCTCCGATACCTAGACACCACCTGTCTCAGTCCATTCATGCTGCTATAACAAAAATACCACAGATTGGGTGATTTATAAAAACAGAAACTTGTTTCTCACAGTTCTGGAGGCTGGGAAGCCCAGGATCAAGGCACTAGCAAGCTTGGTGTCTAGTAAGGGTGTGGTCTCTGCTTCCAAGATGGCACCTTGTTGCTGCATCCTCCAGAGGAGATAAACGCTGTGTCCTCTTATAGTAGAAAGAATGGAAGAACAGAAGAGGCCTTGCTTGTTCCTCCGGTCCTTTTATTAGGTAGCTAATCCCATTCATGAGGCCTCTGGCCCCATGATATAATTACATCCTAAATACCTCACCTCTTAATGCTATCACATTGGGATTTAAGTTCCAACGCTGGGATTTTGGAGGGACACATACACTAAAACCATAGTACTGTCTCGACTCCACATCCCATATCCAATCAAAAAGCAAAAGCTGTTGTCTCCACTTTCATCATTGATGATGATTCTGGCCATTTCATACCACTTTCACTGCCGTTCTACAGTGAGCCACCTTTTCTCTCGCTGGAATTCCTGTAGATGTTATTCTCTCTAGTCTCTCTGCTTCTAACCTTGCCCAATCATAGTCTGTTCTCAACACAGAAACAAAGGGGTCGTGTTAAAACGTAATGCATTTCACATTATTCCTCTGCTCAAAACTCAGTAGCTCCCCAATTTGCGCAAAAGTCTTTAACAACAGCCTACTACAAGTCCTTGCATAAATGGGTCTCTGTTACCTCTCCTAACTTACCTCCTATTACTCCTCACTCACTACTTTGCAGCTACAAAGGCCTCCTTGCTGTTTGTCCAACACAGCGGGTATGATTCCAGTTGACCACTTCTGCGCTGGCTGTTCTCTCTGTCTGGAACACTCTTCTCCCAGGTAGCTGCACTGCCAACTCTTTGACTTCTTCAAGTCTTTTTTCAATGTATTCTTCCCAGTGGGGCTACTCTAACTGCAGAATTTAATATTTCAACCTGACTTCCAACCCTTGGCATGCTGGAACCTTTGTAGCCTGTTGAATGTTTTATTTAGGGCTTCACTCCCATTGCCCAGGCTGGAGTGCAATGGCGCGATCTTGGTTCACTGCAGCCTCTGCCTCCCAGGATCAAGCGATTCTCCAGCCTCAGCTTCCCAAGTAGCTGGGAGCAGAGGTGCACACCACTGCACCTGCCTAATTTTTGTATTTTTTATGGAGATGGGGGTCTCACCATGTTGCCCAAGCTGATCTTGAACTCCTGAGCTCAAATGATCCACCCGCCTCAGTCTCCCAAAGTGCTGGGATTACAGATGTGAGCCACAGCACCCGGCCTTTTCAGTGTTTTCTATTTCTTATATCCCATCTCACTTTGTAACACACCTTATAGTTGGATGCTTACTTTAATAGGTGTATTGTTGGTCTGTTTGCCCCCACTAGATTGTAAACTCCACAAAGACAGGAATCTTGGTTCACTTCTGTGTCCCCGAATGCCTAGAACAGTGCCTAGCTTGTAGCAGGTATTCAATAACTATTTGAATGAATAATGAGTGAGTGAATTTGTAATGAACAACTAGTAATTTTTATGACCAGAAAAGATAGCATTATGTCAAGAGGAAAAAAAGAGAAATGAGTTCCTACGTACGTGTTCTGATGCTCCTCACTTCCCTGATGAGGTGAGACTGACTCAGTCATGTACAGCAAAGTCTGACTTTCCCAGCACTCCCTGTCGTACCACCCCTCCGGGAAAATGTGGCCAACCTCATCAAGATAAGTTGTGTGGGCCGGGCGCGGTGGCTCAAGCCTGTAATCCCAGCACTTTGGGAGGCCGAGACGGGCGGATCACGAGGCCAGGAGATCGAGAGACGATCCCGGCTAACACGGTGAAACCCCGTCTCTACTAAAAAATACAAAAAAACTAGCCGGGCGAGGTGGCGGGCGCCTGTAGTCCCAGCTATTCGGGAGGCTGAGGCAGGAGAACGGCGTAAACCTGGGAGGCGGAGCTTGCAGTGAGCTGAGATCCGGCCACTGCACTCCAGCCTGGGTGACAGAGCAAGACTCCGTCTCAAAAAGATAAGTTGTGTGGTAGAGCTGTGTGGCTAGAGTTCTAATTTGATGGTGTATAGACTGCAGGTAAATCTTAGAGAATTATAAGAAACCTTGATCCACTCACAATAATTTAATAAAGAAATGCAATCACTGGCAAATACAAGCCTAGAGATTCTCTCTTTAGGGCCAGTATCTCTAAAGTACGTTTTATAAAATCAGTTCATATCGTTGATCAAGCATTTTCTGCTTCATTTAGCTTCCGAGTTCTTATTTCCAACAGGTGTATGGGTGCTGTAAAAAGCTTTTATTGATTCATGCGGAAAGGAGATACATGAAAACCTTTGAGGAAACCAAATCTTCGTGTAAACTTACATGATAGAAAGACCACACTGTTATTCCCTTCCTGTGAGGCTTTGTTGGAGTTGAAATGTGCAGTGCATCCTATGGTGGAGTCACTTTGTTGCAAGAGTTGTGAATTTAACTCCTTCGTGATAGTTTGAGATGCGAACTTTCAAGATCAATATGAAAGTCGGTGATACTTTGTTGCATAGAGGTCAAAGTATTTTTTTTCATTGATCGTATCATTTAGCTGCTTTTTATCTGGTGTTTTCTGTAGTTCTCCCTCTTTGTACTCCTTAAATCTAGGAGCTCATAGCAGTGAACAAAAAAAGAACTAACTCTGCTTCAGCACAGAGGGACAGTGCAGCTAACGGTCCAATGAGTGCAAGAAGTAGAATTTCACCAGGGAAAGGTGGAGGATGGACACTTAATGCTGATTGACACAAATGGAACTGCTGCCTTAGAAGCTGGTATCCTGAATTTAATTAGTGTTATGCAACCATAGAGTAAAATATCTATCTCTTTCTTACTCCTCTTAATATAATCCTACCTTTGTTCCGTCTTAAAGAGAAATTTATTTTCAGCTGGATTCAGTGGCTCATGCCTGTAATCCCAGAACTTTGGGAGGCTGAGGCAGGAGAATCACTTGAGGCTAGGAGTTTGAGACCAGCCTGGGCAACATAGCAAGACCCCATTTCTATTACATAAAAATTAAAATAGCTGGGATTGGTGGCCTGCGCCACTTGGCAGGCTGAGGCAGGAGGATCACTTGAACCCAAGAGTTCAAGGCTGCAGTGAGGTTTGTTTCGTTTCATTTTGTTTTGAGACGCAGTCTCACTCGGTCACCCAGGCTAGAATGTAGTGGTGCCATTTTGGCTCACTGCAACCTCCACTTCCCGATTCAAGCAATTCTCCTGCTTCAGCCTCCTGAGTAGCTGGGATTACAGGTACCTACCACCACACCCAGCTAATTTTTGTATTTTTAGTAGAGATGGGGTTTCACTATGTTGGCCAGGCTGGTTTCTAACTCCCGACCTCAGGTGATATGCCCACCTTGGCCTCCAAAAGTGCTGGGATTACAGGCGTGAGCCACTGCACCCGGCTGGCTGCAGTCAGTTATGCTTGCAGCACTGCATTTCAGGCTGGGTTACAGAGTGAGATTTTGTCTCACAAAAAAAAAAAAAAGAAAAATTTATTTTCAATATTGGTTTGATTTTTAAGATGCATATTGGTTTATATTAATTATTGGTATCAAGAATAAAATGTCATTGAGCTCCTTTTATAGGCTTAATGTTGGGGAAAAGACTAATTATAAACTGACTTATTTTGTGTATTTTCCCATTATACGTCAAGAACTGTGATTTTACTAGTAAGCTACCAAGCTAACGCACCAGGGTTTTATGGATGTTGGCAGAAGACAGACTCCGGGCTCAAAGATGAAAAACATTCATTACTGACTGAAATAGCAGTATCCAGAGTATCAGCATATTTGCACTGGCTCCCCAAGCCCCAGTTCCTTCAGGGCAATATGGATCTCTGTCCTGGTGGATAGTTGAGTGTGACTTAAATTCCACTGCTAAACTATGTGGTGCCTGGGTGTGGTGGCTCACACCCGTAATGCCAGCACTTTGGGAGACCAAGGCAGGAGGACTGCTTGAGCCTGGGAGGTCGAGGCTGCAGTGAGCCATGATCATGCTATGGCATTCCAGAGACACAGTGAGACCCTGTCTCAGAAACAAACAATAAACTGTGTAATGGTAACAAGTTTTGGTAGTTGATAATCTGAATGGGGTGTGAATGACTGATAATGTATCATTGGTCAGAAAAAAAAAAATCTCAAATATTTACCCTAATTATTTCTTCACTCAACATGTGTCTTCCAATCTAAATTTTGTGATAAAAATAATTAAATGGGCCGGACGCGGTGGCTCAAGCCTGTAATCCCAGCACTTTGGGAGGCCGAGACGGGCAGATCACGAGGTCAGGAGATCGAGACCATCCTGGCTAACACAGTGAAACCCCGTCTCTACTAAAAAAAGACAAAAAAAACTAGCTGGGCGAGGTGGCAGGCGCCTGTAGTCCCAGCTACTACTTGGGAGGCTGAGGCAGGAGAATGGCGTAAACCCAGGAGGCGGAGCTTGCAGTGAGCTGAGATCTGGCCACTGCACTCCAGCCTGGGCAACAGAGTGAGACTCCATCTCAAAAACAACAACAACAATTAAATGTACACGTTTTGTAATGAAGAAGACATTTTTGTTTATTTGTGTTCTGTATTAGTTTTTCACGCTGCTAATAGAGACACACCCAAGACTGGGTGATTTATAGAGGAAAGAGATTTAATGGGCTCACCGTTCCATGTGGCTGGGGAGGCCTCACAATCATGGCAGAAGGCGAATGAGGAGCAAAGTCACATCTTACATGGCAGCAGGCAAGAGAGCATGTGCAGGGGAATTCCCCTTTATAAAACCATTGGATCTCTTTTTTGTGTGTGTTTTTTTTTTTTTTTTTTGAGACGGAGTGTTGCTCTGTCACCCAGGCTGGAGTGCAGTGGCCGGATCTCAGCTCACTGCAAGCTCCGCCTCCCGGGTTTACGCCGTTCTCCTGCCTCAGCCTCCCGAGTAGCTGGGACTACAGGCGCCGCCACCTCGCCCGGCTAGTTTTTTTGTATTTTTTAGTAGAGACGGGGTTTCACCGTGTTAGCCAGGATCGTCTCTCGATCTCCTGGCCTCGTGATCCGCCCGTCTCGGCCTCCCAAAGTGCTGGGATTACAGGCTTGAGCCACCGCGCCCGGCCACCATTGGATCTCTTGAGACTTGTTCACTATCATGAGAACAGCACGGGAAACACCTACTGCTGTGATTCAGTTACCTCCCACCAGGTCCCTCCCATGACATGTGCAATTATGGGAGCTACAATTCAAGATGAGATTTGGGTGGGCACCCAGCCAAACCATATCATATTCCCTGCTCTAGATTCCAGATAAGGGAGAGGAGGGAAGTGGTGCTCAGCCCCAGCCATTTATGCTGAGTAGAGGAGGTGAGAAGTAGTAGAAAGTGGCTTCCTCAGTCTGTTCCTTCAGTGAGCAGTTGAAATGCACTGTTCTAGTCACATCTACTCCTAGGCCTAGACTCTGACCTGTTTTCAAAGCCTCATGTACCTAAGCCCTGTCTGTCTGCCTCCATCTGAACAAGGCGCTCTCTCTCTCCCTTTCTGTACTAGCAAAGAAGTCGATTATCTTCAGGGAAGGTATTATAAGCACACCGAAGGTATCGGTCACTTTTTTTTTTTTTTTTTTTTTTTGAGACAAGGTCTTACTCTGTCACCTAGGGCGGAGTGCGGTGGCACAATCATGGCTAACTGCAGCCTCAATCTCCTAGGCTCAAGCGATCTTCCCGCGTCAGGCTCTCAAGTAGCTGGGACTACAGGTGTGCATCACTACACCTGTTTATTTTTCGTAGAGATGGAGTCTCACTGTGCTGCTCAGGCTAGGATGTCAGTCACTCTTACTAGACAATATTCAGCCAAAAAAATTCCAGCTTGAGTCCCCTAAGGACAATTTGATTCTGTCTAGGGAGGCTTGTGGAATGTAGTGGGCAACACCCGAGAGAGTGCCCTTGGCAACCTGGGTCCCATCCCTCTTATGGGACTGTCCAAACTTGCCCCCGTTTCTCAGCCAAGACTTCCCTGAGAAATTAATCTATATAGATTTAACACTTCCTCTCAACCAGTTGTTCTCTGGGAACCTGTAGATTTACAGCATCAGACAGTTCTCTAATTAGGCTTAGCAGGTTTTCAAAAGACCGCAAACAGCTTTGTAGCCTCCCATTACTTCTTAGGGGAGGGAAAATCCTGGGCACGAACAATTAATGGCTCTCTGTCCATCCTGTGTGTCCAGCAAGGTGACTATTAGCAGCTAGTACCGTCCTATAAACTCAGATCCTGTAGTAATAACTCATCTGTAAACATCCCCTTATGGTTGTTTATTCTCCTGTTGTCTGTGTAGGGACCTGACATACTCCAATGAAATAAGAGTGCCTGCTTCGGTGAAAAGTCTTCAGAATTCTCTTGCGTTTATGGCATTGTAGTATAAGCCAGTGCCCAGTGGTGGTGATACAAGTTTCCTTCCTTCCCTTCCTTCCTTTTTTTTTTTTTTTTTTTTTGACAGAGTCTCACTCGGTTGCCCAGGCCAGAGTGCCCTGGTGCCATCTCGGCTCACTGCAACCTCCGACTCCCGGGTTCAAGCGATTATCCTGCCTCAGCCTCCTGAGTAGCTGGGATTACAGACACACGCCACTACGCCAGGCTAATTTTTGTATTTTTAGTAGAGACGGGGTTTCAGCATGTTGGTCAGGCTGGTCTCAAACTCCTGACCTCATGATCCACCCGCCTTGGCCTCCCAAAGTGCTGGAATTACAGGCGTGAGCCAATGCGCTTGGCCAATATATATATATTTTTAAAGTAGAGACTGCTTCCTGCCATGTTGCCCAGGCTGGTTTTGAACGCCTGGGCTCAAGCGACCCTTCTACCATGGCCTCCAAAAGCTCTGGGATTACAGGTGTGAGCCACAGCATCTGGCCCCAGGTTACTTTGAATTGCACATATAGACACCCATGGTTCAGCTTGGCAGCACCTGCCATGGGTTCATACGGTGTGCCAGGCATCAATAATCGATGGCTGAACACCCAAGATGATTTTCAGAGGTACCTGGAAATTGTTTTTTTCCAAAGGTTTTGGCAAAACAGTCAAATATCAAAACTATACAGCTGTCTCAAGCCCTCTTTTAATAGAATCCAGGCACAGATAAATAAATTATGTCTTCAGCCTTCTGACGTCTCCCTGTATTTGCCCCTCTCATCTATTTTCTTGTCTTTATTGGTCTTTGAACTCCAGGCAGCTTTATTCCTCTGTCTTTTCTAAGCCCCCACCCTCACCCGCCAACCTCTTCCCAGGACTCCCAACCTTGGATAGCCCAGACTCCAGAATTATGATAGAGCATCAAGGAACAGAGGAGTTGCTCAAAACTTTCTTTCAGATAAGGCACCTTTTGCAGGAAAAGGAGGAGGAAGTGATGTGTCCAGAAGAGGTCTGGTGAGGTAAAGAGCTACAACTGGCCAGACGCAGTGGCTCACTCCTATAATCCCAGGACTTTGGGAGACTGAGGTGGGCAGATCACTTGAGGCCAGGAGTTCGAGACCAGCCTGGCCAACATGGCAAAACTCCATCTCTACTAAAAATACAAAAAATTAGGCATGGTGGTGTGCACCTGTAAGCTACGTGGGAGGCTGAGGCAGGAGAATCACTTGAAACTGGGAGGCGGAGGCTGCAGTGAGCTGAGATCACACCATTGCACTCCATCCTGGGCAACGGAGCGATACTGTGTCCCTCAGAACTACAATAGATTTCAAAGGGAAAGTTCTAGGCTAGAACTCAGAACGTCACTTCTGGATACCCTGGTCTTTCCATTTGTCTTAAAGTTATCCTGCAAAGGTCAAAGTCAAATAAATCTTAATTAATAATTTTGCACACCAAAGGAAAATTGCAAATTAAAAAAATATGTGAAGGAGGAAGTGTCTGAAAGACTAATCATACCTGTTTATGGAGAGGAAGCCTTCTATTTTTCTAGAGGACGTGATTATATTCCATTTCTTTCTCAAATACTGACTTCAGAGTTTAGTGTAATGATTTTAATGTTGGGTAAGAATCCTACTGAACAGAAAAAGGGACTTGAGTGTATGAATTAGTCAGAAGGGGCTGGAAAAGCTAGGTAAATCATTTAAATACCTATGGACAGAGAATGTGGAGGCCTCATGTTGAAGGTGGTTTAAAGAATTCTGGGCTGGGCGCGGTGGCTCACGCCTGTAATCCTAGCACTTTGGGAGGCCGAGGCAGGTGGATCATGAGGTCAGAAGATTGAGACCATCCTGGCTAACATGGTGAAACCCCATCTCTACTGAAAATACAAAAAATTAACCAGGCGTGGTGGTGGACGCCTGTAGTCCCAGCTACTCGGGAGGCTGAGGCAGGAGGATGGCGTGGACCCAGGAGGCAGAGCTTGCAGTGAGCTGAGATTGTACCACTGCACTCCAGCCTGGGCGACAGAGCGAGACTCCGTCTCAAAAAAAAAAAAAAAAAAAAAAAAAAAAGCATTCTGAGAAAAGTACCCCCTACTTAAAGTCTCTTTCTCACCAGCTTGCTGCAGCATCCATAATTCATTCGTTGTCCTTTGTCTGCAGGAAGACCTTAGAAAATTCAGTGTCCAGGAAGGAATAAAATAACCTGTCATACAGTTCCTTTAAGGTGACAGGGTCTTATTTATTGCCAGGAAGCTGGAGAGGACAGGGAGATGGTGCTGAACTCAAGATAAACTCCTCTTGGCTTTGTCATTTTGCCAAGAATGGACCCTGCAGTAGAAGTAAAATACTGTCTCAGTCACAGGCACCTTCCAAGGTTCTTGGAACTTCCATGAGAGTACAGGGGAGAAAGATGTTTAAGTTCCTATACTCTGAATCAATAGGCCAGCTTTTTTGATACTGAAAAGGTCTCTGCATACCACTCCTCGTGTTGTTTAGAGATTTAACATATTTAATAAAAAGTAGATTCCCAAAAAGCTATTTTAAATGAACTTTGTCTCTAAGCTAAATCTTTTTCAGGATGATCATAAATGTTTCGGAGGCCTAGGACAGCTTGGAGCTAAAATGAGTATTTCTGGCCAAGAGCAGTAGCTCACGCCTGTAATTCCAGCACTTTGGGAGCCTGAGGTGGGTGGATCACCTGAGGTCAGGAGTTCCAGACCAGCCTGGCCAACATGGTGAAACCCCATCTCTACTAAGATACAAATAAATTAGCCGAGCGTGGTGGTGGTCACCTGTAATCCTAGCTACTTGGGAGGGTGAGGTAGGAGAACCCCTTGAACCCAGGAGTTGGAGGTTGCAGTGAGCTGAGATCATGCCATTGCACTCCAGCCTGGGCAATAGAGTGGGACTCTGTCTCAAAAAAAAATATATATATATATATTTTTTTTCCAGGTTTATGTTTTGTGCTGTGTACCAGATCAGTACTGTTGGGATGGCTCACTCCTCTTATTCCCAGAATTCTTCCTGGGAAACTAGCGTTCACAATTATTAGAATGTGAAAACAAACAAGATGATCCATTTTAACACCCTCACTTTACAGATGAGGAAACTAAAGTGCAGGGTTGACAGTGACGTAAAGAGAATTGCACAGTGGGCAGAGGATGGGCTTTGGGATCAGGCAGGTTTGGATCTGCTGCTCAGCAGTGATGTGAACTTCGGCAAGCTGATTGATATTTCCAAGTTGCACTTTCATCTTCTGTTAAGACAGTTCTTGGGTAAATCGTGTCTATAAGGCACCTACTCAAACAATGAACTCAAAATTTGCCCATAATAATACTATTCACTATGAACTCAAAATTTGCCCAATAATGCTATGTTCACTGTTTTTTGAAAATTGAGACACAGTTCACATAACAGAAAATTCACCATTTTAAAGTGTACATTTCAGTGAGTTTTAGTGCTAGGTTGTGCAACCATCACCACTATCTAATTCCAGAACATTTCCTTCACCCCCCCAAAACCCTGGATCTATTAGCAGTGAGTCCCAATTCCCCTCTCCCCCAGCTCCTGGCAAGCACTAATCTTTCTGTCTCTCTGGATTTGCCTGTTCTGGACATGTCATATAATGGAATCATACAACATACAGCTTTTTGTGGGCTGATTTCTTTCACTTTGCATAATGTTTCCAGGTTTCACCCATGTTGTAGCATATAATTTATTCCTTTTTACTGACAAATAATATTCTGTTATATGGATATATCAACATTTGTTGATCTGTTCATCAGTGATGGAAGACCCAGCTATCAGGTGTCATGGAAAACAGTTGCCATTGTTTTAATGGTTAGGTCAAAGCCAGAATGAGGATTTGGGTGTCCCACTTTCAATCTGGTCTTGTGTTTATGCCCTGCACTCTTTTTCATGACATCTGAGCACGTGTATTTTAAATAGTAGCACACGTGTATTTTAAATTTTAAATACAGCCTAGCTACCTACTTTTAGGGTTTTATACCTTTCCGTGGATTTTTCCACTATGGAAAAAATGTTTACAATGCAAAGAAATGAAATCTATACATTATGGAAAAATTGTGCCGGGCACGGTGGCTCACACCTGTAATCCCAGCACTTTGGGAGGCTGAGGCAGGAAGATCACAAGGTCGAGAGATCAAGACCATCGTGGCCAACATGGTGAAACCCGTCTCTACTAAAAATACAAGAATTAACTGGGTGTGTTGGCACACGCCTATAGTCCCAGCTACTCGGGAGGCTGAGGCAGGAGACTCACTTGAACTCGGGAGGCAGAGGTCGCAGTGAGCCAACATCATGCCGCTGTACTCCAGCCTGGTGACAGAGTGAGACTCCGTCTCAAAAAAAAAAAAAAAAAAGAAAAAGAAAAATTGTGCTGAGAGACAGGTTTAATTTTTATTTTCAAGACTAGTGGATGGTGTTTTGTTTGTTTGTTTGTTTGAGATGGAGTCTTGCTCTAACACCCAGGCTGGAGTGCAGTGGCACAGTCTCAACTCACTGCAACCTCTGCCTTTTGGGTTCAAGTGATTCTCGTGCCTCAGTCTTCTGAGCAACTGAGACTACAGCCACGTACCACTGCACCTGGTTAACTTTTGTATTTTTAGTAGAGACAGGGTTTCACCATGTTGGCCAGGCTGGTCTGGAACTCCTGACCTCAGGTTATCCTCCTGCCGCAGCCTCCCAAAGTGCAAGGATTACAGGCATGAGCTACGGCACCCGGCCTTATGGATGGTCTTAATGCCTCTTTGTCCCTCTGTATTTCACAGGATGACCTGGCGTCTGTACAGTATCTTTTATCTGTCTGGTTTTAGACATGTATGGTTTCTAGCCTGGGATCAAAGAAGGATTTTATTGAGTTTGGTTCATGTTTGAGTCATGAGTGTCCCTTTGTTGTTGTTGTTCACTTTATTCCATAGCAAAAATTCAGAATTATTCTCTCCTTTAGTTAGACAGTCACTGTCATTCAATTAATGTGACCATTAGGTATGGGGAATATATATATGCCTTTGAACCAGAATTTAGTGCATTTCAAGCACATGTGGTCACCTCTCCTTCCCACTCCCTTGCCTGCTACCTCAGTGAAAGCTCACTATGAGATGAGAGGAGGCCTTTATGACCTGGCCTCCTTCCCATGTCATGTAATGACTGCCCCAGCTCTCAGGTCTGATTTCCCTGCTGACAAGATCACAGAAGGCACGTTAATGTCTATTTACCTGCAGTCATCATTTCTTCAGAGGCAGCGTTGCACGTAGCCCCAGGCTTTTACTGCGTGGGTGTATAAGATCCAGAAGCAGATCTGATTTGTGAAGGATTTGGTTGTTGACACTTGCTTAGGAACGAGTGATGTGTAGAATGTGGCAAAATTCCAGTGGGGAAGGTGTTTTCCTGGGTTCATCAGGGATTTGTGCTGCTTTATCTTAGGTAGCACAAG
Source organism: Macaca mulatta (assembly GCF_049350105.2). Classification (NCBI taxonomy): domain Eukaryota; kingdom Metazoa; phylum Chordata; class Mammalia; order Primates; family Cercopithecidae; genus Macaca; species Macaca mulatta. The sequence goes on from NC_133411.1 coordinate 33,356,560, forward strand.
TGGAGGGTCCAGCCCAGCCTGGTTTCCTGACTTTGTGCAAGGGTTTTCTTTGCCAAAGCTTTGATGATCCGGTCCTGAATACCCCTAATTACTCATTTCATTTGATGTTGTATTTTCTTATCGTTCTTTAAGATCTGGAGCCGTTATCATGTGTCATGCTTCACATGCCTTATCTCCTTTATATTATTTCCTGCTTCTAAATATCTGCCAGCCCTCACATATGAAAAAGCGGCTGACCCTGACCCTTGTCTTCTCCATGCTGAGCGTCTCTTATTCCTCCAACTGTTCCTGGTTGACACGGTCTCCAACAGCCTTTTGTCCTGGTCTGCCTTTGTCTATGTGTTTTCCACATTGTCAGTGCTCCTCCTAATGTGATGTCCAGACTGGAAATGACACTCCATGTGTGCTATGATCAGCCCAAACTAGGACTGTTATCAAGACAGGAGCCCGATCCTCATTCAACACAGTGCACGGTTGCCACCAGCGCCTACTTAGCCAGTTGCCTATTTGTTTTGTTTTGTGTTTTTGGGGACAGGGTCTCACTCTGTCACCCAGGCCGGAATGCAGTGGCATGATCTCGGTTCACTGCAGCCTCTGTCTCCCAGGCCCAAGTGATCCTCCCACCTCAGCCTCCCAAGTAGCTGGGATTACAGAGGCACGGACCACCACACTGGACTAATTTTTGCATTTTTAGTAGAGATGGGGTTTCACTATGTCGCCCAAGCTGGTCTCAAACCCCTGGGCTCAAGCAGTCTGCCCACTGGGCCTCCCAAAGTGCTGGGATTACAGGTGTGAGCCACTGTACCCATCCATCAGTTGGCTTTTAATACCAGTCACTGGCTGTTACCCCTACTCATGAGGCATGGGCTCCTGTTGTTGTGCTGTTGATGATTTGCTCCTAGGAGCAGAACTTTATACTTCCCCTAATCCACTCTATCCATGTTTTACCCTGGGGACTCAGAGTTTCATTCCATTGGAACTATACGGATGGGAGCCTAGCATAATTCCGATGCAAGAAATGGTGGCAGTGAAGAAGTGTTTTATTTTTTAATGATATGTTAGCATTGGCTCTGGTCCTAGAAAAATCCTTCTCCAACTCCTGATCCTATGGTACTTAAATTAGTCATTTCTAGTTCATGGGGTTTTGTGTTTGTTTTGGGAGTTTGAGAGTAATTGTTTGCATCAATTATGACAGATTAAAAGAGTGAATCGGGTGGTGAATCTCTTTAGGAAGCTCAATACCTCAGTCCATCGGCCGACTTGTTGTCACTTGGGTGGACCCTTGAATGCTTCTGTCTGCTGTGCTGTCCAGGAAGGGTGCGTGGGGTTCTAACTGGCACCTGTCTGTCTGTTGCAGTTACCTGGCTGAGCAGTGCTGGAATGGCGGCTTTATCTACCTGATCATGCTGCGTCGCTTTAAGCACAAAGCCCACTCCACTTATAATGGCAACAGTAGCAACAGCTCTGAACCAGGAGAAGCACCTACCTTGGAGCTGGGTGACCGAACTGCGAAAAAGGGAAAACGAACCAGAAAGTTTGGGGTCATCTCCAGGCCTCCTGCCAACAAGGCCCCTGAAGAATCCAAGGGCCGCATTGGCTGTGAGGTGTCCAGTGACCCCAGCACTGAGTTGGAGAACGGCCCTGACCCTGAACTTGGAAATGGCCATGTCTTTCAGCTAGAAAATGGCCCAGATTCTCTCAAGGAGGTGGCTGGACCCCATCTAGAGAGGTCAGAAGTGGACAGAGGGACAGAGCATAGAATTCCAAAGACAGATGCTCCTCTGACCACAAGCAATGACAAACGCCGCTTCTCAAAAGGTGGGAAGACGGACTTCCAATCGAGCGACTGCCTGGCACGGGTAAGGTTTGGTTTGATTACAGGACCAGAATTTTATGTATTGTATTTGTTTGTTTTTGCAGCCCAGCCCGTGTGGGAAATACAAGCTGGGCTCAGAACCAGAATTTTAAAAGAAATATTGTTTGAAGTTGCTTTTAAGGTTTAAAAAATAGACCTAAGGTGACCTCGCATTGAGAAGCCAACAAATGCATTAAGAAAAGTGATTGGAGGAGAATGACAAAAACCTCCAGTCATTTTATCCTACATAAATAAAGAGCTAGTCAAGTGATCCTAAGTGGAAAACTCAAGCCTTCTGTGTTAAAATTTGAGTCATGTGAGGTCCAGATAAAGTACTTAGCTGCATCATTATTTATCGCTGCTGTCACCGGTGGAATTGCTGCTGCAAGGCCAAGAATTCCTCATGGCAGTTGACACCACAAACATCTAAGCCTCAGTATTACACAGGAAGGGTATTCAATACACAGGGAAGCATCTGCTTTTATTTTTAGCAGTTCAAAAGTAGTGATGTTTTCATGGGATCGTGTTATTACATGGCTGAATTCTAGGCAAATTTGGAAGCTTGACAGAAATCTCTGATCCTATGAAATCCAGCTGTGAGGGTCAAGGTTGGTTACCGCCTCTGCTTTGCCTTTAGGTGTATTCTGAATGATAAGGGGTAAGCTTCTAGCCTCAAATGGTCTCCCTCATTATCACCAACATTCTATCTTATGAGAATTACATTTCTTTAGGGTAGACATGTTCATTCCAAGAATCTTCCTAGATATTCCTGCAGGCTGCAGTTGAAACGATAAATTACCGATGTGTATGCTGAGTGGTTTCTTCTCTGACTCAGGAGACAACCTTTAGGGATGAAAGAGAAAGTTATAAAGATCAAAATGGGTGTAGAAGTATTACGTTGAGGCCAGGTGTGGCGGCTGGTGACTGTAGTCCCAGCACCTTGGGAGGCTAAGAATGGTGGATTGCTTGAGCTCAGGAGTGTAAGACTAACCTGGGCAACATGGTGAAACCCTGTCTCTACCAAAAATACAAAAAAATTGGCTGGGGACCTGAGTGGGAGGATTGCTTGAGTCTGGGAAGCAAAGGTTACAGCCAAGATTGCGCCACTGCACTTCATCCTGGGTGACAGAGCAAGACCCTGTCTCAAAAAAACAAACCAAAAAGTATCAAGTTGAGTTTTGTCTGCTGAGAAATGGTGCCCTGGGAGTAAGTGTGATTTCTGCCATTGTAGCCAAATGTACAATGGGTTGAAAAACATTACAGTAACCCCTCTCTCAAGAGGTTATGTTCCTTCATTTGAGGAGCGGGGTGACCTTCATAAAGTAGACACAGAGAGGGCATTATTTGTAAATAGAATGTGTGACTAAGAAAAAAATTGATGTCTCCATCAATGACTTGCTACCAATTTTATGAGTTCCCCCCAAAAAAGGATTAAGGACGAAAAAAAAGATTATAATATATACCTCTTCCAAATTAATTGCTGTGAAAGTATTATAATGTGTTTCTTATCAGTGCGTACTCTATCTTGATAGGATTTCTTCCCTAATGATTAGATTGTGCATACACAGAAAGCCTAATGTGAGCAAAATAAGGTAGTGGGTATTGGCTCCCTTAATCATTTGAAGGTTTAAAGCACCAGAGAAGGTTGAATCTCACATACAGTCCAAAGAATAGGCCTTCATTTGACCTAGGACACAGTGGAAATAATTTGGAATGATTTTAAAACAAACAAAGGGCCAGGTGCAGTGGCTCAGGCCTATAATCCCAGAACTTTGAGAGACCGAGGCAAGTGGATCCCTTGATGCCAGGAGTTCATACCAGTCTGGCCAACGTGGCAAAACCAAAAATACTAAAAATACAAAACTTAGCTGGGCATGGTTGCACATGCCTGTAATCCTAGCTACTCGGGAGGCTGAGGCTGAGGCATGAGAATCACTTGAACCTGGGAGGCGGAGGTTGCTGTGAGCCAAGACTCGCACCACTAACCTTCATCCTGGGCAACAGAGTGAGACTGTCTCAAAAACAAACAAAACCTAAACTTTTAAGAGATTACTCATCCTCTGCTCACCTTAATTAAGCATAATAATTCTAGTAATAAATTTAATTAAAATTGAACTTCTGGATTCGCTATTTGAAGACTACACATATCAGAGTTCCTTTGCCTAGTTTTTATGCTCAAGGTCAAACATCCTATGAGGTATAAATGAAAGAGTGAAAACAACCAAACTGTGATCCATTGCCTTTAGGGCATTTTTTAAAAAGCCGTATGCCTATAGAAAGGGGAGACTTGCCATCTGGAATTTGCATTCTTTGTAACTGTTTATAATTCATATTCTGAGTTTTGGCACCAGGTCATACCTTTTGCCTTGGTAAATCAGAATGGACCACACGTTTTCTCAGGCTCAAATATTTTAGCACCCTGTTCAACCATAAAGTTATCTTTATTAGGTGCACTTGCCCAGTTGGCAAAAAGTAGATTTTCACAGCTTTCCCCCACATTCTGGTGGCACCCGAATTGGAACCAACAGACCTTCACACAAGACTGTTTAGGTTCTTGGGATTTTTATTTTTACTCCAGGACAGAGACCAAGGTCATGCTAAAATGGAATTTCCAGAAAAAACAGAAAATGCCTATTTACCTCTTAAGCCTTTAGGGGGGAAAATTTTGTTCCATTTGAATAATGGGAGATTAAACATGTGAGTATTTTTCCATTTCTGCCTTTATAATGATTTAATATAGCTGCAAAAAATTAATAAATGACAGAAAAGCTCATAAGCATTCAGACCATTTTTGTTTGTCAGGCACTTCTTTTTCATAGACTGTTACTTGTTCTAAGAAAATGTTCCATTAAAATAAACCCTCAGTCTTGCCTTTTCCATCCGGTTCCCTCTTAATAGAGCAACAGGAGATATATCTCCTTTAAACAAATTTTTCTTTTTTAAAAATGGTATTTTCTATAAAACATTAACTCACAATAATACATATACAAGCAGATTACTATTTAAAAAGGCAAAGTTGGATTTATGCTCTGAAACAGAATCTCCTAGGACGTAGACAAACTATTTTACACATGAGTTCAAAGTTCCTCATTATCTTCTTAGCAAAGATCTTTACTGCTCTAAGATGAGACTTTTTGCAAATCTGCTTATATAGAACGTAATGTATTTTTGTAATGCTACATGTTGAAAATGAATACAACCAAATGTAGTCACATAACAAAAAAAGAACCCTACCACTTGCCAAGCAGGACAGTTTATTCATGACTGGCGGGAATGTCTATGGGTACATTTGTAGTATTTCCCTAGGAATCGTAATCTACCCTGTACAGTACCAGACCCTTTTCCTATGCCTCCTCTGTAAGTGGTTCAGCAGAGTCTCATGCAGGCTGCCCGGATCTGCGTCTGCAGAAACGGGTAGAAAACTCAGAAGGAGCGTCACACTCAGAACATCTCCCTGATGAGCCCTCATGTTTGCATCAGAGGCAGCCTGAGGATGGTCCTTTTCCAGGAAGCCCCCTTGGTCACTGGGTGAACTCACATTGTCCTACATGGTAACATCTCCCAAGTCTGTGTGTGAGCCTTCAGCTCTCTCCTGAGCCCTGATGGCCACTGGGCAAACTTACATTGTCCTACCTGGTGACATCTCCCAAGTCTGTGTCTCAGCCCTCAGCTCTCTCCTGAGCCCCCTGAATTTTGTGCTCACTGCCTGCAGGATGTCTCCATGTTGGATATTTCACATCATGCCTAAAACTTAGCGCATCCCTTTCCCATAGCACTGAACCCACTCCAATGCTCTAGGTCTCCCCGTCCCCAAAGTTTGCCCAAGCTGGAAGTTTGATGAGATTCAATGGGGTGACCAACCATCCTGGTTTGTCCAGAACTTCCCCTGGTTTCTCACTGAAAATCCTGGGAAACCCTCCGTCCTAGGGAGAACGGGACAGCTGGTCATCTTGGAGTCACCTGAAGCACTTCCTGCTCCCTTCTGCCATGTTCGGTCAATCACCAAGTTCCATCAACTGTAGCTCCTTTTGAAATCCTGCAGCTCACCCTCCCTCTCTCTTTACTCCCATAACTTCAGGTCAGGGCTAGGCTGCTTTCATTTCGCCCCTGGGCTGTCATAGTACTCCCCTACCTGGGACATCGCCCCCCATTCCTATCCCATTCATCCACTGTCCCAACTGCCACCAGAGGGACCTTTCTAAACAGCACATCTCATTACTCACACACATGCACATAGGTGCACAACATACATGTGTGTGCACACACACACACTGGCTGAAACCTGTTTGGTGGGTCCACTTGGCCTTCATGGTTGTTACCAAACACCTTGTCAGTCATTCGAGGCCCTTTATTATCTGATTCCTGCTTAACTGTCTGCGTCCATCTCTCACTGCTTTCTTTTTTTCTTTTTTGCCTTTACCAGTTTATTATATAATAAAGAATACAGATGAAGAATTGCATAAAGTGAGGTCCGGAGGGTTCCCAGCACAGGAGCTTCTGTCCCTGTGGAGGAGGGTGGGGGTGAGGGGGGTGCATCACCCTCCTGGCACGTGGATGTATTCACCAACCTGGAAGCTCTCTGAACCCCATACTCTAGGGATTTGTATGAAGGCTTCTTCCCGAAGGCACGATCATTTGTTAACTCAAACTCCAGCATTTCTCCCCTGACTCCAGAAGATGGGGGTAGGGCTGAAAGTTGAAAGCTTCTCATGGCCTGTCCTTTCTGGTAACTAACCCCCATCTGGAAGCTATCCCTGATGTCCAGTTTCTTATGCTTTCTTCCTCCCTGATTTGGAGTGAATTCACTGCAAGCTTTTTCAAAAGCCATACTTACTGTCACCTCTGAGCCTTTGCGAGTGCTGCACTCACTACCTGGTTTCTTCTTCCCTCTCCTGTGTCGCTTAGCTTCTACCTTTCCTGGGGGACCAAGCCTCAAGACACCCTCCTCTAGAAGGCCTCCGTGACATTCCTGCCACCTGCTCTGTGGTTAGCCATCTCCTCCTCTGTCTCCTGCGGTACCCTCTGCTGGCCTTCATTCATGCCCGAGCCCCACGTATTCCAATTACCATTTGGCTCGTTGTGTCCCCAGTAGCCTAAGAGCAGAACCTTTGATTTTTAAAAAGTGTTTTATATATTTGGGGGATGGAGGTGCAGATTTCTTCAACGCATATATTACATAGTGATGAAGTTCAGGCTTTAACGTACCCATCACCTGAATAGTGAACATTGTACTCAGTAGATAATTTTTCAGCTCTCACCCCGCTTCCCCTTTTTCCAGTCTGCAGTGTCTATTATTCCACTCTGCATGGGCACCCATTGTTCACCTCCCACTTAGGAGTGAGAACATGGAGTATTTGACTTTGTGTCCTGAGTTATTTCACTGAAGGTAATGGCCTTTGGTTCCATCCATGTTGCTGCAAAAGACATGATTTCATTCTGTTTTATGACTGAGGAGTATTCTATGGTATATATCACATTTTCTTTTTTTTTTTTTTCTTTTTTTTTTTTTTGAGATGAAGTTTCACTCTGTCGCCCAGGCTGGAGTTCAGTGGCGCAACCTCAGCTCACTACAACCTCTGCCTCCCGGGTTCAAGCGATTATCCTGCCTCAGCCTCCCAAATAGCTGGGACTATAGGTACATGCCACCATGCCCAGCTAATTTTTTGTATTTTTAGTAGAGAAGGGGTTTCACCATGTTGGCCAGGCTGGCCTCGAACTCCTGACCTCTAGTGATCTGCCCGCCTCAGCCTCCCAAAGTGCCGGCATTACAGACATGAGCCACCATGCCTGGCCTGGTGTATATCACGTTTTCTTTATCCAGTCAGCCATTGATAGATACTTAGGTTGATTCTATATCTTTGCTATTGTGAATAGTACAGGGCGGGGCCTTCTTTGTCTTTGTTTCCCATCTTAGCTCAGTGCCTTGTAGATATTTATGAAGGCCCCAAGAGTACTAGTCCTGGGAGATGGGACCCTGAGTTCCTGCCTCAGTTCTGCCATCCCCAGCACTGTGGCCTTCAGGTTGTTGCGGCCTTTCTCTGGGCTTCTGTTTTCTCACCTATAAACTAAGCATTTTGGTCTGATGACTAAGGGACTTCCAGCTCTGATGTTATGCTCACCCATGTCTTACTGATCATTCTGAATAAGAAGGTGTAAGCAAACGGTTTCAGGAAAGGTTTGCAACTAGAGCCGGAGCACTTACTGTAGCAAGATTCTGGTTGGATTGTGTCTTCTCACATATGGGGCAAAGTTGCTGTTGTAAAGTTTTCTTTTTGGTTCCAGCAGTAATGAGGTCATTTAAATGCTGTGAGACAGCTCCCTTTAATGTACGCTCCTGTTTTGGTAAATAAATCCCTTCGTTGTCTTCAGTGAAGGGATGCATGTGTGAACTCACACAGTAATTGGCAGTTTACAGGAAAGGGTAACACTCCAACAACATTAGTGCAGAAGACTCCATAGCATCCAGTTTTTCAGGGTTTGGCTTTTTCTCAATAGGCTGACAAAGTCTCGTTGCCCTTTTAGCTAATATAAAAGAAAACAAATGCCCAAACCATCTGTCTAGACAGGGTCTGTTGCAGAACTCGGTCTCTCCAACTGGACCAGGGTTCACACATTGAACACACTGGCAAACAGACAGATCTCCCATCTGTGTGAGCTTCTTAACCTCAGTCACAAGGACTGTCATGGAACCGTAAGATTAGTGGATAAACATTCTATATTTGTTCCTTCAGTGCTATTTATGGGATATCATTATTATGTGGTAGACACTGTTGTAATTGCTAGAGAACTGGTTGGTAAGCAAGACAGACAATGTTCTTACCTCACAGCGTTTACAGCATACCACAAACAATAAATCAGCAAATCCACGAATCACAGTGTCAGAAGCTGACGAGCCAATGAAATAAAACAGGGTGAAGTGAAAGGTGGCTGGGCAGTGTCATGGGCAGGGCACTGGTTGATGTTGGGTGTCAGAGCAGGAAGATCTCAGTAAAGAGGCAGTGTTTGAGCTGAGGATTGAGTGTCAGAAAAGGTCAGCCCTGCACAGTCTGGGGCAGAATGTTCCCAGGGAAGAACCAGCAAAAGCATCTGCCCTCAGGCAGGAACGATAGAGTGTTCCAAGAGAAAAGACACTGGGCACTAGGAGACGATTCAGGAGGTGTGATCGGGGCTCATTACAGAGGTTCGCATATGCCACCTTGTAGTTTGAACCTTATTCTTGGTGCGGTGGGAAGTTGTTGGAGGGCTTATGCTGAGTGCATCACAGCCTGTGTTTTTTAAACATTCCCCTCGGAAGTTTGATGGAGGATCATGGATTGTAGGAGGTGAAAAGTTGAAAGGGAGACCAAACTGGAGCTGGTCACTTTGACAAGGGGGAGGTGGCGGGGGAGATGAGCCGAAGTCGGTGGGTGTGGGATCTGTTTTGGAACTAGACTCTACAAATGGTACTTGTGGTTCAGATGTGGGAGGTAAAACAGAAGGAATCAAAGATACCTCATGGACTTTAGGCTTGTGGATCATCTTTAGCATGAGTAGAGGATAATGCTGTTCCCGTTGAGATGGGAAAGCCAGGAGCAAGAGAGGAAAAAGTCCAGTTTTGATTGTACTAAGGTGTATATCGGTTACCCAAGTGGAATTGTTAAAGGAGGTAATTGGAAATATCCTTAATATCGTTATATTTAAGTTGGCCTGTTAGTTTTTGGCCAGTACAAGTTTTAGCCTACTAAGTGTCAGACACTGGTTTTATTTTTTACTGAACGCTGCTGTAGGCAAATACATTTAAAACTGACAATTGTGGGCCAGGTACGGTGGCTCACGCCTGTAATCTCAGCACTTTGGGAGGCCGAGGTGGGCAGATCACCAGTGGTCAGGAGTTCGAGACCAGCTTGGCCAACATGGTGAAACCCTGTCTCTGCTAATAATACAAAAATTCGCTGAATGGATGTGGTGGTGCGCACCTGTAATCCCAGCTACTCGGGAGGCTGAGGCAGGAGAATTGCTTGAACCCAAGAGGCGGAGGTTGCAGTGAGCCAAGATTGCACCATTGTACTCCAGCACTCACTCCAGAGTGAGACCCTGTCTCAAAAGAAAAACAAAGACAAACAAACAAAAAAAACTGCTAACATTTACTTCTTGCTGCTTGTGTCTTCCTTTGTAGTCCTCTGAACTCCCTTCATTAAATGATCAGAAATTCCAAGGTGAGGAAACTTGCATTAATTTCTTTGGATACTCCCCTCCTATTTCCTACTTTCAATTTTGAAAAGAAAAAAGAAAAAAAAACTACGTTATTGGATAAAAGTGAAAAAGAAGGTCTGTTTCTTGACTAGTGTCGTTGGGGGCTATATTACAGACGTGATTTCTGCCCTCTGAAGCCAATTTTATTTGTTACGTGTTTTGCATGACTTTGTTTTTAACGAGTTTTGTGATTTTGGGCGGCTGGGGACAGGTAAATGGAGTGGATATGTGGGTGCTCTTGATAGAAAGTGTCTTGAACTCTTAGGTCAGTGTATATATACATTCAGGCTGATATTCTATTCCCATGAACGTCATTTTGCATGTTTCTTGTCACAAGTCCTACTTCTAAAAGCATTTAAAAATTAGAAAGGAATGTACCTAGTATTGTCACATCCTTCATTAACCATACTTACATGTTTTGTTTGACAAGGAGGAGGGGAAAAGGGGAAAAGAATGGTGGCGTAAATTAGTAAGGGGGATGGATAGGTTTTTATTAATTTGCGCTAAAACCCAAATAGATTTTCTTATTTCTGGACTCTAAGAATGGTCCCTGTTGCTCTTGGGAAACAGGTCCACGGCTTTTCTGTCCTGGAAGAAACACTCATCTTCTAGACCCCAGCAGTCAGAACATATCTTCCATGGAAAAAAAAAAAAAAAAAGCCACCATCCTACTCTCATGTGTGTCGTGAGGCAGCCACAGGGCTGTTCCCTATGCTGGCGTGGGAGGCCCAGAAAGCCAGGACAACGTCCAGTCAGCACATCCCTGATTCTGTTCTTTTCAGTGGTATCTGCTAGGCCATAGGGCCCCGTTGGAAGTGTTGAAAGTTGCCATCTTGGCGGCTGTACTGATCCTCAAGAGTGGCTTTTTGGAAGTAGTAGAGCAATGAGAGACTTAGAAGGCCAGGGAAGATGTTTCTGAATGGGGAAGGGAAAGGTGTTCCAGAGGTCAGAGGCAGCAAACCAGAAACCGTAGAGTCCAAAATGAGGTGATTGGATGAAATAGAGATCGTTGACAAGTTCATGAACTACTGTGGTAAGCCAGTGACTTCTGAAGTTACATTTGGCCAGACAGGCTTCATTTGACTGTGGTCAGGGGATGGAGGAGATAGTTGGCACCAGTGTCTGTTCCTGGGATAGCAGAACCCCACCGAACGGTGCGGTACCCGAAGGAGTGTGGGATCCAACAGGTCTCTGTCTGCTAATAATTTCCCCAGACATTCCTATTGCTGCACATCAATGACTGCTCGACATCTGCTTTTTTTACTGTTGCATGAAGTTTCATTTCAGTTTCTGACTGTGTATTTCAAATTTTCTAAATGCCACACATTCTTTCTCCTTTGTAAGCAGCTTGAACAGGCAGGTTGCCTATTTCTAGGGGGCTGATGGCTTTGTCCATGTTGGACCTTAATGGTTCCATTGCACTTTTCATGATGGATGTTAAAAGCAGATGGCTTTTGTTTCCTATGTTGTTTCATATGTCATATGTCATATGTCATTTGTTTCATATGAAAATGGCTTTTGTTTCATATGTCTTGTGAGCCAGGCCCATATAGCTAAGGCTAAAAAGAACTACAGGGGTGAGTCTGAAGTGAGACCCCAAAGTAAATCACTTTGGAAGGTTTTGCTTTCGTTTCTCTAAATAGCTAAGGGCTTGGGAGAGTCAACGGTTTTGCAGTGAGCATATGTGTGTGTCCTTGAGTGAAGCAAGCAGACAAACGGAGGATAAACCAAGGCAGAAAGGCTATCAGCAATCAGATGGCTTAGAGACATTGATTAGTTTATTTATTTATTTATTGTTTTTGGGTTTTTGTGTGGGGGGGGGGAGGTTCACCTCCACCTTCCAGGTTCAAGCGATTCTCCTGTCTCAGCCTCCTGAGTAGCTGGGATTACAGGTGCCCAGCACCACGCCCGGCTAATTTTTTTTGTATCTTTTTTAGAGATGGGATTTCACCATGTTGGACAGGCTGGTCTTGAACTCCTGACCTCTGGTGATATGCCCACCTCAGCCTCCCCAAAGTGCTGGGATTATAGGCATGAGCTACCACACCTGGCGTAATTTTTTTTTTTAAGAAGATTTGTATAGGGGTTGAAGCATTTCTTAAATGTATTTAGGGAATGTGCAGCCCAGAGTCTGTGGCAGTGGGTATCAAATTCATCAATTAATTTTTTGTTTTGGTTTCTCTATTAAATATCTCATTTATGTGTTTTAAGGAAGTTTGAGATTCAATTCAATATGGTGTTTTTTGTTTTTCTGTGTGCTTGCTTGTTTGTTTGGTGATGGAGTCTTGCTTTGTCACCCAGGCTGGAGTGCAGTAGCACCATCTCGGCCCACTGCAACCTCCACCTCCTAGGTTCAAGTGATTCTCCTCCCTCAGCCTCCTGAGTAGCTGGGATTACAGGAGCTTGCCATGATGCCCAGCTAATTTGTTGTATTTTTGATAGAGACGGGGTTTCACCATGTTGGCCAGGCTGGTCTTAAACTCCTGACCTCAGGTTATCTGCCTGCCTCAGCCTCCCAAAGTGCTGGGATTACAGACATGAGGCACGGTGCCTGGCCCTCAATATGGTATTTTTAACATTAATATGCTCATATGTGTATATGTAAGTAATATAGTTACCTATCAACATTTATTTACTGGGTGTTGTACTGCCACCTATTTGCACAAATATTTAATTCTAAGAACAAACCTGGAAATATTAAATTCCCAATTTAGAGGCAAGGAAACTGAGACTTTTAAGCATTAGGTGGCTTTCATAAGTTACAAATGGCAGAGCTGGGTTCCAACTAGTTGAAGTCTCCTGGCAGCAAGACCTGAGCTTTGCCTTCCTTTCATCTTTATTAATTAGTAGCTGTGCAGAAGTCAGAGGAACCCAGAAACAGCCAGTGTTTACATGCACAGTGGCATCCAGGTTTCAGGCAGAAGCAGCTTCACTTAACAGGAGTCTGTTCAGGAAATTTAATCATCACTGTGCTGTGCTGCCCATAGTATAGTCATTAGCCACAGGTGGCTCTTGAAATTTAACTAGAATTCAATTCAGTTACAAATTCAGTTCCCCAGTTGCCACTAGCACATTGCAAGCATGCAATAGCCACCTGTGGCTGGTGGCTCCATATCGGATGGCTCAAATATAGAACATTTCCATGATCACAGAAAGTTCTATTGGACAGCACTGCCAGCCAAAGACTTGGGTCCAATCGGCAGAATTCTTTTCTCCTGTGATAATCTGTGATTATCTGTTGACAAGTGATGGATATCCGGCCAGACGTGACAGCTCCGTTCTCCCGTGTCAATGCCGTGTGTCTGTCAACCTCCTTCATGGTGTGCTCACTTTTTCTTCCAAGGAGGAAGTTGGCCGAATATGGAAGATGGAGCTGCTCAAAGAATCGGATGGGCTGGGAATTCAGGTTAGTGGAGGCCGAGGATCAAAGCGCTCACCTCACGCTATCGTTGTCACTCAAGTGAAGGAAGGAGGTGCCGCTCACAGGTGACTAGATAACCCTCTCCCCTCCCCCGTCCCTCCGCTTCCTGTCCTTGCCCCTCCCTCCCCGCTGGTGCAGGCCCTCTTCCACTTGTTCAAAGCCCTGGTGATTACAGTTCATAAAGATTATGCTGGAGCACAGAAGGAAACCAGGCAAGAGTGGTTCGAATTGAACACACCTCTGAGCACAGGAAATGGCTAATTGCAGAAGGTACTGCAGGATCTTCTAAAACAAGGAGAGATTGGATGTCTTTACAGTACAGTTTTAGTTTCAAGTGAGTGTTACCTATCCTAACGTGCTGAGACGATATGAGGCTGCTTACTGAGGATATGCTGCTGAGGAGAACACCGCATTCCTAAGATCTTAACTCCTATAAGACTTGACTAATGACCTGGGAAAGTGATTGGTTTTCCGTTTGACCACAGAAGCCCACAGCACTGGGGCTTCACTTGTCAGGTCTATCAGGATTTCAGGCATACTTAGATATATGTATCTCTGCCATACAGATGTGGAAGGAAAATTAAGTAAATGTGAATTTTTCTCCTTACGATCTGAAAACAATTCATACCTCAAAACTTCTTTTGTAGGTCAGGTACGGTAGCGCACACCTGTAATCCCAGCACTTTGGGAGGCCAAAGCGGGAGGATTGCTTGAACCCAGGACTTTAAGACTAGCCTGGGCAACATGGTGTGAGACCTGGTGTTTACAAAAAGTAAAAATTAAAATATAGTGGCCGGGTGCGCGTATAATGCCAGCACTCTGGGAGGCCGAGGCGGATCACCTGAGATCAGGAGTTCGAGACCAGCCTGGCCAACAGATGAAACCCCGTCTCTACTAAAATTACAAAGAAATGAGCCAGGTGTGGTAGTGTGTGATTGTAGTCCCAGGTACTTGGGAGCCTGAGGCACAAGAATCAGTTGAACCCGGGTGGCGGAGGTTGCAGTGAGCCGAGATCGCACCACTGCACTCCAGCCTGGGCAACAGAGTGAGACTTTGTCTCAATTAAAAAATAAAATAAAATGGGCCGGGCGCGGTGGCTCACACCTGTAATCCTAGCACGTTGGGAGGCCGAGGCGGGCGGATCACGAGGTCAGGAGATTGAGACCATCCTGGCTAACACGGTGAAACCCCGTCTCTACTAAAAAAAATACAAAAATTAGCCAGGCGCGGTCGCGGGCGCCTGTAGTCCCAGCTACTCCGGAGGCTGAGGCAGGAGAATGGCGTGAACCCAGGAGGTGGAGCTTGCAGTGAGCCGAGATCACACCACTGCACTCCAGCCTGGGCGACACAGTGAGACTCCGTCTCAAAAATAAATAAACTAAACTAAACTAAACTAAAATAATAAAATAAACTAGCTGCTCTTGTTGGGACACTCCTGTAGTCCTAGCTACTCAGGAGGCTGAGGTGGGAGGATCACTTGAGCCTGGAAGATTGAAGCTGCATTGAGCGATCACTGTGCCACTGCACTCCAGCCTGGGTGACAGAGCAAGAGACTTTGTCTCAAAAAAAACACTTTTTTTTTTTTTTTTGAGACAGAGTCTCGCTCTCACCCACGCTGGAGTGCAGTGGAGCGATCTCGGCTCACTGCAAGCTCCGCCTCCTGGGTTCACCCCATTCTCCTGCCTCAGCCTCCCGAGTAGCTGGGACTACAGGTGCCCTCCACCACGGGCCAACTAATTTTTTGTATTTTTAGTAGAGACAGGATTTCACCATGTTAGCCAGGATGGTCTCGATCTCCTGACCTCGTGATCCACCCGCCTTGGCCTCCCAAAGTGCTGGGATTACAGGCGTGAGCCACCGCGCCCGGCACACTTTTGTTTTAATCTGAACAATGATCTGAAGTAGGAAGAGGAATGTTTAGCTAGAGCATGTGCAAAACAGTTTATTTTGAGTAAGAAGGATGTAGCTATCCCAAAATGTCAGGCTGACTCTTAACTGCTAGCTAATTGCTTCCACGCACATAGGGTGTCTACAACTGGCAAGGCCTGGTGGGGCGTGTACGTATATTGTATGCCCACAGTATACAGTAGGCGTATAAAGGGAGAGTTTCATTGATGAGCGAGGTGATCATCTTTTATAAACTAGTCTGGAACTTGGTGTTCAGCTCAGGTACCCTGATTCTAAGAGGGGTGTGGCAAACCAGACCAGTATTGGCCTGCCCAGGCTTGGGAGGGGACGCAGAAGGATGTCACATGAGGTACAGTCGAAGGAGCTGGAGATAGATAGTCTGAAGAATGGAAAACTTAAGAAGAGGACCAGGGCAAAAACCAGCAAAGTCTTTTATGCTCATCAGTTCTCTTATTACAGAAGAGGATGCTAATCACTAAAGTAGAGATAAGATTAACTGCAATTGTTAGTTGTCTGGGTGGTAGTAATTATTGAAGGATTAAGACCCTAGGTGGTTTTTACTCCAAAGAGCATTATTGAACTTCCAAAGTGACATATGCTTTGAGGAGCTCCTGTCAGATAGACAGTTTCCCATTAATCATAGGTCTTAAGTTCTAGTCTTCCTTTAGCAAGCTGGCAAGTAGGAAATTCCTGTGCCCAGAGATAAACTTAGAACTGTTCTTGTCTATTTCCCATCTGAGCCATTTCTATTGGGTCTCATCATTTTCCTTTCATTCTTAGCCTGGAGTTGTGTGCCTGTCTCTTTGAGCCTCTGGGGTATATGATTCACAAGCGGGGCATTTTAGTTAATAACAGGAGATGAAAGAAATGAAAGAGGGAAATAAGAAAAGGAAAAGGGATGGGGATGGTCTTTTTTTTTTTTTTGGAGATGGCGTCTCACTCTGTTGCCCAGGCTGGAGTGCAGTGGTGTGATCTTGGCTCACCACAACCTCCGCCTCCTGGGTTTAAGCGATTCTCCTGCCTCCGCCTCCCAAGTAGCTGGGACTACAGGCACTTGCCACCATACCCAGCTAATTTTTGTATTTTTAGTAGAGATGGAGTTTCACTATGTTGGCCAGGCTGGTCTCGAACTCCTGACCTCGTGATCCACCCCAGCCTCCCAAGGGACAGGGATGGTCTTGATGGCATTCTGAATAAGTAAGCCCAGGACACTGGTCTGAACCATTGCGTTCTTGATTCCTGAATCCCTCTCCTCCCATAGGAAACAGCTCCTGAGTGGCCCACCCACACAACTCCTGAGATTCCAGCTTGTTTCTTCTTGGTTTTCCCATTCCCCATCTCCCACCATTCCAAACAACTAGTGGGGCCCGTAGCATTTCTCTGCTTCAGGAATTTTTGAAGGACAGAAACAGAGAGTATCAGAGGTCTCTGGTGTCTCCTGTCTTCTGTTAAAGCCCAAATTCGTAGAAAAGACAACGGCACGTGCCCTAGAGGAAGGAGACAGAAAGTGAGAGAAAAGCTGTTGAAGGAAGGAAGGGAAGGAAAGGATGGAAGAAGAGACGTCAGTTGATTCATTGAAGGAAAGCCAGGGGACTGGAGAGAAACGGGGCTTCTGGGCGTGTCGGAGACGTGCGTGTGTTTCATGGCAGCACGCTGGGTGCTGATGTGAGCCTTTAGAACGGGGAAGTCCAATCTTTTGGCTTCCCTGGGCCACATTGGAAGAAGAAGAATTGTCTTGGGCTACACATAAACTACACTAACACAAACGATAGCTGATGAGCTTTAAAAAAATCACCCCAAAAAAATCATCATGTTTTAAGAAAGTTTACAAATTTGTGTTGGACCATGTTCAAAGTCATCCTGGGCCACATGCAGGCCACGGGTTGGCCAAGCTTGCTCTAGTGAGTGCAGTGGGATCCGAGGCTAAAGGTCTCTCTGCCTCACCAGCTTTCCTGTCCCACATTCAGCCACCTCTGGCTTCTTTGGGATCCTGGGAGATCAGACACTGGAGGCTCTGGTGGGATCCACAGGACTGTTGATTCACCATGATTCAAGGGGCCTGCCCAGTGCTCTGGCACTGCGCCACACCGAGCCCTGACCCACCTGAAGGGAGGCAGTCCCCGTGACAGCTGAGTCTCCTGCCAGCCCAGTGGGAAGAAAGCTCAGAGTCAGCCATAATTTAATTTAAAGGAAAGAAACACCCTATTTGTAGCCCAGGTCTGATACCTGCAGCGACAGCAGTTTAGGCAGTTTATTTCTTCTTTTCCTTTCTTTTCTTTTCTTTCTTTTTATTCGTCCTTCTGCATATGAGGCTTGGCTGGAGAGACTCAAGGATGAAAAAGGAGCTGAAGCCGGGCCTGGTGGCACACACTTGTAATCCCAGCTACTCAGGAGACTGAGGCAGGAGGATCACTTAAACCCACGAATTCCAGGCTGCAGTGAGCCAGGATCGTGCCACTCCACTCCAGCCTGGATGACAGAGCAAGACTCTGTCTCAAAAACAAACACACACACACACACACACACACACACAAACATACTTAAAAAAACAAAAAAGAAGAAAAAGAACAAGGTGCTGAGAGTGAGAGACTTTTCCCTCAGGGACCTGTAACTCTGTTGGGAGATACAGACCCATGTAGTGTAGTGTGAATCACAGGTGCCCCTGTTGGGAGATACAGTCCCATGTAGTGTAGTGTGAATCACAGGTGCCCCTGTTGGGAGATACAGTCCCATGTAGTGTAGTGTGAATCACAGGTGCCCCAGAGGACATCTGGTCAGGTTCACGTCACCTGGGAAGGGAGGAGGGCAGTGCGTTAGGAAAGGAATGCAGGTGGGCTTAGGATATCTCTGCTCTTTCGGAGCTCAGCTCAGTGACTCGGTCATCAGGGCAGGATGGCGGGGAGGATTAAGAAAAGAATGACTCAACTCTCCTCAAACCTTGGGGTCTTGGTTCCTCTATCACCATCTCCACCTGGATGGGAGTTTCACTGACATTGATGCCCGGTAGGCTGGTGACCTTAATGTGCATATTATTGAGCCACTGCCTGAAATCATGGAGGGAATCCTCTGATGGGAATCTGGGCACCACGAATAAAGCAGTCGCATCCCCAACTGCCTCTGGCCATCACAGTGTCCTCTTTAGCCCAATCTTAACTGTCCCTCCTCACCACCCTCCCTAGCTCCAGAAAGTGGCCCTTCTCAGGCCCAGAATGTCTTGACAAGGGATTTTTTTCCCATCTCCCTTTCCTCAGGGATGGCAGGCTGTCCTTAGGAGATGAGCTGCTGGTAATCAATGGTCATTTACTGGTCGGGCTCTCCCACGAGGAAGCAGTGGCCATTCTTCGCTCCGCCACGGGAATGGTGCAGCTGGTGGTGGCCAGTAAGGTAGGTCGTGTTTGTTTTTTGGTGCTCGTAATGGTGGCAGTGGTGAGTTGGGGTTGAGCCACACCTCCCATGCCACACACACACACAAACACACACGTGTGCACTTATACGTTTACCTTGGGCCATTGAAAAAGCCTTGCTTCCACAGGGCAACGCTATGTGGATTCCGTTAGCTGAAGGGCAGTTAGTTATTTGGCTTTCCTTAAGAAGTTTTTGTTTTTGTTTTTGTTTTTGTTTGAGATGGAGTTTCACTCTTGTTGCCTAGTCTGGAGTGCAATGGCGTGATCGCGGCTCACCGCAACCTCTACCTCCCAGGGTCAAGCAATTCTCCTGCCTCAGCCTCCCAAGTGGCTGGGATTATAGCCGCATGCCATCACACCCGGCAAATTTTGTATTTTTAGTAGAGACGGTGTTTCTCCATGTTGGTCAGGCTGGTCTCAAACTACTGACCTCAGGTGATCCACCCACCTCAGCCTCCCAAAGCGCTGGGATTATAGGCGTGCGCCACCATGCCTGGCCCTTTAAGAGTTTTTGTATGTATATGTTAGGGCAGGTGTTCCCAACCCCTGGGCTGTGGATGGGCACTGGTCCATGGCCTGTTAGGAGTTGGGCTATGCAGCAGTAGATGAGCGGCCTGTGAGTGAGCATTACCTCCTGAGAGCTCCGCCTCCTGTCAGATCAGCAGCGGCACTGGATCCTCATAGGAGCGCAAGCCCTGTTGTGAACTGCTCACGCAACGGATCTAGGTTGCACACTTCTTATGAGAATCTAATGCACGATCATGTGAAGTGGGACAGTTTAATCCCAAAACCATGCCCCTCGCCCCTACCATCCTTGGAAAAATTGTCTTCCATGAAACTGGTCCCTGGTGCCAAAAAAGGTTGGAGACTGCAGTGTTAGGGGATGGAAAGGAAAGAACAGATGGAAAGGAAAGAAAGAAAATGGTAGATGGAAGGAAGGACAATGTGGAGAGACTGGCGGCTCTTCCAGGAGGAGCTGGAGAGGAGACTTGGAAGCCTGGCAGCTGGAAAGGGAAGACAGGCTCAGGGGCCGCCAAGGGCAGCCCGTGGCTTCTGCTGTCACTTGTGGCCTCTGAGTGTTGGAGCTGGAGGAAGCATTGTGAATCCTGTTTGCCCAGCCAATTTACAAATGAAGACGGTGAGGCAGAGCTTCCATGGCCGCTACCATCTTGCAGACGCCACCATGCCATCAGCAGCGCCAGGACCCAGGCCCTAATGCCCAGCCCAGTGTCTGTCCCCTGTCTCCCTGCCACCTCTTCTCCATGGGTCCTCCGCAGGTCCTGAGGCCCCAGGCAGGCCAGAGTTTCTTTTACCCCCACCCTAGAGTGCATTAATATAGTGTCCAGTTCTGGGCCCCAGCATCTCCTTCTTAAAGCACTGGCTAAAGTCTGCAGGACTTCACAACTGTGGTGAGAAAGAGGAGGCGGTGACCTCTGGTGTGTCTGAGCTGTGGGCCGATGTGCTGTTGATGAGACTACGGCAGAGTCTATGTGGCCTGGTGAGAAAGAGGAGGCGGTGACCTCCGGTATGTCTGAGCTGTAGGCCGATGTGCTGTTGATGAGACTAGAGCAGAGTCTGTGTGGCCGAGGAGGTGGTGAAGTGGAGCCATGAGACTTTATTCCAATTCCAGCCAGGAACGACGGGATGAGGCCACACCCTCTTAGCCCTGTGCAGCATGACGCTCTCACTAATGTGGGGAATCCTTTTTCCATTATCTCTGTTGTTCTTTCAAACCTGGCATCATAGGTCTCTTTATATTTTCCCCCTTAAATTGCAAGATCGATTGCTGATTTTCAGAGTATTGAACAAATACATTAGAAGAACATTTTGGGCTATCCAAAAAATCTGCTTTCCTTTCTTTACACCTTTTACCCCAAGCCCTTGACCTAGACTCTCAGACTTCCAAAGACAGTCTATCTACAGAGCTCTGGTGAAGACTTGGCAGGAAGAGGGGGCTTTGAGACCCTGGAGGTAGGCGTTGAGACCACTGTCCATTCATAGGTCCTTTTCTCCCTTTCCAGAGATACCAAGGGACACCTTGGGGCCTTCTCTTGAGTCTGTTGTGCTCCCTGCATGTCTTCACCCAGAGCATCTGCCTGTGGGCTGTCTGTAGCTCTGCGCTGGAAATGGGGCAGCAGAACAAACCCCGGGATTCTCTCTGTCAGCTGGTGAATTCCACAAGGAGGGAAATGCTGCAAGAGAAGGAGAAACAAGTTCCTCATTTTGCCAGATGAAGTGGGAGCCTGAAAGCATCTTTGGGTCTTATAAACACACACACACACACCCCACGCACACACACACCACACACACACACACACACCACACACACCACACACACACCACACACACACACAGAGGCATACGTCTGCAGAGAAAGCGTGTTTCATTTGCGCAGCCCACCTCCTCAAAATCGTGTGCTGAACATGGGTCTCTGCATGAGCATTCTACCATGTACTACTAAACCTGCATTTCTTGTGCTGACTTCCTTCTCTTGTTCGTTTTTTTGTTTTCATTTTTGTTTTGTTTTTGTTTTTGTTTTTGAGACAGGGTCTCACTCCTGTTGCCCAGATTGGAGTGCAATGATATGATCTCGGCTTATTGCAACCTCTGCCTCCCGAGTTCAAGCGAGTCTTCTGCCTCAGCCTCCCAAGTAGCTGGGATTACAGGTGTCCATCACCATGCCTGGCTAATTTTCGTATTTTTAGTAGAGACAGGGTTTTGCCATGTTGGCCAGGCTGGTCTTGAACTCCTGACCTCAGGTGATCCACCTGCCTTGGCCTCCCAAAGTGCTGGGATTGCAGGCATGAGCAACCACATGCAGCCTCTCCTGCTAGTTTGGAAAATGGGGAAGGGGATGGCTTTTCTTTGTCAAGCCATTGTCCACAAACACAAAACAGAAGATTTAAAAAAAGGTGGCAGGCCACTCATGGGTAAAGCAAATAATGAAGGGGCTTTGAAAACTGGTTCCTCAATGATACCTGCTCCCTGTGAGACACACCGACTTAAAGGAAGAAAGCACGCTACGTGTAGTACCAGGTGCCATGTACGTGACTTAAGAAAGCATGCTACATGTACCAGGTGCCATGTATGTGACTTAAAGGAAGAAAGCACGCTACATGTACCAGGTGCCATGTATGTGACTTAAAGGAAGAAAGCATGCTACATGTACCAGGTGCCATGTATGTGACTTAAAGGAAGAAAGCATGCTACATGTACCAGGTGCCATGTATGTGACTTAAAGGAAGAAAGCACGCTACATGTGCCAGGTGCCATGTATGTGACTTAAAGGAAGAAAGCACGCTACATGTACCAGGTGCCATGTATGTGACTTAAAGGAAGAAAGCATGCTACATGTACCAGGTGCCATGTATGTGACTTAAAGGAAGAAAGCATGCTACATGTACCAGGTGCCATGTATGTGACTTAAAGGAAGAAAGCACGCTACATGTGCCAGGTGCCATGTATGTGACTTAAAGGAAGAAAGCACTCTACCATGTACACAGGGTGCCAGGTGCTTTTAGTTCTTTTTATTCAGTGAATGGTATTAAGTTCCAAGTGGTTGGACTGGGCATGGTGGCTCATGCCTGTAATCCCAGCACTTTGGGAGGCTGAGGAGAATTGCTTGAGCCTAGGAGTTTAAAACCAGCCTGGGCAAAATAGTGAGACCTCTTCTCTACAAAAAATAAAAATAAAAATAAAAAATTAGCCATGCATGGTTAGCACACACCTGTAGTCCATGCTACTTGGGAGGCTGAGGCAAGAAGATTGCTTGAGCTTAGGAGGTCAAGGCTGCAGTGAGCCATGGCCGTGCCACTACACTCCAGCCTGGGTGACAGAGCAAGACCGTGTCTCAAAAAACAAAAGCAAACCAATCCCAGTGGTTAATTACCTTGACCTGAGGTCACAGAATCGGGTTTTAGCCTGAGTCCACCAGACTTCAGAGTTCGTACGGTTTCTCATGCACCAAGCTGCTTTTATATAAATAAAATATAAAGGAAACTAGAGCCAATGGTATAAGAAAAAGATAATGCATTCCTGCTAGAGGCTTTGACTTTTAGGGACACTTGCTTGCGTCCTCATGGGGCTGAGTGGCATTCCAGAGCCAAAGAATGGGTGTCTATCCAAGTTGTCAATCCATTGACCCTTGGGTATCTTCACCAAGCTATGGTCCTAAAACTGACCCGGCCTCAGAGGAGTGAGGCCTTTCTCTTCTTCCGATACACTCCGTTTTACAATTAGGCAATAAACTGCTACAGCAGCTGCCTGCTGCTCCTAAACTTCATCTACACCATCCAAGGTCCTCATCCACATAGAAAAAAAAAAGATGGCAGCCTTCAGGAGCCTCTGAAATGTTTCTCTTCTTTATCCAACAAGAGCAAGTCATCCACAAGCTTCCTTGCTGTCTTCACACTTGAAGAGGGAGGGGAGAGCTTTTGATTTGCTGAATATAAAGAATAACTAAAATGTCAACTATTGTTATTATGGATAATGGTCACCTTGTTGCAAAGCTTTAAGGCATTGTTTTGGAAATACAGCAGTTACTTTCTTGTGGAGAGGATGGCTCATGTTTTCACACAAATAGATTGTTTGCTTATAGGAGTAGGAGCTTAGGACGTTTTTATTGACTGAATAAACTCAGAATATATAAGTTAGTTTTGATATTCCTGGAAGCAACATATAACAGTACAGATCTCTTGCTCACTTTTTTTGCTTTTTTCACACTTGGTTTTTATTAACAAGTAATATATATGTATTGTATCAAATGTAGACAACCCCAAAAATTACAGAGAAGAAGACGATGATGAAATTCTCGTAATACTACCAGTAGTACTTACTATCCATTAACTGGAGTGTCCTTCCAGCTGGGAACATGTGTATGTGTGTGTAACATGTACATACACATTTTCTGTAAAACAGAGTCAAATACAAGGAAACATCATATACCCTGGAGGCAGTCCTGCCTGGACTTAAATCGAGCACAGCCCTTTAAAAGCTGCGTGTCCTGGCCAAGGTGTTACCTCACCTAATTCTCCGTTTTCTTCCCTGTATAGTGAGAACCAGTAACTACCTCATGAGGATGATGTTAGGAGGATTAAATGAGATATCAAGGGAGCGGGCGCAGTGGCTCATGCCTGTAATCCTACCAATTTGGGAGGCCAAGGTGGGCGGATCTCTTGAGGTCAGGAGTTCGAGACCAGCCTGGCCAACATGGTGAAACCCCGTCTGTACTAAAAACACAAAAATTAGCCAGGCATGGTGGTGTGCACCTGTAATCCCAGCTACTAGGGAGGCTGAGGCAGGAGAATCGCTTGAACCCAGGAGGCAGAGGATGCAGTGAGCTGAGATCGTGTCACTGCACTCCAGCCTGGATGACAGAGTGAGACTCTGTTTCAAAAAAAAAAATAAAAGAGAGATATCAAGGGCCCTGAGCAGTGTAGCTGGTTATAGCAGGAACTGGAGAAATGTTTGCCTTATGGTTATCACATTTTATTACCTTTAGCTTATTACATACATTATTAATATCATAGTTATTACATATTACTTTAACCTGCTTTTTCACAGCATGCCGTAAGAATCCACATTAGGAAGTACAAATTTTTTTTTTTTTTTTTGAGACAGGGACTTGCATTTTTTGCCCAGGCTAGAATTGAGTGGTGCAGTCATAGCTCACTGCAACCTGGAACCCTGGGGTTCAAGTGATCCTTCCATCTTAGCCTTCCAAGTAACTGGGACTGCAGACATGTGCCACCCTACATGGCTACTGTTTGTTTGAGATGGATTTAAACAATTTTTTGTAGAGGCTGTCTCTCTCTGTGTTGCTCAGGCTGATCTCAAACTCCGCCCTCAAGCAATCTGCCTACCTAGGCCTCCCAAGGTACTGGGATTACAGGAATGAGCCACTGCCGGGCCCAGCACGTTTTTTTGTTTGTTTCTGAGACAGTCTCCTTCTGTCACCCAGGCTGGAGTGCGGTGGTACAATCTTGGCTCACTGCAACCTCTGCCTCCTAGGTGCAAGCTATTCTTCTGCCTTAGCCTCCTGAGTAGCTGGGACTATAGGCACGTGCCACTGCATCTAATTTTTGTATTTTTAGTACCAGGCTGGTCTTGAACTCTTGGCCTCAACTGATCCACCTGCCACAGCCTCCCAAAGAGCTGGGATTACAGGTATGAGCCACCACACCCAGCCTCAGCACCATTTTTAATGGCCGCAGAGTAGTCTGTCCTGTAGCTGCTATGCCTTTACTTGTCAGTTGAGATTTTAAAAAAAAGAAAAACTCTTTTCGGTTAATCTAGCAGAAGCAGAATTGACATCACAGAAGAGGATTGAACTCACTTCTTTTTTCCCTTCCCTTAGATAAGGCCTAACAATATAGTATTCACAATTACTGATCCAAAATGAATTATCTTCAGGTACTTCGAAGGTGGAACCAACATGAAACTAGCAACAAACATCACTGTCACTAGGTGCCGGCTTGCTAATATTTAGTAACATCCGTTGTTTAAGATGGGTTTCATTCATTTATTTTTTTGTCCTCTTTTCTGTCAACCCTCAAGCCATGTGATTAAATATGATTAAGACTTTCTGTGTGTTTTCTTCCTTGTGGAAATGGCTGACGTGAAGGACTGAGGAGAGAACAGGTAGCTCTTTTTGCTCTCTTTCTAGAGCCATGGATTCGCTCTGCAGCCCCAGCCCCCTCCCTGGTCCCTGGCCCTCCTGTGCTGCAGCATTTCCCAGGAAGGCTCTGGCTCCTGTGTGGTCCCATTTGCAGCGAGGCCTTCATTGATCTCACCTGCATCTTACAGCCTACTCTAGCCTTACCTGTACATAAGGTCAAAGGGCTGTGTGTTGGCGATGCCCCCTTCAGAGTCTTATCCAAATGGAGTCTGGGCTGTGCGGTCCCTAATGCCTGTAATCCCAGCACTTTGGGAGGCTGAGATGGGAGGACTGCTTGAGGCCAGGAGTTCAAGACCAGCCTGGTCAACATAGCGAGACTACATCTGTATAAAATAATTATTATTATTAATAAATAAATGGAGTCTGATTCCATGTATTTTTGTTGACCTTTAAAAGTTGTTCAAGGACTGCCTTCACTGAAAAGACCTTATCTGACATTTTGATTCAACAATCTAATCTCTTTTTGTTTCTTTTTTTTTTTTTTTTTTTTTTTTGAGATGGAGTTTCGCTCTTGTTGCTCAGGCTGGAGTGTAGAGGCACAGTCTCAGCTCACTGCAACCTCCACCTTCCGGGTTCAAGGGATTCTTGTGCCTCAGTCCCCCAAGTAGCTGGGATTATAGGTGCCTGCCCATCACGCCTGGCTAATTTTTGTATTTTTAGTAGAGACAGGGTTTCACCATGTTGCCCAGGCTGGTCTTGAACTCCTGACCTCAGGTGATCCACCCACCTCAGCCTCCCAAAGTGCTAGGATTACAGGCGTGAGCCACCGTGCCCAGCCAGTCGAATCTCTTTCTAATGAGCATATGCTGGGGAAATGAGCACAGGAGCAGGGAGGAGAAGATCATGGATATGTGAGCTCTGGGCTAGGCCTGGGTACACAGCAGTGAATGGAAATGGTGTTAGGTGGGAGCAATTCTCAGACACACAGGGGGGATAGACTAGTAGACACACTGCAAGGGGATGAAAGCAGTAGTCAAAGACTTGAGAGAAGAAAGGAGGGGCAAATGGAGTGGCTCCTGAGATGACCCAGGTGGGCTTTCAGAAGGAGAGGTGCTCAAGCCTTGCCCACATGGGCCTCAGTTGTGAAAGGAAGGGTGGTCCCAGCAGAGGGAGCTGCTGGCGGAAAAGGCAGTGGGCAAGGAGGAGTCCAAAAGGTTTGGAAGGCAGTATGGCATCAGAGTGGGTTGATGGGGAGAGTCGGGGAAGGGGGGATGAGTTTGGAGAGCGGGACAGAAGCAGCTCTATAAGATGCTGATCTAGCCAGGCTCGGTGGCTCACACCTGTAATCCCAGCACTTCGGGAAGCCAAGGCAGGCAGATCACGAGGTCAGGAGTTCGAGACCAGCCTGGCCAACATAGTGAAACCCCGTCTCTACTAAAAATACAAAAATTAGCCAGGCATGGTGGCGTGTGCCTGTAGTCTCAGCTATTTGGGAGGCTGAGGCAGGAGAATAGCTTGAACCCGGGAGGTGGAGGTTGTGGTGAGCCGAGACTGTGCCACTGCACTCCAGCCTCGGCAACAGAGCGAGACTGTCTCAAAAAAAATAAATAAATAAAAGAAGGATGCTGACCTCTTCTTTACACAGCATCCTGAAAGCAGCCCAGGGGATGCCAGCAGAGGATGTTGGGCCAGGTGTGGTGACTCACTCCTGTAATCCCGGCACTTTGGGAAGCCAAGGCAGGAGAATGGCTTGAGCCCAGGAGTTCGAGACCAGCCTGGGTGACATAGTGAGACCTTGTCTCTACAAAAACTTTTTTTTAATTAGCCAGGCATGGTGGTGCATACCTGTAGTTCAGCTACTCAGGAGGCTGAGACAGGAGGACCACTTGAGCCCAGAGGTTTGAGGTTGCAGTGATTGCACCACTGAACTCAGCCTGGGTGACAGAACGAGATCTTGTCGATTAAAAAAATAATAATTGTTTTATAAAGGGATCTTAAATTCAGGGAGCTTGGATTGCCCATAGAAACACTGAGCTAAAGGCTGGGTGTGGTGGCTCACACCTGTAATCCCATCACTTTGGGAGGCTGAGGCAGGTAGATCACTTGAGGTCAGGAGTTCGAGACCAGCCTGGCCAACATGGTGAAACCCTGTCACTACTAAAAATACAATGCCAGGTGTGGTGGCTCATGCCTGTATTCCCACCTACTTGGGAGGCCGATGCGGGAGAATCGCTTGAACCTGGGAGGCAGAGGTTGCAGTGAGCCGAGATCTCGCCATTGCACTCCAGCCTTGGCAACAGAGCAAGACTATCTCAAAAAGAAAAAAAAAAAAAAACAAAAAAAAACAACAGCTAAGAATCACACATTCTCTGGGGGGAAAAATGGGTTTGGGTTTAAATTGGGTCCACACCCCTGACCTTTGAGGTAACCCTGCAGACAGAACATTTACTCCATGTGGTCTTTGGGTTAGGAGCATGTAGCCTGACTCTGCCAGGTTGCCTTCAAGAACTGCTTGGTTCTGGGGAGTGATTCATGGATGGGCCTTTAATTGTGTCCCCATAGGAAAACTCTGCGGAGGACCTCCTCAGGTTAACATCTAAGAGCTTGCCGGATCTGACCAGCTCGGTAGAAGACGTGTCCTCCTGGACTGATAACGAAGACCAGGAGGCAGACGGGGAGGAGGACGAAGGAACCGGCTCTTCTGTCCAGAGAGCAGTAAGTGGCTCTGTGCTCCTGGCTTTCTGTTGGAATTATGTTTTTCTTAAGTCCTGGGCGCCAGGACTAGGGGATAAATGCTTGAGATAGTATGATAGAGACCATGATGGGAAAAGACCGCAGTGCATTCTTTCTGTGTTTTTCTCAGAATCTCTGAGAATAATCTGTGAGGGCGATATTTTTCCTTTAAGGAAAAACATGAAATGGTAAACAAGATAAGCAACCCAGGAGGCCGGGCACGGTGGCTCACACCTGTAATGCCAGCACTTTGGGAGGGTGAGGCAGGTGGATCACCTGAGGTCAGGAGTTCAAGACCAGCCTGGCCAACATGATGAAACCTAGTCTCTACTAAAAATACAAAAATTAGCGGGGCATGGTGGTGCATGCCTGTAATTCCAGCTACTCAGGAGGCTGAGGCAAGAGATTCGTCTGAGCCCAGGAGGCAGAGGTTGCAGTGAGCCGAGATCTTGTCACTGCACTCAAGCCTGAGCTACAGAGCGTGACTCCATCTCAAAAAAAAAAAAAAAAAAAAAAAAAAGAGCAACTGGATATTGAGTTCAGTGCATATATTAATTTCCAGAATGATTTATAATATATACAGTGATTTTGCTGCTATGCCTTGCTAGTGTGTTTGACAACTACTATTAGTGAATTTAAACTTGGATGGAGAGATTTCTGGTTCAAAGTGGAATGTTAAAATAACCCCAAAAGGCCAGGTGCTGTGGCTCATGCCTGTAATCCCAAAACCTTGGGAGGCCAAGGTGGGTGGACTGCTTGAGCTCAGGAGTCTGAGACCAGCCTGGCCAACATGACGACCCCATCTTTACAAAAAATACAAAAAAAAAAAAAAAATTAGCCAGGTGTGGTGGGCGTGCCTATAGTCCCAGTTACTCAGGAGGCTGAGGCAAGAGGATCACTTGAGCCCGAGAGGTCAAGCCTGCAGTGAGCTATGATCATGCCACTGCTCTCCAATCTGGGCTACAGAACAAGACCCTGTCTCAAAAAATAGTAATATAAGACTCTGTGATATCTTCTTTGTGTCCCAAATCTGAAAGATGTGTCATTTTTCGTGTGAACTCTTATTAGCCCTTGTTCCCCATCTAAACAGCTGTGGGGTGGGTGGACGCCCTCTCTCTGCCCCTTGGAGCCCCTTCCTCCTTCCTACTCCCCTGAACCTAGGCAGCATAGGTAAGCACTGGAAAATCATCTTTGCTTACAGTAAGGCCTCAGAAGATGAAAAACGCATCTCATTTACCACAAAGCTACATTTAAACGGGGAAAGGTTGCTCTTTGTCTTCCTTTTTGTTCCTGGAAACCTAGGGCTACCAAGCATGGTTGTGTAGGTTGTGGACTGCACAAAGGTATCACTTGTAAGGGTGTACCATTCACATCATAAACATAAGCTTTTAGATTTATTATAACCGTTTTCTGAAGGATGGCAGTGTAGGGGCTCCCTGTGCTCTGTGCTGGCACGGCAGTTACCCTCTGCTCCTTGTTTTCCATGGTACAAGAAGGGAAATAATGTGGTGGTGCAACAGCAGACTTCAGCTCCAGCACGGCTCCAGCATTCCGACCTTTTCTTACTGTATATCCTTCACTAGCAGCTCTCTCGCCCAGGGGGTTCCTCATTGCTCTTGTCCCCTCCTGTTCCCACTGTCTGGAGGGCTCATCCCTGCTGGGCAGGATCTCATTGCTCAGCAGTTGTGCCTGGAGACATCTCAGCCAGCTTTCAGTGGAAAGCTGAGTCAGTCCCGGGTCTGCGGCGAGGACAGCCCTGCAGCACATCTGCACCCCCTCTGCTCAGCCTCCAAGCCACTGACGGACAGCTCTTTGTAGAGAGTTTACAAGCACACACATTTTTTTATTTTATTTTATTTTTTAGAGATGGAGTCTTACTCTGTCACCCAGACTGTAGTGCAGTGGTGCGATCTCGGCTCACTGAAAGCTCCACCTCCCGGGCTCTAGCAATTCTCCTGCCTCAGCCTCCCGAGTAGCTGGGACTACAGACGCACGCCACCGCGCTTGGCTAATTTTTTGTATTTTCATTAGTAGAAACTGGGTTTCACCGAGTTGCCCAGGCTGGTCTCGAACTCCTGAGCTCAGGCAATCCACCTGCCTCGGCCTCCCAAAGTGCTAGGATTACAGGCGTGAGCCACTGCACCTGGCCCCCAAAAATTTCTTAAGTCATACTCTTTTGCAAAAAAACTGCAAGGAATTATTTAATTGGGAACTTCGTATGCTAAATACTAGTATATGAAGCTCTAATAAATGACCTATCACATATATTTTAAATATTACATGTTAAATAATGTATTTTTATTTAAATTATTATTTAAGCTTACAGTTTAAATGTATTATAATTCTGACGACTACATATAATTTAAATTATTATGCATAATTTATATGCATTTTTCTGAGTATAAAAGTAATGTTTTACTATGTAAATGTTTTTAACCAAAAAAAACCCAAAAAATCCTAAAGACAGAATAAATCACCAACAATCCTATATTCAAAGATAGCCATCTATAACATTTTGCTGTGGCTTTCTAATTTTTTTCGTTAAGCACATTTGTTGTTTTTTTTTTTTGTTTTTTTTTGAGGCAGAGTCTGGCTCTGTCGCCCAGGCTGGAGTGCAGTGGCCGGATCTCAGCTCACTGCAAGCTCCGCCTCCCAGTTTTACGCCATTCTCCTGGCTCAGCCTCCCGAGTAGCTGGGACTACAGGCGCCCGCCACCTCGCCTGGCTAGTTTTTTTGTATTTTTTAGTAGAGACGGGGTTTCACCGTGTTAGCCAGGATGGTCTCAATCTCCTGACCTCGTGATCCGCCCTCTCGGCCTCCCAAAGTGCTGGGATTACAGGCTTGAGCCACCGAGCCCGGCCGCACATTTGTATTTTTAATTGACCTTATTTTAACGTACTTATGAAACTTGCTATGGTCTTAATGACATAATCATGAACGTATCCCTATGTTATTAAAGGGTCTTCTGAAATATGATTTATAATGGCTAATATTCCTTAACATAAAAGTGCCATAATCTGTTTCACCAATGTACTTCACATTTTATATTCAAATTTTTTGAAAATGTAATTTCGTATAGAACATCTTTGCTTCTATATCTCTGTGTTTTTTGTTTTTTTTTTTTACACATTTCCTTACATGGCTTATAGCAGTAAAATTGCGTAGTCAAAGGTTTTTTTCTAGAGAGATTATAGTAATTTACACTTGTAGCATAGGCCAGTTCCCACCATCACCAAAAACATTATCTTTAGAAAAGTTTGCCAATTAATCACACATTGTTTTATGAGTTTATTACTGTAATTTTTTCAAGGGAATTTCAATGCATTTTGTCATAACATTGGATTTGGGAAGCTCTGTGTTGCCTTTAAGGGGAAGCTAAGCCTCTCGGCAGTATTTCGCCACCAGTGTACCTGTTGTCCTGGCTCTATTTCTGGGTTTCTCTGTCATGTCACCAGAAGCTCTTAATACACTGATCCTAAGCCCATTATCTTCGATGGAGAAACCAGCACTGATCTTACTTTGACAGTTCTCTCTTCCTTGTGCACCAGACAGGACACCACCTCCACCTCCCTCCCCTTCCGCTCCCCTCACCCCGTCACAAGGCACTCACAGAGGAGGTGGAACAGCCGTCATGCCTGGCCATCACCGAAGCCTCAACACCCATCATTTCTCAGCCATCTCTTGAGCTCTCGCTTCAGCCCAAGGGAACCAGGCCTGAGACAGAGCCCTGCAGGGGGCAGGAAGTGTGGGCAGCTGGGAGAGGACATTTTCCAGGCTTCACAGTCTACCAGGGTCAGCCCTGCTGTGCCTTTTAAAAGTGCTGAACTACTGAAAAAACGTTCTTTCTTTTTTAGTTACATGTTCACAAGCCATGATTCTTCATTTCAGCATTTTTAAAAATGAAAGGACCACTTAAAGAAATGTGGTTCTGTGTTAATCAACTGAGTTACAAAAAGCCTTTTATTTCACAGATGATGATGATTAAACCTGCTGCCAAATTCTAGCCAGACATGGACTGTTTTTGCACCTGTATGTCGTGATGTGTTCCGAGCACTTAAGCTGAGCAAATGTAATACAAATGCTGAGGATCTGCCATGCATCCCCTTACGATTTATTTTTAATGGCTGCAATAAAGAGCAATGAGATTTTCCTCTCCGAAAGCTCCATCCATGCTTAGAATAAAACCATATGGTGAATATCAAGTTTGAGGAGTAGAAGCCAGTGAAAGAGAGAATGGGAACAGGATGGCGAAACCCAACAATAATTTGCATAATTGTCAGTCATCTCAGTGGGGTCTGGCTTCAGTGACAGGGCTCACTATCTGCCATTCACCCCCACTGTCACCACCACCACATCCAAGATTAAAGACTGCCAGTTTGGTCTCAGAAATATCAAAGTCTGGACCTTCCCCCACGCTACCCGTGGCCCTGTTCTACCTGATTGGCTGTTCTTCCCTGAGTCTCTCCATTTTCTGCTCTGCAATGACAATTTCTTTTTTCTTTTTCTTTTCTTTCTTTCTTTCTTTTTTTTTTTTTTTTTTTGAGATGGAGTCTCACTCTGTCGCCAGGCTGGAGTGCAGTGGCACAATCTTGGCTTACTGCAACCTCCACCTCCCGGGTTTAAGTGATTTTTCTGCCTCAGTCTCCTGAGTAGCTGGGACTACAGGGATGCGCCACCATGCCCAGCTAATTTTAGTATTTTTAGTAGAGATGGGGTTTCACCATGTTGGCCAGGATGGTCTCGATCTCTTTCTTTTCTTTTCTTTTCTTTTTTTAAGATGGAGTCTTGCTCTGTCGCTCAGGCTGGAGTGCAGTGGTGCAATCTCGGCTCACTGCAACCTTCACCTCCTGGGTTCAAGCAGTTCTCCTGCCTCAGCCTCCCAAGTAGCTGGACTACAGGCACCCACCA
This sequence comes from Macaca mulatta, assembly GCF_049350105.2. NCBI lineage: Eukaryota > Metazoa > Chordata > Mammalia > Primates > Cercopithecidae > Macaca > Macaca mulatta. The sequence goes on from NC_133411.1 coordinate 33,389,637, forward strand.
CCATGCCCGGCTAATTTTTATATTTTTAGTAGAGATGGGGTTTCACCATGTTGGCCAGGCTGGTCTCGAACTCCTGACCTCAGGTGATCTGCCCACCTCAGCCTCCCAAAGTGCTGGGATTACAGTCGGTAGCCACTGCACCTGGCCCGACAATTTCTTTTTTACTAGAGAAAGGATCTTGCTCTGTCAGTACCCAGGCTGAAGTGCAGTGATGTGATCATAGCTCACTGTAACCTCAAACTCCTGGGCTCAAGCAATCCTCCCACCTCAGCCTCCTGAATAGCTGGGAGTACAGGTGCACGCCACCACGTCCTGCTAATTTTTTAAGTACGTTTTTTGTAGGGATGGGACGTTGCTATGTTGCCCAGCCTGGTTTCAAACTCCTAGCCTCAAGCAATCCTCCCACCTCGGCCTCCCAAATAGCTGGGATTACAGAAGTGAGCCACCTCACCTGGCCATGCACAGTGACAATATTTTAAATGAGAATCTGGCATGTCACTTAAATGTTTAAGGTCTCCAATAAAATGAGTGGCACATGCATTGTGATTATTGGCTGTTCAAAAAAAGTATGTGTTCTTTCTTAAGTGTAATTTCTTTGGAAAAGAAAAGAGATTTTTCGTAAGAAGAATCTTATGTTCTAGCCTTCTGAGAAACTTTTTTTAAAGTTTTTTTTTTAAGTTCTCTTTAATGAAAAGAAGAGGAAGAGTTTCAGTATAATAGGATGTGAAATGGGTGATACTTATTAAGTGATTGGAGCCTGTCTCCCTTTTTATATTTTTAACAAAGAAAAAAATGGAAGTAATGGTTGTCTTTGCCAAATCTGCAATTGTAAAGCTCAGCTCGGAAGAGTTTGTTTAGCACATCAATCAGGAGACCCGTATCCGGCTTCCTTTTCCATCAAGCGAATCAGTTCTAACATTTTTGGAATCACAAGTTTGGAAAAATCTTGGAGAACTTTTGGATGATTCAGGTTTTAGAAGGAGTAAAGGACCTGTTTCTTACAAGGAAAGAAGAGCAAAGCAGGACCTTCCGATTCTGTGAGTCTGATAGGGGTGTTTGATTCTTTGTTGGTGGAACTGCCAGGGGTATGGGAACCTGAAAGCCAGTACCCTCGAGTGTAGATATGAGGCCCGTGGAAAGAAAGGAGAGGACCTCTTGTGTTTTATTTGGACTGAATAATTGATCAAATGTCTGCTCTAAATGTTTCCAAATGTGTCCGGGCAGTAAGGACTTCTGTGACAGCATCTGAATGTATCATTTTTGGTTGATTCATGGTGTCCTAGATGGGAAACTCTCTCTTGTTTCGGGGTTGACCTGGTTTTTTCTGGCAAATTGAACTTAGAGTCTAATACAAAGAACAATGAACACCAAGGATGTAAACCTGTGATTAGCATTAAAACAGAAAGACACAGAGTCTGACTGAAAGGCAGATCTTCAGACTAGAACTGTTCATGCTGAGAGACACCAGCACGGAGCTCTCTCTGCATCTGAAGGGAGCGCATGTTCTTCCCCTGAGGCCTTAAGGATAGAGGGTCACCACTTAGGCTGCTTCTGTGGTCAGTGTGGGCTGAGTCTAACAGTCTCTCTGAGCCTGTTAATGTCATCCTCCATGAGTGGAGGCTCCGTGGGGGCAGGGAGGTTTGCTCCTTGCGTCTCCCAGGTCCTCACTGTCACTCTGTATGTATGAGATAGATGGATGGATGGTTGGACAGATGTGCAGATGGGCAGATGGTTGTGTGCCCTCTCACCATCCCGTAATGCCCCCTGCATACCCCTCATTGTAAGGTTTGGTCGCCTTCCACCATCTTCCCCAGCATACCATGAATTTAAAATGGCCTGGGCCGGGCACAGTGGCTCACACCTGTAACCCCAGCACTTTGGGAGGCCTAGGCAGATGGATCACTTGAGGTCAGAAGTTCGAGACCAGCCTGGCCAATATGGCCAAAACCCCATCTCTACTAAAAATACAAAAAAAAAAAAAAAATTGCGTGGTGTGGTGGCTCACACCTGTAATCCCATCTGCTAGGGAGACTGAGGCACAATAATCGCTTGAACCCCAGAGGCGGAGTTGGCAGTGAGCTGAGATGGTGCCACTGCACTCCAGTCTGGGTGACAGAGCCAGACTCTGTCTCAAAAAAATAAATAAATAAGAAAAAAATAGTTTAAAATGGCCTTGGCACATAGTAGACATTTGTTTCTGTCCCCAGGTGAGAGAAAGTCTCTCTGCTCCTCCCTTCTGGGAATTTCTGTCTGGGATAAGAATAGCAGTGATTTAGACATCATTTTTTGAAATGTAACACTGGGAGAACACGGTGTCCCCTCCCTTAAAATAGGATATTTGTAGTAGCATCTCATTAACAGATAAGTACAGATAAGTAGATTTCTTCCTTTTTGTTTGGTTAAGGTTAGAAACTTGCAAGCAGCTAGAGGGAATTTCGGACTTGGTTTTTAATGAATCAGCAGCAAAAACAAAGGATTAAACATCCCAGGGGGAGTTGGTGAAGAAATAAGTGGGATATAAATGAAAAGACCAAAAAGGCACCAGGGCAAAGAGCCCAGAACTGTTGAGTGTCAGAGATGTGGGTTGTGGTAAACAACCATAAAGTGTCAGAACTGCAGGGAACCTTGGGGAGTAACTGGTCCCAACCTCGCATTTTATAAGCTGGAGATCTACAGTGAGAAGGAAGACCACAGGGCTCCGCTGATAGCAAACTTGTTCCCCTGGAAAAGTCACATTCTAGCTCAAGGCAGCTGCGAGGGGAAAAAAAAGAACCAGGAAAAAGAGATGAATGCAGTGCAAAGAGTTCACAGACTTCACCGAAATGCGGAAGGATCACTGTTTATGCAAAAGCATGAATGGGCGCAGGGAGCTTCCACACTCTTGCATCCGGCTCCTGCGCTCTGGAGAGGCCTCCTTGGCAGGTCTGAGCGGAGTAGGGCCCAGGAGCCTGTGTTTCTGGTGATTCTGATGCTCAGCGAGATTATAAAAAGTGAAAGTGGCAAGGATTCTAAGAGTCTCCTGGCTAGGAGCTGGGCGATGCCCAGGGACCTCTGTGTGCATGGCGTTGAGACAAGGGGAGGTTTTAGGCCCCCAGCTGTCTCCCTATTTTCCACAGTTCAGGGACAGAGGGAGTGAGGCCAAGGTGTTTGTGGTGCTCGTGGGAAACTTAGAAGCACAGATTCCCCCAGCCTGCTCCGGATCCTCATGAGCACAGACTGGCTTGCACATCATTGTTCTCGTTGCCTTCCCAGACACCAGTTCCTATTATATAGACCGGAGCTGCTGATGCAGAAACTGCCTCATTCTCGGCACCCGCAGCAGGCGGCCACACATGGCGATCCACAGCTCCCCGAGTTGTGCATTTTCTCCCCACTGCTCCAAACTGTCAACTTCTCTCTCTCCCCCGCCTCAGCCCGGGACTTCCCCAAGTAGGTCTCAGTTCACTTAGATGTTCCTTAAGCAACACTTCAGCTGGCACAGGACATAGAAAAGGTTGCTTGAAACTCAATGCCTTATGTCGGATTGCCAGAGCAAGATAGGAAAGACAAGACGGCAATGATTGCTGGTCTAAGAAAATAAGATTTACATTTGGGGGTGGTTTTTGTTTGGTTTTATATTTAAGAAGATGAAGTGATTATTTAAGTGGGTGGAGGAAGAAAGGAGATAAGAGTAATTATTTGGCTAAGATGAATTGCCTGGAAAACTGCTGAAGTTTGAATCAGGCTTACTCCCGTGGCACACTCTCAGGGCCTGTTCCAACTGGCTACCTGGCCTTGCTGCATTTTTATCTAAGCAGTTTGCAGTTCTCAAGGAGGTAAACAGCTCATGTCATTTGCATAGAAAAGCCTCTTTTTTTTTTTTTTTTTTTTGGCAACAGGCTCTCACTCTGTTGCCCAGGCTAGAGTGCAGTGGCACAATTATGGCTCACTGCAGCCTTGACCTCCTGGGCTCAAGAGATCCTCCCACCTCAGCCTCCTGAGTAGCTAGGATTGTAGTTGCATGCCACCATGCCCGGCTAATTTCATCTTTGTATGTTTTGTAGAGACGGGGTCTCCCTGTGTTTTCTAGGTTGGTCTCGACCTCCTGGGCTCAAGCAATCCTCCCGTTTCGGCCTCCCAAAGTACTGGGATTACAGGCGTGAGCCACGTTGCCCAGCCAGGAAAGCAAATATTGTATTTCACATGGATCCTCAGAGAGCAGTGGTCTCCGTAATAGAATAGGCACACCCAGAGAAGCCAGATGATTTCTCGGGGTATGGGAGGAAAATATTAGAACATATGTAGGTCTTATCATGTTTTAGATTGTTTTGTTTTATGGTACATGCAGACATTAGTACAGTAGTATAGGTTTAGAATTTATGAATCTGTGTTAGGAGTGCTTGATGGCTTCCCGGCTTAGAAAGACTGACGACATAGCACGGAGCATTAGGAAATACAGTTAAAAAAATTTACTTAGTATGCAGTCAATTTTATTATCATTCTTTGGATTTGAAAAATTCTTTCAGATTTCAATGAAAATAAAATATGAATCGTTGGAGCATATAATAAAGTTTCTTTGCCCTCAAGTTAATTTCTTTTATGAACATAATATGTAGAAGTCATGTAATGACTTTCTAACGGGAGGTAAGTTGCTTCCTGTCTTTGCATATTTCATTACAGTGTTCCAAGATGCCTTCTCACCCCCGTTCCAAATTTTCCTCTTATTTGTAACACTGCTATTTAGTTAATTTCGGTTTATATGTCTTTAAGGGGCTTATGTCTGTGGTCCACACGTTGAAATGTAAAGTAGAATATACATATATATATATATATATATTTTTTTTTTTTTTTTTTTTTTTTTGAGACAGAGTCATCGTCTGTCATCCAGGCTGGAGTACAGTGGCACAATGTCAGCTCACTGCAACCTCTGCCTCCATGCCCGGCTAATTTTTGTATTTTTAGTGGAGACGAGGTTTCACCATGTTGGCCAAGCTGGTCTCAAACTCCTGACCTCATGCTCCGCCTGCGTCGGCCTCCCAAAGTGCTGGGATTACAGGCGTGAGTCACTGTGCCCAGCCAAAATATAATATATTAAGACTCAAAGGAAGATGGCTGTTCAGAAATGAAACTGAAACATTTCTTCTGCCATAGACAAAACGAAGGCAATAACTACAGGAGGTGAAAACAGGGTAATGTGGCTCATTTTTGCACCATATATCTCAGGATAACTCTGTTTATGAGCTTCGCTGATCCTTTAAGGTAACAAAAATCCTTGAGATGTATCTTCTGAGACTGTAATGTAGATAATGTTGCTGCATTATCAGAATCTTGCTCTTAAGGGGAAAAGGAGTTCCTCTCTTAGTTTCAATTTCAGTTATTGTGCTGGATTATAGGCAAATGACAAAATGATCTTTTTTTTTTTTTTTTTTTTTTTTTTTGGAGACAGAGTCTTCACTGTCACCCAGGCTGGATGGAGTACGGTGACGGTGGCATGATCTTGGCTCACTACAACCTCTGCCTCCCAGGTTCAAGCGATTCTCTTGCCTCAGCCTCCCAAGTAACTGGGACTATCGGTGCACACCACCACGCCTGGCTAGTTTTTTGTATTTTTAGTAGAAACAGTGTTTCACCATGTTGGCCAGGCTGGTCTCGAACTCCTAACCTCAAGTGATCTGCCCACCTCGGCCTCCCAAAGTACTGGGATTACAGGAGTGAGCCACTGCACCTGGCCAACAAAATGATCTTTGATGGGGTGGCGGGAGGGACCCACCTTACTTAAAGACTTCATGTGCATTGGAAGATTTGGAATTATTATTATTATTGTTATTATTATTATTACATTTTCCTCTTTTTAGCCACATCTTATGCAACATGGTAGCACAAAGCCTGAGAAATAAAAACAAAGCAAAATACAAGAGGTCAGAAGTTCCCCTGTGGAATCCAGGGCAGAAATTTCACAAAGAGATGGAGTGATTTAGGACAAACTCCTCACCCCACCCCCTACTGTTACTGTTTCCTTGCCTTGATGTTTTTTGTTTGTTTGTTTGTTGTTGTTGTTGTTGAGACAGAGTCTCGCTCTGTCACCCAGGTTGGAGTGCTGTGGCATGATCTCGGCTCACTGCAAACTCTGCCTCCTGGGTTCAAGCGATTCTCATGTCTCAGCCTCCTGAGTTCAAGCAATTCTCTTGCCTCAGCCTCCCGAGTAGCTGGGATTACAGGCGCCTGCCACCATGCCTGGGTAATTTTTATATTTTTTAGTGGAGATGGGCTTTCACCATGTTGGCCAGGCTGGTCTTGAACTCCTGACCTCAAGTGATCCACCTGCCTCGACCTCCCCAAAGTGCTGGGATTATAGGCATGAGCCACCGCATCTGGTCTCCTCACAGAGACTTTCTAACTCCTCCAAGCCTTCAGTCATCTCTCCTTTCTCTGATGGCCAGTTTTACCTGTTTCTCACATTTTAGCACTTAGAAAGCCAGCTCCTGGTTTGTAAATGGGCAGGTGTTTTCCAAAATTTGTTGGTAAAGCTTTTGTTTGGATATTCAAATTTATTTCCCCTTGAAACAAATATATCTACTTAGTAAATATCTGTGGAATTATCTTTTAAGCTATGAGTAGCAAAAAGGTGGCCTTTGTGTCACCCACCTACCCCTCCTCTTTAGCTCTCGGGGCAGACATCTGGAATTCTTCCTAACACTGTTCCTGCTGATACCAGATACAACCGCAGTAGTTCATAACATGACCCTGCAGGTGCCCACAACCAAGCCATTGTACGAATCAATGCTGGGTGACGGCCAGGCTGACATCTCTGTCCACACTCCGAGCACTGTGCTGGGTGCTTCGGGGATACAGAGGTGGCAGACCCAGTTTTGTTTCTTCTCTCGTGCCATTTTTTATATTCCAAAATGAATTATGATTTTTTCTGTACTTTTTTCTTTTCTTTTTTTTTTTGCGGGGGGGGACGGAGTCTCACTGTTGAGCAGGCTGGAGTGCAATGGTGCGATCTGGGCTCACTGCAACCTCCACCTCCCAGGTTCAAGCAATTCTCCTGCCTCAGTCTCCCGAGTAGGTGGGACTACAGGCACATGCCACCACGTCCAGCTAATTTTTTTTGTTGTTATTGTATTTTAGTAGAGACGGGGTGTCACCATGTTGCCCAGCCTGATCTCGAACTCCTGAGCTCAGGCAATCCTCCTGCCTTGGCCTCCCAAAGTGCTGGGATTATAGGCATGAGCCCCCGCACCTGGCCATTTCTGTACTTTTCATATTCCCCTTTTCAGCATAATGAATCCTCAAGGAGTCATGTGCAATACTGACCTAGAGAAGAGATCTGATTCCTTCCGGGGATCAGCAGGGGTCAATGGATGGGTGGCATTTGACTATTCCATAGGACTTCCACAGGAACACCTGCAGAAACTGATGACGGTCTGGAACAGAAAAATAATGTACAGAAAAAGTATTTCCTCAAATAGGAAATTTCAAAGTCTATCCAGAGAGCCACAAAGCCTATGAAGCAAATGTTCAGCCCATGCTTCTAGTTTCAGACTGTGGAATTTTGACTTCTTTTACAAGGAAAGTGACTCACAAGATGGCTATTCAGTTGAGGGACAGGGTCAGAGTTTTTGAGATGACTCAAGCCGCGGGGCAGAGGAGGAATGGGATTGGAGAAAGGCAGGATGGAGGTGGAGAGATGGATTTGGAGGCCCTTGCTCTACCTAGCCCCACTGCGAGGTAACCAGAGCCTGTGCTGCAGGAGTGATGGTCACGGGGATGGAGAGGCAGGAAGCCATGTGAGTGACAGGCAGTGGGAAGTCACCCGCCAGTCGGGGTGCTGACTTCTGGGAGCAAGGGCCTCTTGGCGTGAAGGGAGAGGATGAAAAGAGTTTCCTTCCCTTTTTTCCTGAAGGCGGGGCTGGCCCTATGCAATATTTTCAATGGGGTTCTATTTGCCTTTGAACCCTTGTGTCATCCCCTCCTGCTCACTTGATGCCGGCTGTCTTTACAGACCCCCTGGAGCCCAGAGCCCTCATCCTGGTCTGAACTCTCCACTGAAGTCCCCACCGTCTCCCCTCCCAGATAGCCTCTCCTTCCTCCTCCTCCGAGCCACATTCTCTCATTTCACCACCAACGACAACCCAAAAGACCAAAAAACAAACCAACCTCTTCCATTTTTCCAAGCAGTGTGTTTGTTAGGAAAGCAATCTGACCTAAAACCTATTTAAGCAGTGGCAGGTGATCCTGGGACACTTAGCAAAGTATGTACATTTTTAAAAGAATCCTTACTACTTTAAAGAGTTTATCTGTATCATTTAAAAATGAAATTTAAAGATAAAATTACACAGAATCCTGGATGACAAAGTTGCTTTTAGAGGAAATACCGTGCTAGCTCCTTCCCTAAGATGTCGCTCCCTGTCACTTCCTTCCCTTCCACTTACTAAGTCATATTTCTGAAAATTCTCAAGTCTTCATAATGATTCTGGGTACAGATGGCAGTGGGGAGATGGGTAGGGCTAGAGTATGAACTATTCCGAGACAGTAGCCCCCCTTCTCCAGAGTTTTGCTTCTTGCAATTTCATTTATCCACAGTAAACCTCTATCAGAAAATATAAATCCAGAAACAAACAATTCATAAGTTTTAAATTGTGCGCCATTCTGACGAGAGTGGTGAAATCGCACGCTGTCCTGCTGTGTCCCGCCTGGGACGTGAATCACCCCTTCATCCAGTTTATCCACACCGTCTACACTCCCTGCCCGTTAGTCACTACGTAGCCAGCTCCATGACCAGATCAACTGTTGGGGTATCACGGTTCTTGTGATCAAGCAATTGTATTCTACTTTGTGATTGCCCCATAGTGCAAGCGGTGGTGCTGGCAATGCAGATACGCCAAAGAGAAGCCACACAGGGCTTCCTTTCGGTGGAAAGGTTCTTGAGGAAGGAAGGAAAAATCGTATGCTGAGGTTGCAAGATCTACGGTAAGAACGAATCTTCTATCCTTGAAACTGTGAAGAAGGAAGAAGAAATTCGTGCTAATTTTGTCATCACCCCTCAAGCCGCAAAAGTTACAGCCACAGTGCATAAGTGCTTAGCTAAGATGGAAAAGGCATTAGATTTGTGGGTGGAAGAAGTGAACAGAAACATGTTCCGATTAATGGGGCCGGGTGCGGTGGCTCATCCCTGTAAGCCCAGTACTTTGGGAGGCCAAGGCGGGCAGATTACCTGAGGTCAGGAGTTTGAGACCAATATGGCCAACATGGCAAAACCTCGCCTCTACTAAAAATACAAAAATTAGCCGGGCGTGGTGGTGTACTCCTGTTATCCCAGCTACTCAGGAGGCCAAGGCAGGAGAATCGCTTGAACCCAGGAGGTGGAGGTTGCAGTGAGCCAAGATTGTGTTATTGAACTCCAGCCTCGGTGACAGAGCGAGACTTCATCTCAAAAAAGAAAAGAAAGAAACGTCGGGTTTGGTACATACCCCCCATGGATGGGGACACTGTTGTAGATGAGGAGTTACAACTGAAGGGCCAGATAATAAGCATTTCAGGCTTTGCTAGCCAAACAGTCTTTGTTGCAACTGCTCACCTCTGCCTTTGTGCTTTGAAAGCAGCCATAAACAATAAGTAAATAAATAGGCATGACTGTGTTCCCGTAAAACCTGACAAAAACAAGTGCTGGGCCCGATTTGGCCCCCAGGCATGAGTCTGCTAAGCCCTGCTTTGGGTGATCATTTGTGAGCCTGGAACAGCCTTTTTGCTCCTTCCTGTGGGCTCACCAGCGTCTCAGCTTTGCCAACAGGTTATCTTAAAGAAGCGCCTGCCCTTAGAAATACATGTCAGCAAAGCCCATGAACTCAACACTATTCCTATAAAGAAAGGAAGGAAGGAAGGAAGCAGCAAGGAGCTCATGTTGATCTGGGGAAGGCAGCAGAAGGCCGGAGAGTGCTGCCTGGAACTTAACAGTGAGCCCTGGACGGGTACAGTGGCTCACGCCTGTAATCCCAGCCCTTTGGGAGGCTGAGGAGAGCGGATCACCTGAGGTCAGGAGTTCAAGACCAGCCTGACCAACATGGAGAAACCCTGTCTCTACTAAAAATACAAAATTAGCTGGGCGTGCTGGTGCATGCTTGTAATCCCAGCTACTCAGGAGGTGAGGCAGGAGAATCGCTTGAACCCGGGAGGTGGAGGTTGTGGTGAGCCAAGACTGTACCGTTGCACTCCAACCTGGGCAACAAGAGTGAAACTCCGACTCAGACCTAACAATAACAACAACTAGTGAGCCCGAAATGTAAACCACGATGCTTTTTTTTTTTTTGGAAACAGAGTCTCATTCTGTCACCCAGGCTGGAGTGCAGTGGCGCGATCTCAGCTCACTTCAACCTCCACCTCCCATTTCAAGTGATTCTCTTGCCTCAGCCTCCCTAGTAGCTAGGATTACAGGTGTCCTCCACAACGCCCGGCTAATTTTTGTGTTTTTAGTAGACACGAGATTTCACTGTGTTGCCCAGTCTGGTCTTGAACCCCTGACCTCAAGTGATCCACTCGCCTCAGTCTCCCAGAGTGCTGGGATTACAGGCGCGAGCGACCATGCCCAGCCCCTGATGTCTTACTCTTCATCTAAAACCTGCCTAAATGGCATGCCCAGTTAAAACAATCTTTTTCTGTTACAATAATCCATGTAAGAGTACAACACATTTTCTAAAAGGTTTATCTAGAAAAGAGCCTGGCGTGTTTACTGTTGCTGCTGAATTGGATTTGACTCCACTGCTGGATCAGGGCCCCCTCTGACAGTTCACCCCTTGCTTTCTTTCCTGCCAATTGTCCTGTTTACTACTTTTTTTTTCTTTTTTCTTTTTTTTTTGGCAACAGTGTCTGGCTCTGTCACCCAGCCTGGAGTGCAGTGGGACGATCTCGGCTCACTACAACCTTCATCTTCCAGGCTCAAGCTGTTCTCCCGCCTCAGCCTCCTGAATAGCTGAGACTACAGGCATGTGCCACCACATCCAGCTAGATTTTGTATTTTTTGTAGAGACAAGGTCTTGTCGTGTTGCCCAGGCTGGTCTTGAACTCCTGGGCTCAAAACAATCAGCCCGCCTCAGCCTCCCAAAGTGCGGAGATGACAGGCGTGAGCAACTGTGCCCAGCCCTGTTTACTTCTTAGGGCTCTTTTACATGCCTTTCTTTTTTTAACAGCCTTCCCACCTGTACTTTTTACATGTCTCGAGATTTTCCTGTATGCATGTGTATGCGTGCACGCGCACACACACCCCTGATTTTGTCATTGTGGTGTTCAAGGTAAAGCATATCATAGTCTCACTTCCAGAAACACGTCCAATGCAATGAACCTGGTAGCCAACCCTGCTAAGAAATGACCCAAGAGTCTACCTTGAGTAGCCAGCCCCCAAATCCAAAGAATAGCTCCAGACCCCACAGTTTTCTCACCCACTAGGTCATGGGACCACGGCAAGAGTGAGAGAGTTCCACTTCCCAGAAAATGCTTGTTACTACCTTACCTCAATTTGAAATATGTACTAAGGATGAACACATGCATTCTCTTCCTTGACATCCACATCCCTTGTTTTTTTGTTGTTGTTGTTGTTTGTTTTTTTGAGACAGAGTCTTGCTCTGTCGGCCAGGCTGGAGTGCAGTGGCAAGATCTCTGCTCACTGCAATCTCTGCCTCCCGGGCTCAAGCAAGTCTCCTGCCTCAGCCTCCCGAGTAGCTGGGATTACAGGTGTGTGCCACCACGCCCGGCTGATTTTTTGTATTTTCAGTAGAGATGGGATTTTACCATGTTGGCCAGGCTGGTCTTGAACTCCTGACCTCAGGTGGTCAACCCACCTTGGCCTCCCAAAGTGCTGGGATTACAGGCGTAAGCCACCATGCCTGGCCCTCCTGTTATTTTCAAAGAGCTGAGAGTTACTGTAGGACACTGTCCTCTCTTGGGAACGTGACACATACAAACCCACTGCAAGAGGGTCAGTTGTGAGCTAATGACTGATTACATTCCTGTGCCCTTAAAGGTATTGCCTCAACTTTCTAAGGAATCAAGAGATCTCTTTGAATTTGAACGCATAAAAATAATCACTCTCAATGTGTGTTAAGCCCATTCAAATTGTTTGGGGATGATGAATGGGAGGAAACTGGAAATGGGCTTAGCTAGAACAAGGGCAGTATTAATTCATTTGCAGAGCCACAGCCTGAGCGTCGCAGTGGACATCAGCTGCAGCTCCCCCCACTCCCAGCTGCATCTGACGACCTCTGATCTATGCACACATGCCCTGCGTGTACCAGAGCACGCCCAGGGTTGACGAGTTTGACTCTTTGGTGTTACTGTTTTTCCTCTTTAGTTCTGAATTACTCTCTTGGTTGGAAAGCAGTGGGTTGAGTGTAGCAGTAGATTCCTGTTTTAATTTCTACACGTAACTTGCAGGCTTCTTGCTACTTTGCGCTGATTTATTGTTGTCCTGATTCCCATTTTCTGAATGGTTATTCATTCCCATCCCAGGCCTCTCTGATGACCATCTGGTTCTCCTTTGGTCACTCAAACATCTGCCCCAGAGACTTGGAAAATGAGCTTCCTTTGGCAACCTAAAAATAATCTTAGTGTGACTGAAGCCTGAAAGGGAAATCACCGCGTTGCACTGTCCTGTGGATACTGATCAGGGGGATGAGCCAACAGAGCTTCCTGGGGATTTGGAGCTTAGATGTCTTCTGTCACATCTGCAGATTTTTTTCTTGTTTTTCAAGTCTTGGGAACCATAAAAACATGGTGAGAACTGGGTGCAACCAGTCTTGAAGTTTTCTTTGGGACTAGGCATGCTTGCACAAAGGAAACGGCTGGAGATAAAAGCCATGCTTTGCATGGTTTGTTTGTAAGGCTGCAAGAGCTAGCTGAGGAAGACGGAGGATACTCAGGATTGCGACATTATATTAGTCACAGCGTGTTCCAGGAGAGCTCACAAATGCTTTGAAACAGTTACAGGACGTTTCTGAGGACTAGACTTTTAGCTTGGACCCAAGAGGCCTGTCTCATGGGCAATGATGGTTTGCCCTCCACCCCTAGAAGGCAAAATTTGCCAGAAACTAAAACCCAGTCCCCGTGGTATTTCTCATCCAAAATTATTTCCAGCCACATCGTCTAGTGCAACTTTTCAGAGGTTCTGCAGTGATATAAAATGTCAGCATCATAATAATGTTCAAATAAATTAAATGCCCTTGTAAGTCATAACCCAAAGATGTTAAAATCTAAAGTAATTAACATCTTGACTTAAATTTCCTTGACTTTTGTGTTTAAAAAAAACCAAAGCCCTTAATGACCTCCTTTGATCTCTCCTATCTATTTCTTATTTTGCTCTTTTTTTTTTTTTTTTTTGAGACAGAGTCTTGCTCTTGTCGCCCAGACTAGAGTGCAGTGGCACAACCTTGGCTCACTGCAACCTCTGCCTCCTGGATTCAAGGAATTCTCCTGCCTCAGCCTCCAGGGTAGCTGGGATTATGGACATGCACCACCACACCCAGCTGATTTTTTGTATTTTTAGTAAAGATGGGGTTTCACCAGGTTGGCCAGGCTGATCTGGAACTCCTGACCTCAAGTGATCCGCCGGCCTTGGCCTCCCAAAGTGCTGGGATTACAGGCATGAGCCACCACGCCCAGCCATTATTTTGCTTGTTCTTAGTTAAGGAGATCCTTGGTGCTTGATGCTGGAGAAAGATCATGTTTTTCAGCATCTGCAGCCTGGGCTGTTTTCCACAGGAACAAATAAAGTTTTTTCCAGCTCCAAGAAAACTGAATTCATTCAACAGCAGGTCTCTCATGTGCTTTACTTTTTAGTGATATGCAAATAAATAAAAGTAAGTGGACTCTCAATAGTATCAAAACATGGTCCCCACGCCCTTGACATTTAGAAAAATGAGCCAAACCCCAGTCCCTAGACAGTTGTCCTAGGCAAGATTTTGTTCTTGGGACCTTGTTTAAATTTGCCAAAGGGGTATCAAGAACTGTAGAAAGAAAGAAAGAAAAATACCTGAGCTTTTCCACAATAGTTTCGTGGATGCTGGCAGGAGACTTGAGATTCCAAGTCAGAGACAAACGACTTTATTACTCACGGCACAGCAGCTAGATTTTGGCTTCTCTAATCCCAGTTTAGGATTGAATCTCAGTTGAGGGCTTCATGTTCACATTATTTCCCCTTCCACCCGCAAGTCCTGTGGCAGTGACACAAGCTTGGGGGTGGGCACATGCAGTGGATTTGCATCACAGCTGAGGATCCCTGACCATAGGCAACCTCAGTCTTTTATGATGGGCTAGAAGCAGACCTGACCAACCTTTGCACCACAGGAAGATGCGCGCCTAGAAGCAGACCCGACTAACCTTTGCACCAGAGGAAGGACCTGTCCCTTCCTCCTGAGACACTTATCTAACATTCAAGGCTGTTCCCTCTACAAACATCCCTGGAAAGACAGATAATTCCATGGAACAACAGCCTCTGTCTCTGTTTGCAAGCCATGCAGAAATGCAAGGGACCCAGGGAGAATTATCTCCCAATAGGGCAGACCAGAGAGACTCAATAATACCAAGTAAAGGCAGGTTGATGAGGAAAAGATTCTTGGCTTCTCTTAAAGATGCCAGTCAGTCTGACAGTTGTCTGGAATTCACGACCGTGAACTTAAACCCAATTGGCAGGAATCTTCCTCCCAACTGGAGATGGAGGGAAATCAACCCGGTCCTACTTCAAGTGCTTTCTGTGTGTATTCAATAGCTTCTTGGTTTGCATTTTCACTTTGACATAAAAGTAAAGGGCTTCGCGGCGTGCTACATTGGGTGTGGATGGTGCCTCTGATGGAGCTCTACCTTCTTAAAAGCAGGAATGTTCAGTCAGTCCTGAGCCACATTTTCCATTTCCACTGCCTCTTGGCATGGAAGTGCTTAGACTGAGGAAAGCTTCATCTCTCCTTCCACATTTGTCCAGCTGGAAAAACAGCCTCTGCAGATTCATGATCCAGACCTTCTGTTGATGATTCTAGAGCTTGTGCCCCTAATGAGCTAGTGAGGGCTAATACCTCTGCTGCCTGCTCCTTGAGATTAGTTTTTTTCTCAGGTTTTGAGTGTCCCATGGGTTGCATGGCATTGCTTTCTCCTACATATTTTGGGGCAGTAATTGGATATGTCTGTAGTGATTCATATCCTTCCCCTTTGGGGAAGACTCACTTGAGTTTCCTTTTTACCTGCTGCTTAAATTAGTTCCATTTCTTCTTTATAGGCTTGCTTGCTAGATTTGGGTGTTTTTTTAAGTATTTCTACTCTTTGCATTCTGACTGAGACCTTTTTTTTCTAACATACTAATGTAGATAATAACATACAGGGTCTGTCCCTGTGAAAGAGATGAAATCAATCAATGACTCTTCTATTTAGTGAAGTATCCATTGTTCAAATGCATGCTGACCACCACTGGCTCTGCATTAGCGAATTCCACCTAGGAAATGTTCTCCTGTCAGACCAGCATCAAGTTCTGGCCTATTCTCCTCCCGCCAGGCCCCGCCCCCTTGGTTTTTCTCATATTTACTCCCTTTAGAGTGCCTCATTTCATGCATTTCTCAGCCCACTTTCATCAGAGCAATGACCGATAACTGTGTTCCTTCAGAGTTTACTGAGGATTTTTTTCATTCTTCTCGGTCTTCCTTGCGGTTTTGCCTTTTAATCTGTCCACACATGCCGATCTCTCTTGGGAGAGCTGTCCCAGATCATCCTTCTGAAGCTCTTCCTCTGCAGTCTTAAAATCGTTTCTCTCATGTGTTCTGGGCCTGGGATTCTACTCTCTTCCCTGTGGTTTTAACTCTCTTAGGTAGATTTCTTCAGGTGCCCGTCACCCCCACTAATTTAGGAATAACAAAGCATCTCCCTACTTTCGTGACACCCTCTTTAAGATAGGAACCATCAAGGGTCTTTTCCATACATCACTGTGCTCTGGGACTTCACAATCCCAGTTACTCCTCAGACTGTGGAACCTGTTGTCTAAGATCTCCTCTTCTAAGGAAGTATCCCTTTTTTCTCTAGTCAGTCATCATGTATTCCTTTATTTTCTATTTTCCACTGCTCCTATTCTGATCAGAGGACCAGAGTATGTTTTCAGATCCTCCTTGTTCTTGTGCACAAACCTGATTTCTAAAAACTGAGCATTTCAGACACATGCCTTTAAAATGCCTTTTTAGCTGTGAGTTTTGCAGTAATTTTATTAAAGGGCTTTTTTTTTTTTCCCCGTCTCCAAAGAAGATGGCATGTCTTTGGATTTCCGTTGGGTTTTCTTTATTCTTTAATGAAATCTGCCACCTCTCCATGGGTATGAAGTTGAAATGTGTATCTCTGCAGTCTAGAGCTACAGTCTATGTAATCATCAAATCTGGAGGCACCCTGAGACCTGGGGGGAGAAAACTTGGGCCTTTTTATTGTTTTAATTTCAACTAAACCTTACCTATGTTCTTATGATACACATTAGGTACTCTACAATGAATTCCTTCTTAATCCTCATGATAACCCTGTAAGACAACTGCAAGGGAATTTTAACCCTTTAAACATAAATAAGATTGTTCCTATTTCACATAATGAAAAAACTGCCTTGTATATCAATCATCAATATGTTACAGGCACAATCCATGCTGCTGCCTATGGCACATGTAAATTGCATTATACTCTGCATCCACGTCCTGTGCTTATTATAGTTTATACATTGAGCAGAACAAGTTTCCTTAAATCACTGATTAAAATATGTATACTCTGAATAGGGAGCAACATGACAGTCTCCCTTATTTGTTGGCTGGTGGGCTACTCAGGTGCAGCTGAGAAGCTTTCATTTCTTCCCTTCTTCATTCCTGAAGTAAACGTAGGGGAGAGCAGAAAGAACTGGGAAGTCGCAGCTTAGCTGTGTGTCCAGTTTCACTGGAGGGTGGTTCTTTTGGCCCAGGGCAGTGGTGAATTCCAGAGGCCCAGGCCCTGTTCCCCTTCCATGAACCTGGTCTCTGTGTTCTTCGTTAGCTTTCCTGTTGATTCTGATGCACCTCAAAGTTTCCCTAGGCCATTCTCAGCCCCTGAGAATCTGCCTAGGAATCAGACCTGTGTAAATCAGTGGCCACGTCAGTCATTTTCACTCTCTCGGTCGTTTCTTGGGCCACTGCTTCCGCCTTCATGCCCACTTCCAGAGGTCCTCTTTTGGCACCTCCTGAGCTCTGGGGGAGTTCTCTGTGTGAATGTTCACCCTTCTCCAATCCACACTTAGGATTCAGCTTTCTCAAGTCAGATCCATTGCCACATCGTCGTCAGCTTGCTGGTTTCCAGAATTTGTTGCTTTTGTCTTCTGTTTTCTTTATCCTTGTGAATTATGTCTGTCTTTTCCTAAAAAAAATATTTTCCCTGTCATGTTAGTGTGGTCTCAAAGGGAAATCAGGAGAAATCTGCCACCTTTATTCAGAAACCTATGTTATTTAATTCCCAAATGCAGGCCCATTTTTCAGATGAGGACACTGATGCTCAAAGAGGTTGACTGACGTGCCTAAATTGCAGTAAAATGGTATACTCAGGATTTGTGCCCAGGTAGCTGGCCGGATTTTCAACCACTGTGTCCCACCACCTCTCTACAAAATCAGATGTTAAAGATGCTGCTTCTCTCTGCTGTGTATGTTACAGGTGTGGAAAATGTTGCAAACAGGAAGGCTCTACCGTGGAAATTGGCAAATTCTGTGAGACTCCATTAATATAATGGGATTGTTTTGTACTACACTTGATGTTAGCCAAAAGGCCGAGAAGCAATAATGGCATTGTTTTGTAACACATGAATTAGAAACTGCGCATGAATAATAGATTTTATCAACTGTTTCGCTGAACTGAAGGCCTTCCAGGAGAACGTTTTGCAAATTCCATTTCAGAACAACTAAAATGACATCATTTCCAGAACAGTTTGCTCTGTGCATCGGGAACAAAACCACACACAGAAAAGGGACTCTCTTAAGAGTGTGGACATTTTCAGAAAATAGTCACGAAAGTGTAATCAAAATTGCATTTTATATTGCTACTTCCTGACATAATCTGGAATGAATGTGTCTAAGCAACCCACTTCCTGTTCAGTGAGTTACAAGTCATCTAATGTCACAACAAACTCAACGAAAAACCAGTTTTTTGTTACAAGAGGAAACAGTTCCATTTAAATTCATTCCCCACTGCTAACCCTTTCAGTGTGTTCTGAAATAAAATGTCACTCCTTCCTTGAGCTCAACAGTCTCTGCTGGCAACTCTTTGAGATATCTCTAGGTCCATTCTTACTGGTTCCAGCTACAGGCATTAGGTAGCCACATACACCATCTCTTTTTTTCTTTTTTTGAGACAGAGTCTCGCTCTTTTGCCTAGGCTGGAATGCAGTGGCACGATCTTGGCCCACTGCAACCTCAGCCTCCTGAGTTCAAGCGATTCTTCTTCCTCAGCCTCCCAAGTAGCTTGGACTACAGGCGCTCACCACCACATCTGGCTAATTTTTGTATTTTAGTAGAGACGGGGTTTCACCATGTTGGCCAGGCTGGTCTCGAACTCCTGGCCTCAAGAGATCTGCCCTCCTCGGTCTTCCAGAGTGCTGGGATTACAGGCGTGAACCACCACATCTGGCCCACGTATACCATCTTTAGCATAGGATTTCTTTGGCATAAAAAACTTTACTGGCATTTTGTAGATCATAGAAACTGAATCTGTCTGTCGTGACCAGAAACCTTTCAGGCAGGCTGCTTTCCTTCTCGGGTGCTCATAAGTGCTTGTACTATCTCCAAAATGTCTCTGGTCCTAGGAAAACCTGGGGCTGTGTTGGGAAAATAAAGGAGAAGACAGGTGGAGAAAACTTCTTAAGTCCAGAAACAATAGACTGGCATGGTTTTCCTCGCTTGGCATGAGCATCTCAGACAGACTTTCCAGCGTCTGGGGCCTTGGCCACTGTGTAATAAGCTACCCATGTAGTAGGCACCAGAGGAGGCAATGTCTTGCAAGCCAGGGAATCCCTTTCTCTGCAGGTCCATAGCCTGGGTCAGGTGGTATTACCAGAAGGAACCAGGAATTTTTTTTTTTTAGACACAGAGTCTCGCTCTGTCACCCAGGTTGGAGTGCAGTGGCACAATCTCAGCTCACTGGAACCTCTGCCTCCCAGGCTCAAGTGATTCTTTTTTTTTTTTTTTTTTGAGACGGAGTCTCGCTGTGTCGCCCAGGCTGGAGTGCAGTGGCGCGATCTCGGCTCACTGCAAGCTCCGCCTCCCAGGTTCACGCCATTCTCCCGCCTCAGCCTCCGAGTAGCTGGGACTACAGGCGCCCGCCACCACGCCCGGCTAGTTTTTTGTATTTTTAGTAGAGACGGGGTTTCACCATGTTAGCCAGGATGGTCTTGATCTCCTGACCTCGTGATCCACCCGCCTCGGCCTCCCAAAGTGCTGGGATTACAGGCTTGAGCCACCGCGCCCGGCCGGCTCAAGTGATTCTTATGTCTCAGCCTTCAGAGTAGCTAGGATTACAGGCACGTGCCACCATGCACAGCTAATTTTTGTATCCTTAATAGAAATGGGATTTCACCATGTTGGCCAGGATGGTCTTGAACTCCTGGTCTCAAGTGATCCGCCCGTCTCTGCTTCCCAAATTACTGGGATTACAGGTGTGAGCCATCGAGCCCGACTGGAACCAGGAATTTAACTCACTCTCTGGTAATTGTGGTTCACAGTCTGGAGACCTTCTGGAAAGAACCTGGAGACAGGTTCCTTGCATAAAGTTTTTAAGTCAAGCAAAGGGGGAGGCTCTAAGGCTTTTCTCTGGATTCTTCCGTTTGTATGCGGCCTAGAACTCAGGCCTGTCTCAGAGTTGGCTCTTTCTTCTCTGTGTATGTATTGATGGCAGGATTTGGGGTTGGGAAAGACATCCCTCCAGGAAATCTCTAAAATCACCCTCAAGATTCTGTTCCTGCTTTTTCTTCATCATTTAAACCTGGAAACCTGCCAGTCCTGATAAGGTAATATGAATGCAACAAATGTATTACCTTTGTTTTATATGTCAGAATTAATTTGTTTTCTCAATGCCCCTTTCTCAATTTTGCCTACATTGCCTCATTCTCAGACCTTTTTATTCCTCTTTCTAACCCAGAAAGATACTTGAACTTGAGAAGGAAGAGGGAATCTTCCAAACTTTATATACTGTATACATAATTTGTATATAAACAATTACTTCTTAAAAGAGATTACCTGTGGAATTACTCTAACCGCTTACTTGATACGTTTTTATATATTGAATTTTTGTTTTCTTTTTTGAGAAAGAGTCTAGCTCTGTCACCTAGGATAGAGTGCAGTGGCGTGATCTCGGCTCACTGCAACCTCCGCCTCCCAGGTTCAGGTGATTATCCGGCCTCAGCCTCCCAAGTAGCTGGGATTACAGGTGTGTGCTACCACGCCCGGCTAGTTTTTGTATTTTTAGTAAAGACAGGGTTTCACCATGTTGGCTAGGCTGGTCTTGAACTCCTGACCTCAGGTGAATTTTTTTTTTAAGAGAAAAGGCCTTGCTATGTTGCCCAAGCTGCTGATCTTAACCTCCTGGGCTCAAGTGATCCTCCTGCCTCAGCCTCCTGAATAGCTGAGACTACAGGCACCTGCCACTGTACCCAGCTATATACTGAATTTAATATACAATATATAATTTTCATTACCTGTTAACTTGAGGGTGAGGAGTGGCACTATAATTACATCACCTTTTGATAACTGGTGAGACAAAATGCAAATCAAGAAGCTTTTGAATACACACAAAAAGCACTTTTAAGTAGGACTAGGTTGATTTCTCCCAACCCCAATTGGGAGGAAGGTTCCTGCCAACTGAGCTTAACTTAGTAGTCATGAACTCCAGACAACTGTCAGGCTGAATGGCATCTTTAAGAGAAGTCAGGAATCTTTTCATCATCAACTTTTGTTGTTGTTGTTGTTGTTGTTGTTGTTGAGATGCAATCTCGCTCTGTTGCCCAGGCTGGAGTGCAGTGGGGCTAGGTCAGCTCACTGCAAGCTCCGCCTCCTGGGTTCACACCATTCCCCTGCCTCAGCCTGCTGAGTAGCTGGGACTATAGGCAACCGCCACCACGCCTGGCTGATTTTTTGTATTTTTAGTAGAGATGGGGTTTCACCGTGTTAGCCAGAATGGTCTCGATCTCCTGACCTCGTGATCTGCCCGCCTCGGCCTCCCAAAGTGTTGGGATTACAGGCGTGAGCCACCGCGCCCGGCCATTTTTTTTTTTTTTTTTTTTTGAGACGGAGTCTCGCTCTGTCACCCAGGCTGTAGTGCAGTGGCAGGATCTTTGTTCACTGCAACCTCCACCTCACGAATTCAGTCAGTTCTCCTGCCTCAGCCTCCCGAGTAGCTGGGACTACAGACGCCCGCTACCACGCCCAGCTAACTTTTTGTATTTTTAGTAGAGACGGGGTTTTGCTGTATTAGCCAGGATGGTCTCAATCTCCTAACCTCATGATCTGCCCACCTCTGCCTCCGGGCATGAGCCACCGCGCCCAGCCTCATCAACCTTTCTTTACTTGATATCTTATATGCCTTTTTAAGTATGTATATCTTCCTTAGTGAGAATATTCCCTATTTTAATGTAAGACTTTTTTCCTCTAGAACCTCAAAGGAAAATAAAATTTCAAATGGGAAGGTTTATTGTTTGACGTATCTCAAAGGTCTTGTATATGTAAACTTACCCCCCAGTTTTTTATAAACACTCTCAAAGTGCATGCGTCTCATTTTCTTCTCTAGTAAATAGGGGTTCAGTTTTGTTTTTAGCATGTTTGGTTTGTCTAGGATGGAGGACCCAGTGAGCCTTGGGATCAGACTTTCTGCATCACCTCCTGGGGTCACACAGCTTCCGGACGTGTGGGCTGACCTCATGTTGACGCCTCCAGGGTGCCTGGACTGGGCTTGATTCCAGGAGCTGTCTGATCAATACTCAGGAGCGTAGCACACAGAACATTTGGTTGACTAAGATGTATAGCTGCCACAAAATCAAATTTTTACTGTATTTTAGAAACCTTAGAATTGGATTTGAATTTCTGGTTTAATATTTGTTGCAACTTGCATTGTTGGAAAAAGCACTGGCCCACGGGTCAAGAGACCTGGGCTCGCGTTGTAGCTTTGTAGTTGACCACTGGGAGACCACCTGGGTAACTGACCAACAAGTGTCCTCAGCTGTAGGATGGAAGACGAAGTGGCCCTGGGGGCCCTGGTTCCATGCTGGGCAGTGAGACGCGTGCTAGGGAGGACTGGGGTCCTGGTTACATGCTGGACGGCAAGACATGTGCTGGGGAGCACTGGGGGCCCTGGTTCCATGCTGGGCGGTGAGACGCGTGCTGAGGAGGAATTGGCCAATGCAAGGCGTTGTGAATGCAGCTTATCTGAAGGGTTGGGCTTTGATCCCGTGATCCTTTTTCTCACATAACACATGTATTCCTGCTCCTTGAGCCTTGAGATAACATTGTGGAGGGGGACAGCATAAGTCATCGCAGGGCTGGGCTCTCCCATCAGCTCTGTGCTTTTTGCATTTCAGATGCCTGGGACAGATGAACCCCAAGATGTGTGCGGTGCTGAGGAATCCAAGGGGAACTTGGAAAGTCCCAAACAGGGCAGCAATAAAATCAAGCTCAAGAGTCGCCTTTCAGGTAGGTGGGGGCTCTGTCTGATGCAGCCTGCCTAAGATGAGCTTTCAGCCTCAGGAGCGGGGAGATGAAGCCATTGCTGGTATGAGCTCTTGTCTTCTTTAAAACCTCAAAATCATTTGTTCCTTAGATGGTACATACCCCAGGCATAACTGCATTCAGCCTCCTGCCTATGTGAACTTTTTTTTTTTTAAGTCATAACAAAGTGCATGGCAACATTTCTGTGTGTCTCTGTGTCCTGAAACATAACTTATGTTTGGTTCATTTACTTCGATCAGATTTCAGATGATCCTTTTCAATGTGGCGTTAATATCAAATCTGCATTTCAACTAAGCAGGAAAAAGATAGGATGGAGTTGCAGCTTTTAGAGCAAATCGACTCTGTATCTCCTGGGCATTTCCTTACGGCGGCTGGCCTGGGCCCAGAGAGAGAAAGTCAGCATTGAAAGCAGCGGCGCTGTGCAGGAGGCACCTTAGAACTTTCGTGTATCATTATGAAAGGTTTTTTTTTTTTTTTTTTTTTTTCCCTGAGATGGAGTCTCGCTCTGTCACCCAGGCTGGAGTGCAGTGGCGCGATCTCGGCTCACTGCAACCTTCGCCTCCCAGGCTCAAGCAATTCTCCTGCCTCAGCCTCCTGAGTAGCTGGGATTACAAGCGCCCGCCACTGTGCCCGGCTAATTTTTTTGTGTTTTTAGTGGAGACAGGGTTTCACCATGTTGGTCAGGCTGGTCTTGAACTCCTGAGCTCGTGATCTGCCCGCCTTGGCTTCCCAAAGTGCTGGAATTACAGGCGTGAGCCACACCACGCCCGGCGAAAGGCATTTTTTAGGCACATGATGGGTCTTTTCCTCCGTTAAAAAAAAAAAAGTAAAAATTGTATTGTATGGCTTTGTTGGTATAAAAATACAGCTGGAGGCCGGGCGCAGTGGCTCACACCTGTAATCCCAACATTTTGGGAGGCCGAAACGGGCAGATCACGAGGTCAGGAGATCAAGACCATCCCGGCCAACGTGGTGAAACCCCAGCTCTACTAAAATAAAAAATAAAAATAATAATAATAATTAGCCGGGCATGGTGGCGTGCGCCTCTATTCCCAGCTACTTGGGAGGCTGAGGCAGGGGAATCACTTGAACCTAGGAGGCGGAGGTTCGGTGAGGCCATATCACACCAGTGTATTCCAGCCTGGTGACAGAGCAAGACTCCTTCTCAAAAAAAACAAAAAACAAACAAAAGATACAGCTGGATTCATCAGTGTCTATTCATTGCTATTGTGTTTATTTTTTTCCGCTTATTTAAAAAGATATTTAAAAGGAAACACTTCTGTGGATCCCTGAAGGTGGCATGGGCCCTCAGCACTGTGCCTGCTGGCTTAGTGGGAAAGTCGGCCTTGGCCCCCCCTACAGTGGTCATCTGGGACGGCAGGAAAAGCAAGGGTTTTGAAGCCTGGCAGAACTAGGTTTAGCCCTCAGCTGCTGAGTTACCCTGTGACCGTAGACTAATGATTTAATCTCCCTGAACTTCCACTCCCTCACCTGAAAAAAGAGGAGAACACCCTGACTTTGAAAGGCTGAGCAGATTTTTAAGAAATGTACATTAAAGCCTTTAACACAATGTGTAGTATGTTAATGTTCAGAAAACATTTGTGTCCCCTTCCGGCCACCCAGATTGGTGGAGAGGGCATGCCCGCACTGCTCCAAGTTTATTCTCAGAGAAGATGGCAGGTATAAGACAGTGAAATACATCTTTTTAAAAAAACATCTGGCCGGGCACAGCGGCTCACGCCTGTAATCCCAGCACTTTGGGAGGCCGAGGCAGGTGGATCACCTGAGGTTGGGAGCTCGAGACCAGCCTGGTCAACATGCCAAAACCCCATCTCTAGTAAAAATACAAAAAAAATAAATAAATAAATAAATAAAAAAAATTAGCTGGGCATGGTGGTGGCATGGGCCTGTAATCCCAGCTACTCAGGAGCCTGAGGCAGGAGAATCACTTGAACCCGGGAGGCAGAGGTTGCAGTGAAACAAGATTGTGCCACTGCTCTCCAGCCTGGGCAACAGAGCCAGAATCCATCTTTAAAAAAAAAAAAAAAAAAAAAAAAAAGAATCTGATTGACAGAATGAGTTATTTTGTGCTCATGACTCAGAATAATTAGACGGTGTTACACTTGAACGAGTGTTACAACATGGATTGGGGACTGAAAGGAGCGGTGATGGCCAGAGGCTGATAAGGAGAAGAGTCTGAAGGGAGCCGGTGACCAGCCCCTTCCAGCCCTGAGGAAGAATAAAGAGAAAGTCGTTTAAGGCCTTTGTGTTTGGGGCGAGGGAGTCACCAGGGCACAGAGGAGGCCTTCCTGTTGGCCGTCTTGGCAGAGTTGTTCAGGACCTTATAAATGGGTTCCCAGGGAGGTGCCCAGAGCTCTGAGGAAATACAGGGGCCTCTGAAACCAGCGAGGTCACATTCCTCATTTTATGGATGAGACCGGAGAAGTTCAGAGGATCCCAAAGGTCACTCAGTCAATGCCAGGAAAAAGATCTGCACAGAATTCTCCTTCCCTGCCCTTTGGCTTCTGGGAAATCTTGAAAAGAATTCTGTTCCGGGGAATCTTGAAAAGAATTCTGTTCCCCAATCTGGGGCTTTATCGATACAGATACGGGGAGGGGGAGCTGGAGGGCCTCCCAGATATGTGATGCTCTGAGTCTGCTCGTACTACTTAATTCAGAACAAGTGGCATATTTGGCTGAGTAGTTATTCCAGGGCTGGCCACTGTTTGCCACAAATGGATGCCACCTTCTCCTCCTGTATCCTTCCCAGACATTCAAGGCCACAATAAGGAAACGTAGCATGGAGGAGGAAGCACATGCATGAATCCAGCAGAGCTAGGTCAGTTCCCACATCCACCACCTCTGGTTACATGACCTTGGTCAGGTGACTTTCTTAAATCTCAGTTTCTTTATCCATAAAATGAGGGTTATGTTATATATTTATTTTGCCAATAAACATGAGTGCGTTCTAGGTGCTGTGCCTTGTTGAAAGGTTGCTTTGGAAGAATGTGTATGGCACTGCCACTCCATGGTGTGGCAGCAAAAAGCCCTCGCCACGAGGTGGCTGCCACTATTATTACCACTGTCATTTTCTTTTTCTTTTCTTTTTTTTTTTTTTTTTTTGAGATGGAATTTTGTCTTGTCACCCAGACTGGAGTGTGGTGGTGTGATCTCAGCTCACCGCAACCTCTGCCTCCCAGGTGCAAGTGATTCTCGTGCCTCAGCCTCTCAAGTAGCTGTGACTACAGGCACATGCCACCATGCCTGGCTAATTTTGTATTTTTAGTAGAGATGGGGTTTTACCGTGCTGGCCAGGCTGGTCTCAAACTCCTTACCTCAAGTGATCCACCTGCCTTGGCCTCCCAAAGTGCTGGGATATCAGATGTGAGCCACCCGCACGACCTAACCACTCTCATCATTATTATGATGTTCGTTGTCATTTTCATTTTCATTCTTATTGTTCTCCTTCCGTCTCAAGAGAGGAAGAATGGGTTTGAATGGGTTCAGACAGGAAGGCCTTCTAGGCTGGGCATGGTGGCTCACTCCTGTAATCCCAGCACTTTGGGAGACTGAGGTGGGAGGATCACCTAAGGTCAGGAGTTCGAGACCAGCCTGGCCAACACGATGAAACCCCGTCTCTATTAAAAATACAAATATTAGCTGGGCGTGGTGGCAGACACCTGTAATCCCAGCTACTCAGGAGGCTGAGGCAGGAAAATCGCTTGAAACCAGGAAGCAGAGGTTTCAGTGAGCTGATATTGTGCCACTGCACACCAGCCTGGGCAGCAAGAGCAAAACTCTGTCTCAAAAAAAAAAACAAAAAAAAAAAAACGCAGAAGGCCTTCTAAAGAACTTACAGTCCCAGTGCAAGGCAGCACACACGTACACACAGTGATGAGCACCACGAGGCACACGTGAGAGGTCCAGGGAGTGCGTAGGTTTGTCTGGGTCTCAAGGATGCAAGATAAAGGAGGGGCAGTATGCTGGGGGAATTTGGTAGACTGGAAGCGGGGACAGCGGTCTAGACTTGGGACAAAATGAATGAGAGATGTTTAGGGATACTGGGGAAAAAAATTAATTCAGTAAGTTTTTGGCAGCTGTCTTTCCTCCCCAGCCACTTGAAAAAGCCAAGAGAATCTGACAGTCACAATGCTTCAATCCAAGAGAGTTTGTCAGAGTCATTAGGGAAATGGACAGCAGAATTTTTGGGTGGGAGATGATGATGGTGCAGGGAAAGTGGGTAAAACTTCACGTAATATTTATATGCTCCACAGTTTTAGAAAGAAGAGGACGGATCTCTCCTTCGACAACCGTCAGGATAGATCAGCAAACTCTTAGAGTGGATAGTGGAAGATAAGTCTGTAAAAGTAATTTAGAGACACATTAAAGAGGCTTAAGGAATTGGGCTTTGATTCAGTGCTGTAAAATATGTTCATTCTAAAGATATTGACATGCAGATTTTTAATGTGATGAGCTCTTAATTTGTCCTGTAAACTTGGATATTTCATGTTTTCTTAAAATGAATCACTCTGGTATCCACATATCAGCGTATTATCTATAGATGCTACTGTATGTGGTTTTTTTTCTGTTGATGACAAGTGCCTCCCCTGTCAGCTCAAAAGGCATTTTCTACTAATACATCTTTTTCAGCTGAGTAAGCATGCCAAGAGAGATGAATCTGGTTCTGAGTTAGTATTAAGTCATGAATTATTAAAGAGCTTCTGTAGAGTTTCCAACTCTTTCCACTCAGGTTTTGCCCAGACTGGCTGCAAAATAACTAAAGCAACATCGTCTCTTATTTCATGGAACATTTTTCTGATATTCTAACCTGGGTTTTCCTTACTTCATATCCCTTTCTTGTCAGCAGAGTTTCCTTTTAATTTTGGTGCTTTCAGTTTAGCTATGGCAAGATCTTAGATTTGTGATCTTTCTTTCCATCTCAAAAAAGATGGAGTCTTGCTCTGTTGCCCAGGCTGGAGTGCAGTGGCACGATCTCAGCTCACTGCAACCTCCCCCTCCCGGATTCAAGTGATTCTCATGCCTCAGCCTCCTGAGTAGCTGGGACTACAGGTGCACGCCACCACGCCCAGCTATTTTTTTTGTATTTTTAGTAGAGACAGGGTTTCACCACGTTGGCCAGAATGGTCTCGATCTCTTGACCTCGTGATCCGCCCACCTCGGCCTCCCAAAGTGCTAGGATTACAGGCGTGAGCCACCGTGCCTGGCCTGTGATCTTTTTAAAAACAAAATTTGTCATGATTGCAAAGCAGTTTCATATGTTTGGAAACATGTATCACAAAATAAATATTTAACTTTTAAAAACAACAAACCTTTAATGGCATTCGTTGTCATATGACTGTATCAGCTTTCTTCCAACTTTCTATCACTTGTAATAACTCATCAATATTTTTTAAAACAATAATCTTGTTTTATTCAGTGCAAAACTTTCAGAGAAGTATTTAGGTAAACTGAAATTTTAGGTATAATCAGAGGAAACATTACCTAGTCTAGGTGATGAATTTGATATATGAAGAATCTGTATATACACACACACACATATGTATACACATGTACACATGCATACAGATATGTATTATATCATATAAACATTGTAATATGATTATAGTTATATTCATATGTAATTGATACATCATTTAAGATTAAAGTCCCTTAAATTTTTGTATTTTAAAATAATGTAATATAGACTAGGTATTGATAATTTCTTTAAAGTTGTTACTATAGAAGTTTTTGTTTTTGTTTTTGAGACAGTCTCACACTGTGTAACCCAGGCTGAAGTGCAGTGGTACAATCTCATCTCACTGCAACCTCAACCTCCTGGGTTCAAACAGTTCTCTGGCCTCAGCCTCCTGAGTAGCTGGGACTACAGGTGCGCGCCACCACGCCAGGCTAATTTTTTGTATTTTAGTAGAGGTAGGGTTTCACTTTGTTGCCTGGGGTAGTCTCGAACTCCTGAGCTCAGGCAATCCGCCCGCCTCAGCCTCTCAAAGTGCTGGGATTACAGGCATGAGCCACCAGGCCCAGCCTAAATTGTTACTATAGAAGTATCTTTACAAGAACACAAAATTACAAACCATAAAGTTTTTAAAAAGACATACTGTACTACATTAAAATGATGAGCTGTTTTTTTCAGAGTATACGTTGAGACAGTGAAAAGGCAAAGCATAGACACGGGGAAGATATTTACAATCCATAGATCCCACAAAAGACCCTTATTCAAGTTACTTTAAAAATGGGCCAGGCACAGTAGCTCACGCCTGTAATACCAGCATTTTGGGAGGCCGCGGCAGGTAGATCACCTGAAGTTAGGAGTTCACGACCAGCCTGGCCAACATGGTGAAATCCCATCTCTACTAAAAATACAGAAATTAGCCAGCTGTGGTGGCGCACACCTGTAATCCCAGCTACTTGGGAAACTGAGGCAGGAGAATCGCTTGAACCTGGAAGGTGGAGGTTGCATTGAGCAGATTGGACCACTGCACTCCAGCCTGGGCAACAGAGTGAGACTCCATCTCAAAAAATAAAAAGAAAACACCAATAAATAAATAAAAATATCTATAGATCAATAAAAAAGACATCCAATTTTAAAATGGGCAAAAGACTTGTTCAGGTGCTTTAAAACTTTACAAAAGGAACACAGCCAATGAATGTATGAAAAGAATCTTGATCTCGTTAGTCATCAGTGAAATGCAATTTAAAAAACACAAATGAGTACCATCATATATTCCAGAATGGCCAAAATTAAAGACTGACATTGTCCAGTGTGACAAAGATGTGGAGATTCTAGAACTTCCCCATGCTGCTGAAACAGTGTAGCCCAGAGACTCCACTCCTAGGTGACATCTACTGTCGTGTGAGAGAATATTTATTAACGAGATATTCTAGATCAAGGGTCAGCAAGCTATAGTCCACAGCTCTATTTGTAGGGCTCACAAGCTAGAAATGCTTTCTACGTTTTTAGTAGGTTATTAAGAAAAAGAAGAAGAAGAAAAATAATATGCAACAAAGACCATTTGTGGCCCACAAAGCCTAAAATGTGGCAAAAAGCTTGCCAACTCTTTACCAAAAAAAGTGAACATACCAAAAAATTTTGCCAAAAATCTTTGCTGACCCTTGTTCTGGATCTAAAACTGGAGACAAGCCAAATGTCCACCAACAATAGAATGGATAAGTAAATTGTGGTATGTTTAGACAATGTGTTTAGACAACGGAATAGCCTACAGAATGGGGATGAACAAGCTATTGGCATGCAACAGCGTGGCTGACTCTCATGAACAAATGCTACGAACAGGAGCCAGACAAAAAGTATGTATCGTGTGTGTTCACTGACGTAAAATTAAAAAACAGATAAAAGTAATCTGTAATGTTAAAAGCCAGTATAATGGTTACCCTTGGGTGAAGGATGGTTTGTAGCACAAAGGATGCTTTTGAGGTCCTGGTTAATATTCTGCTGCTTGATCTAGGTTTTGGTTATGGGTATATGAAATTTCATTGAACTGTACACTTATGATTTGTACACATTTCTATAAGTTGTTATACTTTAATTAAAAGTTTATTTTAAAAGTCATGCCTATACTTGGGAAAAAAAGCATCTGCACCAACAATGAAACTATACCAATCACAAAATGATATTCCTCCATCATCAGGAAATCATCTACTAAGAGCCTTCTCACTATTCCCTTATCCACCAGAGCTACATCTTATTTGGAACAAACATTTACATTGCCCCTCATCCAATCTAGTCATTTCAAAAACTGGCAGTTTTTTCATAGCCTGACACTAGTGGCTTCAGCACGTGACTTGCTTATGCAAAGGTTGCTGTTAGGATGGGCCAGGCTCTGTGCTTTGAGTGTATTGGAAGGTAGGCCTTCTCAAAACCATGAAGGTGGGTGTAAATACGAGTCTGTGCCTCTGGATGTGCTTATGATTCTTTTTGACCCATATCAAACCATGTTTTCTCCTCTTTTTTCTCAAGGGGGTGTACACCGCCTCGAGTCAGTTGAAGAATATAACGAGCTGATGGTGCGGAATGGGGACCCCCGGATCCGGATGTTGGAGGTCTCCCGAGATGGCCGGAAACACTCCCTCCCACAGCTGCTGGACTCTTCTAGTGCCTCGCAGGTCCGACCAGGGCTGCAGATCTTTCAAAGACCATAAGGGCTTCCAAGTTAAGAACTGCCCATCCACGCAGGCCAGGATTGTCTGGGGCTAGAGAAATGGGATAGAAAGAGACAGTAGACAAAGTGAGGTCTACCCAGAGAGGCTACGAAGAAGTCGGCCTAATATTTGAAAATAGTGGGGGAAAAATCCCTTATTGGATCTCAAAATCTTCATCTCCTTCCTATTGTGTGTTTTGGAACCGAGAGGTGCTTCCAATTGCCAGGAGACGATGGCGTCTCACAGTCTGTGGTGAACCAGCATTGCTTGATTAATAGGAGCGGCCTGTGTCAGTGTACCAACTGTGCGGGTGGGTGTGGGCACATGTATGAGAGAGGGAGTGTGCGTGTGTGCCTGCACATGCATCCATGGCTCACCTGGAGTCCTACCTGTTACACAGTAATGACTCAAGCAGCCAAGGTCATGGGGGGCTGTAGAGGGGGCTGTACTAGCTGCTCAAGTTAATGTTCCAGAACCTGCTCCCATCGGAGCTCTGGACTCCACAGCCCTGCATGAGGGCCACTCCTTTATCTCGGCATCCTCAACCTGGTAGAAACTGGGCAGGTGGTCTCCTAACCAAGGCTAAGGCAGGCACAGTACGTGAGAAACCTGTGGGGTATTCTTCGAGTCCTGGCACCACTAACCAAGGGGCTCAAGAGGAACCATTAGCAGCTTGTCCTAAGCCCTACGATGAAGCAGAGATAGAGGATGGGTGTGGCAGCGGCGACATCCACTCGTGCTTGGAAAGCTGTAGAGGGTGGAGTTCTAAAGGACCTGGGTCAGGGCATCTGAGGCAGGCCTGCACTTTTGGTGTGTTATGACCCTTTTACAGATGGAGCAACTGAATCTCAAAGGGATTAAATATTTTGCCCAAGGTGATAGGCCAGAACCTCTGTAAAGCTTTAAAGGTGCTTGAATTGGGTCAATTATGTGTCAGGATAAAGTATTTCTGTTGGTTCCGATGCCCTTTATCTGACCAGGAGAATAACAAGTGCCCATGTTTCAGGGACAGTGGCTGATCAGCCCATTTTGGGTTGAATTCACCCAAAGGCAACTTGAGGGGCATTGAGGCACTGAGTAAGAGCAGAGAAGAAACTGGCATGAGACCAGTCAAACTTGTCCAGGCCCAGGACTGCGACATGCTCAGAATCGTCCTGTTGGACCCACAGAGTCAGGGGAGATCAGAACATTGGAAGATCGCCTAACTGTCAGTTGTTTTATTTTTATTTTTTGAGACTGAGTCTCACTCTGTTGCCCAGGCTAGAGTTCAGTGGTGCAATCTCAGCTCACTGCAACCTCCGACTCCCGGGATCAAGCGATTCTCCTGCTTCAGCCTCCCAAGTAGCTGGGATTACAGACACCTGCCACTACGCCCGGCTAATTTTTGTATTTTTAGTAGAGACGGGGTTTCACCATGTTGGCCAGGCTGGTTTCAAACTCCTGACCTCAAGGGATCCAACTGCCTCAGCCTCCCAAAGTGCTGGGATTACAGGCATGAGCCACTGCACCCGGCCTTGTCAGGCTGTGTGAAAGATGAGGGAGGGTTTACTGCCATCATGACCACAGATGGAGCGTTGAGGTAATTTCTTAACTGACCTGCTGAGGAAACCCGACGGCATTTGTAGCCCAGAAACATCCATCTCTAACCACACTTCCAGGGATCAGGAAGCCCAGGCCAGGGTAGAAAGTTTGAAAGGAGAGTTTTTCCCTCTCTTTTCAAGAAAACTCTCCTTTCTCTTGTCTCCTCTTTTTCTTTTCTGCCCTTTTATTTTTCTCCCAGGATTCATCTTTCTTATTTCTTGGTCTGTCTCCCTCCACTATAAAGTATTATCTAGAACCGGGCTCATGCCCGTAATCCCAGCACTTTGGGAGGCCAAGGTGGGAGAATTGCCTGAGCCCAAGTTTGAGACCAGCCTGGGTAACATGGCAAGACCTTATCTTTACAAAAAAAAATTTTTTTTTAATTAGCTGGGCATGGTGGTGCATACCTGTGTTCCCAGTTACTTGGGAGGCTGAGGCAGGAAGATTGCTTGAGCCCAGGAGGTCAAGGCTGCAGTGAGCTGTGATCATGCCACTGCATTCCAGCCTGGGTGATAGAGTGAGAAACCCTGTCTTAAATAAACAAATAAAACAAATAAAAAAATATTAGCTAGATTAGACCTCTCCAGTAAAACTTTCAGCAGCGATGGAGATGTGTTTTATTTGTACGGTCCAATATGGTAGCTGTATTTGTCTACTAAGCACATGAAAAGTGGCTAGTAGGGAGTGTACTTTTAATTTTAAATAATTTTAATTTAAATATAGATACCTACAAGTGGCAAGTGGCTACCATATTCGACAGCACAGGTCTAGAAAGTTCAAGGAGATCCTGGAAACTCTCTGAGAGACTGGTGAAGCCTACAGGCCTTTGATTCCTTCTGGTTCCCAAAAGAGAGATGGAGTGAAGTACTGCTGAAGATTGGTGACCAGAGAAATCGTTCGCTTAGGAATTCACACATAAATCTCTGTATTCAAGGACTGAAAAACCCAGACTCTGTCTGGCCATCTCTGCAGTGGTTTCATTAAAAGGGTAGTAACCTTGCCAAGCCCACATCATTTTTTTTAATGATTGAAAGTCTGGGAGGCCAACATTGTTGGCAGATATTTTGTAAAACTGCAAAAAATATAATTGTTCTAAGCTGCCAAAAATACAAACATATCACTGGGGACATGTAATTTTTATGTTTGAATGTAGTATCCACAGAGACCCAGGATAAAACTGTTTCACGATGACTCTTTTCTCATATTAAACATGAAGTGATTTTTTTGGCTTAGGTAGAATATCTGCATCAGTGAAGAAGTTTATTATTCTAAGAAGAATAGCAAGGAGCAAGATTACAGAAGTGCTTTGGTGATAGAGTCACTTGATCTGTTGTTTATGTTCTAAGGAGCGCAGCCTGCTCACACGCATGTATATTATGGGTGATGGACACAAAAAAGGGGTGAGATTGGAGCTGCTGTGTGTCAGCAAGGGAAAGTGTGGCTCATGATGGGAAAACACTTTATTTTCCAAATGTGAGAGACGAGAACTGAAGCTGCTGCCGTCTTCTCAGTGGGATGTTTTATGTGGAATAACAGTTGTCTGGGTTTGTGGTTTGGATTTTATAAGAAACAAGGGCACGCTGAGTTTTTGATCGAGCGAATTAAGCTTAAAATGGCAAGATACTTTCTAACCATGATTGTGAACTTGGGATGGAGGCAGGGGTGACTACCAAGGGAAAGCCCGACCACAGGTGGTCATCCCGTATCACTGAGGCCTCTTGTTTCTGGTTCCTGACTCCATTCCAGATGTAGAATCTGTGGAATGTGGTCGAGGAAAGAGCAACACAAGGTGCTTGAGGTCCCCAAGCAGTTCTTTATGTGGGGGAAGAAGCCATGGCAGTGTATTGTAGTAGGACCTATTTCTCTGATGGTTTTTTTGAGACGGAGTCTTACTCTGTCACCCAGGCTGGAGTGCAGTGGCACAGTCTCCACTCACTACAACCTCCACCTCCCAGGTTCAAGCGATTCTCCTGCCTCAGCCTCCCGAGTAGCTGGCGCTACAGGCACCCACCACCACACCCAGCTAATTTTTGTATTTTTATTAGAGATGGGGTTTCACCGTGTTGGCTAGGCTGGTCTCAAACTCCTGACCTCAGGTGACCCGCCTGCCTTGGCCTCCCAAAGTGCTGGGATTACAGGCGTGAGCAATGGTGCCCAGCACCTGCGATAGTATTTATAGGAACCTTTTTTAAGTCACTGAACCGGAGAGAAATGTCTAGTACTGAAGACATGTAAGATTTTCAAAGTCTGAAGTGTATCTTTCTGCCAGATATCACAATAGAACAGATGAGAGTAATACCTGACCTTGCCGTGTGCTGACTTTTAGGAATACCACATTGTGAAGAAGTCTACCCGCTCGTTAAGCACGACTCAGGTGGAATCTCCTTGGAGGCTCATTCGGCCATCCGTCATCTCAATCATCGGGCTGTACAAAGAAAAAGGCAAGGTGAGCTCTTTTCTGCAGACTGTTCTGCCTTCTGGGTGAATGTTAGCACACCTTTTTTTGTTTTATTTTATTTGTTTTTGTGTTTTGGTTTTTAGAAACAGGGTCTTGCTCTGTTGCCCAGGCTGGAGTGCAGTGGTGCAATCACGGCTCACTGCAGCCTTAAACTCCTGGGCTCAAGCAGTGCTCCCACCTTGGCTTCCCAAAGCACTGAGATTACAGGCATGAACCACTGCACCCAGTCACACATATTCTTTAAATGGTTACTTTTTATTTTATTTGTCTTTGCATGAAATGAAAAGTAACAGGTATAAAGAAGGACAGATAAAGTGGCCTCTGTATGGATTCAAGCGGATTCCCTGGCATTCTGTGCTGTAGGTCTCAATGTGAGATGACCATGCCCTCTTCACTCCTACGATGTGAGGAGTCACCAGCACTTGGCTGCTAGGGCCAGAATCTAGCAGTGAATGACCCTCAACTTTTATCTCCAGTGAAAGAAAAGCAGAGCCTGCAGCTTCAGGGAATACCCTTGGTTATCCTTTTCAGTGAATTTCATGGCGTTGCCATTATCATAAAGAAAATGATATGAATAACTTGACATTACACAAAAATCAAAATATTCATTTTGATGTTACACAAAATGGAAGGACAAAAGAAAACAAACGTGGAGCCTGCATATAGTGGGAAATGACTCTTACGAGCTGTTTAGTAGAACCATATGAAATTGCCATTTGTGGAGGTCAGAGATTGTCAAATATTGGCAATTTGCTATGTTTCTGCCTAAAACTTTTTCCCTTAATGTAATGCATGGCTAGTACAACATAATAGATCTGAGGAGGGGAATAAGGAAGAGAACACAAACTTGAGTTTGCAGCTAGTTGCTTCAGTTTAACTCCAGGCCTGGTTGGGGAGGCCACTTCAGTTAAATACTACAATGGGACAGATGCCTTCAGTTAAATACTACAATGGGAAAGATGCCCTCAGTTAAATACTACACTGTCAACCTGGACTCTCATCTGCTTCGGATCTAGGGCCTTGGCTTTAGTATTGCTGGAGGTCGAGACTGCATTCGTGGACAGATGGGGATTTTTGTCAAGACCATCTTCCCAAATGGATCAGCTGCAGAGGATGGAAGACTTAAAGAAGGTAGGAGAAAAGCCTCTTGTATCCTCAGTGACAGTGACTTTGATCCCATGAGAATCTGCCTCTTCACAAGATGTGAGTGAATGCCACAGTACCCAGTAGACCTGGGCAGAATCTGCCTGGCACAGTCAGTAGAACCTGAGCTTCACTTTCCCTAGTTGTAAACTTGGAATATTAACGCCTGCTTGAAGAGTGGTTGTCAGGATTACATGACATAATATGTGCAAAGTGGCTTACTATTTTTGTTGGGGTCTTTAGTGTCTATCTTGTCCACTTGGTCTAATCACGTTCCTTTCCTTGAAAATTTTGAGAGTTTGGAATCAATTCTTACCTCAGGGGTGGTGTAGAAGCAGAGTGCCTGGTCCTTAGTGGATATTTAATATCTTGCTACAGAAATCAACCACCACAGAGTCTGGTTCCTAAATGAACATCTTTTTAAACAAAACAAAACCAAAAAAAAACTTTTTTTTAAATGAGACAGGGTCTCAATCTGTCACCCAGGCTGGAGTGCGGTAACATGATCATGGCTCACTGCAGCCACAACCCCCTGCGCTCAGGTGATCCTCCCACCTCAGCTTCACGAGCAGCTGGGACAATATGCGCACACCATCATGCCCGGCTAATTTTTGTAGAGATGAGGTTTCGCCATGTTGCCCAGGCTGGTCTCAAACACCTGGACTCAAGTGATCCGCCCACCTCAGCCTCACAAAGTGCTAGGATTACAGGCATGAGCCACTGTATCTGGCCCTAAATGAACATCTTTTAATTCTCAATAGCACCTACCATTTTGCCACACGTGAATATACTAGACAAGTGCTTCTGAATGCAAATTAAAGTAATATTGAGGTGCCAAGTCTTACCTTGCAAATAATTTTTTAAATGTTGAAATATGTCATTTTATAATGCTATAAACACAAAGCAATGCCACATATTTAATTATTTCGCTGACTGCCTTACAAACCTGTCAAATTGGCATTTTGGAGTGACCATCTTAGAAACAGAGAAGTGACACTCAGAAATGTTATATGACTAGAAACTTGTCCCATCCTTAGTAAACAGCGGAAGTGAAATTTAAACCCAGCTTTGTGATCCCAAGTTCAACTCACTTTCCCACCTTACTTGAGAAAATAAAATGTAAATAGGCCAAAGTTCCCTTTCTGTACAGACGCAGTAGCTGCTTTTGATAGAATATCTAGAATAGATATACATATCTTTATATTTTCTATGAAATATTTATCTGGATTAAGATTATATACTTTTTATAAAGTAGAATTGCACAAAAGTTCTGAACACACACACAGGTATATATATCTTTATTTTATTGTACTTTAAGAGGCAGAGTCTTGCTCTGTCATCCAGGCTGGAGTACAGTGGTGTGATCATAGTTCACTGCAGCCTCAAACTCCTGGGCACAAGGGATCCTCCTGCCTAAGTCTCTCAAGTAGCCCAGACCACAGGTGTGCACCACCATGCCCAGCTAATTTTTTTTTTTAAGAGATGGGGTCTCACTATGTTACCCAGGCTGATCTCGAACTCCTGGCCTCAAGTGATTGTCCCACCTCTGCCTCCCAAAGTGCTAGGATTACAGGCCTAAGCTATAGCACCTAGCCTGCACATATTTTAAGTGTCTTTCACCAGAGCATGAATCCTGATTTTTTTCCTCTCACTTATTATTATACTTCCTTCATGAAATAATTAAAGTAGAATATTTTTAATTATCTTCAAAAATGCTGTGACTCTTCAGTTCAATTGACCTAAACTTTAGGTGCTTTTGTGTTACACTGGTTCTTTTTTTTGGAACCGATAGGAGTGAATTGGAATCTCCTATTTTTTAGGCAGAGCAACCATTGACTCCTGTATGCTAACAATAAGACGTGACCAGGTTTAATTCTCCCACGGCGGAATATTTATTTCTCTCTCTTAGAGGAAGGCTTAACTCCCAGGTGGTGTTTGTGTTGAGTTTTAGAACAATATAAAATTCTAGCAGAGCGTTTTTATAATGGATGTGCCATGTGTTCACTTAATTGAAATTCATCCTGCAAGGCTGGTAAAATGGAGCAAAACGGGGGAAAAAAAAATCAATAGTTAAGAAAGGTTAATAGCACTTGATTCTCCTAAATACTGTTTTTTCATATGTGTTCATTTACAAGAAATGTAAGTCATCGGAATGGATTTTAACCTGTTGAGTGACATGTCTTTAAAAAAACCTTGCATACATTTTAAGAGTGCGAGTAATCATTTTAATATTTGCTCCTTTTCCCCTATGGAAACAACCTAAAAACATCCACCTCCTCGCCTAATTGAGTAATTGGTTATGCCAGGTGATTTTTTAAACAGAGATTACTTCACTTATTTTATAGCTTCTGTAATTGCATTAAGGGGAAGCCACATAACAAATGCATGGGGCACAGCTACATTTTTGTAACTCATCTCCAGGATTCCTTGCATCGTGCACACAGTGTGCTCCTGGGATTGGCTGTCTGCGAGAGGTGACAATGTGTGTTCTTATGCTGCTTTGCACTTTCTTATAGGCGTACAGTGTCCCTCTTCTCTACAGCAACGCTGTGCAAAGTTCATCTGTTCTCTCTGGGGCGTCTTTGTAGTGTTTTTGATGAGCTGTTATTCCAAAAAAACAGGCCATGTCACAAGAGTGCAAACCAGAAACAAGCTCTGATAAGTCAACAGGATGTCCAAGTTCTTTTATATTCCTAGCAGACACTGTCAACAGCTTGAAAAATGACCTGACTATGCCTTCTTAGAGTTGAAAATAATAGGAGAGCTGGGGCAGGGGGCTGTGGGCGAGCATGTTCCTGCACATGTCTGGCAAATTAACATGACCCCACAGTCATCTCTGAGATAGAAGCTTATAGTAACGTGCCAGCTTACTGACGAGAACCTGGAACTGCATCAATGAGACTATTTCTGGGCCGGGAGGGTGGCTCACAACTGTAATCCCCGTACTTTGGGAAGCCAAGGCGGGCAGATCCAGGAGTTCAAGACCAGCCTGGCCAACATGGTAAAACCCTGTCTCTACTAAAAATACAAAAAAAAATTAGCCATGTATGGTGGCGTGCACCTGTATTCCCAGCTATTCAGGAGGCTGAGGCATGAGAATAGTTTGAACCTGGGAGGCAGAGGTTGTAGTGAGCTGAGATTACGCCACCATACTCCAGCCTGGGTGACTGAGCCAAAGCAATACTCTATTTCAAAAACTTTTTTTTTTAATTAAAAAAAGACTATTTCTGGGCTGCCATTCCTCAGTAATATCTTAGCAAGTTTTTTGTTATCATTAAAGCCATTTTCCATACACCATGCTGATTCTCTGGGCTCGGGGAACTTGTCTTTCTACAAATATAGGAGTGGCTTCTCAAATGTTCTATGTGTTCATGCCTCATTGCCAGTGGATTTAAGTTTTTAAATAATGACTATGAGGAACACCTTTGAACTAGATTTCTGCAGTTTGATTTCTAAACATAGGACATCTGTTGTCAAACTTGGCAATGGCTAAAAAAATATTTTCATGCTTCCCGTAGTTATTTTAATTGAAGATTGAAATACAGAATTACTGCAAAAGAATATTGTCATTAATTGTCCCATTTTGTGACATTCCTGGGAGCTAAGCTAAACAATAAAAGTCATTTTATATGGTAGTAAATCAGGGACCATATGGTATCCCATAATAGTTCTGACTGCGCAGTTAAATTCCAGGAAATTAAAGGTTAATGTTAATGTAATTCTCACATTTGATCACTAGGGGATGAAATCCTAGATGTAAATGGAATACCAATAAAGGGCTTGACGTTTCAAGAAGCGATTCATACCTTTAAGGTAACAACATTCTTATTGATCTCCTTTATCCTATTTTCCTTCCTTTATTTCCTTCTGGCTTGGGTTTGGTGAGATTTTTTTTTTTTTTTAACCCTTTGATATGAGGACAGTCCAAACGTTTCAGCCCACCTTTCCTCGTTTTCTCAGCAAATCCGGAGTGGATTATTTGTCTTAACGGTACGCACAAAGTTGGTGAGCCCCAGCCTCACACCCTGCTCGACACCCACACACATGAGCAGATCCGCCTCCCCGAGCTTCAATACCAGTGGGGGAGCCTCGGCGGGAGGCTCCGATGAAGGCAGTACTTCATCCCTGGGTCGGAAGACCCCAGGGCCCAAGGACAGGATCGTCATGGAAGTAACACTCAACAAAGGTGATAGCAGCTATTCCTTACCCTTGTCACATTTCTTGAATAACATTTTGGAATCTGTTAGCTTAATTTTTCCTCATTGTTCTAGGGACAATCTTCTGTCAACAAAAGGTGGTCTCTACATGCACAGTGAGGTCAGGTAGAGGGATGTTAGTCACTTTAGTCAAAGTGAAGGGAAGTTACCAGTAGCATGGAGCTCTCTAAGCTCTCCCCATGAATCATTGTGTGTCAGAGGCTTGAGTTTAAAAAAAAAAAAATTTCACTGGCCAGGCACAGTGGCTCACGCCTGTAATCCTAGCACTTTGGGAAGCCGAGGCAGGTCGATCACCTGAGGTTAGGAGTTTGAGACTAGCCTCCCCAACATGGCAAAACCCCGTTTCTACTAAAAATAAAAAAATTATCTGGGCGTGGTGGCCGGTGCCTGTAGTCCCAGTACTTGGGAGGCTGAGGCAGGAGAATCTCTTGAACCCGGGAGGCAGAGGTTGCAGTGAGCTGAGATTGCACCACTGCACTCTAACCTGAACACAAGAGCAAAACTCCATCTCAAAAAAGAAAAAAAAAAAAAAAATCACTGATGAGCTTAAGTCTAGGGCTAATATAAAATTTTAAAGAACAAAAGATTATAGTAAAGTGTACACTTAACACTAGTAACTAGAATTCCATGATCACCAAATCTTACTTCTTTTCATCGCTGTTTCTTTTTCCTCCCCACCTACTCCAGAAACATGATGGAAGATTAAACAACCAAGAGATTAGTTGTTAAAAAGAAAAGCAAAAGAAAGCTTGAGTTTGTGTACCCAGAATACAAATGTTACTTATAGCCTGCCTCTTTCTAAAAACAGATGTGAGGAGGTTCATTAGACTGAGCAGAGTTGACTGTTGGATAATTTAGTCCATCAGTCCGTAGCTAGCTCCCAGGTTAGCCATGGGCTCATTCTATTAACAGCAGTGCCGGTGATGACAAGGAAAAGCAGAATTTACATTCTGAGTCTGGACCAGAAATAAATG
The DNA here is from genome assembly GCF_049350105.2 of Macaca mulatta. NCBI lineage: Eukaryota > Metazoa > Chordata > Mammalia > Primates > Cercopithecidae > Macaca > Macaca mulatta. The sequence goes on from NC_133411.1 coordinate 33,430,891, forward strand.
GTTATTAGTCTGAATAGATATTAATTCTGTTTCAAATCGGTTACCCTTTTTATCTAGTGATTGTGTAATTTTTGTTTTTATTTTCTTTAAATGGTGCCTCTCACAGAGCCAAGAGTTGGATTAGGCATTGGTGCCTGCTGCTTGGCTCTGGAAAACAGTCCTCCTGGGATCTACATTCACAGCCTTGCTCCAGGATCAGTGGCCAAGATGGAGAGCAACCTGAGGTTTGTTGTTTGCCTGATAGTGTAAGGTTCTGGAGTGTTCATAAATATGAAATACATATGTGTGATATTTGCTGTATTACTTTCCTTTGAGGGATGTTGAAGCTTTGAATTCTTTCCAAGAATATAGCCAAGACTACAATTAATAGCATCTCCAAAAATGTAAATGTTAATATAAATGAAATTTGGTTGAATTTGAGAACTCTAGATCTTGGCTTCCCTACTTGATTTGTTCTATTTGGTCTCAGAAGTCCAGTTTCAGAAACTTGACAAGATACAACTCTATACAGATATCTATGATTAGCTCAGTATTTTCTTTCATTTTATATTCACATATGTAGAATTAATATGAAATACTGGAACTGCTCAAATGGTTCAGAATCACTTGATGCCAAAAAGTCCTGAAATTGTGCCCTTGGACGGGAGGCATTTCTTATTAAGTGTTCTCTTAAACTTTTCCTATCATTTTCCTTCCTTGTTGAATGGCCATGTCTAGGTGCCTACTTTCTGAAATCACTGAGTGTCTGATTTCTTAATCCAGATAGTTGAGAGTTGTAACATGGGCGTTCCGTTTACACAAGAAATATCTAGGTGTTCTATTATATAGTAATTGCAGTGAGTCAGTGCCCACCTAAACGTCACAAGAATGTACGTGTATTGCACAAAGCACCCTGTGCTAACAGTATCATCTTTCTCCCATGTAAACTTCCAAGTCCTTTAGTGGTTAAGGGATTGTCCAAATGGCATTCATTGAGGTTGCCATTTTGGGGCCCTGGTAATAGCTTATATTATGTTTTTACTTAATCATTAGAGTAAATTTCCATATGAAAAAAAATTTAGCAAATCATCCAAAGTACATTAAAGAAAATATACTTTTAGAACCCAAGGAAAAAAATCCTTTAATGACATCCCAAGATGATGTTTCTTTCTTGAATGATTCCATATGTCTGGAGCCTGCCAAATGACCACTCTTCAAATCCCATATAAAGAGTCTTTGTTCTCTCTTACTGACTTCTCTCCCTGTAATTTCCAGTCAAAATGGGCAACTTGTCCCCAGTTTCTCATTTGTTCAAATTTGAAACGTTTTTACAAATTCTTGGGTAACCTTTGAGCCTCAGCTATTTCCTCCTTAAGTTATATTATAATAATCATTTCAAGATGGTAGGAAGAGAGAACTGCTGGTGGTCGAGGGGCTCTGTCATGTGATGGTTGAAAGTCAGAGAGACCCGAGTTAGTTCAACAGTGTGTGACCCCTCTGAGCCTGTATTCCTATCTGCATAATGGGAATAACTTTACTTACTCAAAGCTTTGTAATACAGCATGCTTCGTATAGTGCCTGGCGTATAGTATATGCTCAAAAAATGGTAGGTTTCATCATTGTCCTTAATTTCATTTGACTTTGCTATTTCTGAAAATGCCAGTAAATATGCATTATGACCTTTGCCCACTTAAAATCGAATGTGTTTTTATGAATGTGTTGTATTTTTACATGTATGCCAACGGGAAAAGACATCATGTGATTCTTTAAAGTATGCAGAAAGTATTTCATATGATAAACCTCTCCCAGAAGTAAAGCTATTTTAGCTTTTAAGAAGCTGGCTGCTAACACAGAGTGTGCATTCTGTTGCCCTCCCTAGCCGCGGGGATCAAATCCTGGAAGTGAACTCTGTCAATGTCCGCCATGCCGCTTTAAGCAAAGTCCACGCCATCTTGAGCAAATGCCCTCCAGGACCCGTTCGCCTTGTCATCGGCCGGCACCCTAATCCAAAGGTGAGGTGGTTCACCCTGTTCTGAACGTGGGAGGATGGTACACCTTCGTAGGATATCGTATACTCCTTGGTGAGATGGTTTTCCCAGCTGAGGATAGGCAGGCAACCTGCGGCTGGTGCCTGTGGGAAATGCATCTTTAATCCGCACTTTGTCTTCGCAGTCTTTTGCTAGAACATTTTGACTATGTTATCTGGTAAATCTGAAACTTGTCTGGTGGGAGGTAAGAATGCTGAGTTCAGAGTACTGGCTTTTTGAGCTCTGGTGAGATACTTAACCTCTTTGTGTTTTTGCAACAAGAGAATCTGCTGAGCCTTGAACTGGACGATCTCTGTGACCCTGTCAGTTTCAAGATAAGAAGGCTTTTCTTACCACATCTTTTGTTTGGCCATATGTTGGAAATTCTCTCATCTTTTAAGTTTAATGTTGAATAATTAATTTATTTTCATTTTATTTCTTATTTTATTTATTTATTTGTTTGAGACGAGTCTCGCTCTGTCGCCCAGGCTGGAGTGCAGTGGCCGGATCTCTGCTCACTGCAAGCTCCGCCTTCCAGGTTCCCGCCATTCTCCTGCCTCAGCCTCCCGAGAAGCTGGGACTACAGGCGCCCGCCACCATGTCCGGCTAATTTTTTGTATTTTTAGTAGAGACGGGGTTTCACCGTATTAGCCAGGATGGTCTCGATCTCCTGACCTCGTGATCCACCCACCTCAGCCTCCCAAAGTGCTGGGATTACAGGCGTGACAGGCATGAGCCACCGTTCTCGGCCAATTAATTTATTTTTAAAACAATTTCAGTGAATTTTAAACTTTCTTCAATTAAGAAATGAGGGCCAGGCGTGGTGGGTCACACTGGTATTCCTACCACTTTGGGAGGCCAAAGCAGGAGGATCACTTGAGCTCAGAAGTTCGAGACCAGCCTGGGCAACGTAGTGAGACTTTGTCTCTATTTTTTTTTAAATAAAAAATACAAAGAAATGAGAAAGTGTCAACACTAGTATAAAAATAAATTGTTCATAATAGTTGGAAAGATAACTATTTAGAATTTAACTTAAACTTGGATAATGTACTTAATTCATTTAAACTGTTTCTGCATTTCTATAGAATTTCTAGAGTACAAAGTTTTTCAGTTTACTTTTTAAAAATTTTTTTAAATAGAGCTGGGGTGTTGCTGTGTTGCCCAGGCTGTTCTCAAACTCCTAGGCTCAAGCAGTCCATCCACTTCGAACTCCAAAATGCTGGGATTAAAGGTGTGAGCCAACATGCCCCATGTTAGATACTTTTAAAGGACAAATAAATGTCTTCAGATTTGTGGAGGAATGTTTCCTTCTTAATGTTCTTTTAACTGTTGAGTTAAAAGAAAAATACCTGTTTATCTTATCAAATGATTATCTTGAAATTTAAATAAATGAAAATAAGATGAAATCTGGCTTTGCAGACCAATTGCTTATTTGCAAATGTTACTTTGTAGATTTTTGCTTCCATCAAAGTTGGGGAAAAAATAAAGCCCAGCATTTCAAATAAACTACAATGGAAAAGTTATTTGTTAAGTTTATTCAAAATTATGAAGGATACTATTTTTCTGATAGACCAAGTCCTCAGGACTAAATTTTTTTTTTTTTTTTTTTTTTTTTTTGGGACAGGGTCTCACTCTGTCACCCAGGCTGGAGTGCAGTGGCACAATCATGGCTTACTGCACCTTGACTTCCTGGGTTCCAGCAATCCTCCCACCTCAGCCTCCAGAGTAGCTGGGACCATGGGTATGTGCCAACACACCTGGCTACTTTTTATATTTTTGGTAGAGACAGGGTTTCACCGTGTTGCCCAGGGCTGGTCTCAAACTCCTGAGCTCAAGGTATCCGCCCACCTCGGCCCCCCAAAGTGTGGGGATTATAGGCGCAAGCCACTGTGCCTGGCCAAGACTAAATTTTTTTTTTTTTTTTTTTTTTGAGACGGAGTCTCGCTCTGTCACCCAGGCTGGAGTGCAGTGGCGCAATCTCGGCTCACTGCAAGCTCCGCCTCCCGGGTTCACGCCATTCTCCGGCCTCAGCCTCCCGAATAGCTGGGACTACAGGTGCCCGCCACTGCGCCTGGCTAATTTTTTCTATTTTTAGTAGAGACGGGGTTTCACCATGGTCTCGATCTGCTGACCTTGTGATCCGCCCGCCTCGGCCTTCCAAAGTGCTGGTATTACAGGCGTGAGCCACCGCGCCCGGCCGACTAAATTTTTAAATTCATGCCAGGATCCTTTTCATTAACTGCTCACACAGTTGTTCTAGAATCTACCTAAACAGCATAAATATGTATTGAAATTCTCCTGACCATGACATTTAACGTACATTCACATTTTCTAGTACTGGTTTTACTTGTTCTGCTAAAGACACATTCTGAAAGTGGGAGTTCTTTGGTTTATCTAATACAGATGGCTCCATAGGAGATAAGAGGAACCACATGGGGCCTTGAGCCAACAGGACATAGCATATCACTGCAGCTCCTTACATTTTATCATTGTAAAGATACCCATATTGTCTTCTGTTAAGAATGAAATAATAATAATATCATTATTATTAATTATTATTATTATTATTTGAGACGGAGTCTCGCTCTGTAGCCCAGGCTGAAGTGCAGGGGTGTGATCTCGGCTCATTGCAACCTCTGCCTCCTGGGTTCAAGTGATTCTCCTGCCTCAGCCTTCCAAGTAGCTGGGATTACAGGTGTGCACCATGATGCCCAGCTAGTTTTTGCATTTCTAGTAGAGACGGGGTTTCACCATGTTGGCCAGGCTGGTCTCAAACTCCTGACCTCAAGTGGTCCTCCCTCTGGATGACGGGATTACAGGTGTGAGCCACCACGCCCAGCCTGAGAATGAGTTATTAAATGACTTTTCCTTACTTACAAGTTTTACTTGGAAGGAAAGAGGGAAGATCCTTTAAGTCTAATGTTAGCTGCTTAGCCTGGGTACCACCAGCCCATGTGAACCTGGTACTGATCAGGAGGCGGAGGTGCCAAGGAGGCCCTGGGGGTGAATTGGGATGGATGTGGAGGTTGTGAAGCAGGCAGGCAGGCTGCCAGGCATCAACAGAGGGACTATCCTTCCCTGTCTCCCTCCAGCCAGGGCGATTCAGATCATCTATTCTCATCCTAAATCAAATTCATTACCTAAACATGTATTGAGGTTCCACTGGGTGCCAGGCACTGTCAACATGTCAGGGCTGCACAATGCATTAGAATGTATCTCAAGAAATTTGCAGCCTGCTCTGAACCTGAAGTTCACGGGACCTTTACCAGGACATTACGAACTACACAAATTTGGGAATATATTTGCAATTGTGGACGGAATCAATAGCTTCTATCAAATTCTCAGTCATTCATGACCCCAAGAATGTTAAGCGTTTTGTTAGAGTGTGAGGACGTTACTGTTGTTAGACTGATGAAAGACAAGACCAAATTTAAAGAGTGGCTCCTCTTCTGTCTAAGCCAACCTTGACCTGGGCAGAATACTTCTATAGTTAAGGCCTAAGAGCCCACTAATTTTTTTCTCAGCATCAGTGTCACACTCTTGACCCATATGGAACTTGCAGATAATCATAGTCCCTACATTGTTGGACTTGGCTGTTACCTTGTTATATCTCTTCTATACTTGTACAGTTGCCTTTAACTTTTTGAAGCTAACCATAGGACACTTCAGCAAGTTCAACTCGACCAATTTTTTTTGTTTGTTTTTTGATGTGCACAGGAAAAGAAGGAACCAACTCAAATCACTTTTTCTTTTTTTTTTTTTTTAAGACAGGGTCTCTCTCGGTTGCCCAGGCTGGAGCGCAGTGGTGCAATCTCGGCTCACAGCAACCTCCGCCTCCCGGGTTCAAGTGATTCTCCTGCCTCAGCCTCCCAAGTACCTGGGATTATAGGCGGGGCGCTGCCACACTCAACTAATCTTTTGTAATTTTAGTAAAGATGAGGTTTCACCATGTTGGCTAGGCTGGTCTCAAACTCCTAACCTCAAGTGATCCACCCGCCTTGGCCTCCCAAAGTGCTGGGATTACAAGCATGAGCCACCACGCCCAGCCTCAATCCACTTTTAACACTATTTTTTATTCTTTTGAGTAATTGTTGTAAAAGTCTTTTTAAATTAGCTTATCTCTAATGTTGTGATTAAGTTGTATTTAACAAAATTTAGCTTTTCTTTTCAGCAACTCAAAATGTTCACTAAGGGCAGGTGTGGTGGCTCACATCTGTAGTCCTAGCACTTTGGGAGGCCAAGGTGGGCGAATCACTTGAGGTTGGGGGTTTGAGACCAGCCTGGCCAACATGGCAAAACCATGTCTCTACTGAAAATACAAAAATTAGCCTGGTGTATTGGTGGCTGCCTATAATCCCAGGTACCCAGGAGGCTGTGGCATGAGAATCATTTGAACCCAGGAGGTACAGGTTGCAGTGAGCCAGGATCGCACCACTATACACCAGCCTGGGTAACAGAGCAAGACTTTGTCTCAAAAAAGTAAAAAAATAAAATCAAAGTGTTCATTAAGAACATTACCTCTTGGCCGGATGCAGTGGCTCATGCCTGTAATCCCAGCACTTTAGGAGGCCGAGGTGGGTGGATCACTTGAGGTCAGGAGTTCGAGACCAGCCTGGCCAACATGGGGAAACCCTGTCTTTACCAATAATACAAAAATTAGCCAGTGTGGTGGTGCATTCCTGTAATCCCAGCTACTCCAATGCTGAGGAAGGAGAATCACTTGTACCTGCGAGGTGGAGGTTACAGTGAGGCAAGACTGTGCCACTGCACTCCAGCCTGGGCAACAGAGTGAGACTTTGTCTCCAAAAAAAAAAAAACACATTACTTCTTACCCATGCCTGTCATATGGGCATACCTTGGTATTCCTTGTAGTGTTGCTTAATTACATCCTAATGTTCCCAGGCTACTGTGCTTGATGGACTGGTACACCACTTTAAGAGTAAGAAGTATATGCCAAGAGCTGTTTTGGGTCCCTCTATGGGCCATATCCGAGATTTCTTGGTGGCATCAATTTAGACACTTAATGATGTTCATTTGTGGACCTGGTCCTCCCCAGCACAAATTAGTGCTATCATGCTATGGTTCTGTTTCTTGATCTGGGGATGTGATGTCAACAACAGCGCTGGGACAAAATTGCCCTTAGATTAATGCACAGGCAACTCTGCTTTTCTTCAGATAGTGTTCCCTATATGCATCCTCAGAAAGGTCTTGCAGACAAAGTTTTTTGAATAAATAATATAAAACCAGGCCGGGCACGGTGGCTCACGCCTGTAATCCCAGCACTTTGGGAGGCCGAGGCAGGTGGATCACCTGCGGTCAGGAGTTATAGATCAGTCTGGCCAACATGGGTAAAAGCCCATCTCTACTAAAAATATAAAAAGTAGCTGGGCTTGGTGGCAGGCGCCTGTAATCCCAGCTACTCGGGAGGCCGAGGCAGGAGAATTGCTTGAACCCGGGAGGCGGAGGTTGCGGTGAGCCGAGATCGCGCCATCGCACTCCAGCCTGGGGGACAAGAGCGAGACTTCGTCTAAATAAATAAATACATACATACATACATACATACATACATACATCCGTCCGTCTGCCCATCCGTCTGTCCCAGCTGAGCGCAGTAGCTCACGTGTGTAATCCCAACACTTTGGGAGGACAAGGCAGGTGGATCATTTGAGGTCAGGAGTTTGAGACCACCCAGACCAACATGATGAAACCTCATCTCTACTAAAGATACAAAAAATTGCCGGGTGGCATGTGCCTGTAATCCCAGCTACTTGGGAGGCTGAGGCAGGAGAATCACTTGAATCTGGGAGGTGGAGGTTGCAGTAAGCTAAGATCATGCCACCGCACTGCAGCCTGGGCAACAGAGCAAGGCTCTCTCTCAAGTCAATCAGTCAATCCAATCAAACCAACCAAGTCCTGCTTCCACCTTTTTATGTTTTTTCCTCCTTATCACTTCCCATTTTTCTCCTTTCTATTCTGTGGTTCTGACACCTTCACTTAAAATCTGTTCTCTTTTGTTTCACTGCTGTTCTCTTTTGTTTCACTGCTGACTCTCTTTGCCTGATGGTTCCATCTAAAGTAGTTCTCAGCTCCTTCCCCCAGAATCTCCAATTGGATTCTACCACCCACATCACCTCCTTTCACCTCGGGAAGCAGTCCAATAACCTGTGGCTGCCCTAATACATCCGTCAGCAATGTTACAGAAAACTGAGTTTTCAGTGGTTTGCAGTCATTGGCTTCAAGGCATGTCTGACTTCAAAATCGCAGCATAACATGGGTCACGATTTGTTCAGAGGTCCAGTTCATCTCGGCCCCAAAACCCCTGCCTATTTTGCCAATACAATCAAACATCCAAATGGCATTTCAGTGCAAAGCATCATAATCCTGGTGGACTGTGGCCGCCATGCCATTGACCATGCAGGTTCATCCATGTTTCTAGCCACAGTAATATGGTCGTCTGTGATAGTGTTGGAGATATGTCCAGCAAAACCAAATGCCGGTGTTTATTTGATTGGATTTCACGTTTCTTCCTAGGTAAACTTGGTGTTCTTAGTTGTAACCTCATGCTGTATTTATCTTTTGGTTAAGATTCCATTTTATGTTGAATGTATTTTTGTACCACTTAGCCCAGCATTTCATGCCAGTAGTACATTTTGATACTGAATGTATGTGCTTGCTTAGTTTTCTTGTTATTCCAAGATAAATACCACAAGGTTTTCTTTTCTTCTGTTTCTCATAATGTCTGGAGCGGTGGCTGCCCAGTTGGGTTATTTAAGCCTTCCAGGTCTAGTCAGGCCGAGATTTAGACTAGCTGGGAGAGCAGCTTCTAGCTTACATTAAGTGGAAGAAAGTAATAGAAGTCCATTTTTCTCCTATTCAAAAAAAATAAATTGCAAATATTAAAAGTCTAGCATTAAGAAAAATAGCAACCACTCTTTAAGCTGATATTTTCCCTGACTCATTTATATAAAATTATTCTGTACTGTGTTGAGGGGGATGTGTGTTTAAGTATGTATGCCTGAGTGCATGTATGTGTACATATTTTATTTCCTGTGAAGCCTACCATAAAACATTACATAAAGGCCACAATGTCAGTATAATTTAACTGTTATGATAAAATATATGCTGAATTCTATATAGAAATATTTATTAAGACAAATTGTTATGCTTATCCAAACATTGCTTATGCCAAATATTATTTTAGTACATAACATTACCATTCTAAGTTTTAAATACTCTACCTTTAAAAAAGAAACTCTACATTTTCTTATTATTTTAATCAATATATTTCATTATATGTCAGGCTTTTAAAAAAAATCCTCCCATGAATAATGACAGTTATGGATAACAACTGAGAAAAACATCCGTGAATCTGCCATGATACTAATAAATACAGAAGGAATGGAAAACTTATAGAAGCACTGTTTTGAAAGCTTCATAGTCATAATTGATTTAAGCAATAATAGTCGATGCTAAAACCATAGAGTAAAATATATTGAAGAGTGGGATATTTATGTAGTCTCAAACTATTTCTTCACAGATTACTCATTAATGACTGAAAAAAATTCCAGTGGAGAAATCTGGCAAATTCCATCCCTAATCAAGAGATCAAAGTTATCACCGATTATAAGACACATTGACCCTTAGTGCCTCTGAATACACTGAGAAGGAAATCATTTTTGTACTTTTTCTGCTAAAAAAAAAAAAATGCATAATCTGAATCTAAGCATGAGGAAACTATCAGACAGATCTTAATTGAAGGTTTGGATTGGTCTGGTTTCTTCCAAGATATCAGTGCCATGAAAGACCAAGGAAGATCCAGGGGCTGTTTCAGATTAAAGGAGACTAAAGACATACAACAACTAGATCCTGGATTGCCAAAAACAATTTTTTTATAAAACATCACTATGCAAAGAAATTGACCCATGACAGCCTGCTACAGGTCCATAGCAAGATGTACTTGCACCAAAATGTAAACATTATGTCACCGTGCACACTGTTGCATAGTTCAGCTGACATTTTTTCCTTAGCATGATGATGTTAATGAAGCTGTATGCTAATTTGCATTCTGGAGTTAAGTTCTTATCTCATCACAGGCTGGCATTAAACTTTCTGTGAGCTAGTCCCAGACTACAGACACACTTTGAGTAGTACTTGCAAAGGACAGTATTAGAAAAGTACTGTCAGTATTCAGTGTTTAGTCAGACTGGAATATGAAATGTATGTTACACAGTCATCATTGTTGCATTTCCTGAATTTGATAATAGTATTATGGTTATTTAAAAGGATGTCTTTGTTTCTAACAGACCCATGCTGAAATATTTACGGGTAAAGGGTCATGATGTCTGCAGCATACTCGCAAATGGTTTAGCAAAAAGCTGTAATTCTGTGTGTGTGTGTGTGTGTGTGTGTGTGTGTGTGTTTATGTAGGGAGGGCATGCATGTAAATGTGGCAAAATGTTAAAAATTAGTGATTCTAGGTGAAAAGTATACTACTCTTGCTTTATGTGGGTTTAAAATTGTTTAAAAATTAAAAAGAATTAGGCCAGGCACAGTGGCTCACACTTGTAATCCCAGCACTTTGGGGGGCCGAGGTGGGTGGACCACAAAGTCAGGAGTTCAAGACCAGCCTGACCAATACAGTGAAACCCTGTCTCTACTAAAAATACAAAAATTAGCTGGGCATGGTGGTGCGTGCCTGTAGTCCCAGCTACTCAGGAGGCTGAGGCAGGAGAATCACCTGAACCTGGGAGTTGGAGGTTGCAGCAAGCCAAAATCAAGCCACTGCATTTCAGCCTGGGTGACAGAGTCTGTCTCAAAAAAAAAAAAAAAAAAAAAAAAGAATTAGAAGTGAGTTTTCTAGAGAAGCAGATCTCAGCCGTGTTATTGGTAATCATAGCACTGAATGCTTTGCTTAATGAACTTGGGCACCAGTTGAAAGTCTTGTTATGTGTGTGTTGCTGGACTTCTTACAAGCTCCGAGTTACTACTACTTCAGAGGATGATCATAATCCTTGGTCCTGTGGTTTGCCTCTTTATCTGCACTTGACTCTGACTCTGGTCCTAGGTACTTGTATTGGGAGAAATAAATAAAACCATCTAATCTTTGCTTTCTGCTGAAAATCAGGTTTCCGAGCAGGAAATGGATGAAGTGATAGCACGCAGCACTTATCAGGAGAGCAAAGAGGCCAATTCCTCTCCTGGCTTAGGTACTGTAATCACACATTTTCATTCAGCATTCAGAAGAGTTTCTCATTAAGTTCACCCATGGGGCACTCCCCAGTGCAGGATTATTGGATTTTTGTAATTACCAGGTTTGGCAAAAGTAGCTGTCAAAGACAGTCTATGCTTTCTCTTGGCTGCTACTTTTCATTTCTGCAGTTATTTAATGTGCTTCATTAAAGATCTAATCATGCATGCTTCTTATAGTGCTTTCACATAATTTGCAAAGGTAAGTTAGAAGCATTTCATGTATTTATGCTCGATTCATTTGAAATGCTAAAGATGAAAGGGAAGTGATAACCAGAATGTCAGTAGTTTGGTGGATGCAGAGTATTATCTACCAAAAAGCCTGAGATTTCTTTACAAGAATTAAAAAGTTTCCACTGAAAGAGGGTAATAGAGGTAGCAAAAATCATGATTTCTCTCTTAAGTGGAAAAATTCAGGCAGAGAAGGCTTGAGATAGTAGGAATTTCATATGAATTTAAAGTATGAAACATTGTATCAAGTCTTAAAAATAAAGTTTCCTTTAGCATAGAAGCCTAAAGGGACTCTTCACACATTTCTGAGCTTGAGATTATACTGATGTTCAGATTGCTACCTGGGAGGAAAAGGAACTGAGCCACAAGTTTGTAGTTGTCAGAGGAAAAGGAAAGCGTAGGGTTTTTTGGCAATCATGAAATACCCTGATTATTTACATTCGTAATTAATATATTTGAAGTAGACACAGCCATCTTAGGCTCTTTATTCCACCAGTTTATCATCCCGACCTGCCTAAGAGCTGTGCTCTCATAATCCCAGCATTTCCACTTGATCATTTATAAAAGTTTATTAAGCCGTAATCCTCATGCCCAAAGTCCTTTTTGCTTCATGGCATATAGTTTAAATCCTGAGCCTTTTCACACTGCAGTTAAAAACTAAAATAGGGCCGGGCACGGTGGCTCAAGCCTGTAATCCCAGCACTTTGGGAGGCCGAGGCGGGCGGATCATGAGGTCAGGAGATCGAGACCATCCTGGCTAACATGGTGAAACCCCGTCTCTACTAAAACATACAAAAAACTAGCCGGGCGAGGTGGCGGGCGCCTGCAGTCCCAGCTACTGGGGAGGCTGAGGCAGGAGAATGGCGTGAACCCGGGAGGCGGAGCTTGCAGTGAGCTGAGATCGCGCCACTGCACTCCAGCCTGTGGGGGACAGAGAAAGACTCTGTCTCAAAAAAAAAAAAAAAACTAAAATAGATACTCAGTCTCTCCTCAATTCTTTCATGAGTTTCTTGGGTGTTCATTTGTTAATTCATCCTTCAATCCATTCAGCAATTATCACCGAACACTTAGTAGATACGAAGTACAATGTCCAGCTCTGGCCGGGCGCCATGGCTCACGCCTATAATCGCGGCACTTTGGGAGGCCAAGGTGGGCGGATCACCTGAGGTCTGGAGTTTGAGACCAGCCTGACCAACATGGAGAAACCCCATCTCTGCTAAAAATACAAAAGTAGCCAGGTGTGGTGGCACATGCCTGTAATCCCAGCTACTCAGGAGGCTGAGACAGGAGAATTGCTTGAACCCGGGAGGCGGAGGTTGCAGTGAGCCGAGATCATGCCATTGCAGTCCAGCCTGGGCAGCAAGAGTGCAACTCCATCTCAAAATAAATAAATGTCCATCTCCGTGGGGTCAGATCAGTCAACATTTCTGCTCTGTAGATTTAAGGAGGGATACAAGACACATCCACTCATACATTATATGATGTATATGAAAGTTGATGTGTGGGTGGGATAAAACACTTAGGAAATTCAGAAGAAATTGCTTCTAACTGGGATCATCATACAGGTAGTAGCATCTGAGTTAGGGCTTGAAGCATCATGGCAGATGGGATGGGGATGAGGATCAGGTACCCAGGCAGACTGCATGCAAGTCTACCCCAGTGCATGCAGCCCATCATCAAGCAAAGGGACTTTGGTTTACTGTGTTTGCCACCTCCTTTTCTAGTTAAGGATGTAAGCCTATTTGTGACTTGAGCTTTATTGTTTTGACAATATGGTGACTTTTCCCTCCAACAGGTACCCCCTTGAAGAGTCCCTCTCTTGCAAAAAAGGTGAGTCAAGGTGAACTGCTACGTGCCTCCCTCAGCTGGACTACAAATCAATTCCTGGAGCCCGCAAGTCAAGCTGGAGGGCCCAGTCCCTGTTTCTGCCCATGAGTCATTTTTACCACTTTATACAGGAAAACACAACAATGCTCATTTGAGAATAGATGCAAACGTGTGTTTCTTTTGTTAAACACTTATCCAGGAAAAGAATAGAGCAACAAAATAAAAGAACTGAACTACAGTTTGCAAAAGAACTTTTCAAACTGCTCCATAATAAAGCAGCGTGAGTTGGGGCTTTAAGGAGGCCGTGGGATCTTTCTCAGCTAGGCTTTTGCTGAGTCTCAGTGCATCGGGGTGCAGGATTCAGACTCCCCTGGTTTTTGCTTACCACTTGACTAGACTGGTTGGCTTGAATCCCATTTGGCTTTCCCATCACATCCCCCCAGTGTTTTTCCTGGGATGGCTGATGTGCTGCTGCTGCGGCTTTTCCAATTATTGCCAAAAATTCAGCCAAAAAGAAAAAGTCTCTAGAAACATTGTCTGGCACCAGTCACCTTCTTATTCATTAGTTGTCCATTTAGCCATCCTAAGTAAATGGAGGTGAGTGTTTACTATCACAGCTATTTCAAGTGACCATGGATTAGAACAAAGTGTTCTTGGAAAGATAGGACGTAATAACCCTTGAAAATCTGCTTCTGCTGCATTTTCTTAGTCATCGGACGTTTTCTTCTTCAACAGGACTCCCTTATTTCTGAATCTGAACTCTCCCAGTACTTTGCCCACGATGTCCCTGGCCCCTTGTCCGACTTCATGGTGGCCGGTTCTGAGGACGAGGATCACCCAGGAAGTGGCTGCAGCACGTCGGAGGAGGGCAGCCTGCCTCCTAGCACCTCTAGTAAGCAGGGACGCCCCAGAGGGCCTGGGCTCTGCGTTCCAGTCTGCAGTGACTGGTTTCCACCTCTATGCTGGCGGCTACAATGGTTTAACTACCCTGGTGCTGTAAAATGAGAAAAGAGCTGGAGACCAGGCCAGGCACAGTGGCTCACACCTGTAATCCTAGCACTTGGGGAGGCCGAGGCAAGGGGATCACCTGAGGTCAGGAGTTCAAAACCAGTCTGGCCAACATAGTGAAACCGCATCTCTAGTAAAAATACAAAAATTAGCTGGGCCTGGTGGCACGTGCCTGTAATCCTAGCTACTCGGGAGGCTGAGGAGGGAGAATCATTTGAACCTGGGAGGCCAAGGTTACAGTTAGCTGAGATCGCGCCATTAGTCAATGCTGTACCCTGAGAGTTTACTCTTGGAAAATGCAGCCCCTGTTAGTGACTGGCCACTCAGTTACTCACTAAACAGGTTGGATGCACATTCTATAGCCAGGTGGGTGGTGGCTAAACCAAACGTCCGTCCAATGCCATTTACATAATGTAGTCTTGAATTTTATGGCATCAAATCAGAGTGGGCAACCTGATGCCCTTACATTTTAGGGAATTCAGCCAAATTCCAGGTCCCTTCCCTCACCAGGCCCTAGCTTCCATTCTTGGTAGAAGACTGTAAATTAAAGATTAAGAACTCAAAAGAGACATATTAGCAAAAGGTTTTGTTTTTTTTTTTAAATCTCATTGGTATATCTATTCAAGATAATATGAGATGATAATCTGATATGATCCATACCGATTTCTCAGACTTCTTCCTGCTGGTGAGGTTTCCTCTTCATTTCTAACATCTGAAGAAGAAAATCCCCTTGTTTTAGGAGAGGCAGGCGACGACCACCCTGGCTCATTCAGAGCTGTCGATGAGCTTGCTCTGTTCTTACAGAAACCTTCCAAGGTGCAAACGTGTAGTTTTTCACTACATTTAACAAGATATAAAAATCATTGCAGATTCAGATTGGCATTGTTCTAGAGTATCTCTGAGACATAGGATAGTTCAGGCTTCGCTGTACCACACTGCAAGCGCTCCCGTGCCTGTCAATCAAGCCTCCCTTTCTGCAGATGAAGGAAGGACCTCAAGGGGCCAAGAAGGCAGCCCAGGTGTGTGGGACATGTCATCATTCCCCGGGTATCCTCCTATGGAGGAATTCTCAGCAGCATTTAGGTTAAACCCTAACAATGTGTTAGATACCATGGGGGTGAAAGAACTAAGTTTCTGTCTTCCGACAGCACACATGTTTGAGTTAATCCAGAGGCTGGGATTTAAGAAAAGGGGTTGGGGGTAGGTCACTAGGGAAAAGAGAAAGAGGGCCAGGCTGTCCACTCCGTGTAGCCTCCAGGAAGCCATGTTGCCCAGGCCTTGTGTCCAGTGGCTGAGGTTGTGTGTCTGGTGTCAGTGAATGTGGACATGCTTATGTGTAACGATGGGGTCAGATGATAAGACAGGGCCAAGCGAGAAGTTCACTTGACTTTTCTGTCCCCACCTCCACCAGCTCACAAGGAGCCTGGAAAAGCCAGAGCCAACAGCCTCGTGACTCTCGGGAGCCAGCGGGCCTCTGGGCTCTTCCACAAGCAGGTGACAGTTGCCAGACAAACCAGTCTTCCCGGAAGCCCACAGGCCCTCCGAAACCCTCTCCTCCGCCAGAGGAAGGTAGGCTGCTACGATGCCAACGATGCCAGTGATGAGGAAGAGTTTGATGGAGAAGGGGACTGCATTTCACTCCCAGGGGCCCTCCCGGCTCCCAGCAGGCCTCTGGCAGAGGATAACTCGAGGTGTGTCTTAATTTCCTCTTCCAAGGGCGTGGACGTCCACAACCAAGAGGGACGACCCCAGAAAACACTGGTCAGCAAGGCCATTTCGGCGCCTCTTCTTGGCAGCTCAGTGGACTTAGAGGAGAGTATCCCAGAGGGCATGGTGGACACTCCTTCCCATGCAGCCAACCTCACGGCCTCTGCAAGGGCCCCCAAGGGGAGCCCTGGAAGCTGGTGGAAGAAGGAACTGACAGGATCAAGTTCTGCACCCAAATTGGAATACACAGTCCATACAGACACCCAGAGTCCGATGAACACTGGGAGCCCCGGGTCCCCCCAGCAGAAGAATGCAGGCCTGGGCTCCAGGCACAGACCAGTGGCCAGGGTCAGCCCCCACTGCAAGAGATCTGAGGCTGAGGCCAGGCCCAGTGGCTCAGAGACAGTGAACCTGACTGGCAGAGCCAATGATCCATGCGATGTGGACTCGAGAGTCCAGGCCACTTCTGTCAAAGTGACTGTCACTGGCTTTCGGCCAGGTGGAGCTATGGAGAAGGTAACTGACTTTCTCTTAGTTACTTGGAATGGAAGTGCATGAATATGTGTGAGTGAAGATGGAGTCTGTTGTAAAGCATGGGGAAGCTGCCAGTGGGAACGGATGATGGCTGGAGAATTCTTTCAACAGAGTCAATCACTTAAATACCTGGACTGCTTGGGAGCTTTTTTTTTTTGGAGATGGTGTTTCGCTCTGTCACCCAGCCTGGAGTACAGTGGTGCAATCTCAGCTCACTGCAACCTCTGCCTCCCAGGTTCAAGCGATTCTCCTGTCTCAGCCTCTCGGAGCTGGGACTATAGGTGCACACCACCACACCCGGCTAATTTTTGTATTTTTTAGTAGAGACAGAGTTTCACCATATTGGTCAGGCTGGTCTCGAACTCCTGGCCTCAGGTGATCCACCTGCCTCGGCCTCCTGAAGTGCTGGGGTTACAAGCCTGAGCCACCGTGCCTGGCCAAGGGAGTTTATTAATGTATCAGCAGTTGTTAGTCATGAGATCATTTGGCCCAAAGATACTATAGCATCCCTGTCTTACCTGTACACAGCGCCTGTGGCCGATGATGGAAAGGCAGTGTGGCGCAGGGAAAGTAAAACCCTGGGCCTGGCATGGGCTCCACCGCTGACAAGTTGGCACTGGTCGAGTGACAACTTGGAAAAGTTATTGAACATTTCTGAGCTTAGTTCTCTGGGCTGGTGCTCTCTGCCTTGGTCATCTCACAGAGCTGGAGGAACCATCAAATACATGTTAAGAGTGATTCCCTCCAGCTGATAAGGTTATAAATGATCCTTACGTTTTTCCAAATTGCTGCATTGGTTATATATAATTATAGCCACTCATAACCTTGCTGAGTGGAATGTATAATGCACCACATTAAATGCAAGTTAATATTGGTTACGTTACTACTTGGTTACGAGTATGTTAGAATTATCAAATTGTTCATTTTTTGAAATTTTCAATATATCTCTACTTTATCAAGGAGAGAGTACAAGAAATCAATGTTGTTTAGACTCTCCTTAACATAAATAACCTCTCTCGGTCTCTCTCTGAACAAAGAACCTGAGATGACTTATAAAGCCATAGTATTAAAGATGTGTTTTCAAGCGGTTTATATAAACATATATGTAAATAGACCTGGAAAATGATAAGTCATAAAAACTATACCAGGCAAAAGCCTTTTTTTAACCTTATTTTTAATAGAAATGCACATCTTTTTTCCTTCTCAAATATCATATTTTACCTGCAACCACTACCTGTGTTTTAAAATATAGTTTGGCCATTGGGTAAATTTCTTCTTTTAAAAAGTACCGGCCGGGCACAGCGGCTCACGCCTGTAATCCCAGCACTTTGGGATGCTGAGGTGGGTGGATCACCTGAGGTCAGGAATTCAAGACCAGCCTGGCCAACATGGCAAAACCGTCTCTACTAAAAATACAAAAATCAGTCAGGTGTGGTGGTGTGCACCTGTAATCCCAGCTACTCGGGAGTCTGAGGCAGGAGAATCGCTTGAAGCTGGGAGGTGGAGGTTGCAGTGAGCTGAGATCGTGCCACTGCACTCCAGCCTGGGCGACAGAGCAAGACTCCATCTCAAGAAAAAAAAAATAAATAATAATCACAAGTTTTGGATAACTGTATAAAGGCAAATTAGGATGTTTATTCATAATAATTTGTATCTATTAAAATAAGAGCTTTTATAATTCTAAATTCGTACTCTCAGAACTGTTGAGCAGCATTTGAAACTTGTACACAAGACTAATCTTTCTCATAAAAATTTTAGTTACAAAATTTGATTTTATTTATATCTGAGAAAGAAAATAGAATGAATTGCGATAAAGTATATATCCTCAAATATTGGAAGAAAAAACCTTCCTCTTTTGGTAAATGAGTTATATTCTGTTTTTATTTACTACTTGATTTAAATTGAAGTGAAATTCATATAACATGAAATTAACCCTTTTGAAATGCACAATTCAGTGGCACTTAGTACATTCACAATGCAATATGACCCACCACCTCTGTCTAGTTCTGAAACTCCTCTACTGTTTTTATGTTACATTTGTGTTACTAATACATAGAAAATGAACTGAGTTAAACCCTATGTAGGTTTCCCTCCATTGGTAACTGACGTTTTGTGAAATGATTTCTTACCAAAGCTGCTGAAAGACACATTATCCCTTTCACCTCTGTGCTCTGCTGCCACCTTTGGGCCACTTTATGACTCACAATGGATAAGTTTCACATGAATCTGATTTAACTGTTAGTTTTAGAATTTCATTGCATTAGATGTTAGGTAGAAGAAAGGAAGAGAAAGTAATGGATACTTAGCCAAAGTGAAGTCTTGAAATATGAAATGTCAATTTTGTTTATCCAGATTCATTCATTCCCTCACTACCAAACTAAGGAGTTCGTTTTATAGTCTTGGATATCTCTATGCAATATAATAATATCTTACATCTGTCTAGCCTTATATGTGCTGTTTTTATAATTGTTCTCATTTAACCGTCTTCTTTTAACCTCCATGCGTAAGACTGGGAATGTTTTATCCCCATTTTAGAGTTGAAAAAATGGAGGCTTGGGGAAGAATGATAAGACCATTTAATTCCTAGCAGACCTTAAACCCACAGTCTGGATCTGCTGGCTCCTAGTCCAGGGCCCCTTTGCCTTTTCCTAAACTAGCTCTGCTCTCTGTATATGAGCTCACGGTGCAGAAAGCCTGAAAGCTGTTTCAAGTGGCTTGTGGTTGTCATTGTTTGCCAGGAATCTCTGGGAAAGCTGACCACTGGAGATGCTTGTGTCCCTACCAACTGTGAACCAGCCAGTGCTCTGTCCCATCCGGATACCAGCCATCTCACAGAGAACCTGCCCGAAGCTGCACCAGAGCTGGGGCAACAACCCATGACTGGTAAGATTATTTTCCCATTTGTTAAACTTAAAGATGGGTGGGGAGATACCCTAATGAAAACATTATACAGACCGGGCGCGGTGGCTCACACCTGTAATCCCAGCACTCTGGGAGGCCGAGGCGGCGGGTCACTTGAGGTCAGGAGTTTGAGACTAGCCTGGCCAACATGGCGAAACCCCATCTCTACTAAAAATACAAAAATTAGCTGGGCATGGTGGCGCGCACCTGTAATCCCAGCTACTAGGGAGGCTGAGGCAAGAGAATCACTTGAACTGGGTAGGTGGAGGTTGCAGTGAGCTAAGATGGCACCATTGCACTCCATCCTAGGCGACGAGAGCAATACTCCATCAAAAAATATTGTAATAATAAAGCATTATACATAGATAATTTTTAGGAGAAAAATCTTTTACACAAATTAATATTTAAATACTGCCTGCATTTAGCACCTTTACTAGATCATTGTGCCTAAACTCATCGTTTTCATGCCATGTTGAATACATCCAATTTCAGTGAATTGACCCTTTTTACCCTTTTCTGATACCAACAAGACATAAGATGAATCAAAAGGACTTCCCACCCATCAAAATCTCAGCACTCTGCCTATGTGAAATCAAATGCACTGAGAAATGGCAACAAAAACCTCCACAAAGGACAAGTGAAATGATACTGAAAAACCACATATAAGTGTTGATGAGCGATTAAGTAACATCATGGAGGCAGAAATCATCTCAGTATTTATTTAGGGGCCAGGCACAGTGGCTCGTGCCTGTAATCCCAGCACTTTGGGAAGCTGAGGCAAGTGGATCACAAGGTCAGGAGTTCAAGACCAGCCTGGCCAACATGGAAACCCTGTCTCTACTAAAAAGACAAAAACATTAGCCATGCTTGGTGGCAGGCACTTGTAATCCCAACTACTCAGGAGACTGAGGCAGTAGAATTGCTTGAACCTGGGAGGTGGAGGTTGCAGTGAGCCAAGATCATGCCACTGTACTCCAGCCTGGGCTACACAGCAAAACTCTTGTCTCAAAAAAAAAAAAAAAAAAAGGAGGAAATTAGTCAGGTGTGGTGGCCTGTGGCTGTCCTTGGAGGCTAAGACAGGAGGGTTACTTGAACCTAGGAGTTTGAGACTGCAGTGAGCTATGATCATGCCACTACACTCCAGCCTGGGTGACAGATCTAGACCCAATCTCTGGGGGGAAAAAAAAGTATGTGTGGGGGTGTGTGTGTGTAAAATTTGGCTATCCATCATCTAGTAGTTGCACAAAATAATATTGTAAAACATGATTTTTTAAAATCAAGCTGAATTAAGCGACTTTGCTTCCTTGTTAGTGGAGACCTTTATTGAAAATTGGGATTCTGGCTGGGTGCGGTGGCTCATGCCTGTAATCCCAGCACTTTAGGATGCCAAGGTGGGCGGATCACTTGAGGTCAGGAGTTCAAGACCAGCCTGGCCAACATAGTGAAACCTCGCCTCTACTAAACATAAAAAAATTAGTGGGTGTGGTGGGGCACGCCTGTAATCCCAGGTACTCAGGAGGCTGAGACACGAGAATTGCTTGAACCTGGGAGGCAGAGGTTGCAGTGAGCTGAGATTGTCCCACTGCACTGCACTCCAGCCTGGGGGACAGAGTGAGACTCTATCTCAAAAAAAAAAAAAAAAAAAAAAGAGAAAGGAAATTTGGATTCTAAACTTGCACTCTGTGGGTAGGGGACCCTCTTCTCAGTGGCTGGTGATGACTGTGATCCCACTTGTCGAGCTCTGTGGGAGTCCCGGCAGTCCTCCGCAGCTTTCAGCTGGTTGTTACTGTCTCAGCACCTGCCTTCTGATTGGTTAGCAAACTACGGTGGTAGACAGAAAAAAGATAGCCTTACTTATTAGGGCTGTCCTATAAAATAAAAATATGGGCCGGGCACAGTGGCTCACACCTGTAATCCCAGCACTTCGGGAGGCTGAGGCAGGTGGATCCCTGAGGTCAGGAGTTCGAGACCAGCCTGGCCAACATGGTGAAACTCAGTCTCTACTAAAAATACAAAACAAAATTAGCTGGGCATGGTGGCAGTCGCCTGTGATCCCAGCTACTCAGGAGGCTGAGGCAGGAGAATCATTTGAACCCGGGAGGCGGAGGTTGCAGTGAGCCGAGATCGCGCCACTGTACTCCAGCCTGGGCAAAAAGAATGAGAGTCCATCTCAAAAAATAAAAGAAAAAAAAAGGAAAACCTCAGAATATCTACCCCATACCCTGATGGCTACTCACAGAAAAAAATACAGGCCCCTGAGGTCTTTGTTCTGCGATCCGAGGCTCTTGGTTCCTTTGTTAGTGATGAGGCTGTTACTGTGGTTTCTGGTTTGTCTTTTGGGTTCACAGTTACTTGCTGAACAAACACAGGCATTTTTTTGTTAGCAATTTGACTTTACTGCAAAATGTGTTAAAAAGGGTTCTATTTGGCCGGGCGCGTTGGCTCACACCTGTAATCCCAGCACTTTGAGGGGCCGAGGTGGGCGGATCATGAGGTCAGGAGATGGAGACCATCCTGGCTAACACGGTGAAACCCCATCTGTACTAAATATACAAAAAAGTTAGCCGGGCATGGTGGTGGGTGCCTGTAGTCCCAGCTACTCGGAAGGCTGAGGCAGGAGAATGATGTGAACCTAGGAGGTGGAAGTTGCAGTGAGTCGAGATTGTGCCACTGCACTCCAGCCTGGGCCACAGAGCAAGACTCTGTCTCATAAAAAAAAAAGGAGGGGGTTCTATTTGAGGGAGATGAAGTTACACTGAGGCAGCCTTCAATGTCACCTTTGAAAGTAAGGCTTCATTTGAGGCCAGCATCTTCATACATTTTAAGAGTGCATGTTCTACATAATAGTCCTCTGGAAGTTTTCTTGGAATCCAGATTTGCTTTGGAATAGAAGAGGGTTCGCAAAGGGCTGTTTTTTTTTTTTTTCACTAAACCAACATTTCCTACTTGCAACTTCATGCAGAACATTTGCTTTCCTGCCACCGAGGAATTTCTTACTCTAGGTAGGCCAGTTTTTGTCAATACTGAGGGTTTCATCGGTGATAGAAAATGTGGTACATATACACCACGGAATACTAGGTAGGCGGCCATAAAAAGCAATGAGATCATGTCCTTTGCAGGGACATGGATGGAGCTGGAAGCCATTATCCTCAGCAAACACACACAGAAACAGAAAACCAAACACCGCATATTCTTACTTATAAGTGGGAGCTGAACAATGAGAGCACATGGACACAGGGAGGGGAACAACACACACTGGAGCCTGTTGGGGATGGGGTGGTGGGGGGCGGGAAAGCATCAGGATCAATACCTAACGCATGTGGGGCTTGATACCTAGGCCACGGGCTGACAGGTGCAGCAAACCACAATGGTTTGCTATGTAACAACACATTTACCTATGTAACAAACCTGCACATCCTGCACATGTATCCGAAAACTTAAAAAAAAAAACAAAAACACTGCGGGTTTGTACCTTAAGTAAGTGGGTGTCTGCGTGTCAAGTGCTCTTCTGTTATAGTTAGCGTAGGAAGAATTTCATCTCCCAGCCCCGGGCTCCCTGGAGCTCTGTGCACCTCTGTGACTGTACTGACCCTGGCAGGTGCAGGTGTTTGGATGCTTTTCTGCCTCGCCCTCTCTGGATTTCCCACAGATAATGAACCTTGAGAAAGGTGCAGCTGTGTGTCCCTTACACCCACTGAGCAGCCAGGAATGCTAGACCAGGAACTGATTATATTTAACAGGCAATAATATATGTGCTGTATTTAATTAACATGTCGAAACATAATATATTAGTTACCATTTAATTCTTTTAGGGTCCTTGTCAGGAGTTGCAATGACACACTGGCACCCTCGAGGGCTTTTGGGGTGTATCTGAAATATTCGATTACCTGATCGCTAAAAGATTTTAGAGGTTCTGTCTCCTTTTGTTAGATATTTCTCTCTCCTTCCCAATGAAAAGGGTATCTGTGACCAGTTGGTCCTGCTGAGTACTCGAGTGCTGGTAGCAGTTCTTCTTCCAGTGTTACTACAATAGCTTAGCTGCTTTCCAATATGTAAGAAGGATGTTCTTCAAAACATCTGTTTTTTTTGTTTGTTTGTTTGTGTTTTTGAGACAGAGTCTCCCTGTGTCACCCAGGCTGGAGAGCAATGGCACGATCTCGGCTCACTGCAACCTCTGCCTCCGGGGTTCAAGCGATTCTCCTGCCTCAGCCTCCTGAGTAGCTTGGATTACAGGCGCCCACCACCACGCTCGGCCAATTTTTGTGTTTTTAGTAGAGACGGGGTTTCACTATGTTGGCCAGGCTGGTCTCGAACTCCTGATCTCAAGTGATCCGCCTGCCTCAGCCTCCCAAAGTGCTGGGATTGCAGGCATAAGCCGCTGCGCCTAGCCAAAACATATCTTTTTTTAAACGGAAATATCCAAAAATACATAAGTGATCAAAGAAGGAATACCTTATCATTAAAAAAAAAATCCTCCTTAATATTCCAAAATGACCCGTACACCACACGGTGGTTAAGCACACGGGTGCATACGCAGGCTGCCAGGGCTTAGATCTGAGCCCCAACATTTGACCAGGGAAGGGACCTGGATTAGTCACTGTTGTCCTAAGTTACACACCTTATGGGGTTGTTGAGGAAGAATCAATGACATTTTCATGTATAGCATTTGAAACACAATCTAGTACCTAATATGTTGAATAAGTTATATTATGTGTGTGTATGTGATTTTGCTAAGAGAAACATGCATGTATTTATCTGCCTAGTATATAATACACATTCAATAAGATACATGTGTGTGTATATATGTGTGTGTATGTATATCTACACACATGATTTTCTTAAGAAAGTTTTAGAAACTTTAGAAACACAGGAGCAAATGGCCGGCCAAGATGCATTGATGGTGAGGTCTGATTTTGAGAGCCATTTAGCTCTGTGGCAGCAATTGACTCTGTCTGTTAAAGGGTGGCTCTTGGAAACCGGAACGAGAGGAGGAGGTAGCTGTTGGAAAAGCTGTCAGAGCTGTTGTGAGAAGCTGAAGCAGTGTGGGGAATCCAGGCCCCTTGATTGTCACTAAATGTTTAACTCTGTTATGAACGGGATACATGTTTATTCTAGAAACTTAAGAAATTACAATTGAGAGGGAAGTTTTGAAAGATAGCATAGAAATCACCTAAGCCCAAGAAAAAAACCTCTGTTAATATTTTGGTCTGTATCGTTTGAGTCTTGTGTGTATATGGGTGTGAATAAATGTATAGTCCTGTGCTTTTTTTGTCTTTTTGCAAAAAAAAAAAAAAAAACACTGTGGTAGTCACCAGTACCTAACAACCTTTTTAAACCTCATATATCCACAGAAAATAATATTTGAGCAGCCTCCTGGCGTCAGTAAGACTGCTCCTGAGCCCATGGGCCTGACCAGCAGGCTGTCCCTTGCACTGACAACTCGGGTGTCCTCACACCCATAGCCTACTCTAGGAAACCGCACTGCTAGCCTGCAGGCCCTTCCATACCCGATGTCATCTGGAGAGGCTGCTGGACCCTCCACCCCACAGATGTGCTGTAATGGAGTCAACCTTCCTCCCATGATTGGTTTCCAGAGGAAAGGTTGTGTTGAAAGGCGACAACCAAAGGCTGTCTCAGTGTAATCTCATCTCCCTCAAATGAAGACCTTTTAAGTTACAGAATTTGCAATAAAGTCAAATTGCTAACATGAATGACCTGTTCAGGTTTATTCAGTGAGCGAATATGAAATGTATTTATTTATTTTTGAGACGGAGTCTCGCTCTGTCACTCAGGCTGGATGGAGGGCAGTGGCTCAATCCCGGCTCACTGCAACCTCCGCCTCCCAGGTTCAGGCAGTTCTCCTGCCTCAGCCTCCTGAGCGGCTGGGATTACCGACGTGTGCCACCACACCCAGCTAATTTTTGTATTTTGAGGCCGAGGTGGGCAGATCACGAGATCAGGAGTTCGAGACCAGCCTGGCCAATATGGTGAAACCCCGTCTCTACTAAAAATACAAAAATTAAGGCCGGGCGCGGTGGCTCACACCTGTAATCCCAGCACTTTGGGAGGCCGAGGCGGGCGGATCACGAGGTCAAGAGATTGAGACCATCCTGGCTAATCCAGTGAAACCCCGTCTCTACTAAAAAATACAAAAAACTAGCTGGGCGAGGTGGCAGGCACCTGTAGTCCCAGCTACTCGGGAGGCTGAGGCAGGAGAATGGAATGAACCCGGGAGGTGTAGCTTACAGTGAGCTGAGATCCAGCCAGTGCACTCCAGCCTATTTCACCATCTTGGCCAGGCTGGTTTTGAACTCCTGACCTCAAGTGATCTGCCTGCCTCAGCGTCCCAAAGTGCTGGGATGACAGGCATGAACCACCACCCATGGCCTGAATATGAAATTTAAAAACAGACTTTAAATCCCCTCCTTTTGTGTCATTGCTACTCCCCCCCACCACCCTCACTACCGCCCATATTTGCTGTTACCAGAAGCAGGAATGTTACGTTTAAGGGGGAGTTCAAAAAAGGTTTAGCAGAGAAGGAAAAGAGCATGTGGCTTTGAGTCTTGGCAGACTCCTGGCCTTCCACAGTGGGCCTGGAAAGCTGGTCTCCATGGGGGTCTCGACGATCCAACCTTGTTATTGCCAAGGGCTCTCCACGCAGAGGCCACATGGTCAGGGTTTAGGCAGTAGCATGGGCTATGGAGCCAGCTTCCTGGGGCGGCCGCTGGCTCTGCCACCTGTGAACTCTGTGACCTCAGAAACATCACTTAACGCTGTTTCTCTGTCCTCATCCTTCCAATGCAGATGGTCACAGGACATACCTCAGTGTTAGGAGGAAAAATTAAACATACGCAAAACTTTTAGGACAGTGTTAACTCCTTAATTATTGGAAAACCTCTTAGCACAGTGCTGAGTCCTAATAATTAGTTCTTAATGATTCACATAGCAGTGTCAGGAGGTTACAAAAATGCAATTAAGATGATTTATGTGTGAGCTGTGGAACGAACATAATATTTGGGGTAAAGTTGATTTGACTGACTTCTCAAACCAAGAGCTTTCATGGAACTTCATTTTTTACTCCAACCTCAGACCCATAGTTCCTAAGAAAATAGCTTTGTTCTTTTTGATGCCAGATTTTTTTTCCCTGTTGCAAGATGCTGTGTTTCTGAGGTGGAAGATTAGCCCAAGACTATGCAGGGCCCCACAAAGAGGCACTCTCAGGACTGAGTGGCTGTTGGATCCCCCCTCCTAGATGGCTTCCCACTGTCCACCGGCACACATCCCCTTGCCCTGCCACCTCCAAGATTTTAGGCTTTTTCTTGCTTCTCTGCTTTCATTCTGTTGCCTTTTTTTTTTTTTTTTTGGAGTCTTGTTCTGTTGCCCAGGCTTGAATGCAGTAGCGCAGTCTCAGCTCACTGCCCTCTACCTCCCAGGTTCAAGTGATCCTTGTGCCTCAGCCTCCCAAGTAGCTGAGATAACAAGTACGCACCACCATGCCTGGCTAATTTTTGTATTTTTAGTAGAGATAGGGTTTCACCATGTTGGCCAAGCTGGTCTCGAACTCCTGACCTCAAGTGATCTGCCTGCCTTGGCTTCCCAAAGTGCTGGGATTACAGGCGTGATCCACCACGCCCGGCTGCCTTTTTTTTTTTTTTTTTAATTGGCACATAATTGTACATACTTATGGAGCACAAAGTGATACTTCAATACCTGTATACATTGTGCAACGATTAAATCAGGGTAATTAGTGTATCCATCACATCAAATGTATCATGTCTTTGGGGTAAGAACATCCCAAAATCTCTCTTCTAGCTATTTCAATAAATGCAATACCTTATTTTTTTATTTTTTATTTTTTCTGAGATGGAGTCTTGCTCTGTTGCTCAGGCTGGAGTACAATGGCACAATCTTGGCTCACTGCAACCTCCGCCTCCCAGGTTCAAGCGATTCTCCTGCCTCAGCCTTCCAAGTAGCTAGGATTACAGGCATATGCCACCACACTTGGCTAATTTTTGTATTTTTAGTAGAGACGGGAATTTCACCATGTTGGCCAGACTGGTCTCAAACACTTAACCTCAGGTGATCCACCCTCCTCGGCCTCCCAAAGTGCTGGGATTATAGGCGTGAGCCACCATGCGCAGCCCTGTTTTGTCTGTTTGTTTGTTTTTTGTTGTGTTTTGTTTTTAACTCAAACTGCCTTGGCTATTCCGAGTCCTTTGTGGTTCCTTCCATGCACATTTTACAACTTTTTTTTTTCCCCCCTATTTCTGTAAAGAATATCATTGGAATTTTGGTAGGAATGTTACTGAATCTATAGATGACTTTGGGTAGCATGGACATTTTAACGGTACTCTTCCATTGTCTTCCTCACCTTCCTCCTCCTCACTCTCTGGCCAAACTCCCCTTGTCAGCCCCACTCAAGTCCCCACTTCCTCTGTCCAGACTTCCCGGGATAATCTGGCTTCTCACTCTCCCACTCCTCTGAATTCGTCAAGACAGCCAGAGCTCGGTGTACACCTGTATCCCGGCTTTCGTATTCTGTATGTTTTCCCAGTTAGCCTCAGCCCCTGCACTAAAAAGGAAGCCTCCTGAGTTTGGCACTTAGACTGTTTTACACGGAAGTACATCATTCACATCCCCCAGTGTTAGCCAACCCCATACACAACTGGCCAGATGCTGGGACTGGCCATGAGGGCCCTGCTGCATCCACGCAGAAGTAGGGAACCAAATAGAACAACAGCCTGACGCCTGCGGCTTTGCCATCGGAGGGTGAATGGCATAAAAAGACCGAAGTGTGCAGTGATTAAATCAGGGTAATTAGCATATCCATCACATCAAATGTATCATTTCTTTGTGGTAGGAACATCCTTCATCATAGAAATACCAAAAGAGAGAAAAATGGGCAGATGCAAATGTTTCTTCTGCCGGCTAGTCTGAGTTCTCTTGGAGTGTCTAAAGCAGGGTGGTATTTGTTAGATGTGGGTACTCTATAATTTTAGAGAGAAAAGCAGAAAGACAGGAAGGGCCTCCATTTAGGCCACAGAATGCCTTTTTTTTTTTTTTTTTTTTTGAGACAGAGTTTCGCTCTTTTTGCCCAGGCTGCAGGGCAATGGCACGTTCTCGTCTCACTGCAACCTCCGCCTCCCGGGTTCAAGCGATTCTCCTGCTTCAGCCTCCCAAGTAGCTGGGATTATAGGTGCCCACCACCATGCCCGGCTAATTTGTGTGTGTGTGTGTGTGTTTTTTGTTTGTTTGTTTGTTTGTTTTTAGTAGAGATGGGGTTTCGCCATGTTGGCCAGGCTGGTCTCAAACTCCTGACTTTAGGTGATCCACCCGCCTCGGCCTCCCAAAGTGCTGGGATTACAGGTGTGAGCCACCGTGCCCGACTTTCTGAAAAAGAAAAAAATATTTGGGATTGTTTAAAATTTTCCAGTTTTTAATAATTGAGAGGCTGCTTTCTCATATTTTCCCTTTTATCTCCCCTACAACCTCTCTTGAGTATGTACCTTCTGTTTCCATTCTCCACATAGGACTGGACAGCTCCTCAGACCTCATCTCTTCCCCAGGAAAGAAGGGGGCCGCTTATCCTGACCCCAGCAAGACCTCTGTAGACACAGGGCGAGTCAGTCGGCCGGAGAATCCCAGTCAGTCTGCATCACCCAGGGTCGCCGAGTACAAGGCCAGGTCTCCAGTCAGGCTGCCCCATGAGGGCAGCCCCTCCCTGGGGGAGAAAGCAGTGGCTCCCCCCGACCGCAGCAAGACTCGATCAGCATCGGAAACCAGCACACCCCACAATACCAGGAGGGCGGCTTTCCTCAGGGGAGCGGGACCTGGGGCAGAGGGAGTGACAGCAGCTGGGGCTGTCCTGCCAGGAGACCCCCTCACATCCCAGGAGCAGAGACAGGGAGCTCCGGGTAACCACAGTAAGGCTCTGGAAATGACAGGAACCCGTGCACCTGAAAGCTCCCAGGAGCCTTCCCTGTTGGAGGGAGCAGATTCTGTGTCCTCAAAGGCACCGCAGGCCAGCCTCTCCCTTCTGCCATCCACTGACAACACCAAAGCAGCATGTGGCCGTGTCTCGGGGCAGTGTTGCCCGGCGGGGAGTGGAGAGAGCCCTGTGACGGACATTGACAGCTTCATCAAGGAGTTGGATGTTTCTGCAGCGAGGTCTCCATCTTCCCAGACGGGGGACAGTGGCTGTCAGGAGGGCAGTGCTCAGGGCCGGCCACCAGCCGGGGCTGGAGGTGGGAGCTCCTGCCGTGCCGAACCAGTCACAGGGGGCCAGACCTCCTCCCCAAGGAGGGCCTGGGCTGCTGGTGCCCCCCCTCACCCACAGTGGGCCTCCCAGCCTTCGGTTTTAGATTCAGTTAATCCCGACAAACATTTTACTGTGAACAAAAACTTTTTGAGCAACTACTCTAGAAATTTTAGCAGCTTTCATGAAGACAGCACCTCCCTATCAGGCCTGGGCGATAGCACGGAGCCGTCTCTGTCATCCATGTATGGCGATGCTGAGGATTCTTCTTCTGACCCTGAGTCACTCACCGAAGCCCCACGAGCTTCCGCCAGGGACGGCTGGTCCCCTCCTCGTTCCCGTGTGTCTTTGCACAAGGAAGATCCTTCGGAGTCGGAAGAGGAACAGATTGAAATTTGTTCCACAAATGGCTGCCCCAATCCACCCTCGAGTCCTGCTCATCTTCCCACCCAGGCTGCCATCTGTCCTGCCTCAGCCAAAGTTCTATCATTAAAATACAGCACTCCGAGAGTGTCAGTGGCCAGTCCCCGTGAGAAGGCTGCCTGCTTGCCAGCCTCATACACTTCAGGCCCAAACTCTTCCCAGCCATCTTCACTCTTGGAAGTGAGCTCTCAGGAGCATGAAAGTCATGTGAACATAAGCGCTTCACAGAACCACAGGCCCTCGTGTGCAGAAGAAACCACGGAAGTCACCAGCGCTAGCTCAGCCATGGAAAACAGTCAGCTGTCTAAAGTAGCCAGGCATTTTCACAGTGCGCCCATCATTCTCAGCTCCCCCAACATGGTAAACGGCTTGGCACGTGACATGCTAGATGATGAAACCCTGAATCAGTACGAAACAAGCATTAATGCAGCTGCCAGTCTGTCCTCCTTCAGTGTGGATGTCCCTAAGAATGGAGAATCTGCTTTGGAAAACCTCCACATCTCTGAAAGTCAAGACCTCGATGACTTGCTACAGAAACCCAAGATGATGGGTAGGAGGCCCATCATGGCCTGGTTCAAAGAAATAAATAAACATAACCAAGGCACACATTTGAAGAGCAAAACCGAGAAGGAACAACCTCTGATGGCTGTCAGAAGTCCCGACTCCAAGATTCAGATAGTGAGTTCAAGCCAAAAAAAGGGCGTTGCTGTGCCTCCTAGCCCTCCTCAGCCGAAAACCAATCTGGAAAATAAGGACCTGTCTAAGAAGAGTCCGGCAGAAGTGCTTCCGACTAACGGTCAGAAGCCAAAGTGTGGTCCGAAGCTGAAGAGGCTCAGCCTCAAGGGCAAGGCCAAAGTCAGCTCCGAGGCCCCTGCTGCGAACGCCGTGAAGGCTGGGGGGACGGACCACAGGAAACCCTTGATCTCACCCCAGACCTCCCACCAAACACTTTCTAAGGTGGTGTCACAGCGGCTCCATGCAGCCGACCGCGAGGACCCTGACAGAAACACCACAGCCGCCCCCAGGTCCCCGCAGTGTGTGCTGGACAGCAAGCCACCTCTTGCCACCTCTGGGTCCCTGAAACCCTCAGTGTCTGACACGAGCATCAGGATGTTCGTGTCGCCCCTGACCTCTCCCAAGCCTCCTCCTGAGCAAGGCGTGTGGAGCAGGTTCCACGTGGCTGTCCTCTCTGAACCTGACAGAGGTTGCCCAGCCACCCCTAAATCTCCTAAGTGTGGAGCAGAGGGCAGGGCGCCCCGTGCTGACTCTGGGCCGGTGAGTTCCACAGCATCTAGGAACGGCGTGTCCGTGGCAGGGAACAGACAGAGTGAGCAGCACCTGGCCAGCCACATGGACTCGGCAGCAGACACAGCCCAACCCAGGCCAACTGGCGAAAAAGGAGGCAGCATAGTGGCCAGCGATCGCCTTGAAAGAACAAACCAGCTGAAAATTGTGGAGATTTCTGCTGAAACAGTGCCAAAGACTGTATGTGGTAACAGGCCAGCTGAAAGTGACAGACAGGGAGGGTGCTTGGCCCAGGGCAACTGTCAGGAGAAGAGTGAAATCAGGCTCTGTCGCCAGGTCACAGAATCATCCACAAGTCACCCGTCCTCACTCCCGTCTCATGCCCCACAGGCGGAGCAGGAAATGTCACGATCATTCGGCGTGGCGAAACTGGTCTCCTCCTCCTCCTCCCCTCAAATGCCCATTAGAAAGGCAGATTCCTCCCAGGGAAAATCAAGCCTGATGTCAGACTCCCTAGGGCTGCCCAGAAGTGGCATTCTAGGGGGGCCCTCGGGGGAGGACCATCTCTACTTCACCCCAAGGCCAGCAACCAGGACCTACTCCATGCCAGCCCAGTTCTCAAGCCATTTTGGACGGGAGAGTCACCCCCCACACAGTCTGGGTCGCTCTCCTCGTGACAGCCACGTCCCTGTGACAAGCAGTGTTGTCCCCGAGGCAAAGGCATCCAGAGGTGGTCTTCCCAGCCTGGCTGACGGACAGGGCGTATATAGTGTAAAGCCGCTGCTGGAAACATCGAGGAATCTTCCAGCCACAGATGAAGGGGATATCATTTCAGTCCAGGAGACGAGCTGCCTAGTCACAGACAAAATCAAAGTCACCAGACGACACTACTGCTATGAGCAGAACTGGCCCCACGAATCTACCTCATTTTTCTCTGTGAAGCAGCGGATCAAGTCTTTTGAGAACCTGGCCAATGCTGACCGGCCTGTAGCCAAGTCCGGGGTTTCTCCATTTTTGTCGGTGAGCTCCAAGCCTCCCATTGGGAGGCGGTCTTCCGGCAGCATTGTTTCAGGGAGCCTGGGCCACCCAGGTGATGCAGCAGCAAGGTCGTTGAGACGCAGCTTGAGTTCCTGCAGCGAAAACCAAAGTGAAGCCGGCACCCTCCTCCCCCAGATGGCCAAGTCTCCCTCAAGCATGACACTGACCATCTCCCGGCAGAACCCACCGGAGACCAGTAGCAAGGGCTCTGATTCGGAACTAAAGAAATCACTTGGTCCTTTGGGAATTCCCACCCCAACGACGACTCCGGCTTCTCCCGTTAAGAGGAATAAGTCGTCGGTGCGCCACACGCAGCCCTCGCCGGTGTCCCGCTCCAAGCTCCAGGAGCTGAGAGCCTTGAGCATGCCTGACCTTGACAAGCTCTGCAGCGAGGATTACTCAGCAGGGCCGAGCGCCGTGCTCTTCAAAACTGAGCTGGAGATCACCCCCAGGAGGTCACCCGGGCCTGCTGGAGGCGTTTCGTGTCCTGAGAAGGCCGGGAACAGGGCCTGTCTAGGAGGAAGTGGCCCTAAAACCAGTGCTGCTGAGACACCCAGTTCAGCCAGTGAGGTGGGTGAAGCTGCGCAGGATCTGCCTTTTAGAAGAAGCTGGTCAGTTACGTAAGTATCTGTCTGCACTTTTATTTCAGATAAACTTGTTTCATTTTGAAATAGTTTTAGATTTATAGAAAAGTTGAAAAGATAATGCAGAGTTCCCACTTTTTTTTTTTTTTTGAGGCGGAGTCTCACTCCATCGCCCAGGATGGAGTGCAGTGGCACGATCTCCGCTCATTGCAACCTCTGCCTCCTGAGTTCAAGCGATTCTCCTGTGTCAGCCTCCTGAGTAGCTGAGATTACAGGCGTGCACCACCATGGCTGGCTAATTTTTGTGTTTCTAATAGAGATGAGGTTTCACCATGTTGGTCAGGCTGGTCTCAAACTCCTAACCTTGTGATCTGCCTGCCTCGGCCTCCCAAAGTGCTGGGATTACAGGCGTGAGCCACCACGCCCAGCCCCCACTTACTTCTTACCCACTCTTCCTAATGTTCACATCTGTCAAAACCACGGTCCATTTGTCAAAAGTAAGACATTAATGTTGGAACAATACCATTAACTACAGACTTCATTCAGATTTTGCTGAATAAATTCTGCTAATACCATTTTTCTGTTCCAGGATCCAGGATCCACATTGCATTTTAGCCTCCGTGGTTTTTAATATCGTTGCTGGAAAAATAAAAGTGCCTGCAGGGAAACGTGTTTACCAAAGTGTTGCTCTGAGGAGAGGCTTCTAGAGAACATGGCACTTAAGCAAAAGCAACCTGAGAGGGGCGTGCAGGGGAAAAGAGTGCAACGCAGGGGGGAGTTTGGACCTTTGGAGGTGGCTGGAGTTGAACAGAGAATTTCTAACAGATTTTAAAATATTTCACTTGAGGCCAGGTGTGGTGGCTCATGCCTGTAATCCCAGCACTTTGAGAGGCCGAGCCTGGTGGATCACTTGAGGTGAGGAGTTTGAGACCAGCCTGGCCAACATGGTGAAACCCCATCTCTACTAAAAATACAAAAATTAGCCGGGAGTGGTGGCGAACGGCTGTAATCCCAGCTACTCAGGAGGCTGAGGCAGGAGAATCACTTGAACCCAGGAGGCGGAGGTTGCAGTGAGCTGAAATCGCATCACTGCACTCCAGCCTGGGCAACAAGGGTGAAACTCTGTCAAAAAAAAAAAAAAAAAAAAAAAAAACCCGGTGGCTCAGGCCTATAATCCCAGCACTTTGGGAGACCGAGGCAGGTGGATCATTTGAGGTCAGGAGTTCAAGACCAGCCTGGCCAATATGGTGAAACCCTGTCTCTACTAAAAAATTAGCCAGGCATGGTGGCGGGTGCCTGTAGTCCCAGCTACTCGGGAAGCTGAGGCACGAGAATAGCTTGAAGCCAGGAGGTAGAGGTTGCAGTGAACTGAGATCGTGCCACTGCACTCCAGCCTGGGCGACAGAGCTGACTCCATCTCAAAAACAATAAAAATAAAAGTATTTCACCTGGACCTATGTATTGAATATTTTAAAATATGTCAGAAGTGTCCTGTTAAGCTCCAGCATTGGTCCCATAACTTCTTGAGGGGATCTCTGAATTCATAGCAATTCCCTTTGCCATTGGCAGTGAATGACATTTCTGTTCAGCACTCAGGATTTATTCTTCCATTAGTTTGGAATAGAAGTTGTGACCAAAAAAGCATGACAAACAGAAAATACCTGCAATATAGTAGAAAGGAGATCATTTTAAATGCATTCTTATAAAATGACGAAATTGCTTTTTTCTTTAATGTTCTTCAAATATATTTATATTATTTAGTTTGGATCAACTTCTGGTCTCAGCGGGGGACCAGCAAAGATTACAGTCTGTTTTATCGTCAGTGGGGTCGAAATCTACCATCCTAACTCTCATTCAGGAAGCGAAAGCACAATCAGAGGTGAGTGAAACACAGTTCAGGAACATGAACTGCGGCTGCGTGAGTGCCCGGGTATGTGCCACCCGCCCAGACAGCCGAGGAGAGCCCGTCCCAAGTCCTGGAGATGGAGGACTGCCATGGGTTGCGAGTTTCACAGCTCAGTCTGACTTTGGCCTCATGTGCTGCTAGCCAGCTTCAGAAGCTAGACCTTGTCTTGAATGTTCAGGTGCCACATGGGTGTCACCGCTGTTTTCATCCCCCAAGTAGTAACTAGTTACCATCCTCCTGACTTCTATGTGTGGAGTTTGTTTGCAGAGAGTCCTCAGAGCAGAGCTAGACATCTTGGAAATAATGCAGAATGACCTCAAGTACCTCTGGCCACCTAACTGTAGACATAAACTAGTCAAGGGAGCCACCTGCTGGTGAGAGAAGAGTTACATCGGTGTAGTCCCGCCCTTGCCCTGAAATACGGTGGATGGACCCTTGAACATGAGAGTTGGGGCGCTGACCTTCATGCCGTGGAAAATCCGCATATAACTCTTAACTCCCCCAGAAACTTAACTACTAACAACCTACTGTTGACCGGAAGCCTTACTGATAACATAAACAGTCAATTAATACAAGTTTCTTCAGTTATATGTATTACATATTGTCTTCTTACAACAACGTAAGTTAGAGATAATAGAATGTTATTAAGAAAATCCCAAGAGGCCAGGTGCAGTGGCTTACGCCTGTAATCTCAGAACTTTGGGAAGCCTAGGCGGGCAGATCACTTGAGGTCAGGAGTTCAACACCAGCCTGGCCACTAGGGTGAAACCCTGTCTCTACTAAAAATACAAAAATTAGCTGGGCATGGTGGTGGGTTCCTGTAGTCTTAGCTACTTGGGAGGCTGAGGTGAGAGGATTGCTTGAACTTGGGAGGCGGAGGTTGCCATGAGCTAAGATTGCACCACTGCATTCCAGCCTGGGCGACAGAGCAAGACTTCATCTCAATTAAAAATAATAATAATAAGGGGAAGTGTATTTACTATTCATTAAGTGGAAGTGGCTCATCATAAAGGGCTTCATCCTTGTCATCTTCACACTGAGTAGGCTGAGAAGGAGGGAGGGGTTGGTCTTGCTGTCTCAAGGAGGCAGAAGAAACCCTGAGTGTGAGTGATCTGTGCAGTTTGAGCCCGTGTTGTTCAAAGGTCACCTGTAGAAGAGCATCTGAACCCTGGAGTACAAGGAATTACAGATAAAATC
Source organism: Macaca mulatta (assembly GCF_049350105.2). Lineage (NCBI taxonomy): Eukaryota > Metazoa > Chordata > Mammalia > Primates > Cercopithecidae > Macaca > Macaca mulatta. Next base: position 33,466,999 of record NC_133411.1, read on the forward strand.
TTTCAGTAAATCAGCTGTGACAATAAACATTGACAGAAGAAACCATAGGTTCACATCTAGGATACTAATCTGAAGATCAATTTCTTAGGGCTATGGAGATTTGAACCCTAATGAATGAGTATTTTCTATTTAGAGAAATAAATATGAATGTTTCTTTAGTGGTAGTATACCTGGGTCACTGAAGTCATCTAAGAGTGTGGTTCCAGAAATTCAAATATTACCCAGAGAGGGGCTGTGCAGTTTCTCAGCCAAGGACCAGCCTTGGCACCTAGTGAGGAGTTGGCCAGGATGTGAGGCGAGAGGTTGGAATAGAGGAACCAGTCCCTTCAGGTTCCACTCCCTTCTGATTCTCAGCTGCTGGTTTGGGTCTGTGCAGTTAAGAAATGCCTTGACAGGAGGATCATTTGAGGCCAGGAGTTCGAGACCAGCCTCATCAACATAGTGAGACCCCCATCTCTCAAAAAAAAAAAAAAATAGACTAAATTTAAAAAATTAGCCAGGCGTGGTGGCATATGCCTGTAGCCCTAGCTACGTGGGAATCTCAAGCAGGAGAATCAGTTGGACCCAGTAGTTTGAGGCTCAGTGAGCTATGATCACGCCACCGCACTCTGGCCTGGGTGACAGAGCAAGACCCAGTCTCTAAAAGAAAAGCAAAATGTCTTGAGATGCTAAGCACTTTCGCTTTCAGTAAGAGGAGGGAATAGCCCCTCATCTCTCTTCCTCCTCCCGCTTGTTATTACAATAAGGAAATACTTCATGTGTGAAAGTTGCACTCTGAGACCAGTCAAGGGGGCACAGGTGGGGTCACACGTTGCCAGGCCCCCTTTGCCCCATACATTTTAGTGTTAGAGGAAATGTCAAAGGAGAAGACCAGACTGTCCAGCCAACCACAAGCAAGATGTACATCTTCAGGGACCTCAAACAGCAGTATGGCCAGCATGCCAGAGTGCTGCCCGAGGGGGGCTTATTCTAGGGCCTTCCTCACCCGCTACTCCTCACGCTCACCATGAGGCAGGGTTGTGGTTTGGTTTGAAGACCATTCCTGTTAATCAGAACACAGCATTCTTCTCCCTTTCTTATTTTCTCAGTGTCTTCAGAGAGGAGCGGTGAGCAGGGCTATCCTTACTCTGCCATCCTCAGTCTAGAAGTTTCCTGCCTTGCTTTTTCCAATGAGTATGGTTTGCAGGTAGTAAAAGTAGAACTGCACAGAACTATTTTCTGTGTCCTTGGCAGTGCTGTGAGAGATTCGAGGCTGAAAACCCTGGCCTCCTGACTTCAACACGCCCAAACCTTGGAGAGTCTTGATGGCTGATCTGGCCACGCTGAGACTGTGCTGAGGCTCTCAGAGGCAAAATGTGGCCCAGCAAACAGCTCCTAGCATATCTGTGTCCCTAAACACCACTGGAAAAAATGTGAATACATTGAAATGTTGGTGATTTGACTTGTCTTGGAATGCAGGAGGGCCTCATTTTCAAATATTGTCTCTTTGCTCCAATAAAACATTTAAATACCTGGTAAGTTTTCCTATTTTCAGCATCACGTTACCTCCCAGAAGCTGGATAAAGACCATTTACTGGGCTCCGTATTCCCATTTTGGTTTGGAAAGCCTAGTCAACCTTTCTCCCCATCGATCCATGTGTGAGCACACATAGGGTTGAAGGTGCCCAAGAAGTCAACCTCCTAACTCCCCCAAAAGTTCTGCAGGACAGTCTAGGTTTTGGTTGGAGTGAACTTTGGGGATTTTTGAGACAGAGTCTCACTCCATCACCCAGGCTGGAGTGCACTGCATGATCTCCACTCACTGCAACCTCTGCCTGCTAGGTTCAAGCAATTCTCCTGCCTCAGCCTCCCAAGTAGCTGGGATTACAGGTATCCGCCACCATGCCTGGCTAATTTTTGTATTTTTTTTAGTAGAGATGGGATTTCGCCATGTTGACTAGGCTGGTCTCGAACTCTTGACCTCAGGTGATCTGCCTATTTTGGCCTCCCAGAGCGCTGGAATTACAGACCTGAGCCACTGCGCCCGGCTATGCTTTCTATTTTATGACATCAATTAATTGCACCTGAAATCCAATGACCTGAACATGGGGAGGGAGATGTAGAAAACACATGGCCTCGATATGCTGTTATCCTGCCTCTTGCCACTGACGCTTATCTTTCTGCTGTCGCCAGGACTGGCTTTGCTAAATTGTAGACTTAAATAATTATAGAATGAAGGATTCCCATCGTGATCAAATTATGTGCTATGATTTTTTTTTTTTTTTTTTTTTTTGAGACAAGGTCTCATTCTGTCGCCCAGGCTGAAGTGCAGTGGCATGATCATGGCTCACTGCAGCCATGACCTTCCAGGCTCAGGTAATCCTCCCACCTCAGCCTCCTGAGTAGCTGGGACTATAAGCATGCATCACCACACCTGGCTAATTTTGTAGAGACAGGGTTTTGCCACACTGCCCAGGCTGGACTCGAACTCCTGGGCTCAAGAGATCTGCCCACCTTGGCTTCCCAGAGTGTTGGGATTACAGGCATGAGCTACCACGCCTGGCTGAGAGCCAAAGAACCTTTAGGGTCTGCAGTGAAAAGCCCTTCCAAGAGGACTGACATCAGAGCTTCCTTACTCTTGGTACAAGGAGATATGTTTTCCTTTCTTTCTTAATTTTTTGCAGCTCCAGCTCAAAGGATAATTTTTGTTTGTTTTCACTAGAATAAAGAAGATGTTTGCTTCATAGTCTTGAATAGAAAAGAAGGCTCAGGTCTGGGATTCAGTGTGGCAGGAGGGACAGATGTGGAGCCAAAATCAATCACGGTAAGTGACAAAGTCATTAGGCTCTCAGCAAAATCCCTCCTTAAGCAGCCTCAGAATGTGATCAGGGCACAAATTCCAATCAGCGGGTTCAGAGATTGCTGGGTTTCATTCCCAGCTACCAACATAAAAAGGGAGAAGTGGGAGAAGTAGTATGTAAGGTTTTCGTTGACAAAGAAGCATTTTTAACACAGAGCTGACACGTGTAGGCCATTTTCAGTCCCTATAAACACAATTCGCTATAGCCTTATAATTTACCTAAATATTTTAAGCAGTAGAGAACATTAGAATCAACTGGCCAAACTTGTGTTTGTTTATACAATTACTTCTTTCTCAAAAACAGTCACTGAAAATTTTACATCATTCAAAAGCCTTCGGGACCATCCAGAGGGTCACCTTCACCACACGAGCCCAGGCCTTGTTCATCTTCGTATTGCCATTGCCTCCTGGATGCCAGGCCCATGTCAGACACTAACAAGAAGTTGAGTTAAAAACAAAAAATGTGTGGAGACACTGGCATTGACATTTGTGATCCATCCCCCGCACTGAATGTTTCTTTATAAAGCGAGTGACTATATGATTTAGAAAAATTGTCCTTAGAAAGTTCCTTTACTACAACACCCAGCACAGTGGCTCATGCCTGTAATCCCAGCACTTTGGGAGGTCGAGGCGGGTGGATCACCTGAGGTCAGGAGTTCGAGACCACCCTGGCCAACATGGTGAAACCCCATCTCTACTAACAGTACAAAAATTAACCGGGCATAGTGGTGTGTGCCTGTAATCTGAGCTACTCAGGAGGCTGAGGCAGGAGAATCACTTGAACCTGGGAGGCCGGGATTGCACTACTGTACTCCAGCCTGGGCGACAGAGCAAGACTCCCTCTCAAAAAATAAAGGTTACTTTACTACAGATATGCAGTTAGTTACTTTCTCCCTTTTACTGGAAATCATAAGTGGATCTGGGTTTTGTTCCTTTTCTTTTCCTCGTCCCAGGTCCACAGGGTGTTTTCTCAGGGGGCGGCTTCTCAGGAAGGGACTATGAACCGAGGGGATTTCCTTCTGTCAGTCAACGGCGCCTCATTGGCTGGCTTAGCCCACGGGAATGTCCTGAAGGTTCTGCACCAGGCACAGCTGCACAAAGATGCCCTCGTGGTCATCAAGAAAGGGATGGATCAGCCCAGGCCCTCTGCCCGGCAGGAGCCTCCCACAGCCAATGGGAAGGGTTTGCTGTCCAGAAAGACCATCCCCCTGGAGCCTGCCGTTGGTAAGATGATCATTTCAACAACCAGCAGGGTGTGAGCTACTGCAGAAAGACGAGATTCTGGTTGAACATGGAGGGAAGTAACAGCTAACTTCTAGATCTGAAAAATTAAATGTAGCGAAGTCTAGTGTGTTTGGATGCTTCTTACAAAAGCAATGTAACAAATAAATTAGAAAAAATTAGAAAATTAGAAAAATTCCCCCAGTAGTTCAGGCTATACTGTGGAAGATTTAAAACAACTGCATAACAGTTTCCCTAAGTGTCCTAAGAAGGAATCTCTTTTATATTCACACCCTCTTGTTAGGGCTGGTAAGGAAAACAGGAAACTACTGTGATGGGGCAATCAGCATTGAAGGAGAAATTCCAGAACTAAGATTTATCCTTGGGAAACAGCAAGGTTGTATTCTTTCCTGGTTTAGAAGAACAGAAGGAAATGAGGGGGCAAGAGTGTTTTGTGTCTGAAAACAGAAACTGCAGCCTTAGTCACCTAAGAATAACTCACTGGAAGAGGTTTAGAAACAGATTTTCTATGTGCCATCCATATTCAGAGCCTCAGAACCACGTACAGCGTCTGTTTCTGCAGTGCGGGCTGTTTAATGCCCTGTTAAGTACTGCAGATGTCTGGAGTGCCGTTCGTCTTGGCATTCAGGGGTAACGTCTTTTTTTAGTCGAGAGAGCAAAGCAGAGGGTATGGGTTGGGCATTGCCTTCTGGGAGAGGCCTTTCGTTCCTTCTCCACATCTCTCCCTGATGAGGGTAGCTGGATTCCTTTCTACAACTTGGCTTTCTTGTGGGCCAGAGCTGTTTGTAGTCCCTGCTGAAAATGGCTCCGATTCCATTTAACAAATGAGAAACACTTCTTGTCCAGATGCCTCCGTGGTCATGTCCCCGGTCTTCCTTCTGTGTCATTTCACTTTCCCTCTTCCAGAGGGCTGAGGCCCTCCCCAATGCAGAGAAGCACCTTGGTCATCAGATCTTGTCATGCTTGCCTTTGCCCCAGAACTGTCTTGACCGCTTGGTGGATTTTCAGTGGGATCCTTGTAAACTGTCAAAGGAAACCACTTCATCCTCACAGCTGCCAGTTTTTAAGCCTGGTGAACTCGTATCTGGACGGTCCTTCTGTCATTTATAATCACTCAGTATTCCTGCAGCAACTTCAGGGCCTCTGGCCTTGAAGCAGAGCCTGCAGAGCTCTCAAATGCTGCGCGCCTGGAGGGCTTAGCCTCGCTCAGTTGCCTGTTCTTTAGTCTCCCTAACCCAGGTCTACCTTGTCCTAAGCGGTTATTACTTACCATACACTGACAGCATCCTTCAGGCCCTGTGGAGTGGCCTTCTTTAAACCATGACTGTGGACTGGCCTTTATGTCCGAAGGAGACAGTGCTAGCTTGGCTTCACACCTAGTGACCACAGGAAGCAGGCAATTTAGTCCGTCTGTTGTGGTCCTTCCTCTGCCTCCCAATCAACTAAGTGTGCCTTTGCAGTCAACTCTGACGTCCTTGGCTGATAGGCAAGGGAGGAAAGTACAAGGAGGCAAGTTTACAATCCTGATTCAAACCCAGCCCACCTTCCCAAAACCAGCACAGAGTCGGCATCACCATGGAAACACATCTCCTCACAGTGGAGCCAGATGCCAGTGGAGGCAACCCCAAATGTGTCTGTGAAGACAGCCATTGCCAGGGGCAGGGTTTCCCTTTGCAGGAGCAGGAGTGGCAGGAGCGGGGAGGCAGGAAGCTCTCTGGGTTCCTGGGGGCTTTGGAGTCCATTCTAACAGTCTCACATGAGGCTGGGCATTTTGGTGCTGCCAAGTCTTGGTACCAAAGGGTGATGTTCTGCTGCCATTAGCAGCCAGGGTTGGCAGAAAATCAAATTTGGAGTCCCAAAGTGTGACTTCAGTCCTCACTGAGAAGTGCACAGCCGGTGTGGGGGGCTTAACAAGAGCACTTTGCCTTCTGGGGATTTCTGCTTGGGCATGAAAGCATTCGCCAATGCTTGCAGAAAACACAGAACAAAGGATGCAAGTAGAGCAGCAACACAGCCCAGGAGGGCAGCCCCAGAGTCGGGAGGCCAACAGTGCTACTGGGCTCAAGTGCTGTTGTAAGTACTCAGGGTAGATGGGACTTGAGGGTGCCAGAAGTGGGTGCCAGAAGTACATGGGGCTGGAGGCGATGCGTCCGCAGGGACTTGGACAGATGGCATGACGAACAACTCTGTCGTTTTTATCTTGATGCACACTGCTGCTGCAGGGAGAAGTGTGGCTGTACACGATGCTCTGTGTGTTGAAGTGCTGAAGACCTCGGCTGGGCTGGGACTGAGTCTGGATGGGGGAAAATCATCTGTGACGGGAGATGGGCCCTTGGTCATTAAGAGAGTGTACAAAGGTAATGTCCTAGACAATTCAGTCAGCCGTCTCTCAGCTGTCATCTTTCCATGGATGTCTCAATGAAAAACATGCCTTCCATTTAGAAATGAGATTTGTTTTTAAAAATCTAAACATTTTTTTGTTTAAAAATCTAAAATTTTTGTTTTTAATGCTTTGTGACATACAAGGTTTATTCTGTATGGACACGTATTAACTCGAGCCATCCACAAGGCAACCCTATTGGGTGAGTGTCATCATTATCCCCATTTTACAAAAGGAGAAACTGAGGCACGTAGGGTCACACAGCTGTAAGTGGCAGAACCAGGCTCCAGCCCAGGCGGTCTGGCCCCAGAGCCTCTGTCCCTGACCCTTATATTGCAGCCATTCCTCACTCTGGGCCCCTGTCTCTGATGTGAACACACCACACTAAGTAACACCAGCAGACTTGCCAGTCAGGAGTACTTAATAGTGGCCAAGATCTCATTGACTTAAAATGCTAGACTTGTAAATGCTAGACTGCAAGAAAGTAATACAGTCCAAGCACAGCCTTTGTGGGGAAAAAAAAGATGGGGGGTAGATATTATTGAAATGCTTGGTAAATATACATACTCATAATTGTACTAATAATACTAACAGTATAATTGTATGAACAATATCGATATGTAATTACACTTACAAGTAGATCCAGAAACCCATTTAAAGTTACAGTATGTAACACAATAAGTAGGTCAGCAAGTAACAAGATCAATTCTTCTTAGCTAAGGATTGTTGTTTCTTTAAATGACCATCTAATTAATGACCTTGAGCTATTTCTACAATTGCACAGTAATCCCAAAGCCTCTCCCAACTCTTGACCTGTAGTGTTAATAGGAAAAAAAACTTTAAAAAAATGTCTAGTTACGCTTAAAAAAACCTCTGTGGCTCAAAAGTGGAAATGAAGCCTCTGTGGTCAGCAGGGCCACATCCTTGGGGCCCAGAGGAAGCAGAGGATGAGAAAGAAATGTGCACTGGAGGCTGGGGTCTCAGCGCCCACCCAGGAGCAGGGGCTCAGCACCCCTGTGGGCAGGCGGAGCGAGGCATCTTGTGATGCAGAGGCCTGGGACCTGCTCTTTTGCCAGTGAACTGTGGTCACAACAGGTCTGCTTTACTCGAGTGGCAGCCAGGACAGGCTGCCTGCTCCCAGCCCCTGGAGCAAGCAGAAGACACGCATAAATCAGGAGTCAGGTCTCTGTTACGTGTGAACCTGTGGTACCAGGGTAAAGAGAAAACCTCAGACTCATTAAGTTAATTGTTCAAGTTGAAAGAGCAGCAGCAGGAGGAGAACCAGGCTCAGGCAAGCATGTGGCAACTCGGCTATAAGAGCCCTCTCAACAGAAAGCTCTCAGACGAAGGGTACAGGGCAACATCCATTGCCAGCAGACCCGAAAAACAGGACACCCCATTCATGACAGAGGCAGGAATGTTACCCATGAAACAAGACCAAGAGGGTATTCAGAAGAAGCAAGCAAATACGTAAAAAAAAAAAAAAGACAAAATGCAGGCTGGGCGTGGTAGCGCATGCCTGTAGTCTCAGCTCCTTGGGACTGCTTGAGCCCCAGGAGTTCAATGCCAGCCTGAACAGCAGAGCAAGACCCTGCCTCTTTAAAAGTAAAAACTAAATGCAGATATACCCTCATTAGTGAAAATGGAGTTAAATATATCTTTAAATTAATGAATAAAAGTAAAAAGTAGGCTAAATCCATGTGAAGATAGAATTTGTAAAAGTAGAACAGAAGAAACCATTAAAAAATGCAGTATAGGGAAATAAAGAGATTATTACAAAAAGGTAATGAGAGAAAGAGTTCCAAAAGGAAAAAATTGAATGAGAGGAAATACTTGCAGAAATCATGACTAAGAATTTTCCAGAAGTGAAAAAATGACAGGACTATGCAGACTGAAAAACTCATCAAGGGCAAAACAGTCTGAATGTATTTAAAAAAAAAAACAAAAAAACAAAAACAAAAACCTTGTTAGCCAGGCAGAGTGGTGCACACCTGTGATCCCAGCTACTTGGGAGGCTGAGAAAGAAGGCTCGCTTGAGCCCTTGACTTGGAGGCTGCAGTGAACAGGATTGCACCATTGCATTCCAGCCTGGGTGACAGAGTAGGACCCTGTCTCCAAAAAAAAATAAAATTGAAACCTTGATATAATAAAGTTTCAGAATATAAAGAAGAAAATCTAAAAAGCCAAGAGAAAATTCTAGTTTGCTCTCTGTGTACAACAATCAGAATGGCATGGCCGCATGAATGCCTGGAGCCAGCAACACCTTCAGAGGACTGAGGGAAAATGTCCATCACCTGAAAACAGCACCCAGCTAACCTGTCATTCAATAGGGTAGCTAAAGTGGAAGTATTCTAAGACACTCCTGAGGGGAGCAGGAGTGGCCGCCTCCATGCTTGGTCACAGGACACATCACCTCTGTAATCCAAGGGGACACAACCCAAAAAAGCATGTGAGCCTGTGAACCAAAGGACCAGGGCAGACACCAACTAAAGCAGCACATCAGCTGGAGAGGCCAGGCTTGGGGACCCCACACTAGAAGCCGCCACAGGAGAGATGACATCCTGTCATCTGTCTCCATCTCTTATCTCTAGCTTTGCTCTGTCTCCAGCAAAGCAAGAATATGACGTCCTGGACAACTCAGCCTTTGTCTCTAGCATCTGGCCCCAAATCCATGAAAACTGCTGTGGAAATGGATAGAGAAGAGAAGTGTCAGTCCCACAGACTAGCGCTTTAGATGCTCTCATGTGCAAGCCCGTGGTTTTGTTCTTGGGGAAAGCCATTCAAGTATTTCTGAATATTATATGGCAGATCCCACCTTTGGAAACTAGTGAGTCTAAAGATTTCATTATCTGGCCGGGCACGGTGGCTCATGCCTATAATCCCAGCACTTTGTGAGGCTATGGCAGGCGAATCACTTCAGGTCAGGATTCATCTTCTTACCTCGTATTTCATACTTACAGAGTAATTTCATGAGTACAGTTTTTCTGTTCATTTTGTTTTCCTGTGTCTTTTAGCTCAAGCATTAGAAAACAATATAGCAATACTGATTTCTTGAGTAAGGCTATTACAGAACGAGCATTTGAATGATTTCTTGAGTAAGACTATTACAGAACAAGCATTTGAATCATAAGGAAGTTTTTTTGTTTTTGTTTTTAACAGAGTCTCGCTCTGTCACCCAGGTTGGAGTGCAGTGCCACAATCTCTGCTCACTGCAATCTCTGCCTCCCAGGTTCAAGTGAGTCTCGTGCCTCAGCCTCCTAAGCAGCTGGGATTACAGGCATGCACCACCACACCCAGCTAACTTTTTGTATTTTTAGTAGAGACAGGTTTCACCATGTTGGTCAGGCTGGTCTCAAAGTCCTGGCCTCAAGTAATCCACCCGCCTCAGCCTCCCAAAGTGCTGTGATTTACAGGCATGAGCCACCGCAACCCCGCCTGAATAATAAAGGAACTAAATGTCAGTATCTCTAAAGCTTTCTTTAAGGTCAGGGAGTTTATGAAAAAAATTAGAAAGTAGTTATTTTTAAGCTCCTGTATGAAGCTGCAGTGTACACTGTCACTAGTACAATTTTAAGCCGCTCCCAAAATGTTCCTCTTTCATCATTTTACCAAATAACTCAGCAATAAATAAGCTAAGTACAAAAATTAGAAATATTATTTGCCCGTAATGACAAATTGTCTTCCTATATGTTCTTTCTGATTGAAAAAAATCTAAGAAAATGTCAAGCCAATATAAATAGTTTGCAAAGAACAATGAATTCACAATTAACATGCAGAAATCAATAGAATTTTCTATGTATCAGTAATAACCATTATTTTTAAATATCATAGAAGAATTTCTTAAACATAAGAGAAAAACACATTTTAAAAACATACAGGGCCGAGGACAGTGGCTCATGGATCATGGATTTCATGCCAGCACTCTGGGAGCCTGAGGTGGGTGGATCACCTGAAATCAGGAGTTAAGAGACCAGCCTGGCCAACATGGTGAAACCCCATCTCTACTAAAAACATAAAAGTTAGCTGGGTGTTGTGGCGCATGCCTTTAATCCCAGCTACTCAGGAGGCTGAGGCAGGGGAGTCACTTGAACCCAGGAGGCAGAGGTTGCAGTGAGCTAGGACCGCACCACTGCACTCCAGCCTGGGGTCAGAGAAGACTCCATCTAAAAAAAAAAAGAAACATATAAAATGTTTGTTATATGGCAAAATTTATAAGCATATTCAAAAATAAGTTATTATAAGATATTTGCAATATATTTAATAAACAAAGGGTTGATATCCAGAATGGGCAGGGTACCATGGCTCACACCTGTAATCCCAGCACTTTGGAGACCAAGGTGGGCGGATCACTTGACCCCAGGAGTTCAAGAGCAGTCTGGGCCACATGACGAGACTCCATCTCTACAGAAAATACAGAAATTACCCAGGTGTGGCAGCACGCACCTATAGTCCCAGCTACTCAGGAGGCTCAGGTGGGAGAATCATCTGAGCCCGGGAGGTCGAGGCTGTGGTGAGCCATGATTGTGCCACAGCACTCCAGCCTGGGGGACAGAGGAAGACCTTGTCTCCATAAAAAAAAGAAAATTCCAGAATATATGAAGAACTATATAATTCAGTAAGAAAAATACAAGAGAGAAAATTTGGGTAAAGAAAGCAATAGAAAATTGACAGAAGTTAAAACCTAGGTGGCCAAGAAACACAGGAAGATGCTCAAATGTATTGGATGAAAATTAGAAATATTATAAATCATTCTTTTAATCTATCAAGTTGGCCAAAAATAAAAAATCTCATACGATGATGTGTTGGCAAGGATGTGGAGAAAGGAAAACACTCATTTTTTTTCTCATGCAAGTATCTACTGGTTAATCTCTAAGGAAAATTTTAGCAGTGCTTAGGAAAATGGAAGCTATGAAATCATTTAAATTTCTATCTGTAGCAGAATGATAAAATATATTCATATAAAGGAAAGCTAAATAGCAGTTGAAAAAATAAATTACATCTCTATATATTAACTGGGACCAGCTCAAAAACAGTGTTGAATGAAAAAAAAACCAAATGCAGATTGCGCACTGTGTGACACCAATTCATCATAAGTGTAAGGAACCTAAGAATGTGTTAAAAGCCATGCAAGACCTTTTTGGGAAAAAAGACATTTTAAAAAAATTTATATGTAACTGGAGAGAGAGACATATCCTGCTCAAATCTGTTAAGATTCAGTTTGGCCTCATGTAATAGGAAATCCAAAATAGCAGTGTTTAGACGAGAGAATTTATTTATCTCTTGTGTAAAAAGTCCAAAAGCTGGCAAACCTCTTCTTTGTACAACACTGAAAGCTTCCTAAAGGAGCAGTCTCCAAGCTTTTTGGCACCAGGGACTGGTTTTGTGGAAGACAGTTTTTCCACGGTGAAGGTTTGGGTGGGGGATGGTTTCGGGATGATTCAGGTGCATTACATTTATTGTGTACTTTATTTCTATTATCACATTTTAATATATAATGAAATAATTATACAACTCACCATCATGTAGAATCTGTGGGAGCCCTGAGCTTGTTTTCTTGCAACTAGGCATCCCATCTGGGGGTGATGGGAGACACTGACAGATCATCAGGCATTAGATTATCATAAGAACACGCAACCTAGGAACATGCAACCTAGATCCCTCGCATACGCAGTTCACAATAGGGTTCACGCTCACGTGAGAGTCTAATGCTGCTGCTGATCTCAGGAGGCAGAGCTCAGGTGGTAATGTGAGTGGTGGTGAGAGGCTGTAAACACAGAGGAAGCTTCACTCACTCACCCACTGCTCACCTGCTGTGCAGCCCTCCTGCCACCACTCTGCAGCCCAAGGGTTGAGGACCCCTGTCCTAGAAGACTACTTCATCTCGTTCAGTCCTTCTAACAACCTAGTAAGATAACAAGACAGATATCATCACCATTTTGCAGATGAGAAAACTGAAGTTTAGAGAATTCTGTAACTTGGCTGAAGTCACAGATTTGAGACCAAACCCAGTGATTGCTCCTTCAGTGTGCGTCAGGCTGTTCTGGTTGCCTGGAACCTCCCATGTCCTGAGGCCCAAGTGAACACACAAAATTATTTTGTTTCACATAACCAGAGGGCCTTATTTAATATGCTAGAATAGGACATTGGCTACTATGCTAAGACAAACATAATTGGTTCTTTGGTCCTTCCAAAAGTGTATCTCAAGAAAAGCAAGGACTGGGGACCAAATCATTCTCCTGGGGCCCACTACAGGGCTGATACTGGTGAGGTCTCTCTTTTAATGTAACTGCCTCTATCATTAACCACAGAAAATGTTCTTGTCCTTGGGTGGATTTCTTCCAAGCTGTATTTTTATGACATAATATTTATTTCAATAACGACCTTCAGTAATTTAGGATGAAATCGATACATCTGCCCAGCCTTTTGAGGTCTAATCAAAATTTCTGAGAATATTTTTATTTTCACACTTGGGAATTTTTCTTTCAATGCCATTTTTTCCCATAAGATGCCTCCATAGCTGGTATACCTTTAGAAGTCTATGTGTGAGAATGTAAATGGAGGGTTTACACTTGCATTTTTTCCAGAGCTCATACAAAGCTAGACAAAGCTATAATGTGAACATGCTAAACTCTATAAGTAGTCCCCATGGTCACTAATGAGCACATAATCACTGATTCTCCGAACTTGCATGTATCAGCCAGTATCTGTTAACAATTAGAAGCTGACAGCCTGGGCAACATGGCAAGTCCCCATCTTTACCAAAAATATAAAAAAATAGCTGGGCATGGTGGTGTATGCCTGTGGTCACAGCTGCTCTGAAGGCTGAGGTGAGAGGATCGCTTGAGCCCAGTGAGGCAGAGGCTGCAGTGAGCCAAAACTGTACCACTGTACTCCAGCCTGGGTGACAGAGTAAGGTCCTGTCTCAAAGAAAAAAAAAAAAAAGTTGAGCCTGCTTTTCTGTGTTTGCTGGCTGTATGGATTTCAGCTGTTGATTTCCTTTGCCCAACTTTATTTTGTGTTGTTCTTGTTGACTTGTAGTTCTTTAGTCTGGATATTAACCATTTGTTGATTAAATACATAGAAAATATCTTCCCCCTGTCAGTTCGTTATTTTTATCTTGCTTATGTTTAGGGGGTGGCGGGGGGAAGGGCTAGAATTGAATTGTTTTATGTAGACCTGTTTATTTTTATGGATATATGTTTTTTGTGTTCTAAGAAATATTTCTCTATTCAAGAATATATTATTTAGATATTTTTATCATTTAAAAGTTTTTAGTTTACTTAGGATTTTTGAATACTGTGAAACTGCCAAGCTATTATTCTGTTATTCTGTGTTTATTCTCGCAGGTGGTGCAGCTGAACAAGCTGGAATCATAGAAGCTGGAGATGAAATTCTTGCTATTAATGGGAAACCTCTGGTTGGGCTCATGCACTTTGATGCCTGGAATATTATGAAGTCTGTCCCAGAAGGACCTGTGCAGTTATTAATTAGAAAGCATAGAAATTCTTCATGAATTTTAGGAAACCAGAGTGACTTCTTTAAACCACAGTCTTCAAGACTGTGGTTTAGACACGGACTATAAAAATCTCCAAGCTTGTGCTTACACATGAAGCCTGACTTAACTGTATGTGCAACAGCAATGAAATTAACTCAGAAGCCTTCTACCTGGATCACCCAGGCCGGGAGGGTTCCTTCGTTCCAGTGCCTGTCCCCTGCCTTTATGTTGACTGATGGGGATACAAGATGTGACACACCCTTCTTTATTTGAAACACTTAGCTAGACCTTTGCTTCCTTCTTGCCAGCTCTCCCAACATACCCAATCCTGGTGATTAGGGAACTAAAAGTCTGAGGGGGACACAAATGTCACACCTGAGAGGACTATCATTTTATATGATTTTGTAAGTAAATGACAGAATGCTTTTAGGTACATTCAGTGGAAGGAGGAGCTGTAGGTCTGTATATGTTACCCTGAAAAGAGAATGAGACTTTAAAAAATGAATTATGACCTGTTAGGCCGAGCTCAGGAATTGTCCAAAAATGAAAAAGCAAAATAGAGTATTTTTTAGTGAGTGTAATGTATAATGTACGTATGCAGAGTTGAACTCAATAGGTTGTTGATCACCATGAAGTATTGATCATTTTCTATCTCAAAAGTGTAAGCCATAAGGCTGTTTTACAGAATAGCACTTCTGATAAACTGTATTAAATAGCCATGAGCTTCACTGCTTAGAGGGAGCAGAAAGGTCAACATCTAAAAGCACCTTACAACTAGTTTTTGAACCTGTCTTGATAAGTGCTTGAATTCAACACTGGTCAGTACCAAGAGCAGGCAAAAATATCACAGTCACTGGGTTTCCATTTCTGTATTTTATGCACTCCAACCATGAATTTAAACTAATCTTTAGAAATCAAGTATCTTTCTAAGTGTCCTTGGATTTACAGACAATATATTTCCAATCCAAATAGAGAAGCTTAATGGAATCCTTTTAGGAGACTGGTTGGTTTTTTTCCTCTTTCCCAACATGTTTAAGAAATGTAACATTCTAAGTAAGTATTGGATCTCTTTTCCTGACCTAGTATGACAACTGCAGTGACTTAAGTTTTTGCTGTTTTCGTTTTCCTGCTTTGCAACTTCCTCCTTTTGCCAAAAATGTTTTCCTACAGAAGACTGTCGTGACTCACGCTGCTCGGGAAACTCACTCTGGCCACTCCTCTGGCGGCATGAGCTGCTTCCCAGTAGCTGTTCCCATTGGATATTCCGTTCGTCGTCACATAGTTGGCTGTTCTCTCCTCATACTGTACCTTATTTTCTTAGGTAAATTCCAAATCCTCATCGGGTCATAAAGAGGAGGAGAAACAGGGTGAGTCAAGGTAAAGGAGCAGAAATGTAGTTATAAGCCCGGTCTTCAGTGGCACAAACCAACCCGTTGAGTCCTGAGAATATGAGTGGAGAGTGCATTTGCCATACCTGTGTGCATGACACTAAAATTTTATGTTGGAGATACTTCTTTAAATAACCTACAGCTTGGGTCTATGGCTATGACCCCGAGATTCATGCAGGGGCTTTAGCCATCAGCTTTGTACATCATTTTTCTGAATGACCAATCCCACTTAAACATCTTCGAAGTCGGCCTAGAGAGGTCCTTCACGTGAGAGAGAAATAGCTGGCTTGAGTCCAGATTTCTCATCAACCGGCAATACAAAGGAAAATATAGTACAGGAGTTAGTTAGAAAGGTCTTATTGATTTTACTTCTACTTTTCACTACAGTTACAGGTAGGATACTGTAGGAAGTCAGTGCAAGGTGCATGCTTGATTGATTGTTTTTTCAGTCTCTGGGGTCAGTTTTGTGGTTTCTGCTTTCTTGCCTAAATGAAAGACTGTTTCAAGTCAACACTGAAAACTGCTTTTTGCCTCCACTGTTACAGCTGTGCCTAATAATAAGAAACGCACAGCCCTACGTGAACAGACAGGAATTTCTTGTGCAATGTGGAGCAAATGCAATGGTCTCCTTCCGCAAGTCCTTAAGCCTCATATCTGGCTTACCACATACACTATGCTAAAGTCATCAGCCACTGCTACTACATCTTGCCAGAAGGTTTCCCTCGCCGACAGTTGAAATTTAAGGGAAGAAGCAAAAGCTAAACTGTCTTTGACCCTAAGATAGAAAGCTGTTTATTTGTCTTCAGTGTTCAAGGCATGACTAGTATTTCTAATTAGCCTAATAAATTCCCACACTTCCTGAAGTGAACACTAATGGTATTGTCCTACTAAAACTGTCATTGTTTCTTTTTTTTCTTAACTGGTCAGTCATTCACAATAAGCTATGAGGGTAAATATGTGTTATAACAAGTAAATCGTAGTTGCAAGAATATACCATGAAGATTAAAGTAGGCTGGGTTCCACTTCCATCTTCCCACACACATCTCATTGAGTTTGATGGTTGACTTAATTGGCACCATAACTTTGTATGATATTATACATTATCCTTTATTTATGTAAAGTAAAATGCCTTATATATTAAAGAGTAAGTGCAATAATATGAAATAGCCTGTACATTTTAAAACTGTTGTCACCAAGTTATATAAATCCACATCTCTGTAAACAACCTTTTTTAAGTAATTTTAAAAAAAATAAACACTCTGCTTACTACTTGATTTTTTTTTTTCTATTTTGGCTGTTATAGAGTAATATTGAGATAAGAAATGTTTACTGTCACCTCAATGAGTCAGCGGTACAAAGGCAATAGAACTCAAATTAGCCACCCTTTTCCAGGCCACACTCACAATCCTGACACAATCCAAACCTTTTCCACCTCTAAATCTTAAATTGAACATCCTACTCTTTTACCACATGCTCCTGGCCTCCTGGTCACTTCCTCCCGCATCTTCACTGTCAAGGGCTTCACAAGCCCTTGACAGTTTTCTCGCTATCGGAACTCCACCCTTCCATTCCCTTCTCAGACTAGAACCCTAGCGTAGCACAGCAAACTGCCCAGCCCACAGGCTTAGATCCCTTGCCTCACTGTTCTATCTTACCAGGTGATCCTGGACCCTTCCAAATAGCCAGCATCTTGGTTCCTATAACCCTATTCCTAGAGAAAAATCCCACAGCTAGACAGAATGCTGCTGCTGTAAATTCATGGTTTCCAGCCTTAACTGGACCCTCGCTGCCACTCAGCACTTGTTTCCTTGTCAGTTGTTTCTCTCACTTTTCACAATAATGTTCTTTTTCTCAAAAACCCTACCCAATCCCCTTCTGCCTCCTACTTGGATGATCTGGGATCCTACCTCACAGGGCTAAATAAAAAGCATCTACTTTATTTAGGTGCCCTAGATGGAGATACCAACTTACAGTAGCCCAAGGAAAAAGGCAAGATGGTCTCTTGCAGAAATCTCAGAACAGGACCCAGCACGTGACCTGGCCTCAGACGGGAGGAACTCTGCTTCACCCAGCACCCTCCCCACTTCAGGTCTGTTTTTGCTGGTCACGGCATCCTAATCCCCAGTCCTTACCAGTTCTTTACCTAGACATCTATGGAAGCCATTTGCCATCATTTTGGCCCCAATCAATACCAGAGTTTCTCTGGACATACAAGCTGTTGCCTGCCTGATTTTCTATATACATCCCAAAACTGAAATTCTGATTGGTTCCCTGCCCCTACTTGGGTAGAGCTTTTTCCTAGGAGACAGAGGGCTTGTTTGCGTAACTCCCCTCCTCAAAACCCAATGAAATGAACAAATACAGAGGGAAACTCCAGTAGTTTTAAAATGGAAATAGCCACAAACCCATTATATGAAATGGAAGAGTACATACCATGTATAAGATCTGAAACCAGGTCGGGCATGGTGTCTCACTCCTGTAATCCCAGCACTTTGGGAGGCCAAGGCAGGCAGATCACTTGAGGTCAGGAGTTTTGAGACTAGACGGGCCAACATGGTGAAACCCCATCTATACTAAAAATACAAAAAAATTACCCGGGCATGGTGGCATGTGCCTGCAATCCCAGCTACTTAGGAGGCTGAGGCAGGAGAATGGGCCACTGCACTCCAGCCTGGGCGACAGAGCGAGACTCCGTTTCCAAAAGAAAAATCTTAACGCCAAACAGAAGGGGAACAATGAAATGGAATACAATTCTCTGACTGAGAGAGCATACGTGGCATGAAAGAGAGTTCTGAAGACCACCACCAAAATCCTTAACTTGGAGAAAGGGGACTACTGAAGTTGAGCCCTTTAAGAAGCAGGCTGAAGGCCGGGTGCGGTGGCTCACACCTGTAATACCAGCACTTCGGGAAGCCGAGGAGGGTGGATCACCTGTGGTCAGGAGCGCGAGACCAGCCTGGCCAACATGGCGAAACCCCATCTCTACCAAAAATACAAAAATTAGCTGGGCGTGGTGGCACACACCTGTAATCCCAGCTACTCGGGAGGCTGAGGTAGGAGAATTGCTTGAACCCAGTAGGTGGAGGTTGCAGTGAGCCGAGATCGCACCACTGCACTCCAGCCTGGGTGGCAGAGTGAGACTCTGTCTCTCAAAAAAAAAAAAAAAGCAGGCTGAAACTGGAGTCATCTTCATGCCTCAGAATGTTGGGAAGATGAGATTGAAGAAGAGGAATCATTTTCATTTTCCCAGACACCTGGCGGTCAGTCTAAGCAGGCCAGAGGAGTAACAGGCGAGGAAGTAGCCTCACTAATTCCTAGGAGACAGAGGGCTTGTTTGCATAACTCCCTTCCTTGAAACCCAATGAAATGAACAAACAGAGAAACTCTAGTAGTTTTAAAATGGAAGTAGCCACAAACCCATTATATGAAATGGAAAACTACATACCATGTAGAAGATCTAAAACCAGGCTGGGCACAGTGGTTCACTCCTGTAATCCCAACACTTTGGGAGCCCAAGGCAGGCGGATCACTTGAGGTCAGGAGTGGCAGGCCAGATTTGAGGGGAGCCCCCACCAAATAGGACCCTGCAGTTAATAACTGATTCAGAAAGAGATTAGCTGCCCCAGCTCACCCTCACCCTGTAAATGCCATGGCCACTATCACTCCACACATCCTCCTGATCCCTTCAAAACAGCTGAGTATCTCAAAGACTAAAATCAGCTAGTCCCCAACTTCCTTCTCTTGTCCTAAGAGACGATTTGAACAATGCTTAAACACAGAGAGCTATAAGGGATCCACTACTGACCAATCTTGGGCAAATGGCAAGCTTAGTAAAATTCACTTACCCCCACTAAACAATCAAATTCAGCAAGGGTCCTACTTATGAATTCAGAACTGGTGAAGAGAAGGGAGGAGAAGACAGGGAGTGAAACACAATTATGCAAAAGGTAGATAAAAACTATAATTTGGAGGCCGGGTGCGGTGGCTCATGCCTGTAATCCCAGCACTTTGGGAGGTCAAGGTGGGCAAATCACGAGGTCAAGAAATCAAGACCATCCTGGCCAACATAGTGAAACCCCATCTCTACTATAAATACAAAAATTAGCTGGGCATGGTGGCACGCGCCTGTAGTCCCAGCTACTCAGGAGGCTGAGGCAGGAGAATCACTTGAACCCGGAAGGCAGAGCTTACAGTGAGCTGAGATCACACCACTATACTCCAGCCTGGTAACAGAGCGAGCCTCCGTCTCAAAAAAAAAAAAAAAAAGTAAATACATAATTTGGAATATGACTCGGGAAAAGAAAATTCTAAATACAAACTGTTTTGTATTCTCAATATACTTAAGTAAATGTGGCTTCTAAGAAGCACAAGATCGAAAAAGCAATATGAAAACTTGAGATTAATATAGATCTAGTAGAACTAAAACTAAAGCAATCACCTTACCAAACCAAAGCCACATTAGAAGCAACAAGTCAAATTAAATTGTAGACATCTAAGTGACATTGAAGATGAACTTGAAAAATCCTGATTAAATGTTAGCTAATAGAATTCTACAGTACATTACAGAAAACATGCACAACTGATGTTAATTCCAGGAATATGTGAACAGTTGGAAATTAAGAATCTATAGATGTAGTACATTACATTAACAGGACAAAAGAGAAAAAGAATCATCATGAAAGATGGCCACAGGCTGGGTGCGGTGGCTCACACCTGTAATCTCAGTACTTTGGGAGGCCGAGGAGGGTGGATCATCTGAGGTCAGGAGTTTGAGACCAGCCTGGCCAACAGGGTGAAACTCCATCTCTACTAAAAATACAAAAATCAGCAGGGCATGGTGGCAGGCGCCTATAATCCCAGCTACTCAGGAGGCTAAGGCAGGAGAATCGCTTGAACCCGGGAGGTGGAGGTTGCAGTGAGCCAAAATTGTGCCAACTGCATTCCAGCCTGGGTGACTAGCGAAACTCCGTCGGAATGAATGAATGATGTCAACAGACACGTTAAAGCCTGCATCATGCTCTAATGGAGGAACTTGAGAAACATTCCCATTCATCAGGAATACACATGCGCAGGATGCTCAAAGTATGATCGTTGAAAAGCAATATTCTAAGGGCTGGGCGCAGTGGCTCACGCCTGTAATCCCAGCACTTTGGGAGGCCAAGGCAGGTGGATCACAAGGTCAAGAGATCGAGACCATCCTGGCTAACACGGTGAAACCCCGTCTCTACTAAAAATACAAAAAATTAGCCGGGTATAGTGGCGGGCGCCTGTAGGCCCAGCTACTCAGAAGGCTGAGGCAGGAGAATGGCGTGAACCCGGGAGGCAGAGCTTGCAGTGAGCTAAGATCACACCACTGCACTCCAGTCTAGGCAACAGAGCAAGACTCCATCTCAAAAAAAAAAAAAAAAAAGAAGAAGAAAAAAAAAAGAAAAGCAGTGTTCTGGAGGTATAAGCCAATACAATTAGGTAAAATTTTATTTATTTTTTGTAGAGACAGGGCCTCTCTATGTTGCTGGTCTTGAACTCCTCTCAAGTGATCTTCCCACCTCAGCCTCCCAAAGTGCTGGGATTACAGGTGTGAGCCCTGTACCAGGCCCAATTATGTAAAATTCTAAAAAAACAGCTATAAATAACAAAAGCAAAAAGTATTATGATTTGCACATGACAAAACTTGGGTACACATAAACACAAAAGTTCCAATTGAAAATCTATTAAAATAGAATTCAGTGTGGTGGCTACAAAAATTAACATTCACCAAAACAACAGCTTTTTTTTTTTTTTTTTTTTGAGATGGAGTCTCACTTTGTTGCCCAGGCTGGAGTGCAGTGGCCTCATCTCGGCTCACTGCAAGCTCCACCTCCCAGGTTCACACCATTCTCCTGCCTCAGCCTCCCGAGTAGCTGGAACTACAGGCGCCTGCCACCACGCCCAGCAAATTTTTTGTATTTTTAGTAGAGACGGGGTTTCACCATGTTAGCCAGGATGGTGTTGATCTCCTTACCTCATGATCCACCCGCCTTGGCCTCCCAAAGTGCTGGGATTACAGGCGGAAGTCAACGCGCCTGGCCAGCTTTTCTTTTTTAAGACGGAGTCTCTCTCTGTCTCCAGGCTGGATTGCAGTGGCGCAATCTCAGTTCACTGCAACCTCCACCTTACGGGTTCACACCATTCTCCTGCCTTGGCCTCCCAAGTAGCTGGGACTACAGGCACGTGCCACCACACCCAGCTAATTTTTGTATTTTTAGTAGAGATGGGGTTTCACCATGTTGGCCAGGATGGTCTCGATTTCCTGACCTCGTGATCTGCCCACCTCGGCCTCCCAAAGTGCTGGGATTACAGGCGTGAGCCACTGCGCCTAGCCAACAACAGCTTTTCTATAAATAATAACCAGTTAGAATATACCATGGGAGAAATACTCTATTATGAATGCCAGCAACTGAAAATATAAATTTATTCTTAGCAAGAACTGGCAAGACCTAAAAATATTATAAAACTCTATTAAGGGACATAAGAGATAACTAAAAAAAGGGGGGTAAATATATGTATAGCTTCTTGGACAGGATGACTCAATACTATAAAGATCTCAATTCTCCCCAAACTAATTTATAAATATAAGTCCAATCATAATCTCAAATTTTTTAACCTGACAAATTTATCCTGAAGTCCATCTGGTGGGATAAACACGTAAAAACAGCCAGAAGAAATTTGAAAAGGCAGAGTAAGAGGGGAACTGGTATTAAAATATTATCAGAAATCTGTAATAATTAAAATGGTGGCTCCTCTACTATAGAACTAGACAGGCAAACCACTAGAACACAGACCCAAATATACAGTAATTCCAAATTCAACAAAAAAGGGGCATTTTAAATCAGCAGCAACAAAACAAAAACAAAACACCATGCACACACACACCGGTTATTCAATATATTCAAAAACTGGTGTTGAGAAAATTGGCTAGGTATTTTGGAGAGAGGAAAAAGCTAGTCCATTTGCAACAAAATCCCTGACATCAAAATAAAATTCCAGAGGGGTCAAAGATTTAAAAGCAAGAAAGGAAACAAAAACAAAAACAATCCCCAAAAACCTAAATATATTGCTTTAATCATGAAGTGAATAAGCTCTTCTAAGCATGAAGCTAAATTCAGAATCTACAAAGCCACAGACTCACAAAATTGTGACTATATACAAACTATACTATTATATTCATGCTCTTTTAGCATGCTCTTTTAAACCATGGCTTGTTGGGAAAATAGATGATTCCAGATACGGGGTAGGAAATATACAAAATGAACCTGAAACATCTTGCCATACCAGGAAGTTATCAAAGACTACTAAAACTATCAAAAGGACTCCAGATCCTTGAAGAGAGTTCCGCTGGTCAAAGATAGGACATTTTGAGCATTATTAGGGCTAATAACTGTAGTAGATCAAAACACATAAAAGAGTGATTATTCTATTACACTAAGTGAAATAAGGCATAAAAAAGACAAATATTGTATGATCTCGCTTATATGTGTAATCTAAAAAAGCCAATCTCACAGAAAAAGAGTAGAAAAATGGTTACCAGAAACTGAGGGAAAGGGGAGAGATAGGGAAACAAATATTGTTCAAAGGATACAAAGTCTCAGACTGGAGGAATCAAGTTTTGTGATCTATTGCATTGCATGGTGACAACAGTTAATAATAATGTATTGTGTGTTTCAAAATTGCTAAAAAGGACTATTTTTAGTATTCTTACCAGAAAAAAATAAGTTGGTAAGGTGATGGTTATTTTAATAAGCTTGACTGAATCTCCAATGTGTACAAAGACTAAAACATTACATTATAACCATAAATATACACAATTATTATTTATCAATTTAAACAGAATGTGTTTCCATAAGTTAATAATACTTTAAAAATTAAAGTTATTTTTGGCAGATGCCAGGGAACCAGCTGTATTTTGAAAATAGGTAAATAAACTTCCCAATAAACCTTCCCTCTATGAATTATAGTAAAATGTAATGCAGACAACATCTCTTTATAGAAATATTCTAGCTAATAAATAATAATAATTAAAATATCGCTTTGCAACCCCAATAAATCACAGGATCTAAGAATTGAACAGCAAGGCTGCTAACCTCACAAAAGGAGAATATGAGACATCGCCTCCTGGTGGAAGCATACACCACCACTGATTAAATAGTGTTGCCTACACAAACAAAGCTGAATCTAAGCCCCTACAGCCAATTACCAATTCTTGGGAAATGCAGTGTATAAGTCAAAGAAACACCTTAAATCACACCATATGGAAACCATCAACAAAATCCAAACTTTGGAAAAATCTACAGTAGACAAATGATCCAATTTCATCAACAAATATTTTGCAAAGGGAAAACAAGAGCAAGATAGGGGGAAGAACCTACAGATTCAAAAAAAACTTAAAAGACATATCAAATGAAACAAAACAATACAATTAAAGATGCACACTGGGTCAGGACAGTACTTACTCTTACGAAGACTGTAATTGGGAGAAAGACTTGAATAGCTTCTGGGTATGGCTGGCAAGGTTCTATCTCCTGACCTGGGTAATGGCTGTAAACATGTGTGCTTTAAGTAATTAATGTAAACATTTGTTTATGAGATTTTCCATTTATATTTTAATCATAACTTTTAATGAAATGCTTATATACATATATATTCTTAACCTACACATTTGACTTTCCATTTTTAAATCTGATCATACCCTCCCAAAGTTAATATATATCAAATCTGACCACCAGACATCTCTCTTTAGAAGAAGGATCTCCACAAATTGCATGCTCAAGCACTGCACCTTACACTTTTCTGAATGTTAAAGAAAGCAAAAGCAAAACTTACCATTTGCCAGCTCCAAAGACTGGGAAAACCAACTGCATCATAGATATAGGCTTAAGTCCTCGTGAATTAATACATAAAAAGATTAATGTCCTTTAGAAAAATGAATAAAGAACACGAATGGGTAATTCACAGGAAAAATACAAATTACCAAAAGGGAGTAAATGATAACCCCTCAATAATTAAAACAGACTATGAGTGATGATACCCTCCACAGAGGGGTCCCCAATCCCCAGGCCATGGACCAGTAAGGGTGGCCTGGTAAGAACCAAGCCACACAGCAGAAGGTGAGCAGCAGGCAAGCGAACATTACCACCTGAGCTCCACCTTCTGTCAGATCAGCGGCCACATTAGATTCTCATAGGAACTCAAACTCTATTGTGCACCAAATCTAACTAATGTTTGATGATTGAGGTGGAGCAGTTTTATCCTGAAACCACCTCGACCCCCTGGTCTGTGGAAAAATTACCACAAAACTGGTCCCTGGTGCCAAAAAGGTTGGGGACCACTGCTCTACAGTATTGGCTAAGGTACAGGAAAACCAGCATTCACCTTATTGTCAAGAGCTTAAGTTACCATAAATCTTAGAAATCAATTTGGCTATTTATCTTTTACATTTTCAAGGTATATTATTTGAGCAAATCCATTTCTCTTAAATCCTACAGAAATGAGAAATAAAGACATAAAAAAGTATGCTACAATACTTTTTTTGGAGAATCATCTAAATGTCCATTAATGGGAGATTTAACTAAGTATGCTACAATACTTTTTTATGAGAATCATCTAAATGTCCATTAATGGAAGATTTAACTAAGCTATACAACAACGCCATTCAAAAGAATGACGTGTACTTACCCTGAAATCTCTCCACAACGTAAGCACAAAAAGTAAAATGCACATCAGTGTATAATGATACTAATGGGAACCATTCTACACCAACTGTTCTATCAGGAGTAAATATCTGTATAATTCTAACATTGGGCTAAGAAAGTATGAACACCAGTTTAACCAAACCATGTTACCGTCCATACCCCTTTGAAGGAGAGCCTGCAAGGTCATGAACATTAATACCACCACTTTACTGATACTGTTACAGAATGTATGACATTTGTGCAGAATTTACAACAGTCAAGCATGTCATCCTGGGACCCAATGGGATGAGATGAATTGGAACTACGTCAGTTTGTCGGTCATCTTAATCCGGACAAAAGTGAAATGGAGCAGTATTATCTCACAATATATAAGTTAATAAAAGATAGAGAAGCCACAGAGTTGGAAAGTAAACTTCATAAATACCTCACATAAACTTGCGACTGCTGGGTGGGAGTAGCCAGGCCTGGCAGCCATGGACCCTTGACAGTATCAGGCTGGGTGTCACTACTTACTGGTCCCATGTGCCACTGAACCAATCAGGCCCTAGCCCCTTTTTCTTTCTTTTGGGAGATGACCAAATTCAAGGGTTTACTACACTCAGAGTATTGTACTTATCTGTTCACGAACAGTAAGAAGGGTTGAGTGGTGGAACGAGTCAGAGATCATTGATCGACCTTGCTTCAGGAGGCCAGGGACTTTCCTGGTGATTAGACAATTCTGCTTTCTTTTGAGAATATACACAATTAGTCAACTTTTTCATCCTCAAAAGATAATTTATGTAAGTTATACCACGATATTAGAATAGAGATGTTCTTTAATCTTTTTATTTTGCAACACCATGAGAGTATTTTGCATGCCTGTTCTGTCTCTGTTAGGGAAAGGAAGCCCCCTCCCAGTGCCCATGTTAAGAAAGGAACAATTGTAGCTGAATGCCATCACTGTTCTTCAATCGCCTTAGGATTAAAAGCTCGTACAGTCAGTAGATAATGTGACAATGAGCAAATTCTCCTCTCTGAGCTTGTTCTTCACAAAGTGAAGATAGTAACTGGAATTTGGGGAGGTCAAAATGAGATATAAAATAGCATGTGCTTATTAAGCTTCTGTTAGCACACTGTGCCAATCAGGTTATTTTAAGGAACACTCAATCAATTACAAAACATACGAAGCCACCAAAAAAGAAACAGCAACTACTAATTCTCTGCACAGTAGATATCTACGTAAAGGCTTTTAATCAAACTGGCATAAACCCATGGAATTACTGCTCTTAACACAGACAATATTTATTTCCAGGGAGTCACATCATTCCTGCTTTCAAGAGGACTGAAAGCAACAATATTCCACAGGACAAAGAGTTCTTGATAACACCACTACTACCACCCCCAGATTTTACTACACTTCCTCTCCTCTGGATATGGAAACATACTGAAGTTGGGGCCACACACAGGTAGAGCTAAGTGTGTACTCTGGTCTAGAACAAACACTGACAGAAGTTCAGGCGAGGCCCTTTTCCCCCTTGCTTGGGAATACTGATGCTGCTGATGAAGTGAATACCTCAGAAATCTATTACCTCAGCTCTAACATCGTCTCAAGTGAAAAACAGGAACTTTTCACTCGATAAGAAATTCCAGTAAACTGGTATCAGTTTCCCAATATCTACTTTATGGGAAGAAACTTTAAGTTAATAATTCCTACATGTAGTTACCACCAGCAGTGTCATTTTTGAAGGTAAAGAAGGTTATTTCAAAGGATAGAAAAATGTCTTTTTTCCATGCATTAAAACTGGGGCCTTAACCAGCGCCCTGTGTTTGCAAATACAGTTTTATTGGAACACAGCTTAACCAATTGATTTGTATTATCTCTAACAGTTTTCATTCAGTAAAGTTCACTAGTTGCAACTGACACAGCAGGTGGCTCACAAAGCCTAAAATATCTACTATCTGGCCCTTTAAGAAACCCAACCCCTGCATTAAAATATTACAATGCTATAGTAAGTAAAATTTTAAGAAAACTAAATGAGAATACAAAAATACAAATGACATGCTTGCTCTGATTCAGGCACTTTCAAGATCATAGTTTATTTATTACTTCAGATAAAAAGATAGTATACATATTAGGGAATCCCTTAAAATTCAACTCTAGAGTTATACACCATCTAGTACTTTTGCAATGAATGTTAACAACAACAACAAAAAAATCTCTAAACACCTGAAAGCCCCACTATTAACATGGACTATGGTAATAAAAAAATTTGACATTTAATTTGTTCAATATATAGTATTTACATTATGAAATCAATGGTGATGATACAATAAACAGTGATAAAGAAATAGTAAAAATAAACTTTAAAAAGCAAAGGTTTATAGTCTGACAATGCTAATTATCATAATTGTATATAAAATATTAAAACATAGCAGAGCTTTCTGTTACAAAATTCTTAATCCTCTGGGCTGTAATCATTACTTGCTACCAATTTACATGCAACATCTGCTAGGACTGACATTTGATTTTTTTCCCCAAGAACGTGTGAGTAGATAAATGACATTTCAGAGCAGACATTAATTTACCTGTAGACAGAAAAAGAAACTCAAGATTGGTACTGGTCACAAGCCTCTTCCCAATAGAAATTATAAAAACAGTAAGATAAAATTTTTTAAAAATCTAAAAAGAGGATGCATAGGCAAAGAGTACCATAAATGGCACAGCTCAAAAATTCCCAGGACCAATCAGACACACATCTTTTCTCTCTCCTTCAGTGATGACAGGTCAATTTCTCCATCAAATAACCATGACTGAAGCAAGTGAGGGGCACCAGGTGTACAACCGATTAAATCTTGCAAAATACTAAGATGGGAGGAGGGGTGGGCAGAAGAAGGGGCAATTTATATATAATTCAAACTATATACAGCATAAATGGAATGCAGCCCATCCCAGACTGGCTCTGTGAAACAACTGGACCTTTATAGTTAAAATTATAACAAGTGTAATAATACAATAGATTTACATGGGAAGCAAAATCCAAGGGGCATTTTATATTAAGTATTTACTGTGCTGTTTCAATTTAAAAATAATTTTGCTAAGTATACATCTCAACTGAAGTCTATGTATAAAACGTCCTAATAGATACAGATATTTACCTTTGGTGAGTTGAAGGCCTTTTTGTGACTTCTGTCTGAACTGTAGGCAGAATGCTAGATGTACATGCACATATGGAGAAACTCAAGCTGAGGTCATCCAAAAGCTGTGCATATGAGGCTGGAGGTACTTTGAAAGTCAAAGTAAACCAGAAACCCAAAACAGGTAACAGTGAGGATGGCAAAAGGGAATGGAATGCCAATATGGCAGTAAAACTTTTTTTAAAAACAGAAAGAGGAAGGCCTCTCGTACCAGCAGAATCCTGTATACATACAAAAAAGAAAAAGCCACCCACCATTTTGTAAAACAGAAGCCAATTATAGTGTGGGAAAGTACAAATTACAGAAAACCAGAAGTCAACAGAAGAAAAACTACTGGTTTACTTGAGAGAAAGGAGAATGGTTCAACCCAAGCAGAGTTACTTGGTGAATGCTGCCACCACCGCCCACAGAACCTCATTGGTGTTGGCCTTCAGACATTCCACCTCGGGGTCTAAGTCGAGAAGCTGCCGCACTCTCTTGGTAGCCAAATCATACTGCTCGTCCAGAAGAGGAGCAAAAGCATTCTCCAGGACGTCCGAGGCATGAGCCAGGTAAATGAGGGCCAGCAAGCGCCTGTCCATGCGGTGAGGGTCATTCACCCATTTGTCAAGAACAGCTTCCTGTACTTTCTTGATGAGGCGCTGCTTAATGTTGTTGTTGGTGAGGGGATGTGTTGTCATGTCAAAAAGTAGGAAGTTCTGTTTCTCTGTTGTCAATACACCCTTTTCCACCAGGTTTTTAGCTAATCGTTCCCGTACATTTCTTAACTGATAATGCAATTTTAATGGATTCCATGTCTCACCTAAACAAAAGATTTCAGAAGTTAGAAATGATGACTATTATCTGCTAATTTTGCAAAAATTTTGTACTATTAAAATAAACAGTAAAATCTGATTTTGCCCCAAGAGAAACAGAAGAAAATCTGCCATGTTTTTCTCCCTAACTAGACCATGAATCCCTTAAGCCCAGCCAGACCTTTGGATTCTAAGCACCCAGCACATCCTCAGCCACAAGAGTCACTCAGACGACTAAACTGCAAGCAGTCTTCAGACCAGAGTCAGTCACCCTTAGTCTTAAGTGGAAATGAGCCAAATATGACGTCTGAGCTTCCTTCTAGCTGCTGTCAAAAAGCAGCCAATAGCCAAATAAGAAGTTTTCTATTAAACACCAGTCTGCAACTAACAGACCCCCCAAAAAAAGCTTCCTGATTGTTATTCCTGAAACTGCTACATATATACAGCCTATAGAGGTAAGAAAGCCTGTTTAGGCCATGCTATTATTAGATGACAATATAAAGCTAATTCTGGAAGGACACAAATTTTCACAATTTTAACCTTGCCATCTATACACATTTCCTTTTGAGAGAGAAATATTTAAAATAAAACCAAATGATTTTTCACTAAAGTGGGTTCTTCTTTATAGAAAACTGGAAGGAAATACATCAAAATATTAATCTTACTTATCTTTGGGATTATGTGTGCTAAACTTTTTTTGTGCTTTCTGCATTTTCCAAATGATCTCCAATGAACATGCAACTATTTTTATACTTAAAAAAACTATAATATTTTTCTAAATTAGAACATGTTAAAGATCAACCACAGGCATCTTTTTTAAATGCAAATGTTGTAAGGTCGAGATTTTGTAATACTGAGAGAAAACCTTCAACCACACTGTCCATTACAGGAGCCATTACCCACATAGAGCTATTTAAATTAATTT
Organism: Macaca mulatta; assembly: GCF_049350105.2. Lineage (NCBI taxonomy): Eukaryota > Metazoa > Chordata > Mammalia > Primates > Cercopithecidae > Macaca > Macaca mulatta. The sequence continues at coordinate 33,496,964 of NC_133411.1, forward strand.
AAAAATTCAGCTCTTCAGCGGCACTAGACACATTTCACATATATAATAGTGACACATGGCCAGTGGCTAGACACCACAGGAATAGAACATTTTCATCATCAAAGAAAGTTCTAGCGGACTATCTTAAAATTTTAAGCTGCTATCTTAAAATATATTACCATTCAACTGGATACAGACATAATTATTTTCCTATACTTAACACTAAAGAACACAGGCCTATGATGAAGTAATCATTCCTAAAACTGCCCTCTCACTGTAATTAGAATTCTGGATAAAATACATGAAAAAACTGTTTTCAGACACTAGTCAAAAGCAGCCCAGAACTGTGACACATGAGTGCAGCCTATGTGAGCCAGAAAACCGCCTAAGCTTACCACCTAGAGGCACGTCCCAGGCAGCAGAGCAGGCAGGAAGACCCCAAGCAGAGCACAATAGTCACATCACGTTAAGGTAGCAGAGATCAGAGTTCAGGGTAGCTAAGGCAGCTGCAATGTGCAAAGCAGACTACTGGAGAAGGGGGACCTACGCAGATAAAGAGGTCTAGAAATCAGCAAGGTGTTCCTTGAGTCTTTGGCTGAAAGCTAAGCTACACGTATTAGGGAGAGAAATTCCACAAAGCTAGGCAAAGAACAACTACCAGAAAGTGAACGATTCCAAGAGTTCAGTAGAGCTGGGAAAAATGTGATTGCCAACTAGCCAGAGAGCAAAGGCCTCACTAAAAACCAAGGACATTCAGAAGGAATACTAGAAAATCCGCACCTTAGTTGTAGGACTAAACCGGTCCTAGAGTATAGACCACCCTAGATCTGCCCTAATAAAGATTAAAAGTGAACAGGCGTGGTAGCTCAAGCCTGTAATCCCAGCACTGTGGGTGGCCCAGGCAGGTGGACCACCTGAGGTCAGGAGTTTGAGACCAGCCTAGCCAACATGGTGAAACCCCATCTCTTCTGAAACTACAAAATATTAGCCAAGCATCGTGGCAGGTGCCTGTAATCTCAGCTACTTGGATGGGTGAGGCAGGAGAATCACTTAAACCCGCAAGGCAGAGGTTGCAATGAGCCGAGACTGTGCCACTGCACTCCAGCCTAGGCAACAAGAGTGAAACTCCATCTCAAAATCTAAAAACAAAAGCAAAAAGATTAAAAGCAAGCTGATCCACAAGTAACTTAGTTGCTTACCAAGACAAAATTCAACACTCTTTAAAGAAAGACCATAAAATTCATCACTTAACATTCACAGTGTCCAGCATCCAAGTCAAAAAAAAAAAAAATCACTAAACTTGCAAAGCAGCAAAACAGTGACCTAAAACTAGGAGTAAGGGGGAAGTCAACAGAAACAGTCCCAGTCTAGGCAACATGGTAAAACTCTGTCTCTACAAAAATATACAAGTTAGCCGGGGCCAGGCGTTGAGGGGGGTATGCTTGTAATCCCAGCACTTTGGGAGGCCAAGGTGAGCAGATCACTTGAGGTTAGGAGTTCAAGGCCAGCCTGGCCAACAAGGTGAAACCCCACCTCTACTAAAAATACAAAAATTAGCCGGGCATGATAGCAGGTGCCTGTAATCCTAGCTACTCGGGAGGCTGAGGCAGCAGAATCGCTTGAATCTGTGACGCAGAGGTTGCAGTGAGTCGAGATTGCGCCACTGCACTCCAGCCTGGGTGACAAGAACATGACTCTGTCTCAAAAACAAAAACCCACAACAAAACAAAACAAAACAAAACAAAACAAAAACTGCTAGTGTCCTAGTGCAAGTTATCTTAATCTATTTCTCCATTTACTCATCTATAAGGTGAAAGTAACAAATTTATCAAGCTCATAGGGCTATCACGAGGATTAAATGATATATCAAGTTCTTAGAACAAAGTCTAACACATGGTGAGCTCTCAGTAAATGTTAGCTATTTGTGCAGAATAAACATTCTGGCAGAATTTAAAGTATTTATAATGTTCTAAGAACCCTGTTAGGTACTGAGAATACAAACATTAGGATATATCTCTAACCTTGAAGGAATTTAAAATCAAGTGAAAGTCACATTCATAATATATTACATATTAGAACCAACTATACTGGCCAGAAGAAAATGGGAATAGGGCCATAAGAACAATGTGAACAAAGTGCCTAGAGGGTAAGAAATGACTATGGTTTAATGTGATGGGGTATTTCATAGGAAAGTTACAGAAAAAAAGGATCTTCAAGCTAAATCTTGAAATCCAGCAGGATTCACCATATCCTAACAAAAGGGAGAGAAGCCTGAATTCCAGGCAAAAGAAACAACAAAGTACATAGGCATCAGAATAGCATAAGCCCTGGAGTAGAGGCACACATCCTTCAACAGTGTGTAACTTCCATCTTTTTTTTTTTGAGACGGAGTCTCGCTCTGTCGCCCAGGCTGGAGTGCAGTGGAGCGATCTCAGCTCACGCAAGCTCCGCCTCCTGGGTTCACGTCATTCTCCTGTCTCAGCCTCCCAAGTAGCTGGGACTACAGGTGCCCGCCACCACGCCCGGCTAATGTTTTGTATTTTTAGTAGAGACGGGGTTTCATCGTGTTAGCTGGGATGGTCTCGATCTCCTGACACATCATGATCCACCCGCCTCAGCCTCCCAAAGTGCTGGAGTTATAGGCGTGAGCCACTGCGCCCGGCCACTTCCATCTTTTTATAATTGTGTAAACCCAATGTCTCACCAATAAATAACTGCTGTATCTTTCAATAGTATGAGTTTTGCTTTTAGTTTTCTAACGTCAATGGCAGGTGTTAGACAGCCTAAGACACTAGGCTAGAATTGGGTAACTATTGTGTTATATGACTTAGGGAAATTTAAACTAATGCAACATAAAATAATAAACAACCAAACTTACATAAAAGCCTATTTTAAAAACTACAGTTCAATCCTAAGATTAACTATGTAAAGAATAATTTGTTAAGTTATCAAAGTATTATCCCCTATCAATTTTAATTTGGTATCACAGACTTAATATGTTTATGTAGTCACAAAACCAAAGTATAGCAGAATAAATGACTCCCAAGCCATCCATTTTTATTTTACCTTCCAAAGCCAAATAGGAAGGAATTCTATGCTCCAGAGACATCTTAGCCAAACAACATCGACTGCCAAACAACAGGAGGGAAAAATCAAGAAATGAATTATTCTGAGAGATCTACAGTTAAACTTCTCTTTGCAGCTCTCCACTCCCCCCAAAAAAATACCCCCTACCCCACACACACATCCCTCTAATGCTGCTCTATAATATATTTTTTCTCATGGGAAGTAAGTGGGATTACTAGTTTATGACTCCTGTCTCTTATACTGAACTTATGCTAAGGTTTATCCTCACCTTATCCTCAGTTAAAACTTACGTATTGCAAACAGTGAAAATTTACACTTAGTAAATTTTACAGAAGTTCCTGTGGAAATTTCCCAATTCCAAAGTATGCTAACTTATAGTTTAATGTTTCTAGTAAAAATGAGAAGAGCCTAAACACAGACCCACCTTCAAATAAAGTATTCCACTTATGACTGGACCTTCCTACTGGCAATCATTTCTGCCTCAAAGGAAGCAATAAAAAGGGAGCCAGCCACCATCTTATCTTGTAGTAATTCCCTGGGAAGAGGGTAAACCCATGTGCTCACTCCAACAAAGAGAAGATTATTCAGATCTCCTCAAGTGTTAGAAAAAAATGAAGAAATCTAAAGAGCAGAAGGCTAAAGCCATGTAGGAAATATCCCAAATGTTGTTTAACAGTATTTGTGGTACAGAAAAAAGGCACAAAGTAATAACCAAGTGGTCAAAGTATCTTGGTATTCCAGAATTTCTGCCTTTTCGAAGAATTAAGCTAAATCAAAAGAATAAAGTCACACCTGAGTTGAGCATAATTAAGACATCAGTGTAAGTGGGATGGGAAGACAACAGATGGATCTCTGAGGAAAAGATGCAATAAAAGTTTGACTAGCTTCTACAGATTTCGCTGCTTCAATTTTTAAAATAGTGAATACTTATGTTACTGTGATCCAAGCTGTTAGTCCTCAGTCCCTAAATTATTCACCATATATGTGAAAAGACTTTACAAGTCATACAAGCAAATTTAAAATGTAATTAATCTATTCATATTTACTTTTTTTGTAAAGGAAATTGTGAGAAGTAAATATGGAGAGGAAAAGTTATTTAAAGATTATTCATGTCCACTGCCCAACAATCGCTTCAGTGGAGAATGACATGCTGACAGGTACCTCAATCATTTCACTGCAAAGAACACTTATCTTCCTTGACATTGTGTTACAAAACTAAAAGCAGCTTTGGCCATAAATTTGGCAGTGTAGTGATTCCTTGTGACCAAACTGGTCAACCATGCCTTAAGATTTCAGAAGCTAAAAAATATTCTTTAACAGTAGGCTTAGCCTGGGCAACATGATGAAACCCCATCTCTACCAAAAAAATACAAAAATTAGCTGGGCATGGTGGTACATGCCTGTAGTCCCAGCTACCTGGGAGGCTGAGGCAGGAGGATCAACTGAGCCTGGGAGGTCAAGACTGCAGTAACTGCATCACTGCCCTAAAGCCTGGGTGATGGCGAGACTTTATCTCAGAGACAAAACAAAACAAAATACAGTAGTCTCTCAACTTGCGTCAAGTCAAACATATGTATACTTTTAAATTATTAGAAAATGTTGGCCGGGCACGGTGGTTCACACCTGTAATCCCAGCACTTTGGGAGGCCGAGGCAGGCAGATCACGAGGTCAGGAGATCGAGACCATCCTGGCTAACACAGTGAAACCCCGTCTCTACTAAAAATGCAAAAAATTAGCCGGGTGTGGCGGCGGGAGCCTGTAGTCCCAGCTACTTGGAAGGCTGAGGCAGGAGAACAGCGTGAACCCAGGAGGTGGAGCTTGCAGTGAGCCGAGATCGCACCACTGCACTCCAGCCTGGGCAACTGAGTGAGACTCTGTCTCAAAAAAAAAAAAAAAAAAAAAAACAGAAAACATTTAAAATTTATCAACAGTCTTTTTTGTTTGTTTTGTTTTTTTTGAGACAGACTCTCGCTCTGTCACCCAGGCTGGGCTGCAGTGGCGCGATCTCGGCTCACTGCAAGCTCCACCTCCCGGGTTCACACCATTCTCCTGCCTCAGCTTCCCGAGTAGCTGGGACCACAGGCGCCCACCACCACGCTCGGTTAATTTTTTGTATTTTTAGTAGAGACAGGGTTTCACTGTGTTAGCCAGGATGGTCTCTATCTCCTGACATCGTGATCCACCCACCTCGGCCTCCCAAAGTGCTGGGATCACAGGTGTGAGCCACCGCCCCTGGCCAACAGTTTTAACATGTATACATGTACAGTATAAATAATAATAAAATGAGCCCCTGGGTATCCTCTACCCTAGGTAAATAAACTGTTCTTTATTAAAACATTCCTTGGCTTCTCGGCAAGGAATCCCTCTGAACAAGTACATTTCTTTCTTTGCATTTCATTCTTACCCTTCAAAGGCCTAATCTAAGTTTCACTTCCTCTTGTAATTACTAAAGTTCCCAAGGATTTTTCTTTTCTCTGAACTACTGAACTTTCAGAGAACCACACTGTCAAACTCTCATCTGTTAAATTATTAGATGTATAAAACTGTTCCTCAAATGGATTTTAAGATTCTTTCAGTCTGGGAGCACCTTTTAAATTTCATAGCACATATGTCAATAACTAGTGCAGTAACTAGTGTTTGATACCACACCGCATATTGAAGCAACAGAAAATTTTTAAAAATCTAAAATCAGCAAACTAGCCAAATAACTGTATGCCTAAATATAGTAAAAACGGTAAGTTACCTTATATATATTTTACTACAACTAAAAAATCAGCAAGCTGGTATCTTGATACTTTCAATTAGGTGAGTAGTAGATATTTTTTCTTTTCTTCTTTTTACATGTTATTTGCCAGGAGATATTTTCTTATTTTCTTAACTTTAAAAAAAATGTCCTTTTTTTCCTTCTCCCACTCTGGATTCTGTTCCTTTATTCTGAAGTGGCAGCATTCCCAATATATGTCAAGAGCAAGCAACTCAAGTGCTACAGGCAATGTTCTGGCATCAATAGCCAAGCTAAAACTCACAGGATATTGTTTTTTAAAGAACCTTGGTAAGTATTAGTCTCACATTTTACCCAAATTTCTAATCCAAATAGACATTGTTATGCAAAATCCTAACTGTATTTACATACTTGTGAGAAAGGCTTTTAGACTTCTCATCTTTTCACTGCTTAATCAAGTGGGGACAGTGCAACAGCAGCCAAAGGTGAGAACCAAGTTCAGTTAGCATTTATATTGATAAGCTTCATTTACAAAATGTTACTTAACAGTTAAGTGTAAGATGGATTTCAGAACAGGAAAGTGAAGGCAAAGCCCACTCTACATTCCACAAAAAGAATCTTTAGCACTGTAACACATCTGCCAAAAAAAATTCACCACAACTTTGAGAAACCCTTCTTTTGGTCAGTTGGGAACCAAATTACAAATTATAATTTGCAACACCAGAAGCAGTCATGGGCCAACACTGGCAGCAGAACATGAGAAAGATCCAAAGACTGGTTAAGCCAATGCTCTCTAGACAATGTACAAAATGATCCATCACAGTATAAACATTATTAGTAGTTCTATTTCTATCTTAAAACATTATGTTTGCTAATATTTAACATATAGAGTTGACATTAACACCCTGAGTCTGTTAGATGGCTGCATGTCACTAATAGGCATACATGAGAGGCTAACTCAGAAAGCACTGACAATGTGATGGGTATTTGTGATAATTAAGTGAATTTGCAGGTAATATCATCTAGTTTTAACCAAACAAGCCCTCATCAAACGGGCAAAGTAATTTTAAAAGATTCTTGCAAAAGAAATTACAACTGAAGACAACTCTAATAAGCATAAAGGGGGGAAAAGTGTAAGTCAGAGTTACTCTCACTCAATGAGATAAAAAGGAAAATTAGAGCTACAAGAGGGTTATCCAACAAAAATGCAAATTTATCAAGAATACGTTTATGTTCTCTACCAATAAGAAAAAAGAATGAACCTTACCCTAAGTGTAAAGTGCCCATTATTGCCCTGTTAGCTAAAAATGGTGTGTACTTAATTTTTAAATAAACAAATAAATACAGGCTGAGCATGGAGACTCATGCTTACAGTCCCAGCGCTCAGGGAAGCCCTGACGGAGCACCACTTGAGGCCAGGAGCTCAAGACAACCCTGAGCCACACAGCAAGGTCCTATCTCTACAAAAAATAATTTTTTTCTTGAGATGGGGTCTTACTCTGTCAGCCAGGCTGGAGTGCAGTGCCATTATCTTGGCTCACTGCAACCTCTGTCTCCTAGGCTCAAGCAATTCTCCCACCTCAGCTTCCCAAGTAGCTGGGACCACAGGCATGTGCCACTACATCTGGCTAATGTTCTGTATTTTTTGGTAAAAACAGGGTTTCACCAGGTTGTCCAGGCTGGTCTTGGAACTCCTGAGCTCAGGAGATTCACCCACCTCAGCCCCCCAAGGTACTGGGATTACAGGCATGAGCCACCATGCCTAGCCAAAAAATAAAATTTGAAAAAACCTAGCGAGGCATGGTGGCACACACCTGTAGTCTTAGCTACTCTAGAGGCTGAGGCAGAGGCTGTAGATCACTTGAGCCCAGGAGTTAGTTCAAGGTTACAGTGAGTTAGGATCATGCCACTGCACTCCAGCCTAGGCAACAGAGTGAGACCGTGTCTCTTAAAAAGAAAAATATTTATGTATAAACAAAATCAGCTGGTCCAAGTATAGCAGTTAATTACAGCTAACTGATCACAGTTAGATTTCTTTGTTCCCTCCCACTCACACTGCTTCACTTGACTAGTCCCCCAACCCCTAAAAAAACCTCTTTTACTGACAGAATATCCCCATAATAGGACTTTTAGAAATCCTGCTTATCTATAAGAAAACTCACATCATGTTAATATAAAGATAACTTTAACATAAATGTCATAGTCCTCCACGCTATCAACCAAGCTTTTCACATACTCCTCCCTAAGTTTGCACCTCCCTGTCTCCTTGCAGTTAGGGGAGACTGTGTGATTTGCTCTGATCAATGAAACGTGAACCACATGTCATTTATAATTAGAAACTTAAAAGCCAGAGTGATGTGCTATGCTATTCCTCCTTTCATGACAGTGACTGATGCTGCTCCAGGTGGTGGTGGCTCCATCTGCCTGGCTGCCAGAGTGAGGATGAGGTAGCCTGTGACTGAATGACAGCCTGAATGAGAAATGAATGGTTGTTTTAAGCAACTGAGGTTTTGGGGTTTGTTACTACCACAGCTTAACCTAGCCTATCCAGATTAAGGTAGCATGTGGTAATTTTGATAAAGAACACAGGAGCTCTAAGAAAAGAATATTACCTTCTCATTCTGTATCTATTCAGTATTGTTAAAGAGAATGAAATTTTATAAAAACCATTACTTCTTCACTCTATGACTGATAACTTTCATGCTTCTAGCTATGTTGTATAGTTCCTTTCTAAAGGATTTAAACTTTTACATAATCTTTTAAACAGAAATTGGTTTTTGGTTTATTCACAGAAGCTTACCACTAAGTAATTCAATCCAGTTCTGGACCGTTTCTGGAGGCTGAGTTTCCTTAACATGCTTCAGAGCTTCATCAAGAAGAACATCCCCTGTTGGAGCATCCGACTTACAGATTACCTAAAAAGAAAGCAAAAAGAATGAAAAGATGCACTGATGCCTTTTCTGACTTGATCTCATTAAATGAAAACTAAACAATTATATAAATAATTCATTATGCTTAAAGCCTCAAGCGTTCATGTAATACCAAAGTTCTGATTTTAAAGTACTTTTATGTTAAGGAAATCCAATACTTAACCTAACCAGATTAGACATAATAATGAATGAAAACTGGCTGGACTCAGTAGCTCATGCCTGAATCCCAGGGAGAGGCTGAGGCAAGCAGATCACTTGAAGCCAGGAGTTCAATACCAGCCTGGCCCCACATGGCGAAACCCTGTCTCTACTAAAAATACAAAAATTAGCCAGGTGTGGTGGTGCACACCTGTAATCCCAGCTACTCGGGTAGCTGAGGTGGGAGAGTCATTCGAACCCAGGAGGCAGAGGTTGCAGTAAGCCAAGATCACGCCGCTGTACTCCAGCCTGGATGACAGAGTGAGACTCTGTCTCAAAGGGAAAAGAAAAGAAAGCTACTAGCCGGGCATGGTGGCTCATTCCTGTAATCCAAGCACTTTGGGAGGCCAAGGCAAGTGGATCTCCTGAGGTCAGGAGTTCAAGACCAGCCTGGCCAAAATGATGAAACCCCATCTCTACTAAAAACACAAAAAATTAGCTGGGCATGGTGGTGGGTACCTTAATCCCAGCTACTATGGAGGTTGAGGTAGGAGAATTGCTTGAACCCAGGAGGCGGAGGTTGCAGTGGGCCGAGATCGTGCCACTGCACTCTAGCCTGGGCAACAAGAGGAAAACTCCGTCCCCCGCCCCCCCGAAAAAAAAAAAAAACAACTACTGTGCAATAATTAGTAAAGCAACATGCTAGGACAGTTTATACTCACTGACTCTTTTCATCAGTGAACCTTGGACTATGTGATCCAGAAATTCATTTAAGCATTATTATTAGTTCCAAAAATAAGACTAAATTATAATTAAGAATTCAGTACAGGTTGAACATCCCTAATTTGAAAATCCGAACTCCTTCAAAATCTGAAACTTTTTGAGCACCAACATGCATCCATTGGAATATTCTGGATTTTAAATTTTCAGGTCAGGAATGCTTAAGTATAATAAAATATTCCAAAATCCAAAAAATTCCAAAATCTTAAAACATTTCTGTTCTCAAGCATTTCAGACATAGGGTATTCAACCTTATATTATAAAGGTGGTATTTCACATCAGTGAAGAAACGAATTTTTAAATAAATGTCATTAAAACTGGCTAACAAATTAGGAGCAAAAATTAAGACTTGGCTCTTCTGAGCTTATATTGCAATAAAAGATAAAGATTTAAATAGGAAATATAATTTTAGAGGTAAGAAAGGTTTCTTGGTTCCTTTTTTTTGGAAACGGAGTTTTGCTCTTGTCACACAGGCTGGAGTACAGTGGTGCAGTCTCGGCTCACTGCAAACCTCCACCTCCCCAGTATAGGCGATTCTGCTGCCTCAGCCTCCCGAGTAGCTGGAATAATAGGCATGCACCACCACGCCTGGCTAATTTTGTATTTTTAGTAGGGACGGGATTTCTCCAAGTTGGTCAGGCTGGTCTCGAACTCCCAACCTCAGGTAATCCACCTACCTCGGCCGCCCAAAGTGTTGGGATTACAGGCATGAGCCACTGCACCTGGTCCTGAAAGGTTTCTTTAAAAATTGTCCCCACTAGCAGAAAGCTTAAAGAAATTATCAATAGCTTTGATTACATACATTTTTTAAATACTGCAACTTTTTTTTAAAAAGCTACGCTGAGGCTGGGGGCGGTGGTTCACTTCTATAATCCCAGCACTTTGGGAGGCCAAGGTGGGTGGATCACCTGAGGTCAGGAGTTCGAGACCAGCCTGGCCAACATGGTGAAACCTGGTCTCTACTAATAATACAAAAATTAGCCAGGCGTGGTGGCACACACCTGTAAACCCAGCTACTCGGGAGGCTGAGGCAGGAGAATCGCTTGAACCCGGGAGGTGGAGGTTGCAGTGACCCAAGATTGCACCATTGCACTCCAGCCTGGGTGACAAGAACAAAACTCTGTTTCTAAAAAAAAGCTACATTGAGATATAGAATCCATTTTAAAAGTGGAAAAATCCAGAGGGAGGGATGGAAGGGAAAATGTTACACTGCTTTAGACAAGTATTAGATCCCTATAGCCTTCATTCACGTTGTTGGCTGAGCTATAAATTTCTAGATAAAATTCCACAATATCAAAATTAAATCCATTGTATTATTTTATAATGTTAGCTCTTTAAATGTTATAAAATTTAACATTACTTTTTTTTTTTTTTTTTTTTTTGAGATGGAGTCTCGCTCTGTTGCCCGGCCTAGAGTGCAATGGTGCGATCTCAGCTCACTGCAACCTCCACCTCCTGGGTTCAAGCAATTATCCTGCCTCAGACTCCCAAATAGCTGGGATTACAGGCGCACACCAACACACCCGGCTAATTTTTGTATTTTTAGTAATATTTTGTATTTAGTAGAGAGTTTCATCAAGTTGGCCAGGCTGGTCTTGAACTCCTGACCTTGTGATCTGCCCACCTCGTCCTCCCAAAGTGCTGGAATTACAGGCATGAGCCACCGTGCGCAGCCAATTTAACGTTACTTTTAAAATGTGATAGTCCTCTCTTAAACTTGTCCTCAAAGTGTCCTTTACTTTGTCAATTTATAAAACATTAAAAATATACATACAGTATCTACCTCTGTGACATCATGACCAGTCGAAATATAAAAATACAAGCCACAAATCTATTCTTAAATTTTCTAGTAGTTATATTTTAGAAGGAAAAAAAGGCAAAATTAATTTTAATATTTTGACTTAACCAAATACAACCAAAATATTAACATACAATAAGTATTTTTAAATTGAGGTATTTAATATATTTTTCCATACTAAAACCAAAAATCCAGTGTATTCAGTGTATGTTTTTATTAACACCATATGTCAATGTGCAGTAGTCAAATTTCAAGTGCTTAAGTGTCTGGCTCATAGATGTATGTAGCTAGCAGCTACCATATTGAACATACAGACCATTTTCATCATCAAACAAAGTTCCATCAAACAGTGCTATTCTAGACCATGCTTTCAGTAAAGGGTGAGAGAGCACAAGAAAATAAAGCAGAGCCTCAAGAGAAAAAGTTACATCTAAATACTGTGGCCATGCCACCACTTCTTACATCCCACTCATTCCTTTTATTTATTGCAATTTGGCCTCAGAGCTTGCCCACGCACATCCGTTTGCAACGGATCTTATGTCAGGGACACCATAGCCTGGGTACAGGTGAATCACTTTTTCTTATGAAGTTCTGTCCCCTAAATCTCCCTCAAATATATCACTTTTTTTCCCATCACCTTGCCATTATAGTCAGCCTTCCGTATCTACAGATGCTACCAACTGAGCATCAAAAATATTCAGGAAAAATAATACAAATTTAAATACACAGTGTAACAATTGTTTACACAGCATTTACATTGTATTAGGTATTGTAAGTCATCTGGGGATGATATAAAGTATAGGAGAGGATGTGCATAGGTTATATGCACACACTACAAAATTTTATATAAGAAACTTGAGCATCCATAGATTTTGATATTTGAGGGGAGTCCTAGAACCACTTGCCCACAGATACTGAGGGACAACTATATTCTGGTCTGCCTAATCAGGTTGTTTTTCACTTGGATTAAGATAAGCCTCTTAACTAATTTCCCTAAACTAGTTTTAGCCTTTTCAATCCATTATCCTCACTGATCTTTCTAACAGGGAAATCTTACCATGGCATTCCACTGCTTCTGCTTACAACTTGTCAGTGACTCGAGTTAGTTCTAATTTCTTTTAAAAATTCAGTAGAAGGTGTGGTTCACAAATAAACATGTTCTATTCAAACATGTAATTTTTATTTAGCTTCTTTTTTTGGGGGACGGGAGACATTCCTAAATATAAATAGATGATCAAGGATAACATGTGAAAGAAAGTTTCCAACACAGAAGAGACCAAAAAAAGAAAATAAGAACTCTGAAGAAACAGATATAATACAGACGAAGGAAATTTTCAAAAAACGTGTGATATCCCCAGAAGTCTAAAAGAAGGTATTACACCCATAAAACAAACTACGATTTTTTAAAAAGGAAGCTCATGGAAATCAAAAACACAAGAGCCACAATAAAACCTCAACAGAAAGGTTAGAAGACAACTCTTTAAGAGTAGCCAAGGTAGTCCCAGCTACTCGGGAGGCTGAGGCAGGAGAATGGTGTGAACCTGGAAGGCGGAGCTTGCAGTGAGCCAAGATCATGCCACTGCGCTCCAGCCTGGGCTACAGAGCGAGACTCCTTCTCAAAAAAAAAAAAAAAATAGTAGTCAAGAAGTCCATATCCAATTTAGAGTTCTAGAAAAATAGAGGGCAAAAGACATGAGAAATACAAGTTTTCAAAACCAAAATATACACATTTCCAGACTGAAAAAATTAATGCATAATGAATTTTAAATGACCCACATTAAAGCATATCATACAATTTCAGAACACCTACAAGGATAACAGAAGATTCCAAATGCTTCTAGAGGAAAAAAAACAACAATAAGATTGAAAAATCAGAAGGAGCCCTGGCACACTGGCTCACACCCGTAATCCCACCTCTTTGCGAGGCCAAGGCATGAGGATCACTTGAACCCAAGCATTCAAGACCAGCCTGGACAATAAAGTAAGACCTTATCTCTAACAAAAATGTTTTTAAAAAAATTAGCCCGGAGGCTGGGCGCGGTGGCTCACGCCTGTAATCTCAGCACTTTGGGAGGCAGGTGGATCATTTGAGGTCAAGAGTTCGAGACCAGCCTGACCAATATGGTGAAACCCCATCTCTACTAAAAATACAAAAAAAAAAAAAAATTGGCCGGGTGTGGTGGTGCATGCCTGTAGTCCCATCTACTAGGGAGGCTGGAGCAGGAGAATCGCTTGAATCCGGGAGGCGGAGATTGCAGTGAGCTGAGATGGCACCAACTGCACTCTGGCCTGGGTGACAGAGCGACACTTGGTGTCAAAAAAAAAAAAAAAAATTAGCCAGGCATGATGGCACATACCTATGTAGTCCCAGCTACTTGGAAGGCAGAGGTTGCAGTGAACCAAGATCATACCAACCACCCTCCAGCCCGGGAAATGGTGTGAGACACTGTATCCAAAAAAAAAAAAAGGGAAAAGAAAATCAGAAGGGCACCAGATTCGAATAGCAACTCTATATACTAGAAAACAATGGGCTGGGCATGGTAGCTCACACTTGTAATCCTAGTACTCTGGGAGGCCCATGGCGAGCGGACCACTTGAGCCCAGGAATTTGAGAGCAGCCCAGGCAACATGGCGAAACCCTCTACAAAACATACAAAAATTAGCTGGGTGTGGCAGTAGACGCCTGTAGTCCCAGCTACTTGGGAGGCTGAGACAAGAAAATCACTTGAACCAGGGAAGCAGGGGTTGCAGTAAGCTGAGATCACGCCACTACACTCCAGCCTGGGTGACAGAGCAAGACTCTGTCTCAAAAAAAAAAAAAAAAAAATGCATGAATGGTGTTCTTCCCTACAGAACTATTATTCTCTATAGCTTATCAATCAAGAAGTGTTCAGCTCTGACCTAAAACTTTTAGATTCATTAGGACACTGATTGAGGAAAAAAACTAGTTTTGAAACACCATGCTCAAGAAACACAATGACAAACCAGAAGAAAATCAGTCTTGAATATTTGAGATTGAGGTTTAAGTTAAATTACCTCTATTATACCAGAGAAGCACCTACACAGACTTTCACAGACAGGTATCTGAAAAGTACTCATAATCTGATGAAAAGATCAATAGCCTATGCATAAATTGCACAGTAACACTTTTGAGTTTTTAATGTCAAATCTTTCAAAACCATGGCTTTTAAAAGCAGCAAATGAAGTCTAAAATCTTTCTGAAGATGTAAGATCCAGTGGCCAGTTACCTTAATAATGAATTACATTATTCATTGTAGGTACAAAGAACCAGAAAACCAAGAATGCAAAAAAGATATGGAAATACAATAGAATAAAGACAACTTTAATATCAACTTCCGCTTTCATTTTTGAAAGCTATTAGTAAAAGCATACATTTTAAGTAGTACAACCTCTTTAAAAAGAAAGTTACTCAGCACTCCTCTTACCTTTCTTGTTAATAGACTTTTACGTCTCATTCCACAAGCCTCTAGTTGTAACCTTCCTCTCAATGCTAATTCAATTAACATACAGCCACGTAATCCAGATGATATACAGTCATTCCAAAATGATGTGTAACCCTGTTAAAAAAAGAAGAAATAAAACAAAATAGCTAATTTACCTTGAATTCACAGTCAAAAACAAATATTCTCAGCCAAAGTCCTATTTGATGCCTTTTACCTTTCTTGTATTTCTATAATAACATACTGAAAAAATACAATTAACATAAATTATTAATCGATGATTTTCAGGGGCTTATCTTTCCACCACTTATTCTTATATACAAACAACAAATAACTTTAGAGGTCAAAAGTTTAGAAATATAACTCACATTTCACTAAGCTGTGTTTATTAGGTTCTTTCAGAACCCTGCAAACTCCAAGGAATACTCAGTTAATCTCCGATTATAGTGATTTATTATATGTGGACAAGTTAAGAAGCTCAGGGAAAGGCAACCTAGCCAATTTAGCT
Source organism: Macaca mulatta (assembly GCF_049350105.2). Lineage (NCBI taxonomy): Eukaryota > Metazoa > Chordata > Mammalia > Primates > Cercopithecidae > Macaca > Macaca mulatta. Next base: position 33,512,368 of record NC_133411.1, read on the forward strand.
TCACTGAGAATTAGAATACCATCCATTTATTGCTGTTTAGGATAAAACCACAAGGTTAATCCGAGTGCTTTGGGAGGTGGAGCCAAGACGATGGCTTGAGCCCAGGAGTTTGAGACCAGCCTGGACAACATAGTGAGATCCTGTTTCTATCAAAAAAAAATCAATTAGCCAGGTATGGTGGTACACACCTGTAGTCCCAGCTACTAAGGAGGCTAAGGCAGGAGGACCACTGTGTCCAAGAGTTCAAGGCTACAGTGAGCAATGATTACACCGACACACTGCAGCCTGGGCGAAACTGTGAGACATTGTGTCTTAAATACACACACTGTTAATTTTGTAAGAATATATTAGAAAAACACATACGGGCCCACAAACAAACGGATGGCTATATGCCTAAAATTCTGAATAATAAACAGTATAACAATCAGATCGGCCCCAAGAGACAATGTAAGGGCAGCATCCATGGCGGAAGAACAGCCAGACATAAGGAGGTTGATAGACATCTAGAGATATGGGATACTGGTCAAGCAGACATCACCAGATGAGGTCAGGGCACTGTAACAGCAAATAACTGGAGTTGTTCAAATTATAAAGCCACAAATCTTGGCAGGAGGGTTGCCAGCTATCAATTTAACATCCCAGTTCTCATGAGACAGCAGAAGCTATAAATAATTCTCATTAAGGCTCAGAACAGGTAACATAATTTTGGTAGAACAGGCCAACTGAATCTCTGAAGAATGGAGGGCCCAGGATTAGGAAGGCCTGGCCCTCACCTCTGGCACTTTTCCAAGGTCAATCCTGGCAGTTTGCCAGGCCAGAGTAGTGAGCTTGTATTTCAGAAGATGACTGACCACTGAGGTCCATCAAACTTCATTTTTGATACAAGGAGTTAAATTCGCCTCACTAAGCCACCACTTCTGAGAATGTGACCTTTGGAAAAATAACAATTTAGATTAAAGGAGGCACAAGGGGATAAACAAAAACATCAGTGTTAAGAGATCAATTTAAATGTGAGGCAGAAGAAGCAGACACTGACTGGATTTTAGGGAATCATTTTAAAATTAGTGTTGGGGTCTGATCAAATGAAGATCAGCAGAGATTTAGCAAAGTGGCTAATAATACCAGTAGTTTATAGAGGTTAGGTAAAATGTGTGGCTTCTGTGTCCATGAAATTAAAGCCCTAGATATCTGGCTTTGACTGGCCGGGACATATAGACAGAGTTCCTAAGTGAGCCTCTACAAACTGTAAACAACAAAGAACACCTCATAAAGCAATAATGGACGTCAACAGCCCTAGAGCCTGCAAACTCCAGCTGAACAGTACCTGGAAGCTTACATTTGATAGCAGAGAACTAAAATATGTCTCAATCTCAAATGCTCCTTTAATGGCATACCCAGAGATATTAGCAAAACGGGGTCTTTAATAACAGACTTCAGAGATCTAAATTTAGTGAATGGCTTTAGGCATCATCACTGAAAGACACAGGCTTAAACAGAATTGGATTCACATGGGAAAGTAGAAGAATGGGAATGGACAGTTCTGTACCACAGCTTCTGGGACTCGTCAGCAATATTCCAAACATAAATGAAGCCAACAAAGACACACCAAGCAACAGAAAAGTCCAGTATGTTGACACCCTCCGCTAAAATCCATGTTGTAAAAGCAGGATCAAAAATTAACCAGAATGTGGCCAGGCAGTGACATACACCTGTAATCCCAGCACTTTGGGAGGCAGAGGCAGGTGGATTGCTTGAGCCCAGGAGTTCCAGACCAACCTGGACAACATGGTGAAACCTCGTCTCTACAAAAAATACAAAAATTAGTCGGGCATGGTGGCACCCTACTGTGGTCCCAGCTACTTGGAAGGCTGAGGTGGGAGAATCACCTGAGCTCAGGAAGTTGAGGCTGCAGTAAGCCATGATCATGACACTGCACTCCAGTCTGGATGACAGGAGTGAGACCCTATCTCAAAAAAAAAAAAAAAAAAAAAAAAAGGATAAAATACGTGGGGAAGGTTAGTAACTGGCAGTATCGAACAGCTTAGGATTGTAGTCATAATTAGTTCCCATGTTCTAAAATATAAGGCTGGGAGAGGGCAGAGACATCCCAGGTAGGGCTGGGCCATATACTACCAGATCTCCATCTGCCTGACTCCCTTTATTCTTTTAAGTGGCTCAATTTGAATGGTAGAAAAGGGTATTGTTTATTAAGTCCCCTAAATCTGCAAACACTGAGAAGAGTTCTCACCATTCGAGTTAAAAGATACTGTTCTGCTCTTAAGTGCCTACTTACCCAGAAGCTTTTTGTTAAGAAGGAACTCATTTTGGCGACCCAAAATGAAATGTAATAAAAATATTTTGTAAAAAGATCGTAAGAGGGATATAAACAGAAGTATAAGACCTTCCTTATATGTTATTAAAAACATTTACAACATGGGAAAATGCTCACAATATATATTCTACATAAGAAACAGATAAAAAATTATATTATCTAAAGCAGAAATGTCCACTCTTTTGGCTTCCCTAGGCCATATTGGAAGAATTATTATCTTGGCCCACACATAAAATATACTAACACTAATGACAGCTAATGAGCTAAAGAAAACAACAACAAAAAAAACTCATGTTTTAAGAAAGTTTACAAATTTGTGTTGGACCAGATTCAAAGTCGTGGGCCACCTGTGGCCGACAAGCTTGATCTAAAGTGTAGTCTTATTTTGAAATTATATAAATACTAATACATATGTATATCATAGGTTTGTATTTACAAAAACTTATAAATGTTCATATCCTTTGACACAATTCTTATGGGTCTTTAGTTAGAAAATACTGTGCACAAAAATATATGTACAAATATACTGATCACATCATTATCACAAAACACAAAAACAATCTAAAAACAAAACAAAATCTAAAAACACAGAAACAATCTAAAAGCAAAAAAAAAAGGGGAATAAACTCAGCGTTTCCCAAACTTTCCTGACATTCAAGCATTTTAATTTACAGTATACTTTTAACAGCCTACAGAATATTTCAATTCTATGAAAATCAGTTTTAAAAATCCTGGTGCCGGAGGCAGAGCTTGCAGTGAGCTGAGACGGCGCCAATGCACTCCAGCCTGGGCGACAGAGCAAGACTCCGTCTCAAAAAACAAAAACAAAAAAACAAAATACAAAATTATCCGGGCGTGGTGGCGCATTCCTGTAATCCCAGCTACAACGGAGGCTGAGGCAGGAGAAGTGCTTGAACCCAGGGGGCAGAGGTTGCAGTAAGCTGAGATTGCATCATTGCACCCCAGCCTGGGCAACAAGAAACTGCATCTCAAAAAAATGAAAACATGAAAAAAAAAGGTGATTGTACTTGCCAAATCTAACTGGACCAGGATGAACAAATTAAGTCTCCCTCCTGAGTATCTGAACTTGCCATACTGAATCAGTTACATGGGCATGCACTGGAGCTGTACTGGTTGTGTGGATTCAGAAGCTACTGGCCATTGAGTACAAATGCAAAGAATGAAGGTAACAGAAAGGAAAACAAGACATATGCAGAGTAGAAATGAGAGGATGCAATGTGAGGCAAACCAAGACATACAGAGAGGCAGAAAGACAGGCACACACAGAACAGCATGTTTGTTGTTTTAAGCTATGTTTTGTTACGCAGTAAGATAATTAACATAGTGGGTGCCCAGGGCTGGCAAAATGGGAAAAGGGGGAGGTAATGGCTAAAGGGTATGAGCTTTCTTTTGGAAGTGATAAAAATATTCTAAAATTGATTATGGTGATGGTTGTACAAATCTGTAAATACATTAAAAACCTTGAATTGTACACTTCAAATGACTGAATTGTATGGCATATGAATTATATCTCAGAGCTGTTACAAAAAAAAATTCTATAAAGTCACTTCTGAAATCTTACATGAAATTTGGATTGTGTCAATAATTAAGACTCAAAAAGTTCTTGACAAAAATAACTAATCAAGAGAATGAAGGTGACTTCAGGTAAAAGCAGATTAAAAAGACTAGACAATTGGCTGGGCACGGTGGCTCACACCTGTAATCCCAGCACTTTGGGAGGCCACCCGAGGTGGGCACATCACGAGGTCAGGAGATCAAGACCATCCTGGCTAACATGGTGAAACCCTGTCTCCACTAAAAATACAAAAAAATTAGCCAGGTGTAGTGGCGTGCGCCTGTAGTCCCAGCTACTCTGGAGCAGCCACTACGCTCCAGCCTGGGCAACAGAGCAAGACTCCGTCTCCAAAAAAAAAAAAAAAAGACTAGACAAGAAAAAGCATCTAGAGATATAAGAACTGTTAAAGAAGTAGTAAGACTGGGCACTGTGGCTCACGCCTGTAATCTCAGCACTTTGGGAGGCCGAGGTGAGCAGATCACCTGAGGTCTGGAGTTCAAGACCAGCCTGGCCAAGGCAGCAAAACCCCATCTCTACTAAAACTAGAAAAATTAGCCAGGTGTGGTGGCACATGCCTGTAATAGCAGCTACTCAGGAGGCTGAGGCAGGAGAATTGCTAGAAACCAGGAGGCAGAGGCTGCAGTGAGCCACTGCCCTTAAGCCTAGGCAACAAAGTGAGACTCCATCTCAAGGAAAAAAAAAAAAAAAAAGTAGTAGTAAAACTGCATTTCCTGGTGATATTGTTGGACATTTAGAAAACTCATGAGAGTAAATGGAAAAATCACTATAAATACGAGTTTTGTAAAGTAGTCAGCTTATATAAAATTAAACATCAGCTGTCATATACAAACAAAATACACAGTTGAAATACTAAAAAGTTAAAATATAATTGAAAAGACCTTTACAACAGAAACAAAAAGAACAAAAAACATCAAGGCAAAACCTATATGGGCCGGGCGCGGTGGCTCAAGCCTGTAATCCCAGCACTTTGGGAGGCCGAGGCGGGCGGATCCCAAGGTCAGGAGATCGAGACCACAGTGAAACCCCGTCTCTACTAAAAATACAAAAAATTAGCCGGGCGCGGTGGCGGGCGCCTGTAGTCCCAGCTACTCAGGAGGCTGAGGCAGGAGAATGGCGGGAACCCGGGAGGCGGAGCTTGCAGTGAGCCGAGACCGCGCCACTGCACTCCAGCCTGGGCGACAGAGCAAGACTCCGTCTCAAAAAAAAAAAAAAAAAAAAAAAAAAAAAAAAAAAAAAAACCTATATGAAGAAAAGTTTAAAAGTCTCCTGAAAGACTTAAAAACAGACTTGAATTAATAGAAAGATATTTCATTCTTATATACAAAGTCTCAGCATTATTACCAGTTCTTCCTAAGTTAACTAATAAATTTAATATCCCAATAAAAATAGCAACAGATTTTCCTTGGAGCTACACAAGTTAAAAATAAAAGTTTCTAAAGAAAAAAAAAGAATAGCCAGGAAAACTTGGGGAGATATCAATATGTAGGGAACAGAAATGAAAGCTGTCTTACTAGATACTAAAACAGATTTAAAAGTCTCTAAAATTAAAATGATATCACACTGGCACATGAATAGACAGACCAACAGAATAAATTCCAGAAATAGACCCAAGAACATACTGAAATCAAATACAGGTTGAGTATCCCTTATCCAAAATGCTTGTGACTGGAAGTGTTATGGAGTTAAGATTTTTTTTCACATTTTGGAATATTTGCATTATACCCAAATCCGAAAATCTGAAAAACAAAAGTTTCCAATGAGGATTTTCTTTGTCATGCTGGTGCTGAAAAAGTTTTAGATACTAGAGCATTTCCAATTTCAGATTTTCGAATTTAGGATTCTCAATCTGTACATGACAAAAATGTCATCATAAATCAAGGTACCACGGAAAGATGAACATTTTAATCAAATTTGTTGGGACAACCGGATAGCCATTAGGAAAAACATAATTGGATCAAATTCCTGATTATACATCAATATAAATTCCACATGGATCAGAGGCTGAAATGTAAAGTGAAATAATGTTAAGTACTAGAAGACAAAATAGGAGTGAAAACCTTTATAATCTGGGAGTGGAAGAAAAAACTTCCCAGCTATTCTCAAAATCTAGGAGCAATAAAAGAGACTACACATTTTTTTGGTAAAGTTTGCAGGGCAAAAATCATGGCAAAGTCACTTATATCACAAATAAATCTTTAGTATACAATTAGTTCCTAAAAATTAAGAAAAGCTTTTTTTAAAAAAATATTTTGAGGCCAGGCACAATGGCTTACACCTGTAATCCCAGCACTTTGGGAGGCTAAGGCAGGAGGATCACCTGGGCCAGGAGTTTCAGACCAGTCTGGTAACATAGAAAGAGCCGTCTCTACAAAAAATGTTTTAAAATTAGCTGGGTGTGATAGCACATGCCTGTAGACATGCCTGTAGACAGCTACTCGGGAGGCCTTGAGTCTGGGAGATTGAGGCTGCAATGAGCTATAATTGCACTAATGCACTCTAACCTGGGTAACAAAGCAAGATCCTGTCTCAAAAAATATATATATTTTGAAATATTCAATTTTTTAAAAGGTAACAGATGATGAAGTTCACAAAAGAATGGAAATTACTAAAACATACCAAAAGATGCTTTATCATTCACAATAAAAATACACATTTAAAATACATGAGACCTTAATAGCAAAAAGAATCTCACCTAATTAAAAAAAAAAGGCAAAACATGTATATATCAACCATGAATTTGGATAAATAAAATGCAGTAGTATATGCATACAAGAAAACATTATTCAGCCTTAAAAATTTAAATTCTGATACACAGATCTATGTAAAATTCTGATACATAGCTACAAAACATGGATGAACTCTGAAGACATTATGCTAACTGAAATTAGCCAGTCACAAAAAGACAAAATACTCTATGATTCCACATACATGAGGTACCTAGAATAGTCAAATTCACAGAGACAGTGGTTCCCAGGGGCTGTGGATAGAAGGCAATAGTAGCTATTGTTTAATGGGTAGAGTTTTGGTATGAAATGACAGAGAAGTGGCCGGGCGCAGTGGCTTCTGCCTGTAATCCTAGCACTTTGGGAGGCCGAGGCGGGCAGATCACAAGGTCAGGAGATCGAGACCATCCTGGCTAACATGGTGAAACCCCGTCTCTACTAAAAGTACAAAATTTAGCCGGGTGTGGTGGCAGGTGCCTGTAGTTCCAGCTACTCAGGAGGCTGAGACAGGAGAGTGGCATGAACCTGAGAGGCAGAGTTTGCAGTGAATTGAGTTCGCACCACTGCACTCCAGCCTTGGTGACAGAACAAGACTCCATCTCAAAAAAAAAAAAAGAAAAAGAAAAAGAAATGATACAGAAATTCTGGAGAGGGATAGTGGTGATGACAGCACAGAGTGAATCTACTTAATGCCATTAAACTGTACACTTAAAAATGTTTTAAGTGGTCAATTTTATGTTATGCATATTTTATCTTTTTTTTTTTTCAATTGAGACAGAGTCTCGCTCTGTTACCAGGCTGGAGTGCAGTGGCACTATCTCAGCTCACTGCAACCTCAACCTCCTGGGTTCAAGTGATTCTCCTGCCTCAGCCTCCCAAGTAGCCCGGACTATGGACATGTGCCACCACGCCTGGCTGATTTTTCTATTTTTAGTACAGATGGGGTTTTACTACGTTGGCCAAGCTGGTCTCAACCTCCTGACCTCGTGATCTGCCCGCCTCGGCCTCCCAGGCGTGAGCCACCACGTCTGGCCCCTCACCCCTTTTTTTTTTTTTAAACTACATGTTATCACGCTTACATATCAGACTGGCAAAAATCCAAAAGCTTGGCCAGGTGCAGTGGCTCACGCCTGTAATCCCAGCACTTTGGGAGGTAAGGTGGGTGGATCACTTGAAGTCAGGAGTTCGAGACCAGCCTGGCCAACATAGTAAAACCCTGTCTCTACTAAAAATACAAAAATTAGCTGGGCGTGGTTGCGCGTGCCTGTAATCCCAGCTATTAAGGAGGCTGAAGCAGGAGAATCACCTGAACCCAGGACGCCAAGGTTGCAGTGAACCGAGATCACACCACTGCACTCCAGCCTGGGCAAGAGTAAGACTCAATCTCAAAAAAAAAAAAAAAAAAAAAAATCCAAAAGCTTGACAGCATAGTTGGCAAAAATGAGGTAAATAGGCACTCTCATACACTATGATGGGAATGTCAAAATGACACCACTTTTACTGAGGGAAATTTGGGGACCTAGAAAAATCACACATAGATTTACCCTTTAACATGACAATTCTACTTCTAAGGAATCTACTCTGAAGAAACAGCCCCACACACATCAAACAGTGTATGCATATGGTTATTGTGATATTATCTGTAGAAGCAAAAGTTTGGAAACAACCCATAAATCCATCAATAAGGGACTGGATGAATGTACTAAGATATATCTACCACATAGTGGAATACTATAGAACCATAAAAGATTTCTACGTAAGACTGATAGAGAACAATCTTTAGAATATAAGATGTAAAAAGCAAGGTGCACACAATGTATGAAGATCATTACCTTGTGTATGAAGGAGAAGGGCAAGAATATGAATATATGTATAGTTTTGCTAAGAAAATACCAGAAAGATAAACTCCAAACTAACTTTTCAAGAACTACTAATGGGGGAAGAAAAGAATGAGGTAGAAGGAACAAAGAAGGAAATGAGACTTCTGAATACAACTTGCAATATAATTATACGCACTAAAATGAGAAAAAAAAAAAACTCCTGAAGAATGAAAACTGTAGACCACTTAGTGACAGAACCACAAAGAAAAGCTATTTTAACTTTAGAATACAGTATTTTGACGGCACATTCTTAATAAAACTACTACAAAGGAATTTTAAGTCAAACTCAAGTCAACTAGTAGTAATGCTGACATTTTTATTTTGAAAACTGTTTTTATACAAGCAGTAAGCCAATGCAAGTATTTGAGGAACCAAAATTTTCAGTAAGAAAAAAGATAAATATAAAACCCTATAATTTAAATAAAAATCTGTAATGTTAAACTTGAACCAAAAAACCATGTAAACAGATTTTTTTTTCCTCTAAAATATGTTTGCCAGCTCTGTCCCTTGAGGAAAATACATCGTATCTCTGTATACGAAAAAGTCCCAGAAGCAGTAACAACTCAGTAACACTGAGTACACCCAGTGTACTCACACCAGTGTGGGGTCAATTCCCCACCAGATGGAAACCAGGATTCCTTGAAGCAATAACTGATTCTAAGTCTGAAACAGGAAATGTACAAGAAGATGAGTCCAGGACATTGTGTTGGCCTTGCCAAAAAGCAAAGAAGTTTTCAAAGGTTAATAAGCTGTATCACAAAGAACACTGAAACCAACTGAGAAAAGAACTTCCATAGGCTAAAAGTGGGACAATTTAAACATCAAGAAGAGTAATTAATATAAGTGAATGAAACACAATGAATATATATAAAACCGCAAGTCATAATTTTAAAAAAGAAAAGAGCCCATACCTCACTAGATACCACTGGAAGTAGCTAAGGCACAAACTCCTAACCCGAAACTTAGTAATTAAAAGAAAATTAAGTGTTTATCCTGTCTTTTAAGTGCATAAAATGCACACAATTATAAAGGAAACCAAATCAGTCATCAAAATATTAAAAATGAATTTGTGATATATGTGCTTTATTAAACAAGTTATAGTGGCAGATCTAATAACTATTATAATTCCAATGTAGTAATGAGCAAAGACAGTATTTTGAGAAATCTGCAATAACTGTAATGTAATATGAAAGTATCTCTGGTCTCTCTAGTGGTGACAAACTCACAGATACTGTTAATACTTCTTATAGTTGATGTAGATGTTAACTTTCAGGTATAGGTCACTAAAAATAAATTTTTTCCCCTCTCAAGTGTTTCCTGAATTCTACCAGTGACCCCAGGCTAAGAATCCCTAAATTAGATGAAAAGTAGGGGAAATTTCCAACGGGCAGATAGGTCTGTCACCAAACGAACTCACTGGTCTTCAAATTCTAAAACCAGACATTGGATTACTCCTGATGCAACTGAGCACGAAAACACATAGGATTATCTAAGAAGTCATCTTGGCTGGGTGCAGTGGCTCATGCCTGTAATCCCAGCACTTTGGGAGGCCAAGGCAGGTGGATCACGAGGTCAGGAGTTAGAAACCAGCCTGGCCAACAGGGTGAAACCCCATCACTACTAAAAATACAAAAATTAGCCAGACGTGGTGGCGTGCGCCTGTAATCCCAGCTACTCAGGAGGCCGAGACAGGAGAATCACTTGAACCCAGGAGGCGAAGGTTGCAGTGGGCAGAGGTTGCAGTGACCCAAGATTGCGCCACTGCAATCCAGCCTGGGCAACAGAGCAAGACTCTGTCTCCCAAAAAAAAAAAAAAAAAAAAAGCTCTAAAATGTATTATGGCGATGGATACACAACTCTAAACACACTAGAAGTCACTTCGTTGTTACCTTTTTTTTTTTTTTTTTTTAAACACAAGGTCTCATTCTGTCACCCAGGCTAGAGTGCAGTGGCTTGATCATAGCTCACTGCAGCCTTGAAGTCCTGGGCTGAAATGATATACCCAACTCAGCCTTCTGAGTAGCTGGGACAAGGAAGCATCAGCAATAAAAAACCTGGTTTTTTATTTTTATTTTTAGCGATAGGATCTCACTATGTTGCCCAGGCCAGTCTCAAATTCCTGGCCTCAAGCAATTCTCCTGCCTTGGTTTCCTCCAAAGTGCTAGGTTTACAGGCATGTATTCCTGGATCGTACAACTTAAATAAGTGAATTGTCAATTAAATCTCAACAAAGCTGTTACCAAAAAAACTAAGCCAACAACTCCCCTTAAGCATTTCAAATGACTAAAGAAAGCCCTCAGCTTTCTGATTTTTTTTAATTAGCAAAAGAATAAGGCTACAGACTGAATGTTTGTGTCCCCCACTAAACTCTTATGTTAAGATTCTAGGCCGGGTGCGGTGGCTCACGACTCTAATCCCAGCACTTTGGGAGGCAGAGGCGGGCGGATCACGAGGTCAAGAGATCAAGACTATCCTGGCTAACATGGTGAAACCCTGTCTCTACTAAAAATACAAACAAAAAAATTAGCCGGACCTGGTGGCGGGCGCCTGTAGTCCCAGCTACTCAGGAGGCTGAGGCAGGAGAATGGTATGAACACGGGAGGCAGAGCTTGAAGTGAGACAAGATCGCACCACTGCACTCCAGCCTGGGCGACAGAGTGAGACTCCGTCTCAAAAAAAAAAAAAAGGATTCTAGCCAGGCGCAGTGGCTCATGCCTGTAATCTCAGAACTTTGGGAGGCCAAGACAGGCGGATCACCTGAGGTCGGGAGTTTGAGACCAGCCTGACCAACATGGAGAAACCCTGTCTCTACTAAAAATACAAAATCAGCGGGACGTGGTGGCACGTGCCTGTAATCCCAGCTACTTGGGAGGCTAAGGCAGGAGAATTGCTTGAACCCGAGAGGCAGACGTTGCAGTGAACCAAGATCACATTGCACCATTGCACTCCAGCTGGGCAACAAGAGCAAAACACCATCTCAAAAAAAAAAAAAGATTCTAACCCCCCAGTAGGGTCTCTGGAAGGTGATTAGATCAGGGCAGAAGCCTCATGAATGGAATTAGTGCCCTTATAAAAGAGGCCCCAGAGAGTCCCTATGCCCTTCTGCCATGTGAGGATGCAATGAGAAGACAACCAGGAAGCAGGCCCTCACCACACACCACATTTACCAATTTCTTGTTCTTGAACTTTCCAGACTCCAGAACTGTAAGAAACAAATTCCTTTTGTTATCTGGGCACGGTGGCTCATGCCTGTAATCCCAGCACTTTGGGAGGCTGAGGTGGGCGGATCGCCTGAGGTCAGGAGTTTGAGAGTAGCCTGGTGGTCTCAGCCTGTCTCAAGTAAAAATACAAAATAAGCCAGGTGTGGTGGTGTGTACCTGTAATCCCAGCTACTTGGGAGGCTGAGGCAAGAGAATCAAGAGAAGGGAGGCAGAAGTGAATGGAGATTGCACCACTGCACTCCAGCCTGGGGTGACAGAGTGAGATTCTGTCTCAAAAAAAAAAAAAAAATTCTGTTGTTTATAAGCCACACTGTCTACTGTGGTAGTCCCCAACCTTTTTGGTGCCTGGGACTGGTTTCAGGCAAGACAATTTTTTCCACGGACTGGAGGAGGGAGGGGGATGGTTTCAGGATGAGATTGTTCCACCTCAGATCATCAGGCATTAGTTAGATTCTCATAAGGAACGCCTACCTTAGATCCTTTACATGCGCAGTTCATAACAGGGTTCACACTCCTAAGAGAATCTAATGCTGCTGCTGATTTGACAGGAGGCGGAGCTCAGGCAGTAAAGCTCGCCAGCACCTCACCTTCTGCTGTGCAACCTAGTTCCTAACAGGCCACAGACCAGTACCCGCCCACAGCCCAGAGGTTAGGGATGTCTGGTCTATGGTATTCTGTTACGCAGCCCAAATAAACTGAGACAGGTAACAAAACCAGTAAATAACTAAATAATGCTTGGATTTGGGCCCCATCCACATATGTAAGTTACTGGTGTTAACCAAGTTATGATTATGTTTGAAAAGTTCCCTTTTAAGCAATTTGTAACGCAGAATGTGTTTTTTCACACAAGTAGTAGCCAGGCCCCTGATCACCGGGGCCTCTATTCTCATGGTCTTCACTCAAAACCAGGGATTTTACCTGCCAATCCCTAGGAACTTGGACATCAGCAGCCTTAAACCCACTACCTATCGATGAGAACCAAATCCAACTAGGAAATTCAATCCACAAGTAACTTTTCATCATCCTTATGGGGATTCCAATCCTCAGCCTCCCTCCTTTTTTACCCAACAGTCTCCTCCATTCTTTCCCTCATCCCCACCCAGCACAGTAAGTTACTGTGCACATACCATGTGCAAAGCACTCTTCTGAGTACTAAGTACTGTGGGAGCTCATTTCAACCTTCACAACAACCTTCTGAACTAAGTGCTATTATTATTGATCTCAATTCAAAGATGGGCAAATAAGGCCAGAGTACACTACCTTCAACTACACCCTTACTAGTTTTCTAAACACATCCATTGTTTTCTACTGCATTCAACTAGCAAAACTCCAGCCTCGGATCAATCCAACTGTCACTTTCTCCATATCTGTACCTGTGTTTCTGAACTGATGTAAAAAAATATTGTAATCTCAGTACATGTACTATCTCCAACTTAAACTAAACCTTTAATGATACTGGGGTTGGGCACAGTGGCTCACGCCTGTAATCCCAGCACTTTGGGAGGCCGAGGCGGATGAATAACTTGAGATCAGGAGATCAAGACCAGCCTGATCAATATGGTGAAACCCCATTGCTACTAAAAATACAAAATTAGCCAGGCATGGTGGTGCATGCCTATAATCCCAGCTACTCGGGAGGCTGAAGCAGGAGAATCGCTGGAACCCAGGAGGAGGAGGTTGTAGTAAGCCGAGATTATGCCATCGCACTCCAGCCTGGGTAACAAGAGAAAAACCGACTCAAAACACACACACACACACACACACACACACACACACACACACACTCCAGCCTGGGTAACAAGAGAAAAACCGACTCAAAACACACACACACACACACACACACACACACACACACACACACACGGCAAATCAGTTTCCCTACTCAGAGCTCTTACCACTCTCTTTATCAGATATTTCAAAACCCGATTCTCCCCAAACCTCTAAACTCAGCTCATTTTCAGCAGATAACTTCACAAAATCAAACCAACTCAACAAACTCAATTTCATACATACCCGCTCTTTTGTCTGGTTACAGTACACAGTCTGCCTAAAGCTAATCCTACCCATTCCCTCCTACTTCCACATTTACCTTTGCTCACAACTCCTGCCCTCCTAAAATACCTTAAAATCTAACATGTATACTAGCACCTGCCTATTGGCCTTCAAATATTCTCACATTTACCATCACACATAAGAGACAGACCCGGACCAACCCTGCCCTATCTCCTTTCCATTCACAGCAGACTCCTTGAAGGTATCGTCAGCAAGTCCACCTCCACTACTCTTCCCTCCTCCTCCTCCTGCTGGCTCCACAACCCCCCTCTCCTGGCTTTGCTCTGGCAGCTCCTGCTCTGGCTCTGTGTCAGGTTACTCTTCAGCCGCCTATTCCTTCAACTGAGTGCTCTTGGCCACTTACACAGACTTCTCAGGTACTCTCACTTGTTTTCAAAAAAAATTCAAATAGAAATACATGACAGAAAATTAAGTCTCTACCTTCTCTTCCCCTTCCATCCCTCACACATTCCCTCTTCAAGATAATCTCCATTAACATTTGGAATGTATCCTTCCAAATCCTTTTTTAAAGTGCACACAGTCACACTCTACCATACACTGAGTATCTACTCTTGTTAAAATCGTGCTAAGCATTCAGTGTACATTTTTTCTAATTCTTAGAAAACCTTGTAAAGTAGGCACTATTCTTCCAATTTCACAAGATAATGGAACTGAGGCTCAGAGGACCTGCCACGCACTGAGGCAAAGCAAGAAATGAAATTGGTCTACCTAGCTCCAAAGCCCTGGCTCTCTTTTTCTGTCCTGCCTTCCAAGACCTGTTTATTTAATGTATGATCTAGGTGTGCTTCCTTTCAGCCCCCTGAAAACAGAAGAGGGTCCAGGTTGAGTATCCCTGTACTTGGGACGAGAAGCGTTTCAGATTCTAGATTTTGGAATATTTGCATATAGATATTGAGATACCTTAGGGATGGGACCTAAGTCTAAATACAAAATTCATTTGTGTTTCACATACACCTTATACACATAGCCAAATGTAATTTTATACAATATTTTAAATAGTTTTGAGCATGATACAAAGTGTGCCAGGTATGGAATCTTCCATTTGTAGTATCATGTCAGCACTGAAAAGGTTTCAAATTTTAGAACCATTTCAAATTTCAGATTTTCAGACTGGGGTGCTTGACTGGTTATCACTTTTTTCTTTCCACACTTGCCACTGATCACTTCATAGCAGAGAGTACAAAACAAAGTGTGAGCAGACACTGCCTCTCAAGCAAATGAATTTTTAAGGGCTTTCATTAGTGGTTTTTTAAAGTATATTTAACAGCATCTTGTTAGTAAGACCTAACTATAAGCCACAACCTTTATTCTTCTGTAAGAAACACGAAGGTTTTATTTAATACAAGAGAATAACATTTCAGTTTGCAAAGCCATTTATAAATTATCATCTAGGTTCTACAATTACCTAGTACAATATTATCACCTTTTTACATTTGAAAAATCTGAGGTTTAGAGAAAGTAAGAAATATGACTACATTCACACCCTAGAGCAGCATTACCTCGAGCCCCAGAGCTGTGCCTCTAGATACATCACTTTTACTACTGCATCACACTGTATTTTAAGTATTTTAAGTTGAGGACATTTTGACAAGTCCTATGTAAGTTTTATATGAAGTCACTATAACATTTATTAGATACTGGCCTCTGTATTATTTTCTAAAAGCAGAAAATCATTCCCACTTGGGAGGCTGAGGCATAATGCTGCATAAAGTAAACACCGTAATTTTTTAAATTCTCAAAATAAACTGAGGTGGGAGGATCACTTGAGCCCAGGAGTTCAAGGCTGCAGTAAGCTATGATTATACAACTGTACTCTAGCCTGGGTGACAGAGTGAGACTCTGGGGAAAAAAAATTATTGGAAGTAATAAATTTATATTTGTTTAATATATATTTTTATTATTAAAATAGAGACAGGGTATTGCTGTGTTGCCCAGGGCTGGTCTCAAACTCCTGGGCTCAGGCAATCCTTCTGCCTTGGTCTCCCACAGTGTTTACAGGCATGAGCCACCATACCTGGCTGGAAGTAATATATTTCAAGCATAATTTTAACTCAATAAACTCTATTGAGTGCCAAGACATTACTAAACAGAGGTGATAAAGATGACTAAGATACAAAGGCACAGAATGAAAAGAAATAATTCCAATTCCAATATTATTATCATAATACTGATATAAATAAAATGGCATTCCCTCACTCATTCTAAAGACAAACACCTGTGCAATACTAGGCATTGTGCTAGATGCTAGATATACAATGGTAGGCAAAAAGGATGTGAAAGCAACTAAGAAGTGAGATTAAGGTGAAGAGTCTCACTAGGCATTAAGAAATAACTAAGAGTATTGGCTGCCAGCTAGAAAAAGGCACAGCCTTACATATAAGGATCCGCTAACACAAACATAAAGACCTAAAAAAGTAATCATGGGCCGGGAGCGGTGGCTCACGCCTGTAATCCCAGCACTTTGGGAGGCCAAGGCAGGCGGATCACGAGGTCAGGAGATCAAGACCATCCTGGCTAACAGGGTGAAACCTGGTCTCCACTAAAAATACAAAAAATTAGCCAGGCATGGTGGCAGGCACCTGTAGTCCCAGCTACTCAGGAGGCTGAGGCAGGAGAATGGCGTGAACCCAGGAGGCGGAGGCTGCAGTGAGCCAAGATCGCACTACTGCACTTCAGCCTGGGTGACAGAACAAGACTCCAACTCAAAAAAAAAAAAAAAAAAAAAAGTAATCATGTGATTTCCAGACGATTAAAGAAGAAAGTAATGAAGACCCACAATATGACTATATTTTGTAATACATAAAGGTCTAATAAGATTACATAACATGTTCTATAATGCAGTCACTACAAACAATGAGACATCATTCTTCTGTGTCATTTGAATTTTTTTCCATGAGAACATACCATGTAAATCTGTATTTATCTGTGGGAAAGAGAGATTCTGCGGTGCCAGTTGAGTTGGTCTCCCCTGTGTGAGACACCCATGGGGAGCCACGGGCGGCCTCTGAGGAGAAAAGTCTCCTTATTGCCTTCATGTCTTTACGCCCCGAGAGCGTAACTGTTCAGTGGCATTCCACAGGTTGCTCAGGGAGATGACACTCTCTTGAAGCAATGGAGTATAATCAAACATCTTGGCTCCTTCTGAAACCCACTCCCACCCATTTCAGTCCCAATAAGCTAAAGACCTTAAGTAGTTTAGACACATGCCTTTGCTCAAGGAAATTCACAGAAACCACCACTGCTATACATCTTATTGAATGACTCACGAGTTCTCCTTCACTGATTAATCCTTTTCCTTATCCCTTCCTCCCCCTCCCATCAGCCCTAAGAACAAAGAGCTTGTAAACCAATAAATTAGGCAGAGCCCGAGAGCTCTGGGCCGTGAGCAAGCCTCTGATGCTCTGGTCCCCTGGACTCACCTTTGAAACACTTATTCTGTCTCTTTCTAACCCCTTTGTCTCCAGCAGAGTTGGGGTACCTGCTGGGTGGTGTGGAGCTGGTTTCCCCAACATCTGGCGCCCAACATGGGGGCTCCCTGGTAATCTCTACAAATAATCCGGTGAAGAAACGCCAGAGCATGGAAAATGGAGGATGACTGACGAAGGATGCCCAAGTACATTTTCACTTCAGGCTCTACGAGTAAGTAGGGCGCTTGGAGAATTCCAGGGTAACCTCAGGAAAATATGGGTCAGGCTGAAAGTAAGTTTACTAATTACTTAAGCCTGGTGTGGCAGTTATTGTGCCATGCAGGGGTAATTGTGAGTACCCAAAATCTCATATCTTTGTTCCATCTCATAGAAAAGTATTTTCCTTGGTTCCCAGAATATGGAACCATGGATTTAAGACTGGCACAAGGTCAGATCAGACTTCAAACGAGCTCAACAAGAGGGCCACGATATTCCCTTCTCCACTTGGTCTGTGTGGTCGGCAATTAAAACAGCACTGGAGCCCTTCCACACTGAGGAGGAGGAGGAGGAGTTTCAAGATGATGTAGAAAAGTTTAGTAATTAGGAGTCTGATGGTCCGCAAAGTGAACCATCACAGTCTAGTTTAAAAAGGGGGGAGAAACGGGAAACTATATATTCTAACTGCCAAAAACTTATGAAAGAAACAGTTCCACCTACTGCAGAAACAGTGCCACGTACTGCGCTTTTATGGGAAGGTCCGGAACAGCCACCCCGCCTCAGCCTTATGAATTTTTGGAACGGGAGCCTGAGACACAGCTTGCCGCTCCCACTGTTGCACACCCCGCCATTAACTACGGTGAAGGGAAGCTTCAGGCTCGCCCAACAGCCAGTTATGGTGAGGGAATGATCCAGGCTTGTCCACCTGTTAATTATGGTAGAGGAATGCTATGAGCCTGCCCAAATACAAATTATGGTGCAGGAACGATCTAAGCATCCATTCACCAGACATGAGAAATGGGGGATTTGGATGCTTGGCAGTTTCCGGAAATTATTTCACCAGCTGAGGAGCCTGGAGAACATGCTCAAGCATGCTGGGAGCCATTTCCTTTTAAAATATTACAATACTTAAAGCAAGCAATTGGACGATATAGGTCAAATTCTCCTTATGTTCATTCCTTGTTACAATCTGTGGCTTATAACCGGTGCTTACTACCTACGGATTGGGAGTCATTAGCCTGATCCACCCTGTCCCCCACTGAATTTCTCCAATTTAAAACCTGGTGGATGATGAAGCAACAAATCAGGCACGCAGAAATGCTCAAGCCCAACCTCCCGTTAACATCACATCTGATCAATTGCTTGGAATCAGACAGGCATGGGGTACTCTAAATTAACATATGGTAATGGGTGATGAGGCTGTTGATCAGCTCAGAACTATATGCCTAAGAGCCTGGGAAAAAATTCACGACCCTGGTACTACTTATCCTTTTTTTTAAACTCAGTTCGACAGGGTCCAAGAGAGCCTTATCCAGATTTTATCACCCGTTTGCAAGATGCGGCTCAAAACGGTATTTCAGATTCTCATGCCAAAAAGATGATCATTCAGCTGCTTGCTTATGAAAATGCTAATACAGCATGTCAGGCAGCAATTAGACCTATTAAGGGAAAGGCAGATCCAAATGATGAAAAAACTTTAAGTGAATACATTAAAGCCTGCAGTGGCATTAGGGGGCACTTATATAAGGCCAGCCTCCTTGCTCAGGCAATGGCTGGACTAAGGGTAACAAAAAACACATGAGTGTTCCCTGGATTTTGCTATAATTGTGGACAGGTAGGACATACAAAAAAAGAGTGTACAAAGAGCCAAAAAAGGCAAAACTCAGGCGGAAAAAGCAGGGAACCAGGTACCTGTCCTGCACGTAAAAAAGGAAAACACTGGGCTAATCAATGTTATTCAAAGTTTGAAAACAGTGGACAGGCCGGGCGCGGTGGCTCAAGCCTGTAATCCCAGCACTTTGGGAGGCCGAGACGGGTGGATCACGAGGTCAGGAGATCGAGACCATCCTGGCTGACACAGTGAAACCCCGTCTCTACTAAAAAATACAAAAAACTAGCCAGGCGAGGTGGCGGGCGCCTGTAGTCCCAGCTACTCAGGAGGCTGAGGCAGGAGAATGGCGTGAACCCGGGAGGCGGAGCTTGCAGTGAGCCGAGATCTGGCCACTGCACTCCAGCCTGGGGGGCAGAGCGAGACTCCGTCTCAAAAAAAAAAAAAAAGAAAAAGAAAACAGTGGACAGCCCTTGCCAGGAAATGGACAGAGAGGCCTGCCCTGGGCCCCAGTTCAAAACAGGGCATTCCCAGTTCAGGACGGGACATCCCTGACTCCAAACACAACGTTCCCGGCCCAGTCTATCCCTGTACAAATGTACAGCAATTGTCCCCCTCCACAGCTAAAAACGAGGCAGTAGATTTATGCTGTACCGAAGTCATATCCCTCCTTCCTGGGGAGCCTCCTAGGAAGGTCCAAACAGGAGTTTACGGTCCATTGCCAAACGACCCGGTGGGACTTATACTGGGAAGGTCCAGCTTAAACTTAAAGGGAATTCAAGTGGACTCTGACTGCCAGGGCGAAATTCAAATTGTTATCTCCTCCACTATTCCCTGGAGTGCTAATCCAGGTGACAGAACAGCTCAACTGTTGCTTTTACCATATGTTAAGTTAGGAGAAAGCTCAGAAAAAAGAACAGGAGGATTTGGAAGCACAAATTCAGCAGGAAAGGCTGCCTATTGGGTAAATCAAGTCTCTGACAATAGACCTATTTGTATGGTCACCATTTAAAGAAAACAATTTGAGGGTCTGGTTGACACAGGAGCTGAAGTGTTGATCATAGCTCGTTATCAATGGCCAAAAAACTGGCCCAAACAAAAGGCCCCAGTGGGTCTTGTTGGGGTCAGAACTGCTTCAGAAGTTTTCCAAAGTACTTTTATCTTTCCATATCTTGGTCCAGAAGAACAGGAAGGCACAATACAACCTCTAATTACGCCCATTCCTGTTAACTTATGGGGGAGAGATCTGCTACAGCAACGGGGCACAGAAATTTCAATCCCTTCTCCCCAATACGGTCAAGCTAGTCAAAAAATAATGTCGAACATGGGCTATGTTCCCAAGAAAGGCCTAGGAAAACAGAAGACGGGCATTACTGAACCAATACAGATTACTGTAAAAAATGACCGAAAAGGATTAGGTTACCATTTTTAGGGGCAGTCACTGTTGAGCCTCCAAGTCCTATTCCCTTAAAATGGAAGACCCAAAATCCTGTTTGCAGTGGCCGCTTTCTCAGGAAAAATTTGGGGGCCTTACAGGAATCAGTCAAAGAACAATTAAACAAAGGAAACACTGAGCCCACATTTTCTCCATGGAAATTTGCCAGTGTTTGTTATAAAGAAAAAATCTGGCAGATGGCGCATGCTAACCGACTTACCAGTGGATAGTGCAGTCATCCAGCCAATGGGGGCCCGGCTTCCATCCCCCACCATGATTCCTAGAGACTGGCCTTTAATAATTATAGATTTGAAGTACTGCTTTTTTAATATTCCTCTAGCTGAGTCTGATTTTGAGAAATTTGCTTTTACTATTCCTGCTACGAACAAGGAACCAGCAGCCAGATATCACTGGAAAGTCCTGCCGCACGGTATGTTGAATAGTCCTATTATTTGTCAAACTTTTGAGGGGAAGGCTATTCAACCTGTGAGAGATCAGTTTCCAGATTCGTATATCATTCACTATATGGATGACATATTGTGTGCAGCCGAAAATTGAGACCGACTTATCCAGTGTTATTCATATTTACAGGGGGTGGTATAGCCAATGCTGGATTGCTCATACCACCAGATAAAATTCAAACAGCCACGCCTTCCCAATATTTGGGAATGTAGGTTCAGGAAAGCGCAATTAAACCCTAAAAGGTTCAAATTTGAAAAGACTCTCTGAAAACTTTAAATGACTTTCAAAAATTATTAGGAAATATCAATTGGATTAGACCTACTTTGGGAATCCCTACCTATGCTATATTTAATCTGTTCTCTATTTTAAGAGGAGACCCTGCTCTCAATAGTAAACGAGAACTGACTCCTGAGGCTGCCGAAGAATTACAAATGATTGAAGAAAAAATGTGACAGGTCCAGGTTAAAAGAATAAACTCAGGTTTACCATTACAGTTCATTGTGTTCCCTACTCTCCATTCTCCTACAGGGGCTATAGTTCAGAGAGAGGACTTAGTTGAATGTTCTTTTCTGTCTCACAATACTGTCAGAACACTCACAGTATACTTGGATCAGATGGCAATCTTGATTGGGCAAGCTTGCCTTAGAGTCGTTAAACCTTGTGGCTCAGATCCAGATAAGATTACAGTCCCAATGAACAAAAATCAGATTCAGCAAGCCTTTGTTAATTCAGTCAATTGGCAAATAAATTTAGCTAGCTTCACTGGAGTTCTTGACAGTCATTATCCAAAAAACAAAATTTTTCAGTTTTTAAAGCTAACAACACGGGTCCTTCCAAAAATTACCCGTAGTGCTCCACTGGAAGGAGCAGTGATTGTGTTTACAGACGGCTCTAGCAATGGAAAAGCAGCTTATGTAGGACCTAAAACCAGAATTTTTCAAACTGACTTTCAATCGGCACAGAGGGCTGAATTACAGGCAGTTATAGCTGTGTTAGAAGACTTTAAGCAACCTGCAAATATTGTCTCCGATTCAGCTTATGTTGTTCAAGCTACTCAATACATAGAAACTGCACTCATTAAATATCTTGTGAATGAACAACTCATCAGCTGTTTTCTTCTTTACAAAAGGTAGTGCATGATCACTGTTTTCCTTTCAGTATTACACACATTCGAGCACACACTAATCTTCCCAGGTCCCTTGTAAGGGCTATCAAGCTGATTTACTAGTTTCCACTGTGCTTACTAATGCCCAAGATTTTCACTCCCTAACACATGTTAATGCAGCAGGACTTAAAACAAAAATATCAAATTACTTGGAGACAGGCAAAGGACATTGTGCAACATTGCCCCCAATGCCAGGTATTATAACTGCCACATGAAGGGACTGGTGTTAACCCACGGGTTAACCCCCAATATGTTGTGGCAAATGGACGTAACCCACGTACCTTCGTTCAGGAAATCTGCATACATCCAGGTCACTATAGATAACTTTAGTATGGGCAACTTGCCAAATAGGTGAGGCGGCTGCTCATACTAAAAGACATTTACTTTCCTGTTTCGCTGCCATGGGCATCCCACAAAAGATTAAAACAGACAATGGCCCAGGCTACTGTAGTAAATCTTTACAATGTTCCTTCAACAA
Source organism: Macaca mulatta (assembly GCF_049350105.2). NCBI lineage: Eukaryota > Metazoa > Chordata > Mammalia > Primates > Cercopithecidae > Macaca > Macaca mulatta. Next base: position 33,534,966 of record NC_133411.1, read on the forward strand.
TGGCACACTGAGCACAGTACTGGAATACCCTATAATTCTCAAGGTCAAGCCATTGTTGAACGGGCTAATGGAACCTTAAAATCACAATTACAAAAACAAAAGACAGAAGGGGGAAACAGAGAATACTCTACTCCCCAAATGCAGCTACACTTGGCTCTTATCACTTCAAATTTTCTTAATTTGTCTAGAGAGAGATCAGGTTACAACAGCAACAGACCAGCATTTGACAGGACAAAAAATAAATCCTCATGAAGGAAAACATGTGGTAGAAGGACGTTAGAATCAAAACCTGGGAAAAAGGCAAAATCATTACATGGGGTCAAGGGTTTGCTTGTTATCTCACCAGGAGAGAATCAGCTTCCTGTCTGGGTACCCACAAGACATCTTAAGCTGTGCCATTAGCCAGAATCCAAGGAAGAGGAAAAGACCTCAGAATATCCCTGCAACCCCAGTTCGTCAGATGGCTCAGATGAACATCTCTGTTGAGCAGATAGAAACCAGTAAAACTCGCCAAGCAACTCCACCAACCTGGGGGCAGATGAAGAGTCTAGCTCACATTGCAGAAGACAACAGTGAGGTCTCAGAACAAGCCACTGACCCCCAGTAATCTAATGGTAGCTATGATGGCGGTAATCTCCCTGGTGGTGAGTCTCCCTGTAGCTGAGGCAGATCAAAATTACACTTATTGGGCCTACATTCCATTCCCACCACTGATTAGGCCTGTTACATGGTTAGACTCCCACCCTGGTGAGGTTTATGTTCATGATAGTGTCTGGATGCCTGGACCAACAGATAACCGAGGTCCTACCCATCCAGAGGAGGAAAGAATGTTAATAAATGTTTCCACTGGTTATCGCTTTCCTCCCATCTGCCTGGGGCCAGCAACAGGATGTTTAAATTATGATAAACAAAGTTGGATGGTTTATGTCCCTGCACATAAAGGATCAAAAGCCTCTATTTAGGAAAACAGTGGAAGAACATTTCAATCTTTGGACACTATTAAATACTTTGAGTACAGCTATGTTATGACACATAGCCAGATTAATAAATTTAAACCTAATAAGAAGCCCTGCCCTAGGCAGGCCCCTAAATGGTCTGAAAAGCTAGAGGTGCTAGCCTGGTAAGATTGTATTGCAAATTGCGCTGCTGTACTGCAAAATAATTCCCATGGAATCGTCATTGATTGGGCCCCTAGGGGACGCTTTGCAGTAAATTGTACTGGACAGCACAAAGATTGTAGAGAGACTCCTTTTGCCAACGACTACCCAGATAATGCACCAAAATTATATAGAAGAATTGAAACAAATTACCCTATTAAGCGGGAGGAGAATGGTATGGCTCCTCCAAGCCCAAAAATGATTGATCCAATTATAAGTCCAGAACATCCAGAACTGTGGAAAATAATGATGGCTCAAACCCCAATTCAGATTTGGAAAGGACAATATAAAACAGAGACCTACAGTAAAAAACTTTGATTTGCTGTATACATGACCTCTAACTGGACGGTCCCATTGCAGAGCTGTGTTAAACCTCCTTTTATGTTGGCAGCGGGAAAAATTAATATCTTACCTGACTCTCAAACCATATCATGCCTCAACTGTCATCTTTTTACCTGTATTAATTCTACCTTTAATAAAGATAATAGCATTTTACCAGTTAGGGCCTGAGAAGGAGTATGGATACCTATTTCCTTCAATAGACCTTGGGAGGCCTCTCCCTCCATACATATTATCACTGAAGTACTAAAAGGCATACTTAATAGATCAAAGAGATTCATATTTACTTTAATAGCTGTGATCATGGCCCTTATAGCTGTCACAGCTACTGCTGCTGCTGCTGGTGTTGCTTCACTCTTCTATTCAAACTGCAGGCTTTGTGGAAAGTTGGCAGAAAAAAATCTTCTAAGCTTTGGAATTCCCAAAACCAAATGGATCAAAAATTGGCAAATCAAATTAATGATCTCCATCAAACAGTAATGTGGATGGAAAATTTGATTATGAGCTTGGAGCACAGAATTCAAATGCAACGTGATTGGAATACTTCTGATTTTTTTATTACTCCTAGCTCTTATAATGCCACTGAACACCACTGGGAGACGATTAGATGTCCCCTACAAGGAAAAGCAGATAATTTAAAACTAGATATTGCTAAACTGAAAAAACAAGTCTTTGAGGCATCTCAGGCTCATCTCACTCTGTTGCCTGGAGCTGATATTCTTGCTGGAGCCACTGAGGGCCTTTCTAATATCAATCTTTTAAAGTGGATTAAAACCATAGATGGATCAACAATTGCAAATTTTATTTTAGTTTGTGTCTGTTTATGCTGTTTGTTTTTAGTCTACAGATGCAGATGGCGCCTTGGGAGAGAAGCCAGACACCATGATCAAGCCATGACCGCAATGGCGGTTAATTAAAAAAAAAAATCAATAAAGACAAAAAAGGTGGACATGTGGGAAAGAGAGTTTCTGGGGTGCCAGTTGAGTTGGTCTCCCCTGTGTGAGACACCCATGAGGAGCCATGGGTGGCCTCTGAGGAGAAAAGTCTCCTTATTGCCTTCATGTCTTTATGCCCCAAGAGTATAACCGCTCAGTGGTATTCCACAGGTTGCTCAGGGAGATGACACTCCCTCGAAGAAATGGAGTATAATCAAGTATATTGGCTCCTCCTGAAACCCGCTCCCATCCATTTCAGTCCCAATAAGCTAAAGACCTTAAGTAGTTTAGACACATGCCTTTGCTCAAGGAAATTCACAGAAACCGCCACTGCTATACATCTTATTGAATGACTCACGAGTTCTCCTTCACTGACTAATCCTTTTCCTCATCCCTTCTTCCCTCTCCCATCGGCCCTAAGAACAAAGAGCTTGTAAACCAATAAATTAGGTGGAACTCTGGGCAGTGAACAAGCCTCTGATGCTCCTCCAGTCCCCTGGACCCCTTTTAAACACTTATTCTGTCTCTAACTCCTTTGTCTCTGCCGGACTTGGGGTACTCGCTGGGTGGTGTGGGGCTGGTTTCCCCAACATTTATCAACTTGGGAAAATGGTCACTATATGTCATTAAGAGAAAAAGGGTTACAAAGCAGTCTTAAGATACTTTCCCCTCCCTCTTTTTTAAGTAAAAACGAACAAGGGCAAACTCATTTAAAACAAGACTGGTGGCTCACGCCTGTAATCCCAGCACTTTGGGAGGCTGAGGCAGGCAGATCATGAGGTCAGGAGATCGAGGCCATCCTGGCTAACACAGTAAAACCCCGTTTCTACTAAAAATACAAAAAAATTAGCCGGGCGTGGTGGCAGGTGCCTGTAGTCCCAGCTACTCAGGAGGCTGAGGCAGGAGAATGGCATGAATCCAGGAGGCGGAGCTTGCAGGGAGCTGAGATCGTGCCACTGCACTCCAGCCTGGGCGACAGAGCGAGACTCTGCCTCAAAAAAAAAAAAATTTTTTTTTTAAACTTACAGCTTTCCTTCTACTCTCTTATATGTACCAATCATGATTAAGACTACAGAAACTGCGAAAGGGAACCATACTTGTATAATGTTTCTAGCCCAGCACTCTGAAAATGCCCAGATCATAAAGGACCCTCAACTATCTGAGGACAAGCAGACGAAGAAGAGATTAATGGATAGATGGGTGGATGGATAAATAGAACATTGTAAGTCCACATTTTACAAACAATAATTTCTAAATATTTCGTGTATCTTGTGAAAATCATTAAAATATACGTGAAAATTTTCCTAATTCAAAATTTCACAGAAGCCACCTTAAAAGAGTATTTATGATAACCAAATAGAAGTTAATCCTGAGACTAATTTCCAGTCAGCTTCAAAACTGTTTTGTGATTAGAATTCTCTGGCAGGTTCTGTTCCAAGTCCTGGCTCCCCTAGAATGGAATGCCCACACTTAAATAAATTTTGCAACGCCCAGCTCCACTCCCCTCTGCTCCTTTCCCTCCCTGGAACAGCCTCAGCCTAAACTGCGATCTCCTCTGAACTGAACATTTACTTTCCACTCCCCACCTAGCTCTTAAGACAGTACTACTGGACACTGTAATTCTAATTCTCACGTCTCATCTCCCCGCTACTGGACTGCAAACTTGAAAAAACTTCTCATGTTACTTTTTTATTTCTAAACCCATTTAACAAAAAGATCTGCACAAAGTATAATCTTATAGTTCAGTGCAATTTTTGTGTAAACTTGAAGAGGCTAGGACTTCTCATGTTACTTTTTTATTTCTAAACCCATTTAACAAAAAAGTTCTGCACAAGGTATAATCTTATAGTTCAGTGCAATTCTGCTAATTATTGTTCCCACATCCTTCCCCACTCTCAAGCCCCTTGGGGATGAGGCCTTAGTAGTCAAAGAACCCTACTGAAATGAAAAATGATCAAATTAAAGGGCAGACAAGAGGAAAAAAACTTCAATTAAATAAAAAAGGAAAGGGTTAGGAGCTACTGCCTTCTCCAAGAGACCCAGTCCTACCACCTTCAGTGAAGATCCTGGCGCTTCCGCCTAAAAATAGGGTGCCATCAAAAAGACAAAAGGTGAGGCTGGGCGTGGTGGCTCACATCTGTAATCCCAGCACTTTGGGAGGCCAAGGCAAGAGGATCACTTGAGCCCAGAAGGTTGAGACCAACTTGGGCAACACAGCAAAACCCCATCTCTACAAAATATACAAAAATTAGCCATGTGTGGTGGCGCATGCCTGTAGTCCCTGCTACTTGGAAGGCTGAGGTGGGAGGATCACCTGAGCCCCACAAGTTTGAGGCTGCAGTGAGCAGAGATCACACCACTGGACTCCAGCCTGGGCGACAGAGCAGACCTTGTCTCAGAAAAAAAAAAAAGAAAAAAAAAAAAAAAGGAAAGGTGAGAATATGGAAAGGTGGAGAGAACTGGTGATCACAAGGGCTGGAAGAGGTCAAGGCCTTTTGAGTTTTCTGATTTGGAGCGTCAAGGTGTAATGAAACTTAATACTTATTGTGGACCAACTATCTATCAGGCACTTTACATGTGCTATTTTATTTAATTGTCACTGGAGTCATTTTGGAGGCTTGGAGGCTACTGGTATCTCTGGAGGCTAAGCAGTATCTGGAAAAGAGGAATCATGGAATCAATTCCAAGGATTCTTTAAGGAAGACTCTGGGCTTGACCTAAAAATCAGAATTCAAGTGGTACTTTAGGTTTCCAGATTTCCCAAACCAGTTTGGGAGGAATTACAAAAAGATAACTGACCAGAGGTTCAGAACAAAGGTAAAGATAAATATACCTACCATGTGCCCATAAAAATTAAAATTTTTTTAAAAATAAAGGCATAGGCCGGGCACGGTGGCTCAAGCCTGTAATCCCAGTACTTTGGGAGGCCGAGACGGGCGGATCGCAAGGTCAGGAGATCGAGACCATCCTGGCTAACATGGTGAAACCCCGTCTCTATTAAAAAATACAAAAAAATAGCCGGGCGAGGTCGTGGGCGCCTGTAGTCCCAGCTACTCGGGAGGCTGAGGCAGGAGAATGGCGTAAACCCGGGAGGCGGAGCTTGCAGTGAGCTGAGATCCGGCCACTGCACTCCAGCCTGGGCGACAGAGCAAGACTCCGTCTCAAAAAAATAAATAAATAAAATAAAAATAAAGGCATAGATGAGCATCTGAATTTGAGTAAAACATTCAGTAAACCAACATATAAAGTGCAAGAGAATCAAGAAATAGTAAAAAGAATGGAAATATTAAACACTTGTCAAGACCACTATAAACCGGAATTTACTTCTCTAAGCTAGGTAATCACCAATTTGCATTTGTTCAGCAACATGCTGTTTTCAAAGCACTCACATACGCCAACACATTGGATCCCTACAACTTAGAGGCTTTCGAACAGAACACAAAAGTAGGCCCATTTTGCCCAGGGGAAAACTAACGTTCTAAAATTCGAAATATTTATTATAATTCTTTCAACCAGTCAAGGGCAAGGCTAGGAGTCAAGAACATAGCAGTCTTGCAGGTCCTGATCCAAAGCATCCTCCCTATGTACATCCTTACTACACCTAACACATACACCCACTAAAGTTAGTAATTCAGGAGAGGCGAGCAGGATAAATAAAGTTAGTAATTCATTTTATTGAAATCATTTGCAAATCTGTCTTCTACGCAGACTGAATGCTCCTTAAAAGCAAAAAATTTTTCTTTGTGGCCCAGGGCACAGTGGTTTACACCTGTGATCCCAGCACTTTAGGAGGTCAACGCGGGCAGATCACTTGAGGCCAGGAGTTCAAGACCAGCCTGGCTAACATGGTGAAACCCCATCTTTACTAAAAACACAAAAATTAGCTGGGCATGGTGGCATGTGCCTGTAATCCCAGCTACTTGGGAGGCTGAGACATGAGGATTGCTTGAACCCAGGAGGAGGAGGTTGCATGAGCCAAGATTATGCCACTGCACTCCAGTCTGGGCGACAGAGCAAGACTTGGTCTCAAAAAATAAAAATTTTTTTTTTCCTTTGTAACCCCTGCATCTAGCAAAGGGAATGGCACAGAGAAGGTGTTCAATACTTGGATTAAACGGAACATATAAATACTAAATAACCTCTGATTTCATTTTAGCTAACATGGTATAGACAAAAATTAAATGATATACTCCATTTAGTGACTGAACTGAAATTTAAGTTCTTAAATGTTATTTCTGAGGTTATTTTGTTAATATGGTATAAACTGTTTAGCATTTCCATTTAAGAAACTGGAACTAGAAAATGAAACCAAAGTAAAAATAACCATTAGCAACTTTTACATACATTTTCTTAATTTCTAATCTGTCCCAGAAGGTAGTGGTGGAAGAATACAAAGTTTGCCTATGTATTATCAACAAAAATAACTTTTACCTTAAAATTTTAACTCATAAGTTCCTACATGCAGTTCAGTATGCTAAAATTGTTCCTCTTCCTACTGAACTACAAGCCAAATTCTACTGCAATAAAAATTCTTATCAGAGAAAAAGATTTCTAAACCTCAACTAAGCACAAGCTTAGAATTTTCAATACTGACTTATTTCAATGTTTCTCACCCTTTATTTCATCAGTTCCCTTAAGAAGTATTTTCAGATTTTTTCCTCATTACCTTCTCCCCCATGAAATTTTAATATGATGGAATATACTATATATTTGTTTGTACACTGTTAAGTGTACCTTTTTATAAACAAAAGAAGTAAAAAAAAAATTTTTTTTTTTTTTTTGAGACTGAGTCTCGCTCTGTCACCCAGGCTGGAGTGCAGGGGCGCAATCTCGGCTCACTGCAAGCTTCACCTCCCGGGTTCACTTCATTCTCCTGCCTCAGCCTCCCGAGTAGCTGGGACTACAGGAGACCGCTACCACGCCGGGCTAATTTCTTTGTATTTTTTTCAGTAGAGACGGGATTTCACCATGTTAGCCAGGATGGTCTCGATCTCCTGACCTCGCGATTCGCCTGCTTTGGCCTCCCAAAGTGCTGGGATTACAGGCTTGAGCCACCGCGCCTGGCCCTATGTATTCTTAATATGAGTAATGTCATTGTACTGACTGACTGCCAAATGCCAGGCTGAAATATATGACATCACAACATTATAGAACAGGTCAGGTGGAGTGGCTCATGCCTGTAATCCCAGCACTTTGGGAGGCCGACGTGGGTGGATCACATGAGGTCACGAGTTTGAGACCAGCCTGGCCAACATGGCGAAGCCCTGTCTCTACTAAAAATACAAAAAGTACCCGTGTGTGGTGGCAAACGCCTGTAATCCCAGCTACTCAGAAGGCTGAGGCAGGAGAATCGCTTGAACCCAGGAGGTGGAGGTTGCAGTGAGCATAGATCGCACCACTACACTCCAGCCTGGGTAACAGAGCGAGACTCTGTCTTAGAAGAGAAAAAAAAAAATTCTAGAACAGCAACATAATTTAGTTTTGACACACAGAACTAAATTTATATGAGCTTTGACACACAGAACTAAAATGAATGAACTTGAAGACAGACACGTCCTTCAGTGAATCTGTACTTAGTAAAGGGCCTCTCACGGAGCATGTGCTCAGTAAACATTTGATGAATGGATGGAAACTGTTAGAATCCTAGATGTGTGGTAATCCTAGATTAGAAGCAGTTACACTGCTTCTAAATGTCATTTAGCAAGATGAGAACCTCTAGACAGGCCACAGAAATGCGGACTTCATATCTCAAATCACTTAAAATTCAACTCGCTACAACCCTGGAAACCTGGAATTTTCTGTAGTCAATTTTCAGGAAGGAAAAAAAAAAGATGAAAACCTTAAGCTAAAACAAACAGTTCCTGTTCGGTAATTTTTAACCTTCCTGATTCACTAAACGCTTTTGAGTATCTAATGAAAGATTTGTCCTCTTTCCCCAAGAAAACACGCAACTGCAGAGTATTCAGAGTTTCTCAGCTCTGTTGACTCCAATTTAAGAACTTCTCCATTAAAGGAATATGTAAACCAAACACAATGCATTAAGTTTAAAAATAAGTTAATTTTTTTGTTGTTCTTTAAAATGTTATTCTTAAAAGTTACCAAAAACATCCTTTTTGGCAATCACACTGTACTTTAATACTAGTTGTGTTTTTGCAGATGAGCGGTTTACCAAACAGGAAGAGAAATAGCCTACATTCTAAATATATTTGTAATGCCTAAGTCAAAAACCTCAAAATGTACTAGATTACATTGTAATACTGCACAATGCTATTGAAACAGGTTGCAGTCTTCCTGGCTTTGATAAGAGAAACCTAAAGTCAAAAACATCAATTTCAAAATGAAGCCAGGTTTCCACTTTTGGCACTTGTCAGGACACTTATTAAAAAGCAGCAGCACGGCTGGGCACAGTGGCTCACGCCCAGCCCTTTGGGAAGGCAAGGCAGGCAGATCACTTGAGGTCAAGAGTTCGAGACCAGCCTGGCCAACATGGTAAAACCCCATCTCTACTAAAAATATAAAAATTAGCTGGGTGTGGTGGCAGGCGCCTGTAATGTCAGCTACTTGGGAGGCTGAGGCCAAAGAATCGCTTGAACCGGGGAGGTGGTGTTGGAGTGGGCCAAGAAGGTGCCACTGCACTTCAGCCTGGGTGACAAGAGCAAAACTCCATCTAAAAAAAAAAAAAAGCAGGAGGAGGACAAGCACTGTCTTTTTGTGCTGCTTCAAAGGGAGACTCACAACATGAAGATAAATTCTCTAAACAAAGACTACAGCATACTTTGATACTATTTAATCTGATTAATGGCAGTAGAAAAGTTATGCTGTTAGAAAGGGGGGGAAGTTTGCAAAGACATAAAAAAGTGTACAGCCAAGTTTAACATGACAAATATAACAGAGCAAGCATAATGCCTGATGCCTCCAGGGGCTTTAAGATTTACATGTAAGATGATTTTATAAAAGCATATTTATTTAAATATCAGAAAAATCCCCCAAATATTTCAAAATCTATCAAAATAACTTCAAAATACAATTGTTTTGTTTTGTCTTTTGAGACAGAGTTTCACTCTCGTCACCCAGGCTGGAGTGCAGTGGCGCAACCTTGGCTCACTGCAACCTCTGCCTCTCAGGTTCAAGTGATTCTCCTGCCTCAGCCTCCCAAGTAGCTGGGATTACAGGTGCTCGCCACTATGACTGGATAATTTTTGTATTTTTAGTAGAGATAGGGGTTCACCATGTTGGCCAGGCTTATCTCGAACTCCTGACCTCAGGTAATCCATCAAGCTCGGCTTCCCAAAGTACTGGGATTACAGGCGTGAGCCACTGCCCCTAGCCTTCAAAATACCATTCTAAAAGGTAAATTCAAATGCTCCATAGAAGAACTCTCAGGGAGTCCAAAATTAATAAATATCATATATAACTTATGGGATGAGTTAGTGAATATTTTGACTGTATTGTAAAAGAATCCCAAAGCATAAAAAGTAATTTCAACAGTATAAAATCTTGTTGAAAAGGTATAAGCAGGCCAGGCGTGGTGGCTCACACCTATAATCCCAGCACTTTAGGAGGCCAAGGCAGGAAGATTGCTTGAGGCCAGGAGTTCGAGACTGGGCGACATAGTGAGACCACGTCTCTACAAAAAAAAAAAAAAATTGTAATTAGCTGGGCATGATAGTATGTGCCTACAGTCCCAGTTATTCAGGAGACTGAGGAGGGAGGATTGCTTGAGATCAGGAGGTCGAGGCTGCAATGAGCCATGATCACACCACCACACTCCAGCCTGGACAACAAAGCTAGGCCCTGTCTCAAAAGAAAAAAAGTAGGCCGGGCGCGGTGGCTCAAGCCTGTAATCCCAGCACTTTGGGAGGCCGAGACGGGCGGATCACGAGGTCGGGAGATCGAGACCATCCTGGCTAACACAGTGAAACCCCGTCTCTACTAAAAAAATACAAAAAACTAGCCGGGCGAGGTGGCGGGCGCCTGTAGTCCCAGCTACTCGGGAGGCTGAGGCAGGAGAATGGCGTGAACCCGGGAGGCGGAGCTTGCAGTGAGCTGAGATCCGGCCACTGCACTCCAGCCTGGGCAACAGAGCGAGACTCCGTCTCAAAAAAAAAAAAAAAAAAAAAAAGTACAATCAAATGGTTTAATGAACTTCAAAAGTAATTTTTGAGATCCTGTATATCTCATACTTGTGTTTAAATGCCTGAAAAAAAGATAAAACTTCAAACCTTTAAAAAATATGAAGGAAATATCATTTGTATTAGAAACAACAAAAATTCACTAAAAACTCAGAAGCCTTTATATTTTAAATTACTAAAACTCAGCACATCTGGAAATTCTGAATACTTGTTGAATGAATTTCTGATTTACAGATTTGATATGTAGAGATAGTGGACAGCACCACACATATAGAAAGGAAAACAATTTTTCTTAAGTTATACATCTTCATCACTATTATACTTCAAAGTAGTGACCTTGGGAACCTTATTCCAAAAATGGAACCCATCTTTGGAGCCTGTGTAAAAGTCACACAAAAGTCAGTTCCATCATTTTGGCTAATCTTAAGTATTTTACCCCATTATATATTATTTACCTCAAGTACCTACTTATTTTTCAAGATACAGAAGTTACTGTATTACAGTTCTTGTCTACAAGCATTAGAAACATTAGTAACTGACTCTGGCTATCTTTAAAAAGCAACTTTACTGGAAGGCTGTTGAAACTCACAACATTGAAAGATGACTGGAAAATCAGGCTGGAAAAAAACAGCTCCAATAAACCAGAGAAAGCAGCTCAAAGAATAATGCCAAAGAACAGTCTGATCCACACGCTGACATGACTCTGGAAAGGTCTCCAAAAAACCCTACAGCTTGTTCTTCTCTCAAGATCCAAAGCCCTGAAAGAAAACATTTGACTGGACAAGTCTGGCTGCGTGACAAAACAGCAGGGATGAATAACAGGCTTCACGAGTGCATCCTAGAGCCGGTCGCAGTAATCCCAACACTTTGGGAGGCTGACGTGGGAGGATCACTTGAGGCCAGAAGATGGAGGCTGCAGTGAGCTGTGGGCTATGATCTCGCCATTATACTCCAGCCTGGTGACAGAGCACGATCCGTCTTAAAAATAGGTTCGGTGGCTCGTGCTTTTAATACCAGCACTTTGGGAGGCTGAAGGGGGAGGATCACTTGAGCCCAGGAGTTCAAGACCAGCCTGAGCCATGTGGCCAAATCCCTGTGTTTATAAAAAACGATTTTTTTTTTTATTAGCTGGGCATGGTGGTGTGTGCCTGTGGTCCTAGCTCCTCGGGAGGCTGAGGAAGGCACTTTAGCCCAGGAGGTTGAGGTTGCAGTTAGCCGAGATCGCACCACTGCACTCCAGCCTGGGTAACAGAGCAAGACCTTGTCTCAAAAAAAGGCAGCACACTATGGGGAAACCCTAAAGTAATACAAAACAGGGCGAAGACCTGGGGAGGAGTTAATAAATGTCCACAGCAGTACAATCAGAATCACCATGTGGGATGACTATTTTTCCATTATACACGAAAACACTGAAGCTCAGAAAGCTTAAATTATATGTAAAAGCCAAAGAATACACCTTGGACAGGACTATAGAGCCTCTCTCTGCTTCTGCTATTGACAGGCAAACTCCAAATTATACTTGGCCACTAAAAATAATTAAATCTAACCTTAAAACACTAAGGTTGCCACCAATGAAGACATTCGAACGTATATGACACCAGTTATTTGTGGTAATTCTCAACGAAGCATCCTGAAAATATTCTATGGAAAGCATCTATGGGATAAACACACACAGGGAAAGGAAAATACCTGGCACTTTTGCTGCCCCTTCCCCTCAAACACTGGGGCAATTAGAGAAATACTGCTAATTACCTGGCAGTTGAATTTAGGTGTAAACTATCTGTCATCCTTACTGTGGCCTTTAAAGAGCTACTTAAATACCTATGCACTGAGTCTCTGCCCAAGTGAGCATGAGAATCCTCTGAGGGGCCTAGGCATCCCTGTTTTATAAAAGCAAAAAAGTAGTATCACTGGTTAAAAAAAAAAATCTGAAATGTGTACTTAAAGAAAAAAAATAATGAATCACAATGACTCTAGACTCACCCCTAATAGGTAATCTGAAGCCAGACCATCTGCTTATTCGAAAACTGAACCTTCTGTTCAGTAAAAAGGAGAGGGAGACTTGACTCAGAATATGTCAAAGTAATTTTTTAAATATTATAGATTATAAACATGTTAAAAAATAAATTGGTAAGACAATAAGAACAAAGGACAACCTCACATGATATGGATGAATCTCACGTTGAACAAAAATCAGACACAAAGTACAAAAAACTAGGCAAAATTAATCTATGCTGAATTCTAATATTAAGCCAGTGGTTACACCTGAGGAATGGGTAGTGACTGGAAAGAAATTCAAGTAGAGGGCTAGGGCTTCTGTTTCTTGCTCTAGATACTGGTTTAACAAGTATATTCGGATAAGGTTATTAGCTCACGTATATAAAATATTTCCAACATTAATGATTTGCTTAAATGTAAAGTTTAGCTTTTAAAGGTCTTAAGAGAATCCACACATTAAAAAGATGAATGCTAAGTAAAAAGCAGTTAAAGCAATGAGTTAGCATAAACGCTGAGGTTCACAGTAAGAGAGCAATTCCTGCTTCCTAAAAAGAGTACTATAAGTTAAAGACATGGTGGGGAGCCTCCCAAGGGAAAAACATATGAATAAATAAAGTGACAGGGCTGGTTATTAAAGTGTAAATACATGATGAGTTGGCTTGATGGCATGCACCTTGTAGTCCCAGCTACTCAGGGCCGATCACTTGAGCCTAGGAGTTTGAGTGCAGCCTGGGCGACATCTCAAGACCTCCATCTCTTAAAAAAAAAAAAAATTTTAAGATGTGATGAAAGGAAAAAATATATAGGCTAATCCCTAAAACCAAAACCTAAAGCAATACAAAATCCAGTTGTCTCAACCCCACCCCTCAACTCTCTGGACTTGCTTACAAAAAAAGAGAAAAAATTTCCCTATGTGGTTGTTGAAATCAGGAAAAAATGCTCACAATTAGCTAGCAAGCGTCTGGACCTTAGCCATGACTAGCAAAGTATAATGAGTGACTCTTGACCAAAATAAACGTTAACACATGGTTTCAATTACCTGCCAAAGAACTTTAAATTGTTTAAATTACGTGAGTACGGTTAAACTTCAAAGATTTATTTAGATTATCTTCTTGAGAACCAATCACCAAAAAACAGCATGTTAATATGCTTTACCTTAAACATTTAGAGCAAGGGTGTCCAAACTTTTGGCTTCCCTGGGTCACACATAAAATACACTAACACTAGCAATAGCTGATGAGCTTTAAAAAAAAAAAAAAAAAAAATTGCAAAAAAATCTCATAATGTTTTAAGAAAGTTTACCAATTTATGTTAGGCCATATTTAAAGCCATCCTGGGCCACATTTGGCCCGCGGATTGGACAAGCATGATTTAGAGAAACATGTACTTCAAAAAACAAATAGGTACTTTCTCACTATAATTTCTCAGTGTGACTCAGAACACTAAAAGCTTATTTTTTAGTTTTTTTTTTTTAGGTTTTTGTTTTCCACCGAGTTTTATCCACACAGAAAAGTCTCAAAAACTATAAACCAAAATGTTCACTCAGGAATATGTTTTAATTTTGCTTTTTTTTTTTTTTTTTTTTGCATTTTCTAAAATGTCTACGTTATTTTTGTCCAAAAAGAAAAATGTTTATGGTCGGGCGTGGTGGCTCACACCTGTAATCTCAGCACTTTGGGAGGCCGAGGCGAGTGGATCACTTGAGGTCAGAAGTTCAAGAGCAGCCTGACAAACATGGTGAAACCCCGTCTCTACTAAAAATACAAACATTAGCAGGGCATGGTGGTGCATGCCTGTAATCCCAGTAATCGGGAGGCTGAGCGCAGGAGAATCGCTTGAACCCGGGAGGGGGAGGTTGCAGTGAGCCCAGATGCCGCCACTGCACTCCAGCCTGGGCGACAGAGCAAGATTCCGTCTAAAAAAAGAAAGAAAAAAAAAAAAAGACAAACGTTTATAATCAAGATTCCAAATTTTGAAGCCTAAAGTTGAACATTTTCTAAAAAGTACATTAGTAGGACACTATACACCTAGTTTACCTTTTTCATCCAAACAACAAGAAATTGCACATACAGCCTGCTTTATCATCACAACTCAATAAACAGGTACAGCACCCCTTTCACAGCCAGAGGAATATCAACTTTTTTCAAGGTTACTGTTATTAAAACCTGAGAAATGGGAAGCCAAGATATGACAGATGCCCTACACGTATCTATCAAGCTAACCTTTAGTTCATTAGATTTCTAAATAACAAGGGTCCATAAACAGTCCATATAAAACTTGCCTCTATCTAATAAGTTTCAGTGACCAAGAAAGATTACATTGTTTTGTAAGACTTTTTTTTTTTTTTTTTTTTTGCCCACCTTCCTAAATTTGGAAAACTTTCTTAAAATCAGGTCTGAGCGCGGAGGCTCAAGCCTGTAATCCCAGCACTTCGGAAGGCCGAGGCGGGCGGCTGACTAGGTCAAGAGATCAAGACCATCCTGGCCAACATGGTGAAACCCCATCTCTACTAAAGGTATGAAAATTAGCTGGGCGTGGCGTCGCACGCCTGTAATCCCAGCTATTCGGGAGGCTGAGGCAGGAGAATCGCTTGAATCCGGGAGGCAGAGGTTGCAGTGAGTGGAGACCGCACCACTGCACTCCAGCCTGGGCGACAGAGTGAGACTCCGTCTCAAAACAAAACAAAACAAAAATACAAAATTAGCCTGGCATGGTGGCGCATGCCTGTAATCCCAGTTACTCAGGAGGCTGAGGCAGAAGAATCGCTTGAACCGGGGAGGCGGAGGTTTCGGACCGCGGCATTGCACTCCAGGAGCTTGGGCAATAAAAGCGAAACTCCGTCTCAAAATAAACAAATAATCATTTCTTAGGCAAATGTAACAAATACAGCAGAACGTTATAGAATCTAGGAAAGAGTATATATGCATATGTATCTATCACTTTTTCAACTTTTCTGTATGTGAAAATTTTGGACACTGAAGTGAAAATAAATGCTTTCAAAGTCAGAATGCAAAGAAATATCTATTGCAACTTCAACCCACCTGAAAATCTGAGGCCTTTCATCAACTCACAAACCCACATTTCAAGCATTCGATGAAAAAATCCTTTCTTAAGACGGCAAGACTTTGAGATTAATCAACTGATAAAATATAAAAGCTATACTAAAAATAATCTCTAACCCAAGTCAAGTTCACCTAGAAAGTCATTTGCCAGGAGTTTTCATGAGAATTTTGACTTAACTTTACTCAGTAAAAGAGCTTTTCCCTCTATTACCACTTCGCCTACGTTTTTCCTAATTCCCAACAGTAAGCCTTAACTGAAGAAGAAAAACCCCAGCAAGCAGATCCGGGCACCCCTCCCAGGTCCTAAAACCTGCAAAAACCCAAGAGTTCGTGGCGCTGGTGGCGCCAGCTGTTTGTTTCCCGGGCAGTCTCCGGGTTGGATTTGCACCCTGGGGTCTACACGGGTTAAAAACGCGGAAAAAGGCGACGAAGAAATACAAACTGCCAGGGTGTCGAAATGAAAGGAGCGACTGTGAAAAGGGTAAGGAAAAATCCAAGCCATCTCTACTGGGAGGATCCGGAAAGCACCGGCCGCGCAGGGGGTCAACAAACTCCGACACTGCTCAGGGTCAGCTGGGCGCCACCGGGCGCGGGCTCCGGAGCGAGGGCAGGTGCGCAGGCCGGAAGCCTCGGGCGCTCACCTGGCACCTACCTGGAGCTCACCTGGCGCCCGGGCCCCGCGCCGCCTCCCCCCGCCCTGCCCGCCGCGTCCGCACCTCGCGGTCCTTGAGGCCCAGCAGGAGCACCTCCTCCATCAGGGTCAGCCGCGTTTCCTTGGAGTCGCCCTTGTCGTCGTCGTCCTGCTCGTCGCGGCGGCTCTGCGCGTCGTCCTCGCTGCTGCCGGCGCCGCCGCCCGCCGCCCGCTCCTTGTCGGCGGCGTTGCGGGAGGCCTCGGTGCGCCGCTGCACCAGGCCCGAGCTGCGCTGGGTCAGCGAGGTCATGGCTCCCGCCGAGGCGCCGAGCCGGGCCGAGAGGGACGCGGGACCGACCGGCTCGCCCTCCTCCTCCCCGCGCGGCCTCCGACCCGGGTTTCCGTGTTAAATCCGGACGCCGGGGCGACGTCCGTCGGCAGCAGGGCCGGGGGCAGTCATGAGGAGACAGGTCAGGGCGAAGCGGGCTGGCCGGGCGTCGGCGGAGCAGGAGAGGGGCGCCTTCCTGCGTGCGGCCGCGGCCCCCGAAACAGCCCGAGCTCCGAAACGGAGGCGGCGGCGGCGCCTTTCCAATATGGCGGCCCCGGCTGACGTCACCGGAGGATGTGGCAGAGTCGGCGCGGAAGAACTGGGCCGGGAGACGCCGGAAGCGGCGGGCGGGGACCCGGCGGCCGGACCCGGCGGGCGGGGATCCTCTGGCACTGCCGCCTACACCCTTCCTGGCCCTTGGTACTTGTCTTTTCCTTGTAGTTCCTGCGCCCCCTGACCCGCGGTCCTGTAGTCCCGCTCCCGTGACGTGCCCTCCCTCCTTCCGCTCCCCGTTTTGCCTTCACTACCCAGGGCTGGAGCCTGAACCTGGTGGGGCCCCCCACGAATCGGAAGAGCCTGGGCCACGTGAAGGTGGACCCCACTCAGCCTCCAGCCTTGCCCTCCGCGCCTCAGACACCGCCGTCTTCGGAGGCGGCTCCGCGGCGGTGTGGAAGGGGTCCCATTTGGACTCCGGGGTCCGCAGGAGTGGCAGGAAGCGCTTCGCTCGCGGCCACTGGGAGAGGAGGGGCGCGCTTTCTGCCGGGACTCCCTAACCCTTTAGAAGAAGCAAGTGCGTCCAAATGGTTTGAAAGTGGACCTTTAGTGTTTTCCAGGAGTAAGAAGATAGAACAATTGACCAGTTTTGTTTGTAAAACTTCTTTTCTTGCCTTGGACTTCTGCTATAAAGTGACCAGGGCGTAGTGAGTACAGTTAGTGCCGCACACGTTAGCACGCTCAACCTTAACGATCTTTTTATAGAGACAATAAACCTGCAGGGTTTCATGCCACGTCTTTGTACGCATCAGATCTCTCTCCGTGTAGTTACTAAGTGAAATCCTCTCGGCGTATGCAAATTACGTTAAAAAATAGCTGTCAAACCTGAGTCAGGAGTTGGAGGAGTAGAGGGTGGCGCTTATAAGTGAAACAATCAGGAATGGCATTGTGTGCCATCCTGTATTAAACAATGTATGGACAGAGTGGAACAACAGCAAAGCAAAAAATAAAAATTTAAAAAAAAAAAGTGATCGTAGGCTGTGGCTAAAGAGTGGTTTAGATGGGTTCTCTTTCCACAAATCCATTATCCAGAACTGCTGCTGCCTACCATCGCATGCCCTGGAAAGTGACAGTGCTAAATGAGGGGAAGAGAGGGTCCAGGGGGAGCACCAAGTAGACCTTCCCTTTTTCCCACCTGTCTGGGCGAAGGTCGATTTCACCTCAACCAATTTCTCCCATTCACACCCTCTTTTGACTTTTTTTCTACATCTCTTTTCTGATTTTACCAAATATTGTAGCTTGAAATGTTTCTTTCTAAAATAAATGTGATGAATTTATTATTTGAAAAAAGTTAACCAGGAGTTGTGGCCCACATCTGTAGTCTCAGGTCCTCAGGAGGCTGAGGCAGGAGAACCACTTGGGCCCAGAATTTGAGGCTGCCATGAGGGTGATCGCGCCACTGCATACCAGCCTGGGAGACAGAACAAGACCCTGTCTCAAAAAAAAAAAAATTACTTGACTAATATAGTCAAGTATGTAGTTCAAAGAGTACAAAGACGTGTGTAGTGAAAATCTCCCTCCCAGCTCTGCCCCTGTTCACCCAGTTGTTCTCCTTTCTCCCCTCAAGGTTTTAATGCCAGCAAATCCTCTGATACTCCTCCCCTCAAAATATGAAGCCTAATTTTCCTCCCCTTGAGTGTGGGCCAGAGTTAGCGACTGTCTTGAAATGAACAGAATGTGGCCAACATGACTATGTGTCACTTCTCAGATTAGGTCATAAAAGTCTATGCAGCTTCTTTTTCAATTAGAGTGAATGATGGGTGGGGGTGGAGGGCAGCTGGGGAGGAAGGGAGGGAAGAAAGAAGGAAGGAAAGGAAGAAAGGAGGGAAGGAAGGAAGGAGATATTTTAAAAACAGGAAGGAAGGGGAAGAAAGGATATTTCAGGAACAGGAAAGAAAAAAGAAGGAATTTTAGGAATGAGAATATTCCTAATTATAACAATGAGTATTTATTTATTTATTTATTTATTTTTAGACAGTCTCACTCTGTCGCCCAGGCTGGAGTGCAGTGGCGTGATCTCGGCTCACTGCAACCTCCACCTCTTGGTTCAAGCAATTCCCCTGCCTCAGCCTCCCGAGTAGCTGGGATTACAGGCACGCGCCACCATGCCCAGCTAACTTTTTTTTGTACTTTTAGTAGAGACGGAGTTTCACAATGTTGGACAGACTGGTCGTGAACTCCTGACCTCAGGCAGTCCACCAGCCTCAGCCTCCCAAAGTGCTGGGATTACAGGCATGAGCCACTGCGCCCGGCCATGAGTGTTTGTTTATTGCCTACTAAGATGTGCCAGGCACGGTCTCCAGTAACCCCCACCAGAACCCTGCAGGTTAGGTGCTGCTGCTGTGCTGACCAACTCCACATGGACTGCAACCATCTCATGCAGTGCAGTCTGACAGCACCTCCATGCCCACCTACAAGTGTGGGGGAGTAAGCACTTCAAGCAGGTGGATAACAGGACCCCTTGCTTTCCTCACATAGACTGTTCTGAGATCATTTATACAAATTCTCAGTAGCATTTAGCTCTGGCAAGCTCAACAACCCCTTCGCTCCTCACTCCCCTCCACTTGCTTCTGCTCCCAGCTGTTGCACACCCTAATAAAGCACAAAAGCCTTTGTCTTAGGCCCTGCTTCCTAGGGAACAGAGATGCCCATTTTACCTATGAAGAACCAGTTCGGAGAAGTTAAGTAATCTGTCCAACTTAACACATCTGGAAAATCGCAGACCTGGATTAGAACCCTGGTCCTTAATTCAGTCATCAAACAAGTGTATTTCTACATGTTTGCTGCATGCCAGGCATTGTAGTAAGCAATAAAGATACAATACTAAGCCAAAAGAGACATAGCCATAGTTTTCATGAAACTGACGGTTTAATGAAGGGCACAGATATTAAGCAAATCCTGATGCTAATTAATGTATAAATTTAGAAATGCTTTGAAAGAAAGAATACAGTCCTATGAGACCATGTACTGTCATATATGTAAGAAACCTAAGTTTTTATCTGGGACTCAAAGCTGCTCTAAAGAAGTCGTAAGCCAAAGAATGAACTGAAATTAACCAAGTTGGAGGTAGAGGACATTCCTGAGAAGAAATATGCAAAGGCCGTGTAGCAAAAGACAGATCATGGGATGGAGGAGAGCCAAGTAGAAGAGTTTTTACCTGGGCTGAGGGAGGGAGTGATGGCAAAAGCAATAGTTACAGACAAGGTCCAAATCATACAGTGCTGTCCATTTTAAGGCCGTTTTAAGATTTTGGTCTTTTTTTTTTTTTTTTTAGTCAGGGTCTTACTCTGTTGCCCAGGCTGGAGTGCAGTCTCGCGATTTTGGCTCTGCCTCCTGGGTTCAAGCGATCCTCCCACCTCAGCCTCCCAAGTAGCTGAGACTATAGGTGCATGCCACCACACCCTGCTGATTTTTGTATTTTGTTTTTTTTGTAGAGACAGGGTTTCACCATGTTGCCCAGGTCTTGAACTCCTGGGCTCAAGCGATCCGCTCCCCTTGGCCTCCCAAAGTGCAGAGATTACAGGTGTGAGCCATCGTGCCCAGCCAAAATCTGGTCTTTATCCAATGAAACCCAATGGGAAGCTATCAAGGGTACTTTTAAATGCCTTCTGTGGGGGAGGAGGGGATGGGCAGGTGGGAGATGTTATCAGATTTGCATTTTGAAAAGCTTGCAGGATATACCCAAAGCATGGATATAGGATACAGAAGCAGCTCGTTTTTACAGTAGTCCTGCAGGACCTGATGGTAAGTTCGACCACTATGGTGGAAGAAGAGAGGGTGGTAAGTGAATATATTCAAGAGATACTTAGTAAGTTAAATTGACACAACCCAATGAAAGACTGACTATGGAGTGTTGGGACATAAAGGAGTGGAGTTGTTGAGGATTACTCCCACTTCTGACTTGTGTAGGAGAGGATGATACAGGGATCGCTGGGCAGTGACCAGGGTTGCCTGAGTTTATCTCAGTTGAGCTTTTAAGAAGTACATAGCACTTCCAAGAGAATTTGTTGTGTAGGTAGTTCTATGTACAGAGGCTTTTGGGGTTTTTTGTTGTTTTTTGGTTTTGTTTTCGCTTTGAGATGGAGTCTTGCTCTTTCGCCAGGCTGGAGTGCAGTGGCACAATCTCGGCTCGCTGCAACCTCCGCCTCCCAGGTTCAAGTGATTCTCCTGCCTCAGCCTCCTGAGTAGCTGGGATTACAGGCATGCGCCACCACGCCCAGCTAATTTTTGTATTTTTAATAGAGACAGGGTTTCACCATGTTGGCCAGGATGATCTCGATCTCTTGACCTCGTAATCCACCTGCCTCGGCCTCCCAAAGTGCTGGGATTACAGGTGTGAGCTATCGCACCCGGCCCAGAGTCTTTCTGTTTTAACCCAATAAAAGTTTCAAAATGCCTAGAAAATGAAAATAACCAGAAGAAAACTATGGATAAATTCTTTTATAATAATGGAGAGAAGAAGCCTTTATTATCATGACTCAAAATCTGATTTTTAAAAATTTGAAATAAATTAACAGGAAATGGAAAATTAGTGCAGAGAGAGCTTGTGTACCCTTAATTTCCCCCGGTAGTAACATGTAACTATAGCACACTATCAAAACCAAGAAATTAATATTGGTATGATCCACAGACATTATTCAGATTTCATGGGTTTTATATGCATTCATTTATATATGTGTCATTCTATGCAATTTTACCACATGTAGATTTGTGTAAATACCACTGCAATCAAGATATAAAAATAAGCCAGGCATGGTAGCTCACAACTGTAATTCTGGCACTTTGGGAGGCTGAAGCAGGAGGATTGCTTGAGCCCAGGAGTTGGAGACCAGCCTGGTCAACATAGGGAGACCCCTTCCCTACAAACTTTTTTAAAAAAATTAGCCAGGCATGGTGGCGATTCCTGTAGTCCCAGCTACTTGGAAGGCTGAGGTAGGAGGATCACTTGAGCCCAGGAATTTGAGGCTACAGTGAGCTCTGATTGTGCCACTGCTCTCCAGCCTAGGCCACAGAATGATATCCTGTCTCTAAAAAAAGATCAATAAACAAATAAAAATAGATATAAAATTGCTCCATCATCACAGAGATCCCTCATGTTGCCCCTTTACAGTCATGGCAGCTCCAGCCCCTCCCCCGACTCTATCTCCGACTCCTGGCAACCACTACTTTGTTCTCCATCTGTAATTTTGTCGTTTGAGAATGTTATATAAATGGAATCATACATTATGAAGCCTTTTGAGATTTGCTTCTTTTCACTCTGCATAATTCCCTTGAGATTCGTCCAAATTGCATATATCAATAGTTTGTTCCTTTTTATTGCTGAGTGGTAATTCATGGTACTCAGGTACCATATTTGTTTACCCATGGATCCATTGAAGGACTTTCCGGTTGTTTCCAATTTGGTGCTATCACAAAACTGCTATGAACGTTCATGTACATGTTTTTATTTGTTTTTTGTTGCTGTTGTTGAGACTGAGTCTTGCTCTGTCACTCAGGCTGGAGTGCAGTGGCATGATCTCAACTTACTGCAACATCCGCTTCCTGGGTTCAAGCAATTCTCTTGCCTCAGCCTCCCGAGTAGCTAGGATTACAGGCACGTGCCACCATGCCTGGCTAATTTTTGTATTTTTAGTAGAGACAGCGTTTCACCATGTTGACCAGGCTGATCTCGAACTCCTGACCTCAAATGACTTGCCAACTCAGGCTCCCGAAGTGCTGGGATTACATGCGTGAGTCACCACGCCAGCTTATGTTTTTATTTGGATGTAGCTTTCATTAATCTGAGATAAACACCCAGGAGTGCAATTGGATCCTATGGTAAGTATATGTGTTTAATTTGTTTGTTTGTTTTAAGAAACTGAGATCCAGTCTGTCCCCGGATCTAAAACAGAGAGGAAAAAGAAAAGGAAAGCTGGGAAATTGCTTTCCAGAGTGGCTGCATCATTTTACATTTCCACACTAGCTTTGTTCTGAAACACAGCAGCATTATTGAACTAACTAACAAACCTTCCAGAGGCTTTCAACAATCTTCTTTTAAAAAAAAAATCTGCTGCAATGATAGCAAAGATTTATTAAGCAGGTACTATATTCCAGAGAAGGCTGTGAATGTTTACAGGCTGCTATGGTTTGAATATTTGTGCCTCCAAAACTCATGTTGAAATGTAAGCCCCAATGCAGTATTACCGAGAGGCACAGTTTCTAAGAGGTGATTGGGGCATGATGGTTCTGCCCTCATGAATGGATTAATTCATTTACAGATTAATGGGTTATCATGGGAGTGGGATTGGTGGCTTTGTAAGGGGAAGAGGGACCTAAGCTAGGAGTACTGTAATGAGCCCATTTTATGC
Source organism: Macaca mulatta (assembly GCF_049350105.2). Classification (NCBI taxonomy): domain Eukaryota; kingdom Metazoa; phylum Chordata; class Mammalia; order Primates; family Cercopithecidae; genus Macaca; species Macaca mulatta. The sequence goes on from NC_133411.1 coordinate 33,558,168, forward strand.
AAAAAGAAACAGGCACAGAAAGATTCAAGATTTTGCCCAGAGTTACACAGTCTGGCTCCGGAGTCCATGTTCTTAACCAGGACCTGATAATAACTCAATGATTTTCGGGCCAAAACAACTACACAGTGTGGTCCTTGTGGTAAAAGACATAAAAGTCTGAGGCAAATACAAAGTTTCAAATACTAAATTTTATTTTATTTTTGAGTAAGTAATAAATTCACATACTTCAAAATCAAAACAGACAAAAGGCCTGCACAGAGAAGTTCTACGCTGGCCCACGTCCATTGATTGTAGCCATAATTTTAAGATAGCCCCATGATTCTCATCCCCGGCATTCACATTTTCCTCTAGTCCCTTCTCCCTGAGTGTGGGCAGGACTTCTGTCTTGCTTTTAACTAATAGAATGTGACGAAAGGTGAAAGAATGTTGCAGATGTAATTAAGGCCCCAAATAAATTCACACTGAGTTCATCAAAAGAGAAAATCTCCTGGGTGCTATAGTTTGAATGTTTGTCCCCTCCAAGTCTCATGCTGAAAATTTGATTTCTGACTGGGCACGGTGGCTCATGCCTATAATCCCAGCAATTTGGGAGGCTGAGGTGGGCAGATCACTTGAGCCCAGGAGTTCAAGACCAGCCTGGGCAACATGACGAAACCCTCTCTCTACCAAAAAATTGAAAAATTAGCGAAGCATGGTGGTGTGTGCCTGTAGTTCCAGCTACTTGGGAGGCTGAGGTGGGAGGATCACCCGAGCTCAGGGACATCAAGGTTGCAGTGAGCCATAATCATTCCACTGCAGTCCACTCCAGCCTGGGCAACAGAGTGAGACCCTATCTCAAAGAAAAAAGAAAAGAAATTTGAAATTTGATCCTCAGTGTTGGAGGTGGGTCCTAAGGTCCTCTGTATTGGGGGCAGAGCAAGTGAGTTCTCATTCTTTTAGTCCCCATGAGACCTGGTTGTTAAAAACATCCTGACACCTCCCCTCTGACTCGCTCTTGCTTCCTCTCTCACCACGTGATTTCTGCAGACACCAACTCCCCTTTGTCTTCCACCATGAATGGAAGCAGCCTGAGGCCCTCATCAGATGCACAGTCTTCCTGCCAACAGAATCAGTCATGAGCCAAATAAACTTTTTTCTTTATAAATTACCCAGTCTCAGGTGTTCCCTTTTAGCAACACAAAATGAACGAAGACATTAAATGAGCCTGACATAGTCAGGTGGACCCTTAAAAGAGGCTCTAACCCTTCCCTAACGAGGGAGACTTGAGTCAGCTGAGACATTCTGCTGATGGCCTTCAAGAAGAAAACAGCCATGTGTGAACTGCCTACGGAGAAGGGTGGCCTCTAAGAGCTGATAGTCTCGTCTTATAATCACAAGCATCCAAAATCTGCCAACCACGTGATAAGCTTGAAAGAAAACCCTTAGGTCAAGATGAAAATGTAACCCAGCCAACACCTTGATTACAGCCTCGTGAGACCCGAAGCAGAGGACCCAATAAGCCATGCCAAACTCTGTCCTGTAGAAGTGAAATCATAAACATATGTTGTTTTAAGCCACTAAACTTATAGTAATTTGTTATGCCACAAATATGAATAAGTTGAAAATAAAAAGACGGTAAAAAAACAGCAGCCACAAAATACCTAGAGTGACTATACTAATATCAAACAAAATAGACTTTAAAACAACAAAAATTAGTTAAGAGAAATACATGCTCACATTATGGTTTATTGGTTTTGAACAAAGGTACCAAGACAATTGAATGGGGGAAAGAACAGTCTTTGCAACAGATAGGTCAGGGAGAACTATTTATCCACATACAAAAGAATGAAGTTGAATACCTACCTCATACTAAATACAAAAATTGACTCAAAATGGATCAAAGATCTAAATGTAAGGGTTAAAAATATACACACAGAAGAAAATATAGGCTTCAATCTGCATGATCTTGCATTAGCTATGGTTTCTTTTCTTTCTTTCTTTCTTTTCTTTTTTTTGTTTTTGTTTTTGTTGTTGAGATAGAGCCTTGCTCTGCCACCCAAGCTAGAGTGCAGTGATGCGATCTCGGCTTGCTGCAACCTCCCTCTCCCAGCCAGGTGTGGTGGCACGTGCCACCATACCTGACTAATTTTTGTATTTTTAGTAGAGATGGGGGTTTCACTATGTTGACCAGGCTGGTCTCAAACTCCTGACCTCAAGTGATCCACCCACCTTGGCCTCCCAAAGTGCTGGGATTACAGATATGAGCCACCGCGCCCAGCCTAGCTATGGTTTCTTAGATATGACACTAAAAGCACAAGCAATAGGAGAAAAAAAAGAGATAAATCTGACATCATTAAAAGAACTCCATCAAGGCCAGATGTGGTGGCTCACGCCTGTAATCCCAGCACTTTGGGAGGCTGAGGCAGGTGGATCATGAGGTCAGGAGTTCAAGACCAGCCTGGCCAAGATGGTGAAACCCTGTCTTTATAAAAATACAAAAATAAGCCAAGCATGGTGGCGGGCGCCTGTAATCCCAGCTACTTGGGAGGTTGAGGCAGAAAGTTGCTTGAACCAGGGAGGCAGAGGTTGCAGTGAGCCGAGATCATGCCGTTGCACTCCAGCCTGGGTGACAAAGTGAGACTCTGTCTCGAAAAAAAAAAAAAAAAGAACTCCAGGAAAATGTACTTTTGGGCCAGGTGCAGTGGTTCACTGTAATCCCAGCACTTTGGGAGGCCAAAGCAGGCGGATCACTCGAGGACAGGGGTTTGAGACCAGCCTGGCCAAAATGGTGAAACCCCATCTCCACTGTAAATACAAAAACTAGCTGGGCGTGGTGGTACACGCCAGTAATCCCAGCTACTCAGGAGGCTAAGGCAGGAGAATCGCTTGAACCCGGGAGGTGGAGGTTGCAGTGAACCGAGATTGTGCCATTGCACTCCAGCCTGGGTGACAGAGCAAGACTCTGTCTCACAAAAAAAAAAAGAAAAAGAAAAGAAAAGAAAGAAAATGTACTTCAAAGGATACCCTCAAGAAAATGAAAAGACAGTCCATATAATGGAGGAAACTTTATAAATCAGATGTTTGATAAAGGACTTTGTTACGGTTTGAATGTTTGTCCACTCCAAATCCCATGTTAAAATTTGATTCCCAGTGTTGGAGGGTTGGAGGTGGGGCCTGGTGGGAGGCCATTGGATCACGGGGGGCCGATCCCTCACAAATGCTTTTGCACCATTCCCTTGGTGATAAGTGTGTTCCTGCTCAGTTAGTTCATGAGAGATATGTTGTTTAAAAGAGTCTGGGGCCTCCCCCTTCTCCCTCTCCTGCTCTCACTTGTACCATGTGATACTCTGGCTACCCGCTTCACCTTCCACCATGATTGTAAGCTTCCTGAGGTCCTCACCAAAAGTCTAGCAGATGTTGGTGCCATGCTTGTACAGCCTGCAGAACTGTGAGCCAGTAAAACCTCTTTTCTTTATAAATTACCCAGCCTCAGGTATTTCCTTTTTTTCTTCTTTTTCTTTTTGTTTTGTTTGGTTTTGTTTGAGATAGGGTCTTGCTTTGTTGCCCAGGCTGGAGTGCGGAGGCACAATCTCAGGCCACTGCAGCCTCTACCTGCTAGGCTAAACCTATCCTCCCACCTTAGCCTCCTGAGTAGCTGGGATTACAGGCATGAGCCACTGCACCCAGCCTGTATTTTAGGTATTTCTTTATAGCAATGCAAAAAATGGCCTAATACAGATTCATATCTGCAATATATAAAGAGCTCTCACAGGCTGGGTAAGGTGCCTGTAATCTCAACACTTTGTGAGGCTGGGGGAAGGATTGCTTAAGCCCAGGGAGTTCCAAACCAGCCAAGGCAACATAGCAAAACCCCATCTCTGCAAAAAATACAAAGAGGAAACAAATGTCAATTAAATAAAATAAAAAAAGAAAGGGTTGGGGGCTACTGCCTTCTCCAGGAGACCCAGACCTACCACCTTCAGTGAACACCCTGGCTTTGAAGTCAGGCAGCATCCATTCCCCCTAAAAACAGGCAGCCATCAAAAAAGTGGGGGTGAAGTGGGGTGCAGTGGCTCACACGTGTAATCATAGCACTTTGGGAGGCTGAGGCAGGTGGATCACTTGAGCCCAGGAGTTCGAGACCAGTCTGGGCAACATGGCGAAACCTGTCTCTACAAAGAATACAAAAATTAGCTGGACATGGTGGTGTGTGCCTGTAATCCCAGCTACTTGGGAGGCTGAGGTAGGAGGATCACCAGAGCCCTGGAGGTGGAGGTTGCAGTGAGCCAATGCCACTGCATTCCAGCCTGGGCAACAGAGTGAGACCAAGTCCCTGTCTCAAAAAAAAAAAAGAGAGAACTCCCACAATTCAATAATATAAACACAACTCAATTTAAAAGTAGGCACTGAAAGTCATAAAATATTAATGAATTAATTATTTATTTATTTAGTTTTAGATGGAGTCTCACTCTGTTGCCCAGGCTGGAGTGCAGTGGTGTGATCTCAGCTCACTGCAACCTCCACCTCCAGAGTTCAAGCAGTTCTGCCTCAGCCTCTCGAGTAGCTGGGACTACAGGCACGTACCACCATGCCCCCCGCTAATTTTTGTATTTTTAGTACAGACGGGGTTTAACCATATTGGCCAGACTGGTCTCAAACTCCTGACCTTGTGATCCACCTGCCTCAGCCTCCCAAAGTGCTGGGATTACAGGTGTGAGCCACCATGCCCGGCCAGTTTTTTTTGTTGTTGTTGTCGTAGTCTTGCTCTGTTGCCCAGGCTGGAGTGCAGTGGTGCGATCTTGGCTCACTGCAACTTTCACCTCCCAGGTTCAAGCAATTCTCCTGCCTCAGCCTCCTGAGTAGATGGGATTACAGGCATGCATTGCCACACCAGGCTAATTTGTGTATTTTCAGGAGAGAGAGGTTTTTTGCCACGTTGGCCAGGCTAGTCTCAAACTCCTGGCTTCAAGCAATCCGTGAGCCTGGGCCTCCCAAAGTTCTGGGATTATATACCTGAGCCACTGTGCCTGGCCCTGTTGAATGAAATTAAAGACACAGATAAATGGAAAGACATTAGATGTGTATAGATTGGAAAAATTAATATTGTTAAAGTATCCATAATACCCAAGGTGATCTACAGATTCAATACAACCTTTATCCAAATCCCAACATAGTTGTTTACAGAAATGGAAAAAACAATTCTTATCGGGGGAACCAGCCCCCAATATTTCAACATAGGCTCTTTCCTATTTTCCCTAAGTGTCGGCCGGCCTGAGAAATAAAAAGAAAGGGTACAAAAGAAAGAAATTTTACAGCTGGGTCTCCAGGGGAAACATCACATGTCTGCAGGTTCCATGATGCCCCTGAGCCACAAAACCAGCAAGTTTTTATTAGTGATTTTCAAAGTGGAGGGAGTGTACAAATAGGGTGTGGGTCACAGAGATCACATGCTTCAAAGGCAATAAAATATCACAGGACAAATGGGGGCAGAGCAAGATCACAAGGCCAGGATGAAATTAGAATTACCAGTGCGGTTCCATGTCCTGCTGGGCACACATTGACACTGATAAACATCTTAACAGGAAACAGGGCTCAAGAGCAGAGAACCAGTCTGACTAGAATTCGCCAGGCTGGGATTTCCTAATCCTAGCAAGCCTGGGGGTGCTGCAGGAGACCAGGGTGTATTTTATCCCTTATCTTCAACTGCATAAGAGAGACACTTCCAGAGCAGCCATTTTAGAGGCCTCCCCGGGAATGCATTCTTTTCCCAGGGCTGTTCCTTGCTGAGAAAAAGAATTCAGTGATATTTCTCCTATTCGCTTTTGCAAGGAAAGAAATATGATTCTGTTCTACCTGGCCCTGCAGGCAGTCAGACTTTATGATTATCTCCCTTGTTCCCTGAAAACTGCTGTTATCCTGTTCTTTTCAAGGTGCCCAGATTTCATATTGTTCAAACACACATGCTTTACAAACAATCTGTGCAGATAACGCAATCATCACAGGGTCCTGAGGCGTCATACACCCTCAGCTTACAAATATGATGGGATTAAGAGATTAAAGACAGGCATAGGAAATTATAAGAGTATTGATAGGGGAAGTGATAAATGTCCATGAAATCTTCACAGTTTATGTGCAGTAAAGACAGGCACAAGAAATTTAAAAAGTATTAATTTGGGGAACTAACAAATGTCCATGAAATCTTCACAATTTATGTTCTTCTGCGGTGGCTTCAGCCAGTCCCTCCGTTCGGGTTCCCTGACTTCCCGCAACAAATTCTAAAATCCATATGGAGCCAAAAGCACCTCTCAAAAAATCCCAAATAGCCAAAGCAATCTTGAACATGAAGAAAAAAACTGGAGGTATCACACTTTCTGATTTCAAGTATATTACAAAGCTACAGTATGGTACTGACAGAAAAACAGACATAAACAAATAACAAAGTAAGAGAGTCCAAAAATAAATCTGTGCATTTATGGTCAACTGATCTTTACCAAGGGTGCCAAGAACACACAATAGAGATAGGATGGTATTTTCAATAAATGCTGTTGGGAAAAACTAGATAATCACATGGAAAAAAATTACATTAGACCTTTATCTCACACCATATACAAAAATCAACTCAAAATGAATTAAAGACTTAGGAACTGAATCCTATACTTTATAGGGGTAAATCTCATGGTATGTAAATTACATTTTAATCTATTATTAACAATAATTATGCATCTTTGGATTAGATTTGGTTAGGAGTATGTCCCAAGATAATAAATTATTGAGAAAAAAAGATTTGGACTAAAAATATACCTTCTGTAACATGTGCTTTTCATTCATAATGTTTTGAACAAGATTTGCTTATAGGGAGGTGAAAAATACAGACATATTTTAGAATAATAAACTATACTTTTTTTAACCAATAAGTTTGTACAATGATTTAAAATTTGAGAGAAATATAGAACATGACATTTTTATTTACCTTCACTCAGCATTATAGAAAGGAAACGAATATCAAGGGAATACACAGACTATAAACTATAAACTATAAAAATTATTTTAGTTATTTGTTTACATAGCAGTCTGTCACACAAATTCCAGAATTATATAGTTTAAGGAACCCTCAAGAGATCACACAGTTCACAACTGAAACTTTTCTGACTGCCTATTCATTATTCCTAGAAATCTAGAGACAAGATTTCATGATTTTACTAGGTAAATTTTAAGTCTTTCTACCACAATCATCAAGAAGTCTTCTAGGCTGGGCACAATGGCTCATGCCTGTAATCCCAACACTTTGGGAGGTCGTGGTGGGTGGATCACGAGGTCAGCAGTTTGAGACTAGCCTGGCCAAGATGGTGAAACCCCGTCTCTACTACAAATACAAAAATTAGCCAGGCATAGTGGTGGGCACCTGTCATCCCAGCTACTTGGGAGGCTGAGGCAGGAGAATCACTTGAACCCGGGAGGAAAAGGTTGCAGTGAGCCGAGACCGTGCCACTGCACTCCAGCCTGGGCGACAGAGTGAAACTCTGTATCAAAAAAAAAAAGTCTTCTAAACTTTTAAGCTACATCCTTAATTATTAGTCTCTATAATGCAGAATATGGAATGCAATTGACCCAAAGATCAGGGATCTCCTAACTTATTAGTAAGGGTCTCTCCTGTGATCCAGAAGTTTTAGCCAAAGCTATCTTCTGGAAGTTTAATTCAGGTTTATGTATGATCCTCTACCTTCTGTTGTACTTGACAACCCCTTTTTCTCAGCTCAGTTGAAATGGAAATGGAATCGCTTATTCATTGTTATCTGGAAAAATCTCCTAACGTATTATTATACACTTTTATTTTATTTTATTTTATTTTATTTGAAACGGTGTCTCGCTCTGTTGCCCAGGCTAGAGTGCAGTGGCGTGATCTTGGCTCACTGCAACCTCCGCCTCCCAGGTTCAAGCAATCCTCCCACCTCAGCCTCCTGAGTAGCTAGGATTATAGGTGTGCACCACCACGCCTGGCTAATTTTTTGTATTTTTAGTAGATAAAATATTTTATTTTGGCCATGTTGGCCAGGATGGTTTCAAACTCCTGACTGCAGGTGATCCACCCGCCTCGGGCTCCCAAAGTGCTGGGATTACAGGTGTGAGTCACCACACCCTGTATATATATTTAATTCATTTTCTGCCTCACCTTCTCTAAGTAAATTATCCTCAGTTCCTTGAGTCAACTACGAAAATAAATGCTCTCTTGTCCTGAATTTTAAATAAATCAGGTGTGATAAGAAAGGAATTACCTTCTAAAGCTGTAGAATACCTTTGTCTTGCCGGGCGCAGTGGCTCACGCCTGTAATCCCAGCACTTTGGGAGGCCGAGGCAGGCAGATCACGAGGTCAGGAGATCGAGACCATCATGGCTAACACGATGAAACCCCGTCTCTACTAAAAATAAAAATAAAAAAATTATCCATGCGTGGTGGCAGGCGCCTATAGTCCCAGCTACTTGGGAGGCTGAGGCAGGAGAATGGCAAACCTGGAGGCGGAGCTTGCAGTGAGCTGAGATTGTGCCACTGCACTCCAGCCTGGGCGACAGAGCGAGACTCCGTCTCAAAACAAAAATAAAATAAAATAAAAAATAAAAGAATGCTTTTGTCTTTTCACAAAGCACACATTTTTCTTCTAGGAATAAAGGTTGCTTTCCTATAAAAGGATTGAATGCTGAAGCATCCCAAGCGGCCATATTAGTTTTCTATGTTATGTAACAAATAGCATATATTTCTGATCTCGCTGTGCCTGTGCGCCAGGAGTCCAGGCACAGCATAGCTGGACCGTCAGCCGTGCAAGTCAGGAGGCTACAAATCAGGTGTCAGCTGAGTTGTACCTCATTTGAAGGCTCCACTGGGAGAGCTGGCTTCTAAGTTTGCTTTGGATTGGCAGAATTCATTTCCTTGTGGAGGGGTTGTGTTTCTTGCTGACTGTTGGTTGGAGGCCTCGCTCAGCTTCTAGAGGCTGCCCATAGTGTTTTGCCACGTGGGCTTCTTCAACATGACCACCGACTCACTCAAGCCAGCAAGAAGAATCCCTAGTGTGAATCTGCTGGCACCATGGAGTTTTAGATAATGCAACAAAATCACAGGAATGACAGCTCATCACTGTTGCCATATTCTGTCGATTAGAAATCTGTCATCCCATACTCAAGAAGCGTGAACACCAGAAGGCAGGTATCATTAACGGGGGTCACCCTAGGGTCTACCCACTAGAGCAGCCTTTAATCCTTTCTGCATGGAGATGGAGAGTATGTGATTAAACAAATTAATGAACAAAAGCAAACCTATCTTTCATTATTTATTTTATGGGTTTTTTTTTTTTTGAGACAGAGTCTTGCCCTGTCACCCAGGCTGGAGTGGAGTGGTACGATCTTGGCTCACTGCAACCTCTGCCTCCCAGGTTCAAGTGATTCTCCTGCCTTAGCCTCCTGAGTAGCTGGGATTACAGGCACGTGCCACCACGCCTGGCTAACTTTTGTGTTTTTATTATTATTGTTATTTTTGAGACAGAGTCTCGCTCTGTCACCCAGGCTGGAGTGCAGTGGCGCCATCTCAGCTCACTGCAAGCGCCGCCTCCTGGGTTCACGCTATTCTCCTGCCTCAGCCTCCTGAGAAACTGGGACTACAGGCGCCCGCCACCACGCCTGGCTAATTTTTTGTATTTTTAGTAGAGATGGAGTTTCACCATGTTAGCAAGGATGGTCTCGATCTCCTGACCTCGTGATCTGCTCGTCTCAGCCTCCCAAAGTCCTGGGATTACAGGCGTGAGCCACTGCGGCCGACCTAACTTTTGTATTTTTAGTAGAGACCAGGTTTCACCATGTTGGCCAGGCCTGTCTTGAACTCCTGACCTCAAATGACCTGCCCACCTCGGCCTCTCAAAGTACTGGGATTATAAGCATGAGCCACCATGCTGGGCCTTCATTATTTTACATTATCTTTTCCTCTATTCATAGCTCCTCCCCAAAACAGTGTTATAATTATTTATTGCCGTATAACAAACAATCCCCCAAAATAAAACAGCAACTATTTTATTTGCTTCTTAGGCTGTGGTTCAGCAATTTGGCTGCGCTTATTCCTCTGGTCTCTCATGGGGTCACTCATGTGACTATAGTCAAACTGCAGCTTGACTTGAGCTAGTTGGTTTAATGTGGCCTCACTCACAGATACAGGAATTGGTGTTGGCTATAATCTATGCCACATGTCTTCAGCAGGATGGCCCAGTCTTTTTCAAAGGGCATCTGGCTTCCAAGAGGAAGAGAAGATGCAGGGTTCAGAAGTGATACAGTATTACTTGTGCCACGTTCTACTGGTCAAAGTAAGCCCAAGGTATCCCCAGATTCGATGAGTGACAAATAGACTCCATCTCTTTTCCTTTCTAGAATTATGCAAAGTTCAAACCTGAGAACACTTTGATTTACCTGATAACTATTACAAAGTATTATTCCTCATATACAAAGTGACATATTAACTGGTTAGAAATATAATGGCATTTAATATGTTTATCATTGTTAAAAGTAGTTCATGGATCTTTGCTTATGTACAAACACCCGTTATCTATGGATGTCTTTGCATATTAGCGTTAAATATTGCTAGATTTATTCTTTTTTTTTTTTTTTTTTTTTGCTTTTTTTTTTTGGAGACAGAGTGTTGCTCTGTCACCCCAGCAGGAGTGCAGTGGTGTGATCTCGTCTCACTGCAACTTCTGCCTCCTGGGTTCAAGTGATTCTCGTGCCTCAGCCTCCTGAGCAGCTGGGATTACAGGCGTGTGCCACCACGCCCAGCTAATTTTTGTATTTTTAGTAGAGATGGGGTTTCGCCATGTTGGCCAGGCTGGTCTCTAACTCCTGACCTCAGGTGATCCACCTGCCTCAGCCTCCCAAAGTGTTGGGATTACGGGCGTGAGCCACCATGACCGGCCCATTTCTGCAATTAGATTGACAAGTTTGGCTCACAGCATGTTTTGCAAGTTTTGACTACACTGTGTAGGCAAAAGTATGGATAAATCAGAACTGTTACATATTGCTGGTAGAAGTGCAAAATGGAGAGCAATTTGATGGTTGTTATTGTAGCATTGTTTGTAGACATAAAAGGTTGAAAATAACCCAAAGGTTCATCAGTAGACGACTAGTTAAATAAACTGTAGAGCATCCACACAATGGAAGACCATGAACTCTGAAAATGAATGAGACAGCTTTCTCTGCTAATGTGGAACGATCTCTAGCATATATTGCATAGAAAAAGACAAAAAGCAGAACATTTTCTGTAATGTGCTGCCTTTTGTGTAAGAATGAGAGGAACAAAAGAGTACATATTCACATTTGTTTATATACACTTTTTTCTTTCTTTTTTTTTTTTTTTGAGACAGAGTCTCGCTCGCTCTGTCACCCAGGCTGGAGTGCAGTGGCGTGATCTTGGCTCACTGTAACCTCTGCCTCCCGGATTCAAGCAATTCTCCTGCCTCAGCCACCCAAGTAGCTGGGATTACGGGCATGTGCCACCATGCCCGGCTAATTTTTTTGTATTTTTAGTAGAAACGAGTTTTCACCATATTGGCCAGGCTAGTCTCGAACTCCGGACCTTGTGATCCACCCACCTCGACCTCCCAAAGTGCTGGGATTACAAGCGTGAACCACCGCGCCCGGCCTATATATACATTTTTTAAAACCCTGGAAAGACAAAAGAAACTAACAAAAGGAACTGCAAGATTTGAGTGTAAGAATAGGGACACAGTAATGGACATGTAGAAGGTGTATTACTTTGTTCCATGCAGCATGAATTTTTTAAAATCTACACATCTATGTATTTTTATTTATATTCAAATTTAAATTTACTTTTTTTGTTGTTTGGTTTTTTGGGTTTTATTTTTGTTTTTGGTTTTTAGACGGAGTCTTGATCTGTTGCCAGACTGGAGTGCAGTGGCGTGATCTCAGGTCACCGCAACCTCTGCCTCTCAAGTTCAAGCGATTCTCCTGCCTCAGCCTCCCGAATAGCTGGGACTTCAGGTACCTGCCACTGTGCCCAGCTAATTTTTGTATCTTTAGTAGAGACGGGGTTTCACCATTTTGGCCAGGATGGTCTGGATCTCTTGAGCTCGTGATCCTCCCGCCTCAGCCTCCCAAAGTGCTGGGATTACAGGCGTAAGCCACCGCGCCCGGCCTTAAATTTACTTTTTCGAAGTATCAGCTGTTGCTATTTAATTCACATACCATACAGTTTACCTATTTAAATTGTACAGATAGTATTTAGTATACTCACAAACTTGTGCAACCATCACCATAATCGATTTTAGAACATTTTTATCATTTCCTCCCCAACAATGCCTACCCACTGGCATTCATCTCCCATTGCCCCTCACCTCAGTCCTCCAGCAGCAGGCAAACATTAATCTACTTTCTGTCTCTGTAGATTTGCCTGTTTGCCTGCTCTGTGGGTGTGGGTTCCTCTATTCTTCTCCATGCACACATTTAATCTATTTCCTCATTTACCACCACCTCTGCTCACTTTGCCCCGGTGCCAATCCAAACATCTCCCACTCCAGCTGTCACCATACTTTATTTAGCTTTGTTCCCATAAATGCTCTACGTCAGTAATGAGTGGCTGTCTGCCAGCTGCCCGTGGCCTCTGTCCCTAACCACCATGGAATCTCCTAAGCAGTTTTCTGCTCCTAAAGAAGCCAGCACGGCTCACTCTCTGCCTCTGCTTTACCTGCCACAGGGCGGAGGAGCGCCTCTCAAGGTATATCACTGGGACAGCAGACTCTCTGGTCTCCCCTCATCTCCTGCTCAACTTTAAAAGATAGAATCGTTTTATTACTTTGCATGTATATAGCCCCCTTTCTGGAAAGCTCTTCAGCACCCAGTGGCACTTTTTACAACACTCCCTGAGGGTTGCCACGACAGTCCTCCTTCCACGCTTGTTCCCACTCTGTCACCTTCTCAGTGCCAACACCTTTCCCCATCAATTCGCTAAGAAAATTCAGAAAGTATTCCAAACGAATTTTTAACTGAAGAGTGAGAGCTCTTCTGAATAGAGTATATTTAAACCATAAGAAAAAGCAGCAGGGTTTTATCAAAATACAATTTACTAAAAATATAAAATGTGATTTCAACTGACTTTTTCTTCCTACCAATAGGATAAGATGAGGATGCAGCAAAGTTACACTAATAGATGACATAGTTATGTACATAATAATCGTAATTGCTACAATATCTTATTTTACTCAAAATCCCAGTAAAAGTTTTCCTTGCACCACTTAATAAATAAATCCTAATAAATAAATAGGATTGTGGGATATAATTAACTATCTCTTTCTCTCTCTTATGAAAGAGAAGGTTTAAATAAGTCAAAATGTCAAATAAATAATAAATAACCTTAACTTGACATTGAATTGGGTTGGTTTTTTGAAGAGTTTCTTCTTGATTAGTTAGGCTAAAAACTTTTGTTGTTGCTGTTTTTTGCATTTACTTTTGAAGGCAAGTATTTCTGGGGTTCGGAAAATTCATTTTCAACTAAACTATAGAAGATCTGATTGATGAAAAGCTGGAAATTTAAGTTTCTCAGTCTTTCCTTTTTTGTTGTTTTTTGTTTTGTTTTGTTTTTTCGATGCGGAATTTCACTCTTGTTGCCCAGGCTGGAGTGCAATGGCGCAATTTCAGCTCACTGCAACCTCCGCCTCCCGGGTTCAAGTGATTCTCCTGCCTTAGCCCCCTGAGTACCTGGGATTACAGGCAGGCACCACCACCGCCGGCTAATTTTGTACTTTTAGTAGAGACAGGGTTTCTCCATGTTGGTCAGGCTGGTCTCGAACTCCCAACCTCAAGTGATCCACCCGCCTCGGCCTCCCAAAATGTAGGGATTACAGGTGTGAGCCACTGTGCCGGCCAAGTTTCTCAGTCTTTCTATTTGCTCAACTACTGAAGTGTTTGCTTAAATGCTGAAGTACTCTACTTCAGATCCAATAACCAATTTTGTCTATGTTATCTCTCAAAACCATGATGTGGCTACCTGCTCTTTTAGAATCTTGCCACCCCACCATCCACCACCATCACCACCCTGTGCCCAATCCAGAGGTAGAGACTATATCCCCTCCTTTTGAACCATAGTTGGCCTTGAGACTGTCTCAACAAATTGGGTATGGTGGAATTAACATTAGGTAACTCCTGAGGCTAGGTCATAAAAATATCGTGCATGTCTGCTTTGTTCTTCTGGGATGCTTACTTTTGGAACCCAGTCACCAGGTTGTGAGGAGGCCCAAGCATCCTGTGGAAGGGCCCACACAGAAGGAACTGGGGCTCCTGGCCCATAGCCCTGGCTCAGCTCCCAGTTGACAGTCAGCACCAATTTGCCAGGCATGTGAGTGAGGAATCTTGACAGTGAATCTTTCAGCTTCCAATTGTGTTAAACCAGCTGATGCCACGTGAAGCAGATATGAGCCACTCACTCGTAAGAAGTAGAAAACTGAAATAGTCATGAGAAATAGATAATAAAACACAGGGTAAGAAGAGTTTACTTGGCTCAAGCTTCTCTAGAAGGGTCTGGTAATATTTAGGTTCAAAAGATTTCCCTCTTCTTGAAGTAAATCAACCAAGTCAGTAATGAAGAAGAATTGTTATTAATTGCCAATAGGACTCTGAACTTTTCATCAGGATCCTTTACCCAAATGGGTAATTTAGTGAGAGCTGACCCTATATTCATTTTACAGGCTGCAGGCTTTATAATTTTTAAATTTTTAACGTTTCTTTATTTTTTGAGACGGAGTCTCGTTCTGTCACCCAGGCTGGAGTGCAGTGGCACGATCTTGGCTTACTGCAACCTCCACCTCCTGCTTCAAGTGATTCTCCTGCCTCAGCCTCCCGAGTAGCTGGAATTACAGGCACCCACCACCATGTCCTACTAATTTTTATAGTTTGGGCTCAGATGGGGTTTTGCCATGTTAGCCAGGCTGGTCTCGAACTTCTGGACTGAAGTGATCTGCCCACTCGGGCTGCCAAAGTGCTGGGATTACAGGCATGAGCCACCACACGTGGCCACAGGCTGTAGACTTTAGGAAGGATTAAGTCACCAATGGATACAAGGGCCAGGAGCAGTCAGCCTGAGAAAAATAATCAGGTTAACACAGCAGTAATGAAGAGCAGACAGTATATCCGCTCTTAAGAGCCAGGGAGAGAACCTTCCTACTGTCAGGTTAGGGGGAAAAAAAGTCAAACTAGTTAAGTGACCTAAGTGTGAATTTGAGGATTTGTCACGGAAATTATCTCTTGGTTTCTCAGCTCTTGAAGGAGGATGGGATGGAGTCAGATGCCGAGGAGCTATTCACACAAGTTCAGCAAATCATCATAAATTCAGTCTTCCTGTCTTCAAGAGGGATTGAATGCATCAAATGATCTCTCAAAAACGACTCAAGTATACAAGCTCAGAGACTGAAGTGCATTTAAAAAGTGACTCAAGAAACGTGAGCACAGTCTTATAAAAGGTTGCGTCAAGAATCAATTCTAGGCCGGGCGCCGTGGCTCACATCTGCAATTCCAGCACTTTGGGAGGCCAAGGTGGGTGGATCACCTGAGGTCAGCCTGGCCAACATGGTGAAATCCTGTCTCTAATAAAAATACAAAAATTAGCCAGACATGGTGGTGCATGCCTGTAATCCCAGCTACTTGGGAGGCTGAGGCAGGAGAATCACTTCAACTCAGGAGGTGGAGGTTACAGTGAGCCGAGATCATGCCACTGCACTTCAGCCTGAGTAACAGAGTGAGACTTCATCTCAAAAAAAAAAAAAAAAAAAAAAAAAAAGAATTCTAGAGAGCAAAATATATATCACCTTTTATCCTCATTGCCATGTCCACTCCTTCCCCCACAGTAACCAGGACTGGAGTTTGGTGCCTAGTCTTCCCACCTCCATACTGCACATTTACATGCGTACAGCTGCACATATATCATAGAGATTTTTAATGTAAAACGATCATGCCATATACATTGTTCTGCAAGTTGATTTTTCCACTTAACTATGTATTGGGGATCTCCTCCTAAAAGTTCATTTACCTCTACACCAGCCTTTTTTGGTATAAATGTAAGGAGTATAAATACAATTCTGTTACATGGATATATGGCATATACCTCACTACTTTTAATGGCTGAAATGTATGCCACATTATAGATAAACAATTTAATCAGTTCTGTTGCGATGGACATTTAACTTATATCTAAATTCACTGTTCCAATGGTGCTGCCATAAACTCCTTTTACAAACAACTGCAGGCTGAGTGTTTCTATAAGATAGATTTCATGCCATTAATTAAATATGAATTGATGAACAAAGCAGCTTATGTTGTATTTTGTTTGTTTGTTTGTTTGTTTTGAGACAGGGTCTCGCTCTGTTGCCCAGGCTGGAGTGCAATGGCGTGATCTTGGCTCTCACAGCAACCTCCGCCTCCTGGGCTCAAACGATCCTCCTGCTTCATCCTCCCGAGTAGCAGGGACTACAGGCATGCACCACCATCCCTGGCTCATCTTTGCATCTTTTTGTAGAGATGGAGTTTCACCATGTTGCCCAGGCTGGTCTTGAACTTCTGGACTCAAGTGATTCACCTGCCTTGGCCACTTAAAGTGCGGGTGTGAGCCACTGCACTCAGCCACAGTTTGTGTCTTGATTTCCCCAACTGATATGAAACATACTCTCTGACATCCTTTTTTCCTTTGCCTTTAACTGTTTCTTTTTCTTTCTTTCTTTCCTTTTTTTTTTTTTTGGAGATGGAGTCTCGCTCTGTCTCCCAGGCTGGAGTGCAATGGCACTGTCTCGGCTCACTGCAACCTCCTCTTCCTGGGTTCAAGCAATTCTCCTGCCTTAGCTTCCCGAGTAGTTGGGATTACAGGTGCCTGCCACCACACCCAGCTAATTTTTTGGTATTTTTAGGAGAGACAGGGTTTCACCATGTTGGTCAGGCTTGTCTCAAACTCCTGACCTCAGGTGATCCGCCCGCCTTGGCCTCCCAAAGTACTGGGATTACAGGCATGAGCCACCGCGCCTGGCCTCCTTTAACTGTTTCTTTAGTGACCTCTCCCAAGGAACTTTAGAATGGCTACTCACTAAGGAAACAGAATACCCTAGTGGCAGGAAAATTGAGATTCCGAAGCTGATGTTAAGTAAGACCTAGCATTTGAGATGAGCAATTGGAAAGCAATTTCACTCTCCCAAAGAGTTTCTTAATGAAAGTGGCCTTGAAATAGGTTTACCATTCTTGGTAACTCCACTATTTTTAGTTCCTTGGGTAAAGTTAATACTCGGTTATATTATAGGCTTTTAAAATAAAAGAAGGCCAGGCGCGGTGGCTCACGCCTGTAACCCCAGCACTTTGGGAGCCTGAGGCAGGCTGATCACCTGAGGTCGCAAGTCGGAGACCAGCCTAGCCAACATGATGAAACCCTGCCTCTACTAAAAATAGAAAAATTAGATGCGTGTGGTGGCAGGCTCCTGTTATCCCAGCTGCTCGGGAGGCTGAGGCAGGAGAATTGCTTGAACCAGGGAGGCAGAGGTTGCAGTGAGCCGAGATGGTGCCACTGCACTCCAGCCTGGGCGACAGAGCAAGACTCCGTCTCAAAAAAAATAAAATAAAATAAATGAAAGAAAGGAAGGCTTATAACACAAATGTAGAAAGTTTCCATTAGAATTAGTCATCTCTCACTGTAGACAGCCACCCTGGAGACAACAGCACTTACCTTTGGAAGCATCATTGATTCTTTTTTTTTTGAAATGAAGTTTTGCTGTTGTCGCCCAGGCTGGAGTGCAGTGATATGATCCCAGCTCACTGCAACCTCCACCTCCCAGGTTCAAGCAATTCTCTTGCCTCAGCCTCCCGAGTAGCTGGGTTTACAGGTGCATGCCACCATGCCCAGTTAATTTTTGTACTTTTAGTAGAGACAGGGTTTCACCATGTTGGCCAGGCTGGTCTTGAACTCCTGAACTCAGGTGATCACCTGCCTTGGCCTCCAAAAGTGCTGGGATTACAGGCGTGAGCCACCATGCTCAGCCCATCATTGATTCTTTTATCCTGTTAGCCTCTTCTAATACATTTGCCTGATTCTACTAATGGGTGCCTCATGACCTGGAAACTTTAATATCTCTTCCAAAGGTCATTACCCACTTGGAGGTAATACAGCCTTCGCTAAGTCTGAAATCATAGCTCTATTCAGGCTTTTGGTCTATCCTACCAGTTTTATTTTTATTTATTGATTTGTCTCAGTAAAAGGGGAAAGGGGAGAAATGAGTAGGGTTGCTTTCTGCAAAGGCCAGACCACTGGGCAAAGAGAAACATAAATAAACCCTTGTCAGGTGGGCCTTACACACTGAATTGTATTGCACCTGACATGTTAGTAAAACAATGGCAATTCTTCCAGCTAAATCAAAGACACACCCACCATTCTGAGATGTGCTCCCATCCTTAACCAAGCTCTTAAGGGGCAGGGGTGACAATTCTATTCCAGTTACCACTGACCTGACATCTCCCACTTGTTCCTTATGAGAAAAGTTTCTTTTCTTTTTTATTTTTTTGGAGATGGAGTCTCGCTCTGTCACCCAGGATAGAGTGGTGTGAACTCAGCTTACTGCAACCTCCGCCTCCCGGGTTCAAGCAATTCTCCTACCTTGGCCTCCCAAAATGCTAGGATTACAGGCATGAGCCACCACGCCCAGCCAAAAAGTTTCTTTTCAATGGTGGTTTGTTTGTTCATTGACAGGCATCTTTCAGATGGCCTCACTTCAAAAATAAAGGAATGTTTTTGGTTTGCAATAGAAAAATAAGCCTATAAAGGTCATTAGAATTTGAACTAAGAGTTGAACCTTAAGACAGGAATGATATGAAATTCAGATCTAGAAAGATGAGATTGAAGAGATCAGTTCTTTGGCTGATGGGATTTAAATGACTGAAATAGACAAGATGAAGTACCAGTATCCAGCCCCTGTGGTCTCTCCACTGTGCTATTTCATCAGGAGTAAAGCAGGGAGAGTAACAAAGTGGTGTGCTGGAAGCAAGGAGGTCCCTCCGTCTTTCATTTCTGAAACTTATTACCATCCTTTACTTCCCTCCCTGTCCCCTTCCGTGAAACACGCTCACAGCACTCCACAATTATCACTTTTGGTTTTCTCCTACCCCAGGTAAATTATTTCCATGGAAGTAGCCCAGTTACGCGCGTGCGTGTGTGTATTTACAGGTGGTTATTACGACTTACAATTCTACCAGTGGTATAGAGAGTTCTAGTTGCCCCCATTTTTTCTTTTTTTTTTTTTCTTTCTTTTTTTTTGAGACGG
This sequence comes from Macaca mulatta, assembly GCF_049350105.2. Lineage (NCBI taxonomy): Eukaryota > Metazoa > Chordata > Mammalia > Primates > Cercopithecidae > Macaca > Macaca mulatta. Next base: position 33,577,472 of record NC_133411.1, read on the forward strand.
AATCTTGCTCTGTTGCCAGGCTGGAGTGCAGTGGCACAATCTCGGCTCACTGCAACCTCCGCCTCCCGGGTTCAAGTGATTCTCCTTCCTCAGCCTCCCCAGTAGCTGGGATTACAGGCACACACCACCAGGCCCAGCTAATTTTTGTATATTTAGTAGAGATGGGGTTTCGCCTTTTTGGCCAAGCTGGTCTGGAACCCCTGACCTCAGGTGATCCGCCCGCCTCGGCCTCCCAAAGTGCTGAGATTACAGGCATAAGCCACCGCGCCCGGCCTTTGCTCCCCATTCTTGCCAACAACTGGTATTGCTGGCTTAACATGTTTTACATATTTGTGTAAATATGTAAAATATGTGGAGTGTTATGAGCATGTTTCATGGAAACATGAAGGTACTATCTCATTGTGGTTTTAATTTTCATTTCCTTGATGATTAATAATGTTGAGCACACTTTCTTTGCTTATAAATATGCATACATTTTTAACACAGCAATTACATATCTGGGACTTTATCCAGAAGAAATACACACACACACACACACACACACACACACACACACACACACAGAAATTGGGAATATCCTACAATTGTATTTTGGGGAAATATATTATTTTTGGTGCATTCATACTGGGAAGTGTTACAGTTACCTAACGATAACCACCACCATTAATATCTCATGGTGGTTAACTCTACGTAATAGACCAACAGGTGATTTTTAATATGTTCTTAGCTTTTGTTTTCTGAATTTTTCGTAGTGAATATATGTTGCTTTTATATTCAGAAGAAACGGCAAGGGATACTTCTATTTTATTTTAGAACAAACAAAAAATACAATCTCGACCTGACAGAATACCAACAATTCAATCATGAGCAATGCTTTTTGGGGGCCAATGAGTTCCTCATTTAAAATGCAAGAGGTGCACCCATGTCTTTCTAAGTCCTATTCTGTCTTTAAAAAAATTGGGACTCCTTGGAAGAACGGCGGGATATGGGGCTGGGGCGGGAAAAGCAAAAGGTTAGCCAGGAACACGGGAGCATCCTGATATGCCAGAAAGTAAGAAGGTGAGAAGGAAGGAAGAGGAGGGGAGGAAGGCAGGGCAGGGCAGGGCAGGGCAAGGCAGGGCAAGGCAGGGCAGGGCAGGGCAGGGCAGGGCAAGGCAGGGCAGGGCAGGGCAGGGCAGGGCAAGGCAGGGCACGGCAGGGCAGGGCAGGGCAGGGTAGGGCAAGGCAGGGCAGGGTAGGGCAAGGCAGGGCAAGGCAAGGCAGGGCAGGGCAAGGCAGGGCAGGGCAGGGCAAGGCAGGGCATGGCAGGGCAGGGCAGGGCAAGGCAGGGCAAGGCAGGGCAAGGCAAGGCAGGGCAAGGCAGGGCAAGGCAGGGCAAGGCAGGGCAAGGCAAGGCAGGGCAAGGCAGGGCAGGGCAGGGCAGGGCAAGGCAGGGCAGGGCAGGGCAAGGCAGGGCAAGGCAGGGCAGGGCAGGGCAGGGCAGGGCAAGGCAGGGCAGGGCAGGGCAGGGCAGTGCACGGCAGGGCAGGGCAGGGCAGGGCAGGGCAGGGCAGGGCAGGGCAAGGCAAGGCAGGGCAGGGCAGGGCAGGGCAGGGCAGGGCAAGGCAAGGCAGGGCAGGGCAGGGCAGGGCAAGGCAGGGCAGGGCAGGTCAAGGCAGGGCAAGGCAGGGCAAGGCAGGGCAGGGCAGGGCAAGGCAGGGCAGGGCAGGGCAAGGCAGAGCAAGGCAAGGCAGGGCAGGGCAAGGCAGGGCAGGGCAGGGCAAGGCAGGGCAGGGCAGGGCAGGGCAGGGCAAGGCAGGGCAGGGCAGGGCAAGGCAGGGCAAGGCAGGGCAAGGCAGGGCAGGGCAAGGCAGGGCAAGGCAGGGCAAGGCAAGGCAGGGCAGGGCAGGGCAAAGCAAGGCAAGGCAAGGCAAAAGGAAAGATGGGAGAGAGGGAGGGAAGGAGGGAAGGAAGATGAAAATATATGGGGTCATGTCAAAAGGACAAGAGCTAGTTTGAAGGAGAGCCCCCTGGCCAAGTCTGGGATAATTATGACCTAAAAATAAATCAGGACAGTAAAGGATTACAACTTATTGAATAAAACATTAATCATCAATTCAGGCTGCTAATAAGTGGGTAAATAAATAGATGGAGGTAGTAAGGGAAGGCTTTTCCTTATAGTGAGATGTACATTAGATTGATACATGTGGAGGGAGGGATAGAGTTGAAAAATCACTGTTTTGCTACCATCAAAGCAAAAAAATTGGGCAAGAAATAGCATTGATTGCTAAATCTAGGGGGATAAAGTTTGATGAAAGACAGGATATTTAGTCAGTCCTAACGTGGCTCTCCACAGATTACTTATTAGTTGCAAAAGAAAAATAGTAATTCATCAGTGAAGAAAGTGGACAATACTGGGATCTGGTGACTAAAATTAACCCAGGGACAGATTGACACAGTGTGCCTCCAGGTACCCTGAAAAGAATATAATATCACTTTTTTCATATTTTGGCAGGGGACCCAAAACCTGAATTAAGTCACGAGGAAACACTAGGCAAGCCCAACTGAAGAACATTCTATAAAACAACCGATTTGTGTTCTTTAAATATATCAATGCCATGAAAGAAAAAGAAATTCTGAAGAACTGTTCCAGATTAAAGAAGATTAGAGAAACATGATCCCTTCAGGCATATGTGATCCTTGGTTGAAACTTGGAGTGGGGGGATGCTGTAAAGAACTTTACTGGTATAATTGACAGAATTGGAATATGGATTATGGAGTAGGTGAAAGTATGTGTCAAGGTTAAATTTTCTGATTGGATAATTGCATTTGGACTATGTAAGAAACTATATTTGTTCTTAGGAACTACATACTGAAGTATTTAAGAGTATAATAAAGGCATGATCTTTACAACCTCAAATGGTTTGGAAAAAATAAATACAGAGGGAGAGAAGAAGAGAGAATAATTAAACAAATGTGGCAAAATGTTAAAAAGTTGGTTAATCTGGGCCGGGCGCGGTGGCTCACGCCTGTAATCCCAGCACTTTGGGAGGCCGAGGCGGGCAGATCACGAGGTCAGGAGATCGAGGCCATCCTGGCTAACACAGTGAAACCCCGTCTCTACTAAAAATACAAAAACAAAATTAGCCGGGCGTGGTGGCGGGCGCCTGTAGTCCCAGCTACTCGGGATGCTGAGGCGAGAGAATGGCGTGAACCCAGGAGGCGGAGCTTGCAGTGAGCCAAGATTATGCCACTGCACTCCAGCCTGGGCGATGGAGCGAGACTCCGCCTCAAAAAAAAAAAAAAAGAAAGAAAGAAAAAAATTGGTTAATCTGAATCATGGCTATATGAGAGTTCTCTGTTATTTTGCAACTTTTCTTTACGTTTGGAATTATTCACAATCACGCCTGGCCTAAAATTTAATTTTTATTTGCACACAACCACTTGATTTTTCCCTCCAAGGAGCAGCTACACTTATGACTAAGACTTTTTGTTTTATTTCATGATTACCAATGTTAGTTCAAGAGAAATCATTCCAGCAGATGAGATCAGTTGTTGGGTGGAAAAGCGTGTTTAGAAATGCTGATGATACTTTAGGGAAATATCCACCCAGCACAGCACCAAGTCCACACACGGTCCAAACAGAACTAGTAAAGAAGTGCTAATCCGAATTTTTTAACCTCTTATATAATAAACATTTCATGGTATAATTTATGTTTTTTCCAACCACATTTCAACTTGTATGACTAAGTAGAGCCTGCCAGTTTATTATCCAGAATACAAAGTTAGATGTGCAAAAACATAATCTTGTGTGTCTATGATTAGACTTAATTTGTTTATTTATTTTTCCTTTTTTGAGATGGAGTCTGGCTCTGTCACCCAGGCTGGAGTGTAATGGCAAGATCTCGGCTCTGCAGTCTCTGCCTCCTGGGTTCAAGCAATTCTCCCACCTCAGCCTCCAGAGCAGTTGAGACTACAGGCACACTCCACCACGCTCAGCTAATTTTTCGTATTTTTAGTAGAGATGGGGTTTCACCATGTTGGCCCGGCTGATCTCGAACTCTCGACCTCAAGTGATCCACCCGCCTCAGCCTCCCAAAGTGCTGGGATTACAGGCATGAGCCACCGTGCCCAGTCTTTAATTTCTATCTAAAGCCTTCATTCTGCTTCTGTATGAAAACTTAATCTTAGTCAATTTGGGCTAAACTGTCAATTCAGGATGTTTTCAGTCGTTTCTGTGTTTTCCCACTTCTTTTTTGAGTCCCATCTGGGCTTTAAGGGGAGATAATCTTAAACCATACTAAGACGTGGCATGAGAAAGTAGCTTCGTAGTGAATTCCTATAATTTTGCTTTGCATTCATTTTGAACACAAGTGGACTTCCCCATACCAGAGGCAAGGTTTAGTCACCCTTGACACAGTTTCCCATTTTCTGCCTCTGCCCAGTTCCTCAATGCAATCGATCCAGATATCTGCCTTATGCAACCACTACCTGCTGACCACTCCCTCCAGGGACACTTCATTGGCCCCACCAATCCCCGCACTGCACTTGGTACGTATGCTACAGTCCCATTGTGACTCCGGGGATCCGCCACCTGCTTGCTGTTAACCCACCAGGTAGAACTCCCCGCAGGAAACTCACCTGAGGAACATCTGGGAGCCCAAGCCCACAGGTTTCTCTGTCTATTGCTCCCCACTTATTAATGGCGCACACATGTTCCAGATGGCACCCTCCTTCCATTAGCCCTGTATGTGAGGCGGTCACCCGCTTCCCTCTGGGATCTATAAGTCATTTCATGTGTTTCGTTGAGATGTCGCTTTCACGTCTCACCTGACTGCCACGCAGAACCCAGCTTCTTCCCTGGCCAGGGCTCTCCTAAGGAGTGGCGGTCTTGGCAGGAATAAACTGGACAAAGGTCAGACAAGAGCCGCAAAGGTGTCTGCCGGGATAAACAAGGCTATCCTGTGAGAGGGACAGTTGGTAGAGAGTTGGACACAGGCATCAGGTCATCTGCTAAGATTGAGAGGAGTCCCCCAAAAGGCACATCATAAACATTGTGATCAAATCTCCTGAAGACCCGCCAGGGCTCGGCTAGAGTTTACAGCCACTCTCCGGAAGGAGACCTCAGGACCAGATGAGAGAAAAGTAGAAGGTGGCTCCCCTGGCCTTTGCGGCTGCACGCCCCCATCCTGCACGCCCCCATCCCGCACGCCCCCATCCTGCACGCCCCCATCCTGCACAAGACCCTTTGGATTCCTTGACCCTCTCGCCGCTCCTCCAGACCACTCTTAGGGGTATGGAAACCATCTTGTTCTTCTCCGCTGCCACTCTAGACCACCTCAGACTTCTCTTATGATATGCCCCCCGGCCCTGCCACCCCATCATCTACCCTACCAGCCCTTTCCATGGTGTGTGGGGAATTCTATGAAATGTGCTTTTTTGGGGGCTACCAATGGGGAGTGAGACATAGTTCTCCTCTACTCTCAGATTCCCAAGTCAACATTATGGGTTGCAGGGCAGGAATGCTGACATTCCTCTGAACATATTCGGGGGACTCAGGAGTAGTCCCAGGGAGCAGGGGGCTCTGCCTCTGCTGGACGCGGTGGTTCACGCCTGTAATCCCAGCACTTTGGGAGGCCGAGGCGGGCAGATCACCTGAGGTCAGGAGTTCAAGACCAGCCTAGCCAACATAGGGAAACCCCATCTCTACTAAAAATACAAAAATTAGCCAGGTGTGGTGGGCACCTATAGTCCCAGTTACTTGGGAGGCTGAGGTGGGGGGATGGCTTGAACCCAGGAGGCGGAGGTTGCAGTGGAGCCAAGATCACGCTACTGCACTCCAGCCTGGGCAACAGAGTGAGACTCCGTCTAAAAACAAAACAAAGCAAAACAAAACAAAAAATACTTGTAGTGTGTTTTATGACAGTGTACAAATTAAAAGCATTACACGGGAAAGAAATCACATCTATTAACTTTTTTTTTTTTTTTTTTTTGAGACAGAGTCTTGCTTTGTTGCCCAGGCTGGAATGCAATGGCTCGATCTCCACTCACTACAATCTCCACCTCCCAGGTTCAAGCAATTCTCCTGCCTCAGCCTCCCAAGTAGCTAGGATTACAGGTGCCTGCCACCATGCCCTGCTAGTTTTTTTTTGTATTTTTTAGAGACGGGGTTTCACCATGTTGGCCAGGCTGGTCTTGAATAGACCTCAGGTGACCTACCCAACTTGGTCTCCCAAAGTGCTGGGATTACAGGCATGAGCCACTGTGCCTGGCCACATTAACTATTTAAAATACTCACGATCCAGTTTTTCCAATAGTTGGAATCAGAGGAAGCACGGTTTCTCTTCTGTGTAAACGTTTAGGTCTTAGTCTGCCCGGCATTTGGAAGGGAGGGTGTTTGCCACACGAACTTTCACAGCGGGTGCAGTGTTCCTAGGGTAGATTCTGCAAACTGGTTCACCCAGTGCGCCTCTCTGACCTTCTCCTAACATGCAGCTAACCACATAGCACTAACTATATGCTGCACACTATTTTGTTTAAAGCTTTTTTTTTGGACCCAGGGTCTCACTCTGTTGCACAGGCTAGAGTGCAGTGGTGCAATCACAGCTCACTGCAGCCTCCGCCTCCCGGGTTCAAGCAATCCTCCCACCTCAGCCTCCCAGGTAGCTGGAACTATAGGCGTGTGCCACCATGCCCAGCTAATTTTTTGTATTTTTTGTAGAGCCAAGGTTTTGCCACGTTGCCCAGGCTAACTTTAAATGTATTAATTCATGTCATCCTCATAAAATCCCTATGAGGTACATACCACTATTATCCCCATTCTCCAGATGGAGAAACTGAGGTAAAGAGAGATTAATTAATTTCCCAGAGTTACAGTTAGAAAGTCACAAAGCCAGGATTGGAACCTAGGTAGTCTGGGGTCCGAGTTTATGTTATTGATAACTACAATATGCTACTATGATCAAAAACATCTGTGTTAGCTGAAAATGGAGGAAATCCATTTTTTCTAAACAATTACAGATATAGGCTCACAATTTTTTTTTCTTTTTCTGTTTTCTTTTTTTTTTTTTTTTTTAGGCAGAGTCTCACTCTGTCACCCATGCTGAGTGCAATGGTGTGATCATGCCTCACCGCAAACCCAACCTCCCTCGGCTGAAGCCTCCCAAGTAGCTGGAAATAACTACAGGCATGAGGCAGCATGCCGAGCTAATACTTTATTTTTTTGTACAGACGGGTCTCACTATGTTGGCCGGAATGATCTTGAACTCCTAGACGCCAAGGATCCTCCCGCCTCTGTCTCCCAAAGTGCTGGGATTACAGGCATGAGCCACCATGCCTAGTGACTCATATTTTATTTAATAATTCTGTTGACAAAACAGAAATAATTTTCAATGCACATCTGTTTCCTTAAAAAGAACCATGTTTCCAAAAGAATCATGAAAAATAAAATAAAAATATATAGGCGGGGCGCGGTGGCTCAAGCCTGTAATCCCAGCACTTTGGGAGGCCGAGACGGGCGAATCACGAGGTCAGGAGATCGAGACCATCCTGGCTAACACGGTGAAACCCCGTCTCTACTAAAAAATACAAAAAACTAGCCGGGCGAAGTGGTGGGCGCCTGTAGTCCCAGCTATTCGGGAGGCTGAGGCAGGAGAATGGCTAAACCCGGGAGGCGGAGCTTGCAGTGAGCTGAGATCCGGCCACTGCACCCCAGCCTGGGCGACAGAGCGAGACTCCATCTCAAAAAAAAAAAAATAAATAAAAAATAAAAATAAAATAAAAATATATTACATTTTGTATTAGGAAATCCTTGGTGATCTACTGAGGACTGTGGCAAAATCACCCAGCACCAGATGTGTAGGCACAGCTCTGCCAGATCTGTGAGCTCTTGCAAGATCTTTCCACTTTAAATTTCGCATTCAGCTTAGTCTCCAGCTCAGCAAGAAGTAACCTCAGTGCGTGAAATTTACGACATGTTCGCAACCTGAGGCAGCTGCTGACTGTTTTAGCCAACTGTTCTACATAACAAATTACCCCCCAAATTTAGTAGTTTGAAACAACCAAGCAATTTTTATGATCTCACAGTTTCTGTGGGGCAGTTTTTGTGGGTCAGGATGGCCTAGCCAGATCCTCTGGCTCCAGATCTCTTACAAAACGGCAATCAAGGTTTGGTGTGGGGCTGTAGACCAGGTTTCTGGCGCACTGTTCAAATCGGGGAGGATCCATTTCTGAGCTCATTCATGCGGCCATCGGGAGACCTCAGGTCCTCCATGGCTGTCAGTCGGAGGCATCATTTTCATGCCACACTGACTTCTCCATAAGGCAGCTCTACAAAATGGCAGCTTCCCTTTCTCAAACCAAGGGCTCCACAAAAGGGAGAGAGGTGTCACAGTCTTCTGTGATCTAATCACTTTTGCCATGTCCTATTTGTTAGAAGCGAGTGACTAGGTTCACCCATACCCAAGGAGAGAAGATAGAGAAGATTACACAGCCATGAACCCGGGGAGCCATGTTAGAGGCTGTCTGCCCTGCCGAGTAATTTTTTTCTTCCCGTTTATTAGCATTTTTGCCATCCTGGTTTGTTTGTTTTTTCTTTGATGCAGGGTCTTGCTCTGTCACCCAGCTGGAGTGCAGGGGCGTGATCATGGCTCACTGCAGCCTTGATCTCCCGGGCTCAAGCAATCCTCCTACCTCAGCCTCCTGAATAGCTGGTTCTGTAGGCATGCACCGCTCTGCCCAGCTAATTTTTTTATCTTTTGTAGAGATGGGATCTCCCTATGTTGCCCAGACTGGTCTCAAACTCCTGGGTCAAGCGATCCTCCTCCCTTGACCTCTGAAAGTTCTGGGATTACAGTTGTGAGCCACCACACCTGGTCTCCATCCTGTTGTAATAAAATGTTGTAATAAAAAGAAACCCCATCTCTACTAAAAATACATACATGGAGGTATGTGTTCAGGTATTTGGACTCCCAGATGAACAATCTGTAACATTTGGAGGTAGGAGGCTCCCTTTGTTTGGAACATGCCTGCCCCCCTCCAGTATACCTTTGCCCTGCCTATGATCTGTGAGTTAGAGTTAATCATGCATGAAGAGAGACTGAAGAGACCCAGTGGGCGTCCAGGTCTAGGAAATGCAGCTGAATAGAGCAGCAGTGCGGTGGGACCACCAGGTCTGCTGTGCTTCCAACACCTTGTTCTGAATAGTCTTGCAGCCCAAGCTCGGTGTGCAGAGGTGGATGAAGGATGGGTGGTTTGGGTAGGGGAGAAGAAATGCAATTGGCACAAAAGCTGCTGAGAGGACATTCTGCGAACCCCCCGTTGGGGGAGCTTGGCAAGTCATTTCACCCCTCTGGGCTCGAGTCTATCCTCTCTAAAATGACACGGTTGAAGAAGATACTCTCCACGCTTTGTGACTAGTAGAATCTGTGAGACCACTAATTAAGAATGAGTATATTATCCAGCCTGGCTGGTGAAACCCTATCTCTACTAAAAATACAAAAATTAGCCAGGCATGGTGGTGCACACCTGTAATCCTAGCTACTCAGGAGGCTAAAGCAGGAGGATTGTTTGAACCTGGGAGGTAGAGGTTGCAGTGAGCCAAGATGGAGCCACTGCACTCCAGCCTGGGCGACAGAGAGAGACTCCATCACAAAAAAAAAAAAAAAAGTATGAGTTTAGGTGTTTGAAAATGAGAGGTAGAAATAAATGCTGATTTACAATGTTACCATAAACAATTTATAAGATTTTTAAATGTTTTTCTAATTTTAATGAAGTTCCATGTTGGTGTGAAGACTCTTGCTTTGTAAATAGTGTGGGGGGTACGTGTGTGTGTGAACAGTACATGTATGTGTGTGTACAGAAGAGTACACACACACACACACGCACACCACACATGATTACCTTGGAAGCTGCCATGTCAGTGCACCATGATTCTGCCCGTCTGCAGGTGACTGGCTCAGGACGGCGCACTTGTCCCAGCTGAGACGCTCTCAATCCTTACTCTGGAGATTTAGATCTGAAAGTCCCAGGGTTATAAATTTTTAAGTCGGGGCTTTAGGACGCACATTTTCCCTCACTTGGACCAAAGAAAACTGATCCAGAGAGAAAGTGGGGAGGAAACAGAGTAAATAAACTGAGAGAAGCCTCTGAGATGGAGAAAGAACGTAGGCAGCATTTGCATTTCTGGTTCCAGTAACTGGGGGGGCCCTGCTGTTTCCTGTCATTGAGTTTCTGAGATAGAACAGGATCCTTATGATAACTTCTCCCTTTGGGTAAAGCATAATCAATTTGGTTTTCTGTCTTTTGCAACCAAAGGGAAAAAAACCAATAGCTAACTCACAAGTTCATTGCAGGGAAAAAGTTCAATTAAAAAATATATAAAGAGGCCGAGTGTGGTGGCACATGCCAGTAATCCCAGCACTTTGGGAGGCTGAGGGGAGTGGATCACTTGAGGTCAGGAGTTTGAGACCGGCCTGGCCAACATGGTGAAACCCCATCTCTACTAAAAATACAAAAATTAGCTGGGTGTGGTGGCAAGTGCCTGTAGTCCCAGCTACTTGGGAGGCTGCAGCAGGAGAATAGCTTGAACCCAGGAGGCAGAGGTTGCAGTGGACTGAGATTAAGCCACTGCACTCCAGCCTGGATGACAGAGCGAGACTCCAACTCAAAATAAATAAATAAATATATATATATATACACACACACACACACACACATATATACACATATATACACACACACATATATATACATATATATACACACACATATATACATACACACACACAGAACCCCAAATATATGACCACCTAATGTGTCAATAAAAATAAAATAATATATAAAAAGAAGAAAAAATACCAACGCATCCATCACTTTAAGATAACTTATCTTAACATTTTGGAATATTTTCCTGCTACTTTTCTGTGCATTTATGTAAATTAAACTAGAATTTTGATTTTTTTTCTTTTTCTTTTTGGAGACAGAGTCTCGCTCTGTGGCCCAGGCTGGAGGGCTGGAGTGCAGTGGCATGATCTCTGCTCACTGCACCCTCCGCCTCTCGAGTTCAAGTGATTCTCCTGCCTCAGCCGCCTGAGAAGCTGGGACTACAGGCACCCACCACCACGTCTGGCTAATTGTTTTTTCTAAAAACTTTTTATTTCTAGAACTACTTCTTTGTGTTTGGGTAAATGGTAAAGGAGAAAGAGTGGCTTTTATCAACGATCAGTTTTCCAAGGAAATTACATTATGCAAAGACTTTATTCTTTATTTCATTTAGTAGAAATTAATGTCATCCCTCCATGTTAGCCATTTTTTCTTTCCTATTAATTACATCACAGATCTTATTCTCAGATCAAATCAAACTGAATTTTTCTTTGCCCTCATACTACATTTACAAAAATCTCATAAACACAAATCGTCATAATCATAAAAATTATATTGTGAAGTATATTAACTGACATAAGAAAATGCCCATAATATTTTCTTTTTTTTACATTTACTAAAAGTCAACATTTACTAAGCAACATTTACTAAGCACTTCCTATGACCAGCATTGTACTATGAACCTTTCATGAGCTACTTTTTAAAATACTCAAGTATTGGTATGTAATATCTAGTCAACAAATGGGTATTTCAAATTCCCCTCTTGATACTTACTGCAAGAGAAACGACATCAACATAAGTTTTGCTGGCCAGGTGCATAGCTAGACTATTCCTATAGTCCTAGCTACTCAGGAGGCCAAGGTGGGAGGGTTGCTTGAGCCCAGGACTTCGAATACAGCCTGGCCAACATCACAAGACCCTATCTCTACAAGTAAATAAATAAACAAATAAATAAAATAGGGGTTCTCAATAGATAAAATATTTATTTATTTTTAATGGTTTAATGTTTAATGATAACCATTGTTTTGCCATAGGGTAACTAGACATGACTGGCAGTTTATATAAATAACCCACAATTAGTCCACTTCAGTACAAACCAAATAATCAGTTTCTCTCTTTCCTTTTTGTGAATTTTGCTGCGTCATATTGACAATTTTTTGTAATACTATGCACTGTCTCATCTTTGTCTTTTTATGCATGCTTCATTGACACATAGAAAATTACATGTCTGCATCCTGAAGGTCTTAACAGTTATTTGGTTCCCAAATCTTTTATTTGTTTATTATGATGATGATTATTTTACTTTAAGTTCTGGGATACATGTACAGAATGTGCAGGTTTGTTACATAGGTATACATGTGCCATGGTGGTTTGCTGCGCCCATCAATCCATCACCTAGGTTTTAAGCCCCGCATGTATTAGGTATTTGTCCTAATGCTCTTCCTCCCATTGCCCCCAACCCCCAACAGGCCCCGGTGTGTGATGTTCCCTGTGTCCATGTGTTCTCACTGTTCAACTCCCACTTATGAGTGAGAACATGCAGTGTTTGGTTTTTCTGTTCCTGTGTTAGTTTGCTGAGAATGATGGTTTCCAGCTTCGTTCCAAGTCCCTGCAAAGGAGAGGATCTCATTCTTTTTCATGGCTGCATAGTATTCCATGGTGTATATGTACCACATTTTCTTTATCCAGTCTATCATTGATAGGCATTTGGGTTAGTTCTAAGTCTTTGTTATTATAAATAGTGCTGCAATAAACTAGATAAAAGATTTATAATAAAACTAGTATTATATTAATATAAAAGTTGAGATAAAGTACAAGGTCAAAGCCAAGGTCCGATTACATTGCTTTACCATGAGACCCCCTTTACTTGCCTGAAAACTGATGCTGAACAATGCACTGTAGCTTCTATCCTTGGATTCCTTTCTCAAGCTTTTTCTAATCATTGCTTTTATTATGTGGAAGCAGGCAGGGGCCAAGTGATAAAGGGTCCTATTAGGCTGGGACCTGAGGTGCTGAGGAGTCATATTTATCCTAAGGGCAACTAGAGGTCTTAAAGAATTGTATGTAAGTGGCACGATCTGGTTGGCATTTTAGAAAGATTCTGGCTGCAAAGTGGGGCTCAGATTAGAGAGAAACAGGAAGGAAGTGATCAGAGAAGTTGATAGAGGAGTCCAGGTGACAGCACAGGATGGCAGGGTGCAGGGGGGTGACAGTGGAATGGAGAGAAGTGGAAGGACTCAAAACAGGCAGCAGGGGGACTCGGTGGCCCTTGGGGGTCAATTAAGGATAGGGAGTGAGGGGAAACAAGACATCTAGAACAGTTTCCAGATCTCCAGCATAGACAACTGAGTGAATGGCACACATATTTTATAAGACACAGAGTTCTGAAGGAGAAGCCAGTGTGGAGAGAACAAAATGAGTTTAATTTTGGATGTGTTGAGTTTGCAGTGCTTTTAGACATTTGAGTCTTGTGATAGGGGTTGAAGCAGGAGATGAGATTTGTTGGTCATCTGTGTATAGGCAGGAGGTAAGAATTTGGAGGTCACTTGTGCACACAAAGTAATGAGGGCCACCTCCCCCAGGAAGAGGGTTAAGAGTGAACACAGCCAGACGCGGTGGCTCATGCCTGTAATCCCGGCACTTTGGGAGGCCGAGGCAGGCGGATCGCCTGAGGTTGGGGGGAGTTCAAGACCAACCTGACCAACATGGAGAAACCCTGTCTCTACTAAAAATACAAAATTAGCCAGGTGTGGTGGCACATGCCTGTAATCCCAGCTACTTGGGAGGCTGAGGCAGGAGAATCACTTGAATCTGGGAGGCAGAGGTTGTGGTGAGCCGAGATGGCACCACTGCACTCCAGCCTAGGCAAAAAGAGCGAAACTCTGTCTCAGAAAAAGAAAAAAAAAAAAGTGAACAGAGACCGACGGAGGGCAGGAGAAAGACCATTCTCCCAGGGAGGCCGAGAAGGAGCAGCTGGAGGGACGGAAAGGAAACCAGGAAGTACAAGATCATGGAGACCAGGAGAAGAGAGCCATTCAAGAAGGCAGTGGCCCACAGAGCTGGCCACGGAGGGAGCCAAGCCGGGTCTGACAGACGTTGACAGGAGCCTTCCCGTGTCTATCCTCTCCTTCCTGGTTTGCCACACTCAGTTCTAATTGATAGACAAGCTGAGAACTTGTCCTGAACACTGTCCTTTGGGTTTGGTGGCCTGGAGTGGACTGACAAGTGAGTGTGACATGGGGCAGTGAAAACCCAAATGAAAGTGACTCTTCAAGGCACCCCCAGTCCGTGGCCTATTAGGGACTGGGCCGCACAGCAGGAGGTGAGGAGCGGGTGATGGAGCATTACGGCCTGAGCTCCGCCTCCCGTCAGATCAGCAGCAGCATTAGATTCTCATAGGAGCAGAAACCCTGTTGTCGACTGCACACGAGGGATCTAGGTTGCATGCTCCTTATGAGAATCTTAACTAACACCTGATGATCTGAGGTGGAACAGTCTGATCCCGAAACCATCCATCCCCAACCCCTGCTCCTCCTTGGTCTGTGGAAATATTGTCTTCTGCGAAATCAGTCCGTGGTGCCTAAAAGGTTGAGGACCACTGCTTTAAGGAGTTTGGCTGGCCAGGCGCGATGGTGCATGCCTGTAGTCCCACCTACTCAGGAGGCTGGGAAGATCCCTTGAGCCCAAGAGTTCAAGTACAGCCTGGGCAACATAGCAAGACCCCATCTCTAAAAATAAACACATAAAAAATATTATTATTATTCTTATTTTGAGATGGAGTTTTACTCTCATTGCCCAGACTCGAGTGCAGTGACACAATCTTGGCTCACTGTAACCTCCACCTCTAGGTTCAAGCAGTTCTCCTGCCTCAGCCCCCCATGTAGCCGAGATTACAGGCATGCACCACTACACCCGCCTAATTTTGTATTTTTAGTAGAGACAGGGTTTCACCATGTTAGCCAGGCTGGTCTCAAACTCCTGACCTCAGGTGATCCACCAGCCTCTGCCTCCCAAAGTGCTGGGATTACAGGTATGAGGCACTGCATCCGGCTAGATTATTCTTAAAATAAATAAATAAATAAATAAATAAATAAATAAATAATAAGTTTGGCCGGCGGGTGAAGACAGGGAATGGGGAGTGTAGCTTGAAGAGGAAGGTAGAATCCAGGCATGCATTTTATTTTGAGATAGGCTAGACCAGGGCACATTGAACGGGCGGGGTCTGTAGAGACCAAAGGACTGGGAGACAGAACATAATAGACAGCAAAAGGTTCCTGAGGGATAACGGAGGAGGGGTTGGGAGGGCGGCGGGCACAGGTACAGGGCCTAGGTGTGGGGAGAAGGAGGCTGAGACTTCCCCTGGAACAGGTAGGACTGCGGGAGAATGGTGGGCCATGGGCCATGGAGCCTGGACTGGTGCGGAGAGAGGAGCCGGAGCCACAGCTTCCTTTGATGGTGCTCGGTTAGATCCACAGGGCTCGGGAGGAGTTTCTTTCCTATCTTCTCTATTTATAAAACTGCCCTTTTATCTATTTTTATTTGTTTTTATTTTGGGAGACAGGGTTTTGCTTTGTCCCCCAGGCTGCAGTGCAGTGGTGTGATCTCTGTGCACTGCAGCCTCCATCTCCTGCACTCAAGCAGTCCTCCCACCTCACAGTTCCCGGAGTAGCTGGGACTACAGGCCTGCACCACCACACCCAGCTAATTTTCTTTCTGTTTTTATAGCAATGGGATCCCGCTATGTTGCCTAGGCTGGTCTCGAACTCCTGGCTTTAGTCAATCCTCCCACCTCAGCTTCTCAAAGTGCTGGAATTACAGGCATGAGCCACCATGCCTGGCCCAAACTGCCCTTTTTATCTCTGGTGATGGCTCTATCCACAAATATTGAAGATGATTTTTTATAATCATATAACAAATCTTGAACCTAATGGTTTAAATTCACCCTCCTGAATTAGCTTCTTCGGCATGTATTCACTGAGTGAAAATTAGACAGCAGGGCTACCACGCCGGGGCAATCACTTCTGTGTCCTACAGTAGGTTCCCAGTTAAAATGAATATTTGGCCAGCAGCCAAAATGGAAAGAGAGGCCTAAAGAAACGTGCAGCTGCGGGACAACTTCCCTCTCCCCAGCCTGTTCTTTCGGAGAGCCACGAATACCTTCAACCACCTGATTTAAGCAGAGGAGTACCCATGTGAGCCGCTGGGGCCTCACCACAGAACTACACCTCTGAACGGAGCAGCCATGGCTGTCGCGCTGGAATTCACGCGTCTAAGCTGCTCTTTGTCTTGACAATTTGGCTCCTTTCTGCTTGAGTCAGTCCAGAATAAGTTCTCCTTGTGCCTAGAACACACTGAGCCCTTATTCCCTGGCATGTGCTATGTTATTACGAAGAAAACCAGCAAGTTTTGAATTTGCTCGCACAGTAGAACTATACATCAAACTGGTTATGCAAAAGGCAGGGAATGGTATGTTATGTTACATTTTTCTTACCACCTACTATAAACAGAGGCTGTTTAATTTCTTAGCTTTTCACTCATTTAAAAAAAAAAATTCACGAAACATTTCTTTCTTGAATAGTGTTCTGTAGTGGGAATGATTTGGGGGTGGCGTTGCACACTTGAGAATGTTACTGTGCTTCAAAGGCTCTGCAGGACTTCTTGAACTGAGATGAATGTAGAGGTGATTTGTATATTCAAGGCATTGTGCGGGTTTTTTTTTTTTTAATTTTATAAAAACTCCAACTCCACATTAAGGATTGAATCACATAATCATCTAGTTAGTTTTGCCATTTCCTGTGAAGCAAGGGGCAGTGTGGGTCAAATCTTCAAGAGTTCTGGGAAATCGGCCCCATACCCGGAAGCGCCAAGACGGGATGAAACTGATTCCCTGGTGGAAGTAGGAAGGGCATTTTACACATGGCCCCCAGGCTTTGGGAATCTAAAAATGATGCCCCTTCATAAAGGGGAGGCACAGGCAGCCCACAAGCAGGACTGGGGAGAAATCAGGCAGTTTCTGTTGAGGTAGGACGGAGCTGAAAGCATCAGTGAGGAATGGGCTTGAGATGAGCCTGTCACAATTCCCTGAACATGCCCTTTGAGAAGCCGCAGGGAAAAATGCACTCGAGGCTGGGCTGGGGGTCTCACGCCCGTGATCCCAGCACTTTGGGAGGCCGAGGAGGGGGGTATTGCTTGACCTCAGGAGTTCAAGACCAGCCTGGGCAACATGGTGAAACCCCGTCTCCACCAAAAATACTAAAATGAGCCAGGCTTGCTGGTGCGTGCCTGTAGTCCTGGCTACTTGGGAGGCCGAGGTAGGAGGATCGCTGGAGCCTGGGAAGTTGAGGCTGCAGTGAGCCCTGATTTTACCACTGCAATCCAGCCTAGGTGACAGAGCAAGACCCTGTCTCAAAAAATAAAATAAATAAATAAATAAATGTATTAGAACTCCACCTCAATTCAGAGCAATTTCCACGAGACAATGCAGACTGAGAAAAGCAAGATAAAGACATGTGGTATAAACAATACCCCTGCCCCACCTCAAATTCATATGTTTAATTTGAACCACATGAAAATGTCATTTTTGTAGTAAAGAGTGGTCAAATGTTGGCAGTGTCGTATTGGTTCAAAATGGTTAAATGTTGGGAATCTAATATATATACATACATATATATATATATATATATATACACACACATATTTTTATTTTATTCTACTTTTTTTGGAAATGGAGTCTCACTCTGTCACTCAGGCTGGAGTGCAGTGACACCATATTGGCTCACTGCAACCTCCGCCTCCCAGGCTCAGGAATTCTCCTGCCTCAGCCTCCTAAGTAGCTGGGACTACAGGAAGGCATGCACACCACGCCTGGCTAATTTTTTTTTCTTTTTGAGACAGAGTCTCACTCTGTCGCCCAGGCTGGAGTGCAGTGGTGTGATCTCGGCTCACTGCAAGCTCCGCCTCCCAGGTTCATGCCATTCTCCTGCCTCAGCCTCCAGAGTAACTGGGACTACAGGCGCCCGCCACCACACCTGGCTAATTTTTTTGTATTTTTTAGCAGAGACGGGATTTCACCGTATTAACCAAGATGGTCTTGATCTCCTGACCTCGTGATCCGCCCGCCTAGGCCTCCCGTTATAGGCGTGAGCCACCATGCCCAGCGTGTATTTTTTAGTAGAGGTGGGGTTTTGCCATGTTGGCCAGGTTGGTCTCAAACTGCCAACCTCAAGTGATCCACCTGCCTTGGCCTCCCAAAGTGCTGGGATTATAGGCATGAGCCACTATAATCCCTTTAAAAATAAACAGTTAAGAAACTGTAGCTGCCTCAGAAAAGAAGAGGGAGATTATTACTTAGAATTTGTGGAAACCGAAAATTATCAGCCCCACATTAAAAAATTCCGCCTTGACCAAAAAAATGATAGCCTTTTCACACAATTGCTTTAAAAAGACAAGGCCCTGAACTAGCCGTGATACTTTTTTTTTTTTGAGACGGAATCTCACTCTTCTTCTTTTTTTTTTTTTTTTTTTTTTTTTGAGATGGAGTCTGGCTCTGTCGCCCAGGCTGGAGTGCAGTGGCTGGATCTCAGCTCACTGCAAGCTCTGCCTCCTGGGTTCACGCCATTCTCCTGCCTCAGCCTCCCGAGTAGCTGGGACTACAGGCGCCCGCCACAGCACCCGGCTAATTTTTTGTATTTTTAGTAGAGACGGGGTTTCACTGTGTTAGCCAGGATGGTCTCGATCTCCTGACCTTATGTTCTACCTGCCTCAGCCTCCCAAAGTGCTGGGATTACAGGCGTGAGCCACCGCGCCCGGCAAGGAGTCTCACTCTTCTTGCCCAGGCTAGAGTGCAGTGGCACGACCTCGGCTCACTGCAACCTCCACCTCCCGGTTTCCAGCGATTCTCCTGCCTCAGCCTCCTGAGTAGCTGGGATTACAGGTGCCCACCAACACGCCTGGCTAATTTTTTTTTGTATTTTTAGTAGAGACAGGGTTTCACCATGTTGGCCAGGCTGGTCTCAAACTCCTGACCTCGTGATCCACCCGCCTTGGCCTCCCAAAGTGCTGGGATTACAGGCGTGAGCCACTGTGCTGGGCCCACCACGATACTTTAAAAATAAACAGGTAAGGAAAAAACGTTAGATTTGCACATCAGTTGTAAAATCTAGGCTAAATCTGTACTTATTGTAAACAAGTCCCGGTCTAAGTCTGTTTACTACATAGGGGAAAGTGCTTTCTGTAATTCTGAAAAGTTTACAAGATCCAAGGAGGGTTTGACTTGTAACCTAGAGATCAAAAACGGAATGAATAGAGCAGTTTCTTACCTACAGCACTGTGGATATTTTGGACCAGATATTTCTCTGCTGTGGGGGGCTGTCCTGGGTATTGTGGGTTATTTAGTAGCATTCCCAGGCCCTTAGTTCTTAGATGACAGTTGCACCCCGCCCCCCCAACAAGTTGTGACAATCAAAAGTGCTGGAGAGGGAGGGAGGGAGAACAACACCCCTCCTCTCCCCGACCCCAGAGAAGCCACTGGATTTGTTGAAAGTCATTTGTTAAAATGTTTGTTGTAGAAAACAGTTTAAAGTCATAAATTATGTTTGTCATACTGGTTGATTTTACCCGCCAACTTTTAAATAATTAACTTACGACCTATGATTTCACTATTTTGTAACTTAACTAAGTTACCTTCTTAGAGAGCATCAAGACCTATGGTCTTAGCTTTTTCTCTCTAAGAAAGACAAACTTTTGCCTAGGCGTGGTGCCTCACACCTGTAATCCTAGCACTTTGGGAGGCCGAGGCGGGCAGATCAACTGAGGTCAGGAGTTCCAGACCAGCCTGACCAACACGGTGAAACACCCGTCTCTACTAAAAATACAGAAATTAGCCAGGTGTGGTGGCAGGCACCTGTAATCCCAGCTACTCGGGAGGCTGAGGCAAGAGAATCACTTGATGCCAGGAGGCAGAGGTTGCAGTGGGCCAAGACCATGCCATTGCACTCCAGCCTGGGCAACAAGAGTAAAACTCCATCTCAAAAAAAAGAAAAAAAAAAAAAAGAAAAAAAATTTTCAGCCGGGCACAGTGGCTCATCCCAGCACTCTGAGGACTGCTTGAGTCCAGGAGTTTGAGATCAGCCTGGAAAATGTAGCAAGACTCCCATCTCTACAAAACATTTTTAAAAATTAGCCAGCCTGGTGATGTGCACCTGTAGTCTCAGATACTCAAGAGGCTGAGGTAGGAGGATTGCTTGAGCCCAGGAGTTTGAGGCTATAGTGAGCTATGGGTTACACCACTGCACTCCAGCCTGGGTGACAGAGTGAGATCCTATCTCAAAAAAATAAAAGGCTGGGCGCGGTGGCTCACACCTGTAATCCCAGCACTTTGAGAGGCCAAGGTGGGCAGTATGTGAGGTCAGGAGTTTAAGACCAGCCTGACCAACATGGTGAAACCCTGTCTCTACTAAAAATACAAAAATCGGCTGGGCTTGGTGGCGCTCACCTGTAATTCCAGTTACTCAGGAGGGTGAGGCAGGAGAATCACTTGAACCCAGGAGGCAGAGGTTGCAGTGAACCGAGATCAGGCCACTGCACTCCAGCCTGGGCGACAGAGCAAGACTCTTATCTCAAAAAATAAATAAATAAATAAATAAATAAATCGAACCAGCCTGGGCAACAGAATGAGACCTCGTCTTTACAAAAACTTTTTTTAAATTAGCTGGACATGATAGTAGTCCCAGCTATTCTGGAAGCTTAAGTAGGAGGTTTGCTTGAGCCTGGGAGGTAGAGGCTGCAGTGAGCCATCATCATGCCACTGCACTCCATCCTGGGGGACAGAGCAAGACCCTATATTAAAAACAAACAAACAAACAAATGAGACAAGGCTAGGCGCGGTGGCTCACGCCTGTAATCCCAGCACTTTGGGAGGCTGAGGCAGGCATATCATGAGGTCAGGAGATTGAGACCATCCTGGCTAACATGGTGAGACCCCATCTCTACTAAAAATACAAAAAAAAAAAAAAAAAAAATTAGTGCCTGTAGTTCCAGCTACTCGCGAGGCTAAGGCAGGAGAATGGCAAGAACCCGGGAGGCGGAGCTTGCGGTAAGCAGAGATCGCACCACTGCACTCCAGCCTGGGGGACAGAGGGAGACTCTGTCTCAAAAAAAAAAAAAAAGACAAAATTTCAACACATTTAAATATCTAATTTTTAGTGATCTCATGATCAGGCAGCACACCATCTATAGAAAGTAGGGTGCTCTGCTGGGCAGGGCAGAACAGTAGGTTTTATAAGGTAGCTTGAGCAGGAACAAGGGAACAGAATAATACAAAAGTCAGATTGGTTAATGTCAGGTTACTTCAGGCTAGTTTCCTTGTAAAGGGTAAAAAACAGGGGACATCCTTATTACAGCAGCTCAGGTTGACTGGGCCCTGTTAGACTGGTTGCTGTGAATCTCTTGTGTTTATATTAAAAAAAAAAAAAAAACAAAAAAAAAAAAAAAAACAAAGTCTGTTTGGGGATTTTCCTGCTTCCTTGAAGTTTTAGTTTAATTACATGACACTTGGCAGAAGTGACTCCATTTTGGTTAGTGACTCCATTTCTGTTGGGGCCTAGTGCAGGAGCTCAGTCTGAAATAGTGGCCCCCATAATTTTTTTTTTTGGTGTGTGTGTGAGACGGAGTCGCCCAGGCTGGAATGCAGTGGCACAAGCTTAGCTCACTGCAACCTCCACCTCCCGGATTCAAGCAATTCTCCTGCCTCAGCCTCCTGAGTAGCTAGGATTACAGGTACCCCCCACCATGCCCAGCTAATTTTTCTATTTTTCATGGATACAGGGTTTCACCATGTTGGCCAGGCTGGTCTCGAACTCCTGTCCTCAGTTGATCTGCCCGCCTCAGCCTCCCAAAGTGCTGGGATTACAGGTGTGAGCCACTGCGCCTGGCTGTTTTCTTATTTTGATGTACCACCCCCTTGGATGAGCAGCTAAATATTTGGGCATCACCTCATGTTGCAGAGGCCTGGCCCCTGGGTGGGGGATTGTTACACAGTGTGCTTGGCTAAGCCCAAGCCAGCCAAGTGCCCTGGCTTGGGGGCTTTGTCAGAGATGCTGTCCCCAAACTTGCTGTGGCAGGAAGGCTGTCCATCTCCCAGCCCATGCTATGGACTGCAGTAGGCGGTCCCTTGCCCACATCCCTGGCAGTCCCTGCACACACCAACAGATTCCCAGGAGCAACCCGCCCTCAACTAATGGGAGAGGAGTTGTTGTCAGTACCCCAGCTTCCTCACTCTCCTGTGGGACTATTCCAAACATGCTCCACATGGTCTCTCGGGAGTCCCCGGGGGGCTGGCCCCAGTTGCCCACAGTAATCACTCGTTCATTACTGTATTTGTTATTCTTTGTTTTCCCTTTCTCCGTTCCCCATCATTTCATAGTCGTACCTGGAACACTGCCCAGATAAACCACTTGCACCTAAATCCTTGATCTAGAGCCTTCTTCTGGGGGAATCCAAAATAAGACATATAGACCTCAGGCAAAGAGCTCCTAGGCAGGAGCCATGGTGGACAGAAGGCCACCGGCAGAATTCATATGCCCTCAAGGAGGCCCCCAGATATAACCATGATTGAATATCCAGTAAATCAACTATAATGTAATTATGATAGCATTTCCAGTAAATCTGGTAGGAAGTCACAGATTGACCTAAGTCAACTTGGCCATTCGGCAATGGTGATAGCCTTCTGGTGTCAGCAGTTAGAGGCAGGCAGGGTTACAGCTCCCTGCTTCCATCACCACCACCTCCTCAGCAGTGGTGTTTCACAATGACAGTGGGTGCCTTGGACTTTCGTTAACAGCCCCAAATTTCTGCCTTTTTGCTGTAGGCCCGAGTGGTTGGTGCCAAAATGGGCAAATTTATGAAACCTGGAAAGGTGGTGCTTGTCCTAGCTGGACGCTACTCTGGATGCAAAGCCGTCACTGTGAAGAGCAATGATGACGGCACCTCAGATCGCCCCTACAGCCATGCTCTGGTGGCTGGGATTGACCGCTATCCCCACAAAGTGACAGCTGCCATGGGCAAGAAGAAGATCGTCAAGAGGTCAAAGATCAAGTCTTTTGTGAAAGTTTATAACTACAATCACCTAATGCCCACAAGGTACTCTGAGGATATCCCCTTAGACAAAACAGTCGTCAATAAGGATGTCTGCAGAGACCCTGCTGTTAAACGCAAGGCCCGACGAGAGGCCAAGGTCAAGTTTGAAGAGATATGAGACAGGCAAGAACAAGTGGTTCTTTCAGAAGCTGCGGTTTTAGGTGCTTTGTTTTGGTCATTAAAAATTCAAAAGAAAAGAAAGTGTCGTATTTCCTGTTCTTAGACTTTGTGGAGGATTCCCACTCTCTGTCCTCAGGCCCCCACACAATACCTTGCATGAAAATTTTACTCTTAAGTTAGATACAGGCTGGGCATGGTGGTTCACACCTGTAATCTTAGCACTTTGGAAGGCTGAGGCAGGTGGATCACTTGAGCTCAGCAGTTAGAGACCAGCCTAGGCAATATGGCAAAACCCTGTCTCTACTAAAAATACAAAAATTAGCCGGGCACAGTAGCACGAACCTATAGTCCCAGCTACTAGGGAGGCTGGGGTGGGAGGATCACTGGAGCCTGGGAGGCAGAAGTTGAGTGGGCCATGACTGTGCCACTGCACTCCAGCCTGGGTGAGAGAGTAAGACCCTGTTTCAAAACAAAAACAAAAAGATGCAATGAGACAGCAGGACCAGCTAACCCTGCAGTCCGTCTGGTGATGTGGAGGGTTTTTAGGCCTCGTTCTCTGCTCTGGTGCATTTATACTGCTGGGCCTGATAGATTTGTATATCCTGTAGGTGTAAGAGTGAGGCCTCTTTGATATTTCTAGCTAACCACATGTACCCACTCACTGCACCTTTGAAAGATGATTTTTAACATTCCATGTGCTGCTCAACAAACCTTCTGGGATAGATTTTGAAAACATTTGAAGTGCTTATGTAGCCACCTTTGGAACTTAGGTTCCTGTTTAGGATACTTCAAATGTTAATTGTTCCTGGGGTGGAGATTAAGTTTAAACACACACACACACACACACACACACACACACACACACACCCCCCCCTGTTTACATGATGTATGTAAATGACCAAACACATACACAATAATAGCTCCATGCACTGAATATTTACATTATAATAGACACTTATCCTTAACCCTCCAGCTCTCCAGTGAGGTGGGTTCCGGGCATGGTGCCATTTTACTGATGAGGAAATGGGGATGGAGGGATGTTATCCTACAGTTTGTAAGCTGCAAAGCAGGGGTTCAGACTCAGACAGTCTGGCTTCAGAGAGCCAGAACGGGGCACGGAGGCTCATACCTCCAAACCCACCACTCTTGGAGGACAAGGCAGGAGGATCACTCAAGCTCAGAAGTTCAAGACTGGCCTGGGCAACATAGTGAGACTCCATTTCTACAAAATGGAGGTCAAGGCTGTAGTGAGCTGTCGTCACACCAGTGCACACCAGCCTCGGAAACAGAACAAGATCTGTCTCAAAAAAATTTTTTTTTTTTTTTTTTTGGCCAGGCGTGGTGGCTCACGCCTGTAATCCCAGCACTTTGGGAGGCCGAGGCGGGCGGGTCACGAGGTCAGGACATCGAGACCATCCTGGCTAACATGGTGAAGCCCCATCTCTACTAAAAATACAAAAAAAAAAAAAAAAAAAAAAATTAGCCGGGCATGGTGGCAGGTGCCTGTAATCCCAGCTACTCGGGAGGTTGAGGCAGGAGAATGGCGTGAACCCGGGAGGCGGAGCTTGCAGTAAGCCAAGATCGCGCCACTGCACTCCAGCCAGGGCGACAGAGGGAGACCCTGTCCAAAAAAAAAGTTTTTAAATTAAAAAATAGAAAGATTTGGCCGGGCGCGGTGGCTCAAGCCTGTAATTCCAGCACTTTGGGAGGCCGAGACGGGCGGATCACGAGGTTAGGATATCGAGACCATCCTGGCTAACACGGTGAAACTCCGTCTCTACTAAAAAATACAAAAAACTAGCCGGGCGTGGTGGCGGCGCCTGTAGTCCCAGCTACTCAGGAGGCTGAGGCAGGAGAATGGCGGGAACCCGGGAGGCGGAGCTTGCAGTGAGCTGAGATCCGGCCACCGCACTCCAGCCTGGGCGGCAGAGCAAGACTCCGTCTCAAAAAAAAAAAAAAAAAAAAAAATAGAAAGATTTGGCCAGGTGCGATGGCCTATGCCTGTAATCCCAGCTCTTTGGGAGGCCAAGGCAGGTGGATCACTTGAGGTCAGAAGTTCAAGACCAGCCTGGTCAACAAGGCAAATCCCCGTCTCTACTAAAAATACACACTAAAACATTAGCCCGGTGAGGTGGCGGGCGCCTGTAATCCCAGCTACTCGAGAGGCTGAGGTGGGAGAATTGCTTGAACCTGGGAGGCGGAGGTTGCAGTGAGCCGAGATTGCGCCACTGCACTCCAGCCTGGGCGACAGAGTGAGACTCCATCTCAAAAAGAAAAAAAAAAAAAAAAGATATACAATGCTACTATCTACCATCACTCCAGAACATTCCCTTGTGCCCCTTCCCAGTCCACCCCTGCCCCTCCCCTACCAATCTCTACTGTTTCCCCCCAACCCCACCCCACCCCCATCAGCCGGGGAGAGAGGAGAGGTCTTTTCCATCCTCTCCTGG
Source organism: Macaca mulatta (assembly GCF_049350105.2). Taxonomy (NCBI): domain Eukaryota; kingdom Metazoa; phylum Chordata; class Mammalia; order Primates; family Cercopithecidae; genus Macaca; species Macaca mulatta. The sequence continues at coordinate 33,603,037 of NC_133411.1, forward strand.
AGGCTACTGCAGCAGCATTCCAAGCAGAGTCCTCAGGGTCCGTCCAAGGATGAAATGCCATCTGTCTGCATTCTTTTCTTTCCCAGGAATGGCATGCACTTGTGCCCCTTCAGTGCTGGGGATGAGTAAGCATGACATTCATTGTGCCTCAGACTTCTGCGAGGACAATTTGAAAAGTCCTCCATTCAGGATTTCATAAAAACATTCAGGTCCAGACAGCCCTTTATGAAACTGGCTAGCAAAACGAAAGTTTTTAAAAAACAAGTCCAAAAAGCTTACTGTGTGTTAACCTACAGATTATATATTGAAGAAAGCTTACTGTGCATATTTTCATATGATGACACACTTCATATCCTTTAATTGCTAAGGGCAGACAGTGTAATAGGGGATTTAAAAAGAAAAGAACCTGGGTCTGAACCACAAAACAAGCTGAGATGCCTGTTTTTAGACATAAAACCACTCAAATTACTTTTCAATATATGATATTTAAAACCCTGATTTTGCACTACCCACAGCTAGCCTGGTTATCAACAAACTCAAGTGTAGGCACTTGGACACGTCCCTGGTTACACTGGAACCCGCGGTACAAACAGGGTCTTGCCTCTCCCACCCTCCTGCTAGTACTTTTCAGGGTGTTGTGTGTGTGTGTGTGTGTGTGTGTGTAAGGTGGACCCAATAAGGCCATGCATCTCTATAGATCTTGTATCTGCTGCATGCTCAGCCCCAAATTGTCCTGCCCCAGGGACGCCTTTATAAATAATCTAGAGCCACAGTGGGACACAAGCCCAGCTCAGAAAACAGGCTTTTTTATTTTTATTTTTTTTATTGTTTTTGAGACAGAGTCTTGCTCTGTTGCCCAGGCTCGAGTGCAGTGGTGTGATCTGGGCTCACTGCAAGCTCTGCCTCCCGGGTTCACGCCATTCTCCTGCCTCAGCCTCCTGAGTAGCTGGGACAACAGGTGTCCACCACCACGCCTGGCTAACTTTTTGTATTTTTAGTAGAGATGGGGTTTCACCGTGTTAGCCAGGATGGTCTCGATGTCCTGACCTCGTGATCCGCCCACCTCGGCCTCCCAAAGTGCTGGATTACAGGTGTGAGCCACTGTGCCTGGCCAGAAAACAGGCTTTAGATAGGACCCCCTCTGCCCCCAACTCCCTTAATGATAGGGGGCATGAAGGCACAGGGGCTAATTCCCGACAGGAACCGACCCCCCACCCTGTTTCACATTGGACGGAGAATGTTCCACTCTTTACTCCCCAAGTCCCTCCATGCCCTCACCTGGACATCAAGGAACAAGTAAAATCAAGAGTGAGAGACAGCTGAGTCCACCAAAAGTACACGAGCTAAACACATGTGGAAAATAAGACAAGAAGCTGCTAAACTCTACAGTCACAACCACTACTTGGGAATTTAATACAAGCACCAAAGCAGCAAAACATCTGAAAAGCACATGGCATTCATGAGCGCTTATTAAATTCCAAGGATGTCTCAGAGCTAGCTTTCTGGACATAGTAGTGCGGGCCTGGCCAGATAGGAAAGGGGGATGGGGACAAGCAGCAGAGTCGGAAGCCTCCTCTGTAGGTAGGAAAGGTCAAAGAAATATGAGCCTTGTTTCTCAGAACATACAAAGTGCTATGTCTCAATCTAGTTAAGCATTAAACAAAACGAATTAGAAACAAATCCTACTCTCATAAGCCATCTCACCCTGTGCTCGCTCACTTATCCTCTCTGGAAGCAAAAACAAAGCCTTTTTCTATCTTTCATGGTTTAAATGAAACCAGAGATGGTTTAAATGTACTCAGATCTCTTCCAGCAATTCTTATTCCGGAGTAACAGAATTCTAATTTTACAGACCCCCACAAAAAGCAAAGAGGTAATAATACTTCAGGATTTTTAAAAACTCTTTTCTTTTAATCACCCTATCCCCACCCTATTTTTTCTTCAGCATTGTATCATCACCCAGGATTTTTATTTTTATTTTTCCAGACAGAGCCCTTCTCTGTTGTCCGGGCTGGAGTGCAATGGCACGATCTTGGCTCACTGCAACCTCCGCCTCTCAGGTTCAAGTGATTCTCCTGCCTCATCCTCCTGAGTAGTTGGGATCATAGGCATGCGCCACCACACCCAGCTAATTTTATTTTTTTAGTAGAGACAGGGTTTCACCATGTTGGCCAGGGTGGTCTTGAACTCCCGACACTTCAGGTGATCCGCTCGCCTTGGCCTCCCAAAGTGCTGGGATTACAGGCATGAGCCACCGCGCCTGGCTATATGTTTTATTTTTACTTTAGATGCAGAGGGTACATGTGCAGATTTATTACATGGGTATATTGCGTGATGCTGAAGTTTGGGCTTCAATTGAACCCATCATTCAAACGGTGAACATAGTACCCAATAGGTAGTTTTTCAGCCCTTCCCCGACTCCATCCCCGTTTTGAGTCCCGTGTCTGTTGTTCTCATTTTTATGTCCAATACCCAGTGTTTAGTTTCCACTTAGGAGAACATTCAGTATTTGGTTTTCTGTTTCTGCATTAATTCACTTAGGATAATGGACTCCAGCTGCATCCATGTTGCTGCAAAGGACATGATTCCGTTCTTTTTTATGGCTGTATAGTATCCCATGGTGTATATGTACCACATTTTCCTGATCCAATCCATCGCTGATGGGCACCTGGGTTGATTCCATGTCTTTGCTATTGTGAATAGTGCTGTGATATACATGTAACTGCAAATCACCTCAGATTTTAAATATTTGTTTGGCTATTGGTTCCCACCACCAAAACTCCCTGTGCCCCACAAGAACACAAACTCCACTCTTCACTGCTGTCCCCACTGGCCCTGACAAATACCCAGTACATGCTCAATATTTCCTGAAAGAATGAAAGGGATTACTCCATGTGTTATACCAACCACACCAAGTACGGCATTGCTTGTAAATTGTGCTTTAATTTCTGCAATCAGATATGATGCAGTGAGATACAAGTAAAAACTTTCATTGTGCATCCAGAAAATACAAAGCACATGGATACAGGTTTAGCTCAGCAGCTTATTCCCTTATAAAGAAAAAGGTTTTGAATTTAATTAAAGTTAGTTTATCTTCAGTGTAAAAACCTGGAGGTATAAACAAACTCAAGATAATTATATACAGTAAATTCTTTTACATTTCCAAACTTGCACAGTACAGCATTTTAAACAAAGTAAATGGTCTCATTTCAGCTTTCACTGTTAAGCATAATCCACATCCCAATCTCGGATAAAAATTTCACAATATATAAACCCACTGAGAATTCTGTACACAAATACAAGTTATAGAAATCTGATTTCAAATATAAATACAAAAATTGTCATGACCTTACACGTTACAACAGCTTATTTTTCTATTGTAATTTTTAAAAAATCATAGAAAAATATTTCAATGCACATTCAACTGCTATGACAAAGGCCATGACCTTGTGCCTTTAAACCATACTTTGTAGAGTGTAAAGCATCACACCGGGCATTTTTGGAATGAAAATTACGAAGCCTGAAGAGGCTACTGTATAAATATTCATGTTATAATGTGGTAACAAAAATAGCTCCATAGCATATTTGGGAGGCAATGGGGCAGAGAAGGAAGTGGAGGTTAGTGCTAATTTAAGGCGGCCTATAGAATGTATGTGAAGGTAGCTAAGGAACTAGTTAGTGTATTTTAAAATCCCTATCGCAAGCCTAACACTGACCTTGCTAGTAACTCTTAAGGCAATCAAGACGGAACATGTGTTTGGCCCCTAGATGCACGAATCCTCCTCTCCCCTCAACCTTTGTTCATCTTAACAGACCAACTTGGCTCCTGCACTAATACGGAGTGGGGAGAACAGCAAAACAAGTCACCGTATGCACAAAAGACAATTCAGTGCAAACCTAGAAACTCCTCCTAGTCAACAGTTCCCAATTTTCTTTGTTTGGGACGAGGTCTTGCTCCATCACCCAGGCTGGAGTGCAGTGGCACGATCTTAGCTCCGCCTCCCGGACTCACGGGATCCTCCCACCTCAGCCTCTCAAATAGCTGGGACTACAGGCATGCGCCACCACACCCGGCTACTTTTTGTTTTAGTAGAGATGGGGTTTTGCCATGTTGCCCAGGCTGGTCTCGAACACCTAGGCTCAAGCAATTTGCCCGCTTCAACCTCCCAAAGTGCTGGGATTACAGGCGTGAGCCACCACGCCTGGCCTCAAATTTTCTTATTGCCCTTGAGTAACTGAAAGCTTTTCTGGACGGGCACAATGGCTCACGCCTGTAATCCCAGCACTTTGGGAAGCCGAGGCGGACGGATCACGAGGTCAGAGATTGAGACCATCCTGGCTAACAAGGTGAAACCCCATCTCTACTAAAAATACAGAAAACTAGCCGGGCGAGGTGGCGGGCGCCTGTGGTCCCAGCTACTCGGGAGGCTGAGGCAGGAGAATGGCGTGAACTCGGGAGGCGGAACTTGCAGTGAGCCGAGATCTTGCCGCTGCACTCCAGCCTGGGCGACAGAGCCAGACTCTGTCTCAAAAAAAAAAAAGAAAATTTTTCTAAACATGTAACATTCAAATTGGGATCCATACTGAAAAGCAAATATATGTAAAAAGGCAAACATTCAATTTAAAACATTCTAATGAGTTTTGGTTTCTTCCTCTTTTATGGGATTTGACAGGGTTCCACTGAGAACAAAAAAATCAAAAAAACAAAAACAAAAACAAAAAAACACTGCTCCTTACATACAAAGTACACTTTCCTGCATTAAAAAGAAAAAAAATATATGTATGTGTGTGTGTGTGTATATATATATATATATAATTTAGACAGCAGATCCAAGAAGGTGACCAGGCATAGTCAAGTTTCTTCTATGGCTTTTAAAATCACTGAGGTATCATATGATAATCATCACTTCTGATACTTATGTTTAAACTGCTTTCCTATGAAAGCCACATTCAAAAGTGACCCAATCCCATCAGTCCATAAAGGTGAAAGAATGTGAGGAACTTGGCTCAGGGGTTGCGGCAGAAAACCGCAATCACAAGTGCTCCAAATCCTCAGCAGGCAAGTAGAAAAAGGCGAAGCGATTTGTTCCGAACAACGAGAGACTCCAGAGGAATGGAAGCTCCTCAGGAAGGATGTCAGGCAAAGAAACAGATCCCCACAGCGTAACCAAGAGGTTTGGCAATGAGACACTGGGACTACGCGCACCAAGGCAGGGAGTGCAGAGGGACAGCGGCGAGTGGTGTGGAGCAGGCGGAAGAAGACCTGGGGCTGGCAGCACAGAAAAGAGTGTGGTGGCTGACTAGCCCCCACCCACAGGCAAAGCATCAGGATGGATGACACCAGTGGAACTTCCCAGCTGTTTTACAGGCAAAGGGGCATAGAAAGAAAAATTGTGATGGTTTAAGTAAATGCCACACATCTTAATACCTCTATCTGAATCTTCAACTCGCCATACAAATACGTAAAGCTGAACTTGCTTCTATAATTGAGATGGGTTACACAGAAACTTACTATTTCCAATGACTGGATAAATTATCTTGGCACAAAGAGGGTCTGAAGAAAGTATCAAGTCCAAGAATATCTTACTGAAGCCCTTTCTGGTAAACTGGCCATTGCACGCTCTGTATAATACTTAGGCATCAGAAAACGGCCACAACCCTATCACGGCTCAAGTAATAATTCCTTCCAATTAATAATACTACAGATGCAGTTTCAATTGCATAGTCTTTTAGAACCATGAAACGATAATGAGAGCCACCTCTTTTCCCGAAGGCCCAGCTTTACTCCAACGGAGTGCCGGGCTAAGGACCCGGCCAGCATTAGCTGCTGCGTGACATGAATCCGGGGATCAGCTGTCCCCATCTCCCACATTCCTCTTTCACAGTCACTCAACAAACAGGTCACACGTCCCCTAGGTCCACGAACTCATCTTCTCGTTTGGCCAAATCATCTTCGTCTCCCAAAGCTTTCCAGCCACTGGTGGGTAAGACCGGCTTAGAGGAATGTCGCTGGAGCAGAGCGAAAGGAAACAAAGAGGACAGGCGGGCAGAGTTCCTCAGCAGGCAGGGGGCCTCAGCCTGGGGGGCCTGCTGGCTGTGGTGTCTCTCGTCGATCTTCTCTTGTAAACTCTGGACTTCCTCTATCATTTCCAAGAGTTTGCTCATAGTGGCCACTCGGCTACCACCTAGGATTTGGGCTTCTGGAATCCAGCGCAGGTAGCGCTGGGCCCACACTTTGATTTCGGGCCCCTCAATATGCGGTAACAACAAACCATGGTAGTCAGTGGGCTTGCTATGCCAGCTGTCATAGAACTCTCGAAAGTTGTCTTGGAGCTCATCAGAAGAATTAATAAGTTTGCTAATTCTCTTGCCCAGAAGGTTTTTAATCAAATGATCTGTTTCTTCCCTGAAAAATCCTCTTTTGGGAGATGACTTAGATTGCGTAAGTGGCAAAGAAAGTTGTCGTTGATGCTTTGAGAGGAAACAAATAAAAATCGCTGGTTAACATCACAGGCACAGTTAACAGTTGTTACCATAAAAAACAGAGCATAACCCTGCTTTAACAAGTTCCAAGAGACATCAGCGTTGCCATGTGAATGCACACTCATTAACACACGGTGACATCCAGAGGTGGAGTGTTCCTGTGTATTCTCATGGTGCACACTGTACCAGAAACCAATGGGAAAGCAGGTGCATGTGGCAGCTGTGCAGAAAGGCATGCTGGGACAGAGAAAGGAGCTTTCGGTGCCCTCCTCCTCTGTCACAGGAGCTCCACAGGACACAAAGTACTTCTGAAAAAGCTGTTGAACTGAAGATAGTTTAATGATTGAGAGGAACTTGTGGCTCAGGCCTATTTGTGTTCTAAAGGGAAAAAGATGTTTCCTCTTTGAGAACTTTCAGGCTGTTAACCACTACAATCTTCTCAACAACTGCAAGCAGGCACTGCTGACTACCAGAAGATGGTATCGCATGGGTGAAATAGCAGCTTATCAGACATCCAGTGGGAGTTTAAGCCTAAGTCATAAAGATTCTTTTAGATAAAGAAAACAGGCAGGTGAGAGCAAAGAAATTTGATGAGCCAGCTAAGTTGACCAGATTTGTCTGGCAACCTGCAAGGAGTAGAAAATGTGAGAACATTTTCACATTTTCCTATTTCCCCCCTTGGTAATTATCTCTGTGGCCAGAGCAGAGTACTATATTTGGGGGTGCACTGTGAAAGGGTTGTGAGGCTGGGCACAGTAGCTCATGCCTGTAATCCTAGCACTTTGGGAGACCGAGGCAGGCAGATCACCTGAGGCCAGGAGTTCAAGACCAACCTGGCCAAAATGGCAAAACCCCATCTCCACTAAAAATACAAAAAAATTAGCAGGGTGTGGTGGTGGGCACCTGAGGCTGAGGGAGGAGAACTGCTTGAACCCAGGAGGCAGAGGCTGCAGTGAGCCGAGATCATGCCATTGCACTCCAGCCTGGGCAATGAGTGAAACTCCGACTCAAAAAAAAAAAAAAAAGAAAGAAAGGGTTATGAAAGATGGATGTGGTCAGAAGGTCATGAGGGTTCCCCAGTGCTCAAATGAGAAGTAAAAAAACATGGGGAGAAGCTGTTTGTCCAGCTCTTTTGCTCCTATTCATTTGAAGAAGAGATAACAACTTAACTTTCAGGCTTGCTCTAACTCTAACATATTTCCAGCAGTGTTTCTTCCTTGTAAAAAAATATTCTTTATTGTAAAGAAAATTATTACCTTATTATGAAATATGGAATAAAAATATTAAAAAGAAAGCAAAACCATCCACAAGACCACAACTCGGAGGTGACCAGGATTTGACTTTCCATCCAGGCTCAGGAGAGATGAAGGCCAGGATTCAGTGGCCTCTCTTTTCTCCATCGTGAAGATGTGCCAGGCAGGGCAGGGACTACACTGAACCGTCACCCAGTGCTTCCTGCCTGCTTGGTTCTGTGCTCAGTACTCACATTCACTGAGCACATCATTCTCCAAGTCATCATCATTGCCCCATTTTACAAGTGAGGAAACTAAGGCACAGGGGTAAGCAATCTGCCGAAGGCACTGCTGCTCAGTGCCAAAGGTGATGGTTCAAATAGTCTGGCTCCAGAGCCTGGGCTCTCTACTGAGCTCTCCTTGGTTATGGAAGCCCCCTTCTATCTCCTAAGCGAAAAGAGTACTCAAGAGCAGCTGACATGCCAGCAGCTCCGCAGGCCAAAGCCTGGCCTGGGCCTGCGGCTGACACCGAGGCTGCACACTGAAATGGGTCCCTCCCTGTGTGGCATTCGCATGGCAGCACCACATGCTGCTCAGCCCCTGCTTCCTCGGAGTCTCTGCAGAACTTCCCCCAGGCCACCAGGCTGCTCAACGCGTCGCCCCACCTGATATCTGGTCTTCTTACCCAAAGGCTTCAAGGCTTCTTTTCGCCCCCGTCCCAACTGTGATTTAGCTATTTCGACCTGAAATTCTCCACCCCTTCAGCTCAGTCCTTTCCCACCTGCCAACTCCTGGAGCTCAGGCTGTCTGTCTCTATCTCCCAAGGAAAAGAGATGATTAGAAAAGCCCGGTCTGAGGACAGACATGAAATCCATTATTGGAAGGGGAGAGCCTCAGGTTCTCCCCTATAAAACAAGGGGTTGTCCTCGCTGTCTCTGAGGTCCCCTGCCACTCTGGCACAGGGCAGTTTCTGTGGTGTCAATCCGGCGCTCATGAGAATGTGCATGCAGCCACCAGGGGGCACAACACACTGAAGAAAAACCGATTTCTGGCCGAGCTGTTCTGGGGCTCAGGGCAATTCTGGTCAAACTAGCAGGAGACGCTCATCAGAAAGGGGAAACTCCACCCTGGGCCTGCGGCCCCTAAAAGGGCAGAGTGGCCGTTCTGAGTCGTTCAGCAGCCAATATTGTCTCTGCTGGCCGTGGCTCACCCAGGTCCCCAGTCCTCTTTAGAATGGAACCAACTCTGACACCAGAAAGGGCCAGGCTTTCTGAAGCCCCTCCAGATCAGGCAGGATAAGGATGGCATGGAGAAGGCAGTGACATGCGTCGACTTGGACTTACCATCACTGCTCTCTCTTTTGTGGACTCTGTGAGGGAGAAATTCTGGGTCTGAAGACAGAGCTAGGAAATGTCAGTTAAATAATTCATCAGTTAGGCAACTTTGGGATTATCAACTAAAATGAGTTTCTGACATTTGTGGTTCATAGCATAGGTCAGCAAACTGGCCACCCCTCAGGCCAAATCTGGACTGGCACCTGTTCTCGTAAACACTGGAACACAGCTATGCCTACTTGTTCGCCTACTAAGGCTCCTTTTTTTTTTTTTTTTTTTAAGTAAAGGAATAAAGAATGGCTACTCCATGGGCAGAGCAGCCTAAGGCTTCTTTTGTACTACAACAGTAGAGGGGTACTTGTGACAGAGACTTTGCAGCCCTTGACAGAAAGAGTTGTGCAACCCGTGGTTTACAGGCACAGCTCATTAAGAAAAGTCTTACTATTTATTATAATAAATGAACTGGTACTGGCCAAGTAAAACCCACACATTCAGTGTTCCTTTTACTCTACTAATACACACACACAGGCAGGACAAGAGGTACGATTCCATGGAGTATGACCAGGGCAGCAGCATCCACTGTGACATTTGGCAAATGGCCCTGTTGCACCAGGGCAAAGGTGATTTGCTGAAAGCAAAGGATTCTAATGGTCCTTGACAATTTGACCATCACAAGTTTCGACTCTGCAGACCGCTTTGAGGGGAGAACATGCCGGCAGACAGAATCCATAAGTATCTTTTATCACTACATGCATGGGGTCTGGGCAGCTGAACGGGGTTTAGACATGTGGACATCTTACTTTGAAGCGCATTCCTTTCCGTTGGCCTTTGTCCAGTTTTGGCTTTTCCACATAGAGAGGGTTTTTGAGCAATGTCTGGGCTTTGGGTTCAAACTGCACCGACCAATCCCACACGGTGAGCAGATTCAAAGGCTTGCTTTGTGTATCCTGGCCTTCTCTACCCTGCCAAAACAAGCACAGGTCACGCTGTCTTCCAGGGAGGGCTGAGGAAGGCAAACACATACTTTTGGACACAGGCACCAGGAAGTGTGCTCCTGCCCTGCCCTGAGAATGAAGAATCGTAGGCACTTCATTTTTACAGGCTGAGGCTACCTGTGGTTATTCGCTACAAGCTTTTGGTGGGGGAGAAGTGCAAGAACAAGGACACTTCCTTTCCAGCAGTCTACACACCAGCCGCTGTGCTGGGTGCTTCCACAGCCTCGCGAGGTAACTGGTGCTTTTCCAATTTTACATTTGAGGAAACCAAGGCTCAGAAAACTGAACTGCCTAAGGTCATGAAGCTGGTGAGTCACAAGTCTGGGCTCTGAAAGCAGGGCTGTTGCTCCTACTTCACTGGGGGATTTGGTAATCCTCCCAGCTCAAGGAAACCCTGTACCCCTCAGGAGGCTGCTCAGAAGCACTGAGATTATCTAATTGGGGGCACAGCCCAGGAGGGGCCAAAAAGGTTAAGATGGAAGGAAAAGCCTAGCTTCCCTGCTCTGCTGGTCCCCATTCTTTTACAGAGGAATTCCAGGCACCAGGCAAACAGATGGGAGGACATCTGGTCTGACTGTCTTTAAAACAGACAGCTTTGAATTTTGCTTAATTCCCCAGCTTCAACACTTGCTTCTAGCTCCAATATTTACCATGTGACCACAGGTGAGTTACTTATCCTTTTTTTGCCTCAGCTTCCTCCAGGATAATAAAAATGCATATGCCATAGGGTGCTGTAAGGATTAATACCTAAGAAAGTCTTAGAACAATGCTTGGTATATAGTGTTCAGTATCTTTTTTTTTTTGAGATGGAGTCTTGCTCTGCCGCCCAGGCTGGAGTGCAGTGGCCGGATCTCAGCTCACTGCAAGCTCCGCCTCCCAGGTTCACACCATTCTCCTGCCTCAGCCTCCCAAGTAGCTGGAACTATAGGCGCTTGCCACCTTGCCTGGCTAGTTTTTTGTATTTTTTTAGTAGAGACACGGTTTCACCGTGTTAGCCAGGATGGTCTCAATCTCCTGACCTCGTGATCCGCCCGTCTCAGCCTCCCAAAGTGCTGGGATTACAGGCTTGAGCCACCGCACCTGGCCCAATATCTTTTTTAAAATATGGAATGTCTCATGAGTTTGCATGTCATCCTCTCGCAGGGGCCATGCTAATCTTCTCTGTATCATTCCAACTTTCTTTAGTGCATGTGCTGTCAAGTGAAGACCACTTTTAGCATCAGTATTACTGCATCCTACTTGTGAGAGGAAGCCTCTTTAATACACAGGTTCCTAAGAGGGACTCTTACCATGTTAGTATCTTTTTGATGAGGTGAATTGAAGAAGAAGGTGCTAAAAATAGGTATGTACAGGCTATCTGACAAAACAGTCAGGTAAGTCTCTGTGAATTCAAATGCCGGGGGATGCTGGTGCACCAGCTGCCAGACACAATCTAGGAAAAGCAGGAACACAGGAACCTGCATGAAAACAAGATACGTTACTTGGTGGGCAGAGTCCAGTGCAAGCCATCCAGAGTTCAGGGGACAGCACCTCAACAGCTGTGAAATAAGCACTTCTGGAGACTTCATTCTCTGGGAAACACAGAATACTCATTCCATCCCAAGTGAGAAATACGCTCAACTGAAATCACATGCTTGCGATTTATATACCTGTGTCAAAGACATTTCAAAGATGAAATGTGTAAAAACCTCATTATGGATCAGTGTTACAGATGAGCATCTGCAATGGATTCTGATAATAGAAAACACTAACTTAGAACCTCAATTAAGCAAAACGTTATCTCCTCCAAAAAAAATTCCATTCTTCCACTAGTAATACCATATTACCAAAAAATGTACTTAATTATGAGTGCTACTTTGAATTTTGTCAATACAAAGTTACGGGGGGTGGGAGGGAACTTCCATGCCCCACCTCCCACACACTGACTGACAGGGTTTGATTCTGAAGACCAACCTGGAAGAAGCCTCCTGCCCACCCCACACTGAGGGCCAGGAAGACAACGGGGATAGGAGACAAGGGAGAAGCAGTGAAAGTGAGTTTCAAAATGTTTTCAAAATGTATCTTTACAAATCCACAAGCATCATTTATTAGCTCCCAGAGGTGAGCCCTTGATGAGCAGGTAGAGTAGTTTCTAGTATGCTTTATCATTTAGAAAGCGCTTATCTTCCCTGATTCACCAGTGATCCTGCCAGGAGGCTAAGACAAGCTATATTACAGTTTCTCCCTTTCAGAGGAGAAAACGGAAGATTAGAGATGCCCAGAGGCCGGCCCCCAGGGTCTCACACAGGGCTCATGACAGAGAGAGATGCGTGGGAATGCAGCTCTTAAAGCGCAGTGCCGCTTCAATCTTATCACAAATTTGACCACCCAATTTTCCTTCAAAATTCCAATATGTCCACATTGAGATGCTAAGAAACATTTGTACAGCAACTTTATTTCACACCTCACTTTATGCATAATATCATTAAATAGAGTGGAAAATACTTGAACTGCACTGTATAGGCAGGGCAATAGGCTCAGAAAATACGGGTGACCTCTCCAAGGGCTGGGTGAACAGCAGATCAGGTCTCTTCTTAGACTCTTTCCCCATTAGACATGGTGCCTGCCAGTCCCCCCTTTTCTCAAGATATACAAAAACATATGGCTAGGTGCTGTGGCTCATGCCTGTATTTCCAGCACTTTGGGAGGCTGAGGCAGATGGATCACCTGAGCCCGGGAGTTTGAGACCAACCTGGGCAATATGGCAAAACCCATCTCTACAAAAAATACAAAAATTAGCTAGACATGGTAGTGCACGCCTATAGTCCCAGCTACTCAGGAGGCTGAGGCAGGAGGATTGCTTGAGCCCAGGGGGTCGAAACTGCAGTAAGCTATGACTGTGCAACTGTATTCCAGACTGGGCAACAGAGAGAGACCATGTCTCAAAAACAAAACAAGGCCGGGCACTGTGGCTCACGCCTGTAATCCCAACACTTTGGGAGGCTAAAGTGGGTGGATCACCTGAGGTCAGGAGTTTGATATCAGCCTGACCAACATGGTGAAACCCCGTCTCTAATGAAAATACAAAATCAGCCGGAAATGGAGGGGCATGCCTATAATCCCAGCTACTTAAAGAGGCCAAGGTGGGAGAATCACTTGAACCTGGGAGGAGGAGGTTGCAGTGAGCCAAGATCATGCCATTGCACTCCAGCCTGGCCAACAAGAGTGAAACTCCTTCTCTTAAAAAAAAAAAAAAAAAAAGAAAAAGAAAAAGAAAAAAAAACAACCATACTTATCTCCACAAAGTATCAGCTCTTTCTGCCTACCATGTTATGTAAATGCTGTCACCCTTTCAAATTAATTCCATAAAGTCCCTTCCAGGACTGAAAGATGTGATTTCTATTCAGCTCAATGGGACACAGGTGAGTACAGGCCAGGCCTGAAAGAAACCATCTTGCTCAGTGAGAGAGACATGGATCACCCCAGGAACCTGCCAAGCCCTTACGATCAGGAGCCATGGCTCTGTGTACCCACAGCATTCTGTGTCAAGCTGTTCCGCACCACAGACAGACATGCTGACTAACCGGACTATGAAAAACCACAAGTCACACTGCTAGCACACGTCAGCTCTGCAGATGAGTTGATTAAAGAAAGTTTGTGTGTTTTCAGTTTTCCTTTCACCAATCATCAATAAGGCAGCCAACGGAGTGTGTACAGCTGTCACCTAGACATGTACAGCACAATTTGGGGGACTCATTTTCACCAAGTGACCTAAAATGCTAACTCTCCTGTGCCTGAACTTGGAGGCCCAGGCCTGGAGCAATTAATCCAGACACAAGCAGAAGAGGCTGTGGGCACAGTCCCACCCAGGCTACCACTAAGGCCCTGGTAACAGATGGCATTAACATAATCCTGTGCTTTCTTTCTTTTTTTTTTTTTTTTGAGACGGAGTCTCACTCTGTCACCCAGGCTGGAATGCAGTAGCACGATCTCGGCTCACTGCAACCTCTGCCTCCTGGGTTCAAGTGATTCTCCTGCCTCAGCCTCCCAAGTAGCTGGGACTATAGGCATGTGCCACCATGCCCAGCTAATTTTTTGTATTTTTAGTAGACACGGGGTTTCACCATGTTAGCCAGGATGGTCTCTACCTCCTGACCTTGTGATCTGCCTGCCTTGGCCTCCCAAAGTGCTGGGATTACAGGTGTGAGCCACCGTGCCTGGCCCTGTGCTTTATTTCAAAAAGGTTTATGTGTAAGGAAAATTGACTCTGAATGGCTGGGCACGGTGGCTCACGCCTGTAATCCCAGCACTTTGGGAGGCTGAGGCAGGTGGGTCACTTGAGGTCAGGAGTTCAAGACCAGCCTGGCCAACATGGTGATATCCCATCTCTACTAAAAATATCATGGTGGCACACACCTGTAATGCCAATTACTCAGGAGGCTGAGGCAGGAGATAAGCTTAAACCCAGGAGGCAGAGGCTGCAGTGAGCTGAGACTGCACCACTGCACTCTAGCCTGTGCAACAGAGCAAGACTCTGTCTCAAAAAAAAAAAAAAATTGACTCTGAAAATCTGAAATCATTCAGTTCCAAAATCTAAAACTTTATTTATTTTGAGATAGGGTCTCACTGTCACTCAGGCTGGAGTACAGTGGCACAATCATGGCTCACTGCAGCTTTGACCTCCCGGGCTCAAGCAATCCTCTCACCTCACCCTCCCTAGTAGCTGGGGCTGTAGTCAGGCACCACCATGCCCAGTTTATTTTATTTTATTTTTATTTTTGGTAGAGATGAGGTCTCTCTATGTTGCCCAGGCTGGTTTCAAACTCCTGTTCTCCCAAAGTGCTGGGATTACAGGCGCAAATCATCATGCCTGGCTTCCAATTTTCAGATTAAGGATGCTCAACCAGTAATTGAGTGGAGTGCAATTATTCCAAAATCCAAAACAATTTGAAATCTGAAACACGTCTGGTACCATGACTTTCAGATAAGGGATGTTCAACCTATATTTTTTGTAGAAAACCTGCACCCTGCATATCTATTTATTGCAAAGACTAATTTTATAGAAAAGGTAGGAGTCTCCCTCACTGAGTTACTCTATATTTAAGTCTCATTAATAAATATTATTCCCACTATGAAATATGTATACACCCTTGGTGTACACAATTTAGAAAACTCTGAACATACCTGTTAATCTCTTTCCTCTGGGAAAGGTTTCACTATTATTTAAAGTATCCAAAGTCATCACACAATGAAATGATCCTAGTTTTCTTAACAAACCTGTTTGGCTTACACTTTGCAAGCAGCAACCCTACATCTGATGACAGGTATTAAATAAGAGATTCACTAGTTCTCCCCATGACGGAAACAGTCTGCAGTGAGGGAACTCACCTCCTCTTTGTCGTTCTGGCGGAGATGGTTGCAGCGATCCAAGAAACAGTGGCCACCCATGACCCACTCCTTTTGGATGAGGCTCTGGAAACCAATTCTGGTTCGGCAGTGGGGGTCCATCATCAGTTGCACCAGAGAGGAAATGAGACAGCAGAGGTCGGATGCATTCTCCTCTAGGAGAGGCCCCAGTAGCAGTGCAAGGAGGAAGGAGGGCATAAAATGTTAAAAAGTTTCAGAATGCTCTCACTTAAACAGTTAAAAGTAGGATTCCCAACACCAAGGTCTACTATTAACGGTCATGCTCTTATTCCCTAAAGGCAAGGGCCAATAACAAAGGGTTATGTTTTCAGACTGAGAGATGAACTGCTCTAGCATGTCTAGTACAGGTTCTGGCACACGCTGGTACGAAATATGGATTTGCATACTGAATAAATAAATGCAGCATTGCAAAGCTACTTTCAGCATGTGGGGGTCTAGGTGTGCCACACAGAGACAACAGAATCGCCTACATCATGATGACCTGCCAGGCTCCGCAGGCCAAGACTAAAGCTCTTCCCTCCTGGGCTGTGGAAGCCTCCATCACTGAACTCCTTCTGGGCTGTGGAAGCCTCCATCACCGAACTCCTCCTGGGCTGTGGAAGCCTCCATCACCGAACTCCTCCTGGGCTGTGGAAGCCTCCATCACCGAACTCCTCCTGGGCTGTGGAAGCCTCCATCACCGAACTCCTCCTGGGCTGTGGAAGCCTCCATCACTGAACTCCTCCTGGGCTGTGGAAGCCTCCATCACTGAACTCACTGTTTCACGGCTCAGCTGCTTATCAGATTCACCTCAGACATCCCTTCCTCCACTCCTAAGTCCTCCACTAACTCTACTTTGGAGAAAGTTTAATATTTCTTGACTGCAGCAAAATTATTTCTATTTTCAGCTCTAAGGCTCTGTCCTTTTCTGTTTGAGGAATATAGAGGTGCCTGCTTCTCCTGCCTAGCCTAGGAGACAAACCCTTCTTGGTCTACCTGCACATGCCCACCTGCTGCACTTTCCAAAACTCATTTGATGAAAAGTTCACTCACATACTTGTTTAACATTCATCACTTAGAGCAAAACACCACACATCTTTATCCGTGCATTTGTCTTAGAGTTTTAAGATCCTAAAAGTCAGGGTCTACAGCCCCATAGTTTCCCTTTCACAAAAACAGGTGCAACTCAAGTTGTTTTAAAAAAATGTCCATGAGGAGGATGGCGCTAGTATCACTGGCGTTAG
Organism: Macaca mulatta; assembly: GCF_049350105.2. NCBI lineage: Eukaryota > Metazoa > Chordata > Mammalia > Primates > Cercopithecidae > Macaca > Macaca mulatta. Next base: position 33,619,710 of record NC_133411.1, read on the forward strand.
AGAAACTTAAGACTGAATTGTAGGCTGGGCGCGGTGGCTCACGCCTGTAATCCCAGCACTTTGGTAGGCCGAGGCAGGTGGATCACTATGTCAGGAGTTCAAGACCAGTCTGACCAACATGGCGAAACCCCTTCTCTACTAAAAATACAAAAATTAGCCAGGTGTGGTGGCGCACACCTGTAATCCCAGCTACTCGGGAGGCTGAGGCAGGAGAATCGCTTGAACCTGGGAGGCAGAGGTTGCAGTGAGTCGAGATCAAGCCATTGCACTCCAGCCTGGGCGACAGAGGGAGACTCCGTCTTAAAAAAAAAAAAAAAATGAATTGTAACTAGGGAGGTGCTCATACTGTGACAACTCTTTCATCTTGACCGCTATAATCACAGAGCACTATGGGTCCAAGCTTACACTTCTCCCTCCAGGAAACAAGCCTCAACCATGGGATGACATGGGTTACAGAGAAACAAATTTTTGTTTTTGCCTTCTAGTGCTACCGGTTTTCAAAACAAGTTTCTTTTTTTTGGAGACAGAGTCTCACGCTGTCACTCAGGCTGGAGTGCAGCAGCACAATCTCAGCTCACTGCAACCTCTGTCTCCCAGATTAAAGGAATTCTTGTGCCTCAGCCTCCTGAGTAGCCAGGACTACAGGTACACAGCACCATGCCCGGCTAATTTTTATATTATTAGTAGAGCCAGGGTTTCATCATGTTGGCCAAGCTGGTCTCCAACTCCTGACTCCGAGTGATCTGCCTTCCTTGGCTTCCCAAAATTCTGGGATTATAGGTGTGAGCCACCGTGTCCAGCCACAAGTTTCATTTTTAAGGAACTCTTTCTTCTTGGATCTGAAGGGTGTTAATGATACTCCTGTGGGTAATGGAATGAGGGACTAAAAGAGATTTCAGAGGTGAGACAACTCAGCAGTCCATCCAGGAGTGAAGGACGTCTTAGTTCCATCAGTCAAAGATTCAGATTTCACTTTATGCAGCTCTGTGATTAATGTGTTCTGGCCCTGAATCCTTCCATTTCTTAGACCTCCAATCTTTATCCCTCCTCCTTTTCACTAGTTGCTCAGTACTCAAACAATGCTCTGTTCTGTCACGGCTGGTTGGGTCTTTTTCAATAGCACACTTAAGGCAACTCTCTCATTAGGTTGCAAACTTCTAGAAGGCAGAACAGAGCCCTGCACATGGCAGGGGCTCAATAAATGTATTCAAATCTAAGTCGGTCAGCCAATGTCAGACAGACAGAGCCACAGAAAGACACATCTTCCAGACTGCCCTTAGAACCTAGGGCCAACAGTTACAGAGAGTTTCAGAGAATGATAAAAGCTTGAGGGTATAAGCATGAGACAATCTACTTAATTTATAGTGTGGGGCTATATGAAACTTAATATTTCTAAACAGCAGGTAATGTTTGAGTTCATATGTAACTAGTTACAGCACCAGTCTTCGCTGCATGGTGGTTTACACTTGCTTTCGCACATTCTGAATGTTTGCATCATGTACAGCAAGTTAAACCCACTGAGGAAAAGGAACTCACAGGCCACCAAGTTTCTATGGTAACTGTATAAAGTTGTCAACCACAAAGATATAAAAATAACAACCAAGTCATCCATGGATCTCTTTATATAAGAAGGATTCTAAAAAGATTTTAACTTTAACCAAGCTCAGTTAATATAAAACAAAATCCAAAACATTAAGAAATGTGAGCTTTGGTAAAGATACCAAAAAATTCCTTCATGGATGGTGAATAGGTCTGCCAAGTTTGAAGTGAAAGAATTTTGTTTTAAACTCTAACACTGAAATCCAAGGCAAAGGATTCCAAGGTTAGGGAGAAAGGAATAGGAAGGATTTCTACACTAACTCACTCCTTTTGTTTCCAAATACACAAAGCTATATATATAAAAATTGAATCTCAAGTGAAGGAAAATGGAAATCATCCTTTGTGCTTCCTATATATTACCTAAAAGAAGAACATTCATGTTTTGTGCTTCCATACATTCTGTAATCTCTATTGCTTTTTTCAGGCAACGTCTAAATAGGAAAGAGACAAGAAAAAGGGGCATTAGTTCATGAGCTTGGTAACAAAAACATTAAGTAGTTTAGAGATAGTCTGACTTGATCTTCAGTCTTCTCTCTTATTTTTTTTTTTTCCATGCTAAAATCCTCCAGAAAAGAAACTAATTTCCATTTACATTATTTAAATACCAGGATATATTCCTGCCCATTAGAAACTGAAAATTTTCAGAAGGGAATCCTAAAATTGATATGAAAATGCTCCTAGGTAATTTCTAAACTAGACATTCTTATTAAAAACTCATGCTTGAGTCTGCTGCTGAGCAAGATTCATAAAAATCAAACATACCTGGAGAATGCGAGACATGTCCAGATTACTTTCCTTAAGGTGACCTGCTGAATGTATCAGAGTGGCTAAAAAGCTCCAATATGCTCAGAAATCCTTTTTGTCTCTCTCTACACATTATTCCCTTTGCAACTGTTGCCATTATTCCCAGCTTGGACTTGTATAACTGGGGGCCTTCATGTATGTTGTCTTCTGCTCGCAGAGGTGTCCTCTCCTACCCCCCAGCCACCCTCCCTTCCCACACCCCGACCCTTCATCTGGCTAGAGATGCTCACCCTTCTCTGCCCACCCCACACAAAGAAGGGTTATTTGCTTTTACAACATTTATCCCTGTCTCCCATTATATATTCAAATTATGAGATGTGTAGCAGGATGTCTGAAGCACAGTTCAGTGTCTGGAGGGCCAAGGCTCCTTTCCACAGTACTCACTTCAGAATGGAGGGAGAATGTGTGTGAGGCAGCAGGAAGCATTGCTCTCCCTCCTGAAATGTAGCCTAGCATTAGACCTACTGTCTCACCTTGATCATCATTTCTGTTTTGCACCTTTCTCTGCCATATCCTCTATTTAATGGCAACAGAGAAGAGCTATTCGATATAGAAAGCAGGAAAGGCAATATAACTGTTCTCTGGAACTCTCAACCTAACTCCCAAACCACGAATAACTGACATTAATCATGGTTTTTAAAAACACAGATAATATATGCATAAGACACAAGATTAAAAGAGGTATTCAGTGAAAAGTCAGTATCACTCCTGTTCTCACCCTCAATTTCCTCCCTGGAGGCCAGCACTGCTGCCTCAATAATAATTCTGGGTTGTCACACTCTTTCTGTGGTTTTTCAATGCCTTGTCTGTAGAGTACACCTCCTTGTAAGCAGGTGGCATGTTCATAAATTCCTATCAAATGTGCACAGAAATAAGTAGCAAATATAAAATCTAGCTGTAGAACATGTGATCTAAGAATATTTAACTTTGAAATACCAGTTAAATTATTTGTCAGTTTGATCTACTACCCTGAGTTAGACAATTATAAAATTCAAGAGTAAAACAATGGTTTGAAATACCTGATTATGTCAAGCCAGCTGCTACTTTCCAACAGAGAAAACCATTTTATATCTGTGTCCCAAAATTCAGTACTGTTATCTAAAAAAAGAAAAAGGAGTAAAGACGTCAGGTCATTGTTCACTGACATACTTGCCACAAAAATCCTGTGCTCCTCAACTGTGTCATTCAGATTAACAGTCCTGACTCAAACTGCAGAATCCAGGCACAGGACTCTATTATGAGTAAGGGTCATTTCAAAACTTCAGCTGAAACGGTTTCTGAGCTGTAGGGCCCTAGGAGGTTTTGGTGGTCAAAAAGAGATCTTTATTGCTGAAATAAGAAATTCCTACAATGCATACACAAAGCCATGGTTCATCCTGTAAGTCGACAGAGAGTAACATGCTTTAGGCAGAAATAGCTGACATCTAGGCTGCTAATTCTAGAAGTGGAAAACGCAACTGGATCCATCCTGATGCCACAGAAGCCTAAGGGTCAGACTGGACCTTCATTAGAATCTCAATGCACAAGTTTGTGCACCCAGCATACCATGACATGACTCCCCCTGCATGCCTTATAAAACAGAGAACCTTAAATCTTACAGAAATCCAATATATTTAAAAGTTGCAAACTCAGGTTGGGTGCTGTGGCTCATGCCTATAATCCCAGCACTATAATCCCAGAAGCAGGAAGATCACTTGAGGCCAGGAGTTTGAGGCTGCAGTGAGCTATGATGGTGCCACTGCACCACAGCCTTGGCAACAGAGTGAGACCCTGTTTCTAAAAAATGAAAAAAAAAAAAAAAAAAAGGCTGGGCACAGTTGCTCATGCCTATAATCCCTACACTTTGGGAGGCCGAGGCAGGTGGATCACCCGAGGTCAGAAGTTCGAGACCAGCCTGACCAATATGGACAAACCCCGTCTCTACTAAAATACAAAAAAAATTAGCTGGGGGTGCTGGCGCATGCCTGTAATCCCAGCTACTTGGGAGGCTGAGGCAGGAGAATTGCTTGAACCGGGGTGGCAGAGGTTGCGGTGAGCTGAGATCACACCATTGCATTCCAGATGGGGCAACAAGAGCGAAACTCTGTCTCAAAAAAAAAAAAAAAGAAAAGAAAAAAAAAGTTGCAAACTCAAATCAATAAAAGACAGATATCCCTGAAAGTCCTGAGTGATTGAAATAAAACTAGAATGAATGTCCTTGATTAAACAGTAAACATGTATTGCAATGTTTTAGTTTGAGTTAGAGTCATACATTGCTGTTTCCCTTGCAAGAGTGTAAGTTCCTGGTGTTATATTTCTCTTTATCACCAACACCTAGCATAGTTAGCATATACAAGGGGACTTCAAAAGTATGTGAAAACATGGAATTAAAAGATGAAAATAAAAAATATAAACTTTATTTCTCATCATAAGCTCCATCAAGTTTAAGACACTCTCATAAGAGATGATACCAGCCATTTAGTTCACCCCTAAAGAACTGAGGGTCCTGGGAATTTAACCACGTTATTGTAGTCTATTTTACATTATTAACTAAAAAAAAAAAAAAAATGGGTTCCCTTTAAGGATTTTTTTTTTTTTTTTTTTTTTTTGAGATGGAGTTTTGCTCTTGTCACCCAGGCTGGAGTGCGATGACACAATCTCGGCTCACTGCAATCTCTGTCTCCTGGGTTCAAGCGATTCTACTGTCTCAGCCTCCCGAGTAGCTGGGATTGCAGGCGCCCGCCACCGTGCCTGGCTAATTTTTGTATTTTTAGTAGAGATGGGGTTTCACCATGTTGGCTAAGCTGGTCTCGAACTCCTGACCTCTGATGATCCGTCCACCTTGGCCTCCCAAAGTGCTGCAATTATACACGTGAGCTACTACGCCCAGCCCCCTTTAAGGATTTTTTAAGATTAGAAAATGAAGTCAGAAGGAGCCAAATCAGACTTTTAAGGTAGATCCCTAATGAATTCCCATCAAAACTCTTGCAAAGGCTGGGCGCGGTGGCTCAAGCCTGTAATCCCAGCACTTTAGGAGGCCGAGACGGGCGGATCACGAGGTCAGGAGATCGAGACCATCCTGGCTAACACGGTGAAACTCCGTCTCTACTAAATACAAAAAACTAGCCAGGCGAGGTGGCGGGCGTCTGTAGTCCCAGCTACTTGGGAGGCTGAGGCAGGAGAATGGCGTGAACCCGGGAGGCGGAGCTTGCAGTGAGCTGAGATCCGGCCACTGCACTCCAGCCTGGGCGACAGAGAGACTCCGTCTCCCAAAAAAAAAAAAAAAAAGACAAAAAAACTCTTGCAAAATTGCCCTTGTTTGATAGGAGGAATGAGCAGTACACAAGGACCCTCTGACAAAGTTTTCCTGGGCATTTTTCTACTAAAGCTTTGGCCAACTTTCTTAAAACATTCTTATGGCTGGGCACGGTGGCTCATGCCTATAATCCCAGCACTTTGGGAGGCCGAGGAAGGCAGGTCACTTGAGGTAAGGAGTTCAAGACCAGTCTGGACAACATGGTGAAACCTTGCCTCTACTAAAAATACAAATATTATCTGGGCGTGGTGGTGCAGCCCTGTAATTACAGCTACTCAGGAGGCTGAGGCATAAGAATCACTTGAACCCAGGAGGCAGAGGTTGTAGTGAGCCAAGATCACACCACTGCACTCCAGCCTGGGCGACAGAGTGAGAATCTGTCTCAAAAAAAACAAAAACCTCTCCTAATAAGCAGAGAGGTTTGGTCAGAAAGTCAACAAGCAAAATGGCTGGAGCATCACAAAAAACTGTTGCCATGACCTTTGCTCTTGACCCATCTGCTTTTGCCCTGGCTGGACCACTTCCACCTCTCAGTAGCCATTGCTTTGATTGTACTTTGTCTTCAGGATCGTACTGGTAAAGCCATGTTTCTTCTCCTGCTAACAATTCTTCAAAGAAATGCTTCAGGATTTTGATCCCACTTGTTTAAAATTTCTGTTGAAAGCTCTGCTCTCATCTGAATCTAATCTGGGCACAATGGTTTTGGCACCTACTGAGTAGAAGGTTTTTTTGTTTGTTTGTTTGAGATGGAGTCTTGCTCTATTACCCAGGCTGGAGAGCAGTAGCATGATCTTGGCTCACTGCAACCTCTGCCTCCCAGGTTCATTTTCCTGCCTCAGCCCCTCCAAGTAGCTGGGATTACAGGCACCTGCCAGTACACCCGGCTACTTTTTGTATTTTTAGCAGAGATGGGGTTTCGCCATGTTGGCCAGGCTGGTCTCAAACTCCTGAACTCAAGTGATCCGCCCGTCTCAGCCTCCCAAAGTGCTGGATTGCAGGCATCAGCCACTACGTCCAGTGAGTAGGTTTGATCAACTTTAACTTTTCAGTCAGAATTATGTAGGCTGAACCAATTGAGATGTCTATGGAATTGACTATTGTTTCTTCTACTGTTGGTCCTCTTCAATTAGGGCAGAAACAAGATTAATTTTTTCCTTGCAAATTGATGTGGACAGTTTGCTGCTGCAGGCTTCATCTTCAACATTATCTGCTCCTTCTTAAAAATGAGTTGTCCATTTGTAAACTGCTTATTTCTTTGGGGCATTGTCTCCGTAAACTTTCTGTAAAGCATCAATAATTCTACCATTCTTCCACCCAAGCTTCACCATAAATTCAATATTTGTTTTTGCTTCAATTTCAGCAGAATTCATGTTGCTCTAATAGGCGCTGTTTTCAAACTAATTTCTTACCCTTCTTAGCTCCTCAGACCAGATCCTGCTCAGGCATATTATAATAAGTTAGTAGAGTTATTTTGGGGTAAAAAAGTTTGGGAATTCATGCATAGTTTTTTCATAATACACATTTTCCATGAACTTTTTGAACACCCCTTGTTCAATGGAAACTCAAAAAATGTCACGGAATGAATCCCAAAATAGTTAAGCATTTGCTAGGCTAAAAAGTCCAAGTTAGTCCAGGCAGTGGCTCATGCCTATAATCCCAGCACTTTGCGAGGCCAAAGTGGAGGATCGCTTGAGCCCCGGAGTTCAACATCAGTCTGGGCAACATTATGGGACTCTGTCTCTACAAAAAATACAAAAATTAGCCAGGTGAGGAGGCATGTGCCTGTAATCCCACCTGCTTGGGAGGTAGAGGTGGGAGGATCACTTGAGCCTGGGAGTTTTAAGGTTGCAGTGAGCTGTGATCATGCCACTGCACTCCAGTCTGGATGACAGAGGTGAGACCCTGTCTCAAAAAAAAAAAGAAAAAAAAAATGTCCAAGTTAGGAAAAGTTACCTATAGGCATGACAAATCTCAGATCGTAAAGTCTCATTCTAGAATGAAGAGAATCAATGAGTGACTGAGCAGTGTTAAATATGAGGCACCAGTAGGCAGCCTGGGCAGGAAAATGGGGGGTAGCTGGGATGGGCATATTTCATTTTCTATTTTGTACACTTTTGATAAAACTTTTAATATTGTTAGAAACTGTATATTCCCAATCAGGGGGAAAAATTAAAGCATTTCCACTTTGGGAAAAAGTCTACATAGGAAAATGAACATTATTCACTTTATAAATCACTGCAAGTCAACAAATATAAATGCTACATAGATAAAAAACTTTTAAAGGAAGAAACCAAAATGCTCACCACTGGGCAACTGGTATGCTGAGGAAGGGGAGAAGAGGAGGGTGGCCGTGTTATCACTGCCACAATAAGGAGGCAGTGGGGGAAAGCCTGGAGAGAGATGAGGAGAGAAGCGTGGTAAAGGCAGCCAGACCCCGGGCTCCATGACATCGCAGCCCTGGGCTCTGCATACTACCTTAAGGAACCCAGGGAAAAGGCACCAACTTTCACCTGATCTGCCTGGCATGTCTTTCCCCATGACACAAAAGTTTTTGCTCAGTATTCTTCTCACCTATCAGAAATAGCTGTTTAAATTTAGAGTATGCAGTCTGGATTTCCTGCAGGGATAGGAAGTTGCTTGACAGGTCTTCCGTTTTAACAATTTCATAGGGTGGCCTGTGGATGGTCTTGTAAACTCTAGGTATCAAAAAGGAATATGAGATTAGAACAGCAAACACAAATTTTGCCTAAGGATTTACTATGTGCCACAATCTGTGTTAAGGGCTCAGTAGGCATTCTTCCATTTAATCTTCACCTACCAGGCAATTGCTGCGGGACTCCTGTTCCCAGTCAATGGGTGTGGAAATGGAGGTGCATAGAGTAAAACTGCCCGGCCCAAGATTATCCAATTTATAAACTGATAGAGCCATGATCTGGACCAAGGCAATGTAACTCTGAGTCTATTCCTTCTTTTTTTTTTTTTAAATTCATCTACTTTGGGTTTTTTTGTTTTTAATTTGAAACATGCAGAAAGTAGAATAGTACAGAGACATGTACCATGACCTAAATTTGACAATTGTTAACATTACAGACATCATGTCACCTCCCTGCTGAAGACTTTAGCGTGCACCTCTAAAAACAACGCAGGTGACATTCTTAACTATTATGTTATACTGACTCCTTTCAAATTAACTCGAAACGATCACTATAAGTTGTATTCCCCTAGCACTAAGCTACCAGTGGGTAAATAGAAATAGACATACTACTAAGATCTGTTCCCTGCTTCTTGGAAAACAAGAACTGAACAAGAACAAAATGTAGAACTAGTACTGACCCATCTAAGAAGCTCTTTTGGATTTGTAAAATGCCATCATCCTGTTCTTTGGGCAGTGCTGACATTTTCAAAAGGGCACTTCCATTGTGGCAGGACCAACACCATATCTGTAGAAACAAATAAAGATTTACCAGATATAATAAACACAACCCAACAGGGGACACTTCAGCTTAGCATTTAAATGCATACATGGAAATTTGTAACTTCAGTATGAAATGGCTGGACATACTCAACTTTATTAAGCCTGGGAGTATTTAGTCACAACAAAAAAGAATGATTTAGTTTTAAAAAATAAACAGGTCTAGGTAGTCAGACACAGACTTACGGTCTAACATATACCTTTTGACTTATCATCAGCTGGTAACCCAGATGATGACAACAACATTATTATTATTATTATTATTATTATTATTATTAGGATAGTAGATATCATTCAAGTGCAGCTTATTACATGTCAGGTATTTTACATGAATTAACTCATTTAATTGTTATAGTAACTCTCCGTGATAGGTATAATTATTTATCCCCCTTAACAGCAAGAAACTGAGGCTTGGAGAGATGGAAGAACTTTCCCAAGTTGTACAGAAAGTAGCCACAGTGTGACTCTAAAGGCTGTGTTGTACACGGATGGCAAAAAGGGGGCAACTCTCATTAGAGAAAATCCACACGAGGAAGAATGGAATGTTGGCTATTTGACATAACTGAATTCAAGACTTGCGACATGCAAGGCACTACATTAGGTTGCGAGAGGGCACAAAGATATTAAGATACTGTGTCTTCCTTCAGAGCTTAGTTTCAAAAGGGAAATAAGCTTAGGAATAAAAAAGAAGGTACAATGTATTATATAACAGAAGAAAGAAATTTCAAGGAACACCACAAACAAGGCAAGGAGAAAGAAGTCACATGAGTGACCAAGAGTGGCAGGTGAGGCCGTTTAGGCTTTCTTCTGCTTTGGCAACAGGTTAAGGTGCTCAGGCTTTTTTCAGGATACAGTGGGGGGTTTTGTTTGTTTGTTTTTCAGGAACAAAAGGAGATTAGAACAGATCTTGGGGCAAAGTAATCTGCCAGTGGAGCCTAGATTGGAGAAGCCAGACAGACTGGTTGGACAGGTGAGTACAGTTGTGGACTTTGAGTCCTGCTTAAAGGCCCGGCTAAGTGCTTGAGGGTGGCTAAGGTCCAGCCCTTGCTTTGCTGAGCAAGCCACTGGCCTGGGCTCAAAGGTAAACCTGGAGGAAAGAAAGACATTTTATAATTCAGCTGCCCAAAGGCGACACCTTTTTGCCATTCATCTGCCAGGTATAAACCATGCACTGGATATGCTAGCAGTGGCCTAGACCAAGAGTTAGAGATCAGCAAAACAATCCAGGTGATATTGTGCACTACACTTAGAAAATCACAAAGGGAAACTGGTTTGGGATTTCCAGGGAAGGTGATGGAATCAGCACATATTGGTTGTCTAGTACCAACAGGACCTCCATGTGTAGATATTCAGGAGGTCCCTAAAATGAGAGGAAAACAGGCCTAGAGCTCTAGACATGGGAGCTGATGGCTTGCTGCAGTGGGGGTGATGATGAGCCCACCCAGAGAGCAAGGACAGAGCGACACAGAACTGCTTTAGGAACTACTGAAAACAGCAACAACTCCCCTCTTGGGGCCAAGCCATACTTGAAGATTCATGGTGAGGCGGAAGTGTTAGAACACTAAGATAATCAAAGGGCCCTTTGCTGCTCGTGTGCTCCCTTTCTCAATGCCATGCTAAGTGACGTGCAGAAATCACCACACAGTTTTCAGCTCTCTGCCTAGCGTGGTAAAATTTTGGTGCCCAGGCCATTGTGCCCCCCTTAGTTAGCGCAGCTCACTTGGATAAAGGGGAGATACTCTTAGCCATGACTGGATGGTGAGTCCTAAGAAACTAAGTGTTCTTAACCCTTTTTATCTCCTTTTCTGGAGAAGGGGCAGAAAGCATAGTCCCTTGGTGATCTCCAACTCATTTTCCATCTGGGGCACATGTAATAACTTCCAATCATAACTGTCTCATTTCATGTGAGGCGTGAAGGGCCAACTGCCTTACTACTATCTGCGTGAAACAGTAAATAGAAACAAGCAAAGTTCCTAGTCAGAGAGGCTTCTCACAGAAACGTAGCAAAAAATCTTCTATTGCTGCAATTTCTCTCTGGTAACAGTGAGGGCCAGAATTCTTAGTATGAGTGACTTCACAGACAAGAATCACAGTTTGTTAATCTTATTTGTTTTTGTAAAAAAAGGAATACTCATTATTTGGTACATTTTAAGAGAGGGACATTTGGTCCCTCTCTTAATAGAGTCAAAAACAGAGCTTTAAGAGAACATCTACAATCTGAGGCAGAAGGCAGCGTAAGCAAGCAGTAAAGGACCATGAAGGAGGTCAGCAGGCCAAGGGAGTATAGTGTTTCCGAAGCCAGGGCAGGAACTTAAAAGACAATGTCATCGGAGTCAAACACTGCAGTCATGTGGGGGACTGGGGCTGCACACTGCATAAGGACTTCTGGGAGGGAAATGTCCACAGTGTGTGGGGAGTAGAAGTCATGTTGCAAGACAAAATGGTAGCGAAAACAAGTATAGACTCCTTAAATATGCTTGGCAGTACAGGCAGAACAAGACAGCCCCTTGATTACTACGGAAGTGCCTCAGGTTAAGGGAGACAGAAGGATGTCTTCAAGAACAGACACAGCAGAACAGACTTGGGAAAGGCAACCATGGAAGAGGGAAGGCCAATGGAACTGGGCTCCAAACGAGGCAATCAAGAGCCCAGACAAATACCCAGATTCTGTATGAAGGAAACAGAAGCCCAGAGAGTAACAACAGGAGGCTGAATAGAAGGAAGCTGAGGGAGTTCTTGTCGCTGTCCTGGATCCCGCTGGACTAGGAGAAAGGTCGTCACTGGAAGTTAAGAATGATACAAAAAACTTAAAGAGGATGAAAACCTGTTCACGCAGAGAACAATGATACAGGAACCAAAAGCAGTTAAATAGCATACTGCTGGGCAGGACAAAGCATCACCAGTGGTTTTCACAGGTCCCGTTAAGCACAGTTTGCTGTTTGGTCTGAATAATCCATAGCAATGTTCATTTGCCCCAGAGGAAAAAAAAATATGATACTCAGGGTTGAAGAACAGCAGCCAAAGCCTTTAGAATAGCAGCAAGGACATGAATAAACTGACAAATTATACAGGTCTTCCCTGAAAAGAAGTGAAGGCAGGAAAGAATAGACTGGGTGAAAAGCCAGGGTAGACAGCATGGAGACGTGGAAATGTTCTGGAACAGACTGTGGTAATGGTTGCAACACATTGAGAATATACTAAATGTCACTATGGGAAATTTTATGTTACGTGTATTTTACCACAATTTTTAAAGATTCTGTGAACGAAAGATCGATCATTCATAATCTAGCCCCAAACTATCTCTTCAATCTTAGCTCCCTGTGCACCTACTGTAAATTACCTGTTACTATTGATTTGAGTGCTTATATGCCAGGTCCTAGAGAAAATATATGTACGTGCAATCTTGCAGATCAGTGGTTCTCAAACTTTTTGGTCTTAGACCCCTTTATGTTCTTAAAAATTATGGAGGACCCTGAAGAGCTTGTGTCTACATAAGCTATAGCTATTGATATTTACCACATTAGAAATTAAAACTGAGAAACTTTTAAAACACTAATTCATTTTAAAACAGTAATTACCAATTACCTGTGACTGTAAATAACATTTTCCAACCAAAAACATATAGGAAGATAAACGGCATTGTTTTGTGTTTTTGCAAATCTCTTAAACATATGGTTTAAGAGAAAATAGTTGGATGTTCTTATCTGCTTAACAACAAAAATAAGCATGGAGAATAAGTGTAAATACGAGTAGGTTCAATAGGAATGACAGAAAGAAGAACAGGTAAAGACCAAGCCACAGAGGGGCTTACAGACACTCACATTACCTAGTTGTCACATTTTCTGTAAGTCTCTTAAGAGTCAGAGGAGACATATGCTGAACAGAAAACAGTCCAGATCACCTAAAGCAGGGGTTTTCAACCTGCATTTTGTGCCCCCCCCACCCCACCCACAAGGGGGGACATTTGGCAATGTCTGAACATATTTGTTGGTTGTCACAACTCACAGGGCAGGGGTGCTACTGGCACCTCAGAAAACGCTACTGGCAGTACTGATGCTATATATTCTACAATAATGGCCCCCACAACAAAGAATTTAATGGCCCCCACAACAAAGAATTATCTGGCCTAAAATATCAATAGTGCCTAGGTTGAGAAACCCTGTCTTAAACAAAACTAAAAACAAGAGGCTAAAGAGGTACTGTGTACATTTAAAAGGATTGGGTATTCTAGGTTAAGGTAGGTAATTTCACCCATTCCAAATATAAAATAAATTACCTTTTTATTTGCTTAAGACCATTTCTGGTGATCTTCATGTTCCAGTCAAATGAAAATTTTATGTTAAAAGAAAAGAGAGGGAGAAAGAGAGAGACTGGGGGCTCTATGTTTCCTGGGTCGATGTACAAATTCCATCTTGTGTAATACTTTTTTGCTGTCCATTCACACAAACTCCACTGTAACTTTTGGGACGTATAAATATAGGAATAACTAATGAAATCAGAACACCTTCTCACAGTTTCTTTTCTTTTCTTTTTGAGACAGAGTCTTACTCTGTTGCCCAGGCTAGAGTGCAGTGGAACGATCACAGTTCACTGCAGCTTCGAACTCCTGGCTCAAGGGATCCTCCCACCTCAGTCTCCAGAGTAGTTGGGACTATGGGCATGTGACACCTTACCAGACTAATTTTTTTTAGTCGCCCAGGCTGGTCTCAAACTCCTGGGTTCAAGCAATCTACCTGCTTTGGCCTCCCAAAGTGCTGCGATTATAGGCGTGAGTCACTGTGCCCTGTACATGCCACAGTTTCTTTCAAAGTAATGCCTCAGGCTCCTCACTCAAATCTTATCAGAACACTTGCTACTTCTCAGGCCCAAGGCCTCACTAGAATGCAGAGCATCTACATTTCACACACTGCAGGGATGGAGAAGCAGCCTATTCTTACATATGTGAACAATTCACCTCTGTTTCTTCCCACAGAGCATACCCTCTTTTCTTTTTTTTCTTTTTGAGATGGAGTCTCGCTCTGTCGCCCAGGCTGGAGTGCAGTGGCGTGATCTCGGCTCACTGCAACCTCCAGCTCCCGGGTTCACACCATTCTCCTGCCTCAGCCTCCCGAGTAGCTGGGACTACAGATGCCCGCCACCACGCTCGGCTAATTTTTTTTATATTTTCAGTAGAGACGGGGTTTCGCTGTATTAGCCAGGCTGGTCTCAATCTCCTGACCTCGTGATCCGCCCGCCTCGACCTCCCAAAGTGCTGGGATTACAGGCATGAGCCACCTTGCCCAGCAAGCAAACTGTCTTTTCTAGATCCCTCTATGAAAGACTGAAAGATAGAGACTCTTATTTTCATTCCTCTAACGCATTCGTTTTCAAAGTGTAGTATACACTACCCTGGGAGGTCTCAAGATCCTATCAGGTGGTCTGAGAGGCCACAGATATTTTCATAATAATACTAAGATATAATTTTGTCATATGTACCATGGTGACTTTTGCACTGATGGTACAAAAGCAGTGGTGGTAAAATTGCTGGTGAGAGTACCAATCAAGGCAGGGTCACTCAACTGTACTGATGCTCACTGTATTCTTTACTGCCACACCAGCAGAAAACAAGTTTCACTTGAGAATGTCCTTAATAAAGAACCAAAAATTATGAATTTTATTCATTGTGACCAACTCTGGCCCAAAAATATGCTTTTAAACATCTGAATCAGTGGCATATATTCATTAAAATCTGTATCTAGGCAAGGCGTGGTGGCTCACGCCTATAATCCCAGCACTTTGGGATGCTGAGGCAGGCAGATCACCTGAGGCCCGGAGTTTGAGACCAGCCTGGTAAACATGGCGAAACCCTGTCTCTACTAAAAACACAAAAAATTAGTCAGGCCTAGTGGTGGGCGCCAGTAATCCCAGCTACTCGGGGATTACAGCAACAAAGTATGCTGACGATCTAGAAGAAAGAAATGTCATCAAGTTTTAGTACAACACTTAATTCACAATATATGAAAGCTCAATTTCAATGAATACGATGAATACAAGCAGAGTGTTAAGCAGGAGAATTGAGGCAGGAGAACTGCTTGAACTTGGGAGGCAGAGGCTGCAGTGAGCGGAGATTGGGCCACTGCACTCCAGCCTGGGCAACAGGAGTGAAACTTCGTTTAAAAAAAAAAAAATAATCTGTTATCTACGGCTTCTCCTGAAAAATCAGGACATCTGGCAACACTTGGCTCATATTCCCATGTGGCACATACTGGCTGGCACTGAAGAGATGTCCCCCTAGACCAGGCAGAGGGCCTCTGGTTCACTGCAAGGTCATACTCATTACCTGCGTGGCCTCCAAGGGCTTCTGGGCATGTGACCCTGCTTAACCATACCTCCACCCATATGGGAGTGACCTTTTTGGTGAACCAGCTGTGCGCACAGCACAGCATTTATTTATAATTCTCATTCCTTACTAAATACCCTGCAGGTCTGGCAATTCCCAACTGCCAATTAGAAACTGGAGTAACTGCCAGAGTCTTGCTTTCTTTGATCAGTGACACATTAAATATGGCTCCAATCCCACTCAATTCTGTGAAAACTAAGAAGCACTCCATGTTTTCTCTGGGAGAAAACACCACCATGCCCGAACAAAGATTAATGGCGTGGGCCAAAAGAAGCTTAAATCTTACTACCCTTGGTGTGGTTTGGCTCAGGTTCAAAATGACTTAGGTGTTAAACCAGGCTTGCTTTCAACACCAGACAGATCTATGATCCTCTTAAAGCTCCATTAATGTCTCTTCTAAAAACTCAAGTGCATTTGTGAAAACTTTAGAACTCTGTCCCAATCACGTTTAAGAGACTCCTCTAGGGAGTCCCTAAGATATTTTTGGATTGCTCTTGGACTGAAAACAAACTCTAGAACCAAAACCAAGGGCTTTCAGTAGGATCATTTTTGCCAGGATAGACCAATGCAGGACCCACGTCTCTTAGGGTTCCCAGATGCACTTACTGGTATGCCGTGACCTTGAAAGCGCTGCACATTCTCTTCAGGAAGAGGGGTGGGGACAACAAAGTATGCTGGCAATCTAGAAAAAAGAAATGTCATCAAGTTTTAGTACAACACTTAATTCACAAAATAGGAAAGCTCAATTTCAATGAATACGATGAATACAAGCAGAGCGTTAAGCAGACAGGACCATATTTCCCTGTTGAGAACCAGCTCAGAGGAACTGCTGCTCTCGGTGTGGCATAAAGCACTCTGGACAAATCAGTGGGGAATCTAAGTCCAAACTGTGGCTCTGCCTGTGACTCTCTACAACCCCAGGTAAGTTATTCTACCTCTCTGGGTCTGTTTCCTTGTTCAGAAATGAAGGGATAGGAAAATACGATACCTAAAAGCATAGAATTATGAAATTGGGAGTATTATTCTCATCATATAGTAGCCGAATAAGCATCTGTGTTGTTTTCAGTTAAACTAATAGGAAAAACAGTAATTATGATGTTTGCTGCCCAGACATTTTATCAAGTGCTCTGACAAGAACATTTAAGTGCTACTGTGTACCAACCACTGTTCTAATTACTTAACATTATCCATTTAATCCTCCCAACAATTCTATGAGATATGTAATATTATTTCCATCTTACAGATAAAGAAACTGAGACACAATGCTGCTAAGACTCTCCCCTGGTCACACAACTAGTTAGCATACAGTGATGCAGGGACCTGAACCCAAGCAGTGGGACTTCAACTTCTATAGGAGAAAATTTAGTCTCTAAAAAGAACCAACTTGTTAAGTAGTAGGACATGGCAGAATGAAAGATCAAAGTTACATGGGAACATCATCTCTTAGGCAGCAGATGCAGGTTTCTGTTAATAAGAAAACTGCCTAAGTTTCTATCACTGTGAATCTGTAAGAATCTGTAAGCATCTTTCCCTGAAAAAGTTTGAAATAAAGACTCACAAGAAGTAAGGTACTTATGGTGTTAAGTTACAATGGAAAATAATCAATGGCGTTTGCATGCATGCTGCATGTGTGATGTAGATCAGTTCATAGGAGATGGAGCAACAAATAAATATTACCATGGGGCTGTGATCATCAAAACCTAAGGTGTGGAAAACTATCAGTCTAGTTTCTTCAACACATTGCAAGAAAAATATGATGACTTGAAAATCTACAGATGAAGCAATTTACCAAACCTACCAATCTCACTGAATCTTGATTAATTTTAAAAAAGATTAAAAAGATGACAGAGAAATGGTTTAAAAATCTGTAAGACACAGCCGAACACAGTGGCTCACGCCTGTAATCTAGCACTTTGGGAGGCCAAGGCAGGCAGATCATGAGGTCAGGGATTGAGACTATCCTGGCTAACATGGTGAAACTCTGTCTCTACTAAAAATACAAAAAATTAGCTGGGGGTGGCGGCAGGCGCCTGCAGACCCAGCTACTCCAGAGGCTGAGGCAGGAAAATGGTGTAAACCTGGGAGGTGGGGCTTACAGTAAGCTGAGATTGCGCCACTGCACTCCAGCCTGGGCAACAGAGCAAGACTCTGTCTCAAAAAAAAAAAAATTGTAAGACACTGGGGAAAATCTGAACAGTAACTGGATATTAAAAAATTAATGGGACATTTGAAAGGTGTGGTAATGGTCTTACGGTTATATTTATAAAGAGTCCTTAATTCTTAGAAATATATACTGAAATATTTGTGAATGAAATGCCACAAACTTTGGAATTTATTTGAAAATAATCCTGGCTGGGCATGGTGGCTCACGCCTATAATCCCAACAGTTTGGGGGCCAAGGTGGGAGGGCTGCTTGAGGCCAGGAGCTTGAGACAAGCCTTGGCAACATAGTGAGACCCCACCTCCACACACACACACACAAATTAGCTGGACATGGTGGCACATACCTGTAGTCCCAGCTACTTGGGAGGATCACTTGAGCCTCCAGGAATTCAAGGCTGCAGTGAGCCATCACTGTGCCACTGCACTTAAGCCTGGGTGACCCTGTCTTTAAAAAATTAAAACAAGATAATCCAAGAGAAGGTGAAGGAGGTGGGGGTATAGAGAAAACAAAATTGGCCATCAGTTGATAACGGTTGAGTCTGGGTACTTTAGGGTAAATGGGAATTCATCATATCTTCTTTCCTTTTATACTGCTTGAAATTTTGCATTTAAAAAAACATCGGCTGGGTGTGGTGGCTCACGCCTGTAATCCCAGCACTTTGGGAGGCTGAGGTGGGTGGATCACGAGGTGAGGAGTTTGAGACCAGCCTGGCCAAGATGGTGAAACCTCGTTTCTACTAAAAATACAAAATTAGCTGGGCATGGTGGTGGGCGCCTGTAATCCCAGCTATTTGAGAGGCTGAGGCAGAAGAATCGCTCGAACCCAGGAGATGGAGGTTGCGGTGAGCCAAGATTGTGCCACTGCACTCTAGCCTGGGCAACAGAGCAAAACTCTGTCTCAAAAAAAAAAAAACCGTGGGCTGGGCATGCATAGTAGCTCACATTGTAATCCCAGAATGTGGATCACCTGAGTTGAGGAGTTCAAGACCAGCCTAGGTAACATGGCAAAACCCCCCTCACTACTAAAAATATAAAAATACAAATATAAATAAAATATAGATATAAATTTTTATAGTCATATAAAATATAAAAAATTGAGCCGGGCATAGTGGCAGGCACCTATGGTCCCAGCTACTAAGGAGACTGAGGCGGGAGAATCACTTGAGCCCAGGGGGCAGAGGTTACAGTGAGCAGAGATTGTGCTACTACACTCCAGCCTGGGTGACACAGCGAGACCTTGTCTCAAAAAAAAAAATCCAAAACCAAGAAATCTTAAAGGTAATTAATGAAGAAAAAGTTCCAATAAGATTGTGATGGAAAACCAGGTTTGGGAACTAATGGTCACTAAGACACTTCAAACCATCAAAACTGTGAAGAATGTTTGCCTTCTGAAGTTCTGAAGCACTTGAAATATTTATTATAAGTCTGCCTGAATGGGTGACTGGTAAGGCATCCCTTTTTCAGGTGTAGTCACTGAAGTAAAAACCTCTCCACAGATCAACTGCTCTTAAAACTCAGGCTGCTCATTCAAATCAAGTGGGAAGATTAAAAGATTACCAATGTCCAGGCTCCATCCAAGAACTATTAAATCAGAAGCTTAAAAGCTCTCCAGGTAAGCAGTTGGGATGAACACTGTTTGTTCCAGAAGATCCTGCTACTCATAGTTTCAGCAGCATGACCTGGAAGCTGATGAGGACTGCAGACGCTCTAGCCTCCCTCAACCTACTGAGTCAGATTCTGAATATTAGACAGGAGCCTCCAGTGATTAGATACACATTAAATGGAGACGCACTGCTCTAGATGGTAACTTACAAACAGGCCACTGTTTCTCAACCTTTTCAGGACAGTCAACTGTGCAGTTGTTCAAACCAGATCCTGAGCTCCTTCCTCAGTGGCTCATGCTACAAAGCTGGACTGGGGCCCCATGGTTTTAAAAAAATTTCCATGTCTTCCCCAACTAGTGAGGTTGAATATTTTAAACTATTAGTTCAGTGGTTGGTTTTCTTACAGATAGTCTTTCACCAAAAAAAAAAAAAAAAAAAAGAACCAAATGTATTGGCAAATATCCCATTCATCACCCAGCAGAGAAGGCTGTACAGAAACGAAGACTCCTGCAGTCAGTGAGGGGTGTGAGAGGTGTCCTCTCCTGACTACTTAATTCCAGGTGGATTCCATGGAGTCCCCACTGTGAGATTCCCATTGGATAAAGCACTTAATCCTCCCTCCTTGGAAAGCAGTCATTTCAGTCATTAAGATGAGTTTCGAACACAAAGTAAACAGTCCCTGCAAATACAAGATGACTTTACTCATGGAAAGTTGTGTATCTACTCAGGCACAACCTCCCAGAACAGCAGTGTCTTCCTGTGCCTGCAAACACTTCCTAGGTCCCTCTGTGTGGTACACACTCCACAAGGCCACATACCATCCTATGCGTTTACAGGGAAGCGGGATGAGAGAAAGGCGAGGAGAAGAATGAGAAAGAGAAGACACCTGTGGCACCGAAATAGCCAGCTCTGACCTTGTGGGAAAGTGAAGTAGATAGTTCCTTGTTCTTACCCAGACTGACTGCAGGTCCCCCTCTAAACACAAAGAGGGCTTTTCCTTCTTTCTCCTATTTATTGAGCTTCTCTTAGAAGCCAGCCACCGGGCTGGGTACTGAGGATATAACAATGTGCAAAAACAGCATCCTTTAACTTCACGGAGCTGTAGGCTGCAGAAACTCACATTAACCAAATGATACAAAATAACAACAAACTTGCCATTGCAGGGAGTGCTGTGAAGAGGGGCAGACAGAGCAATGAAAACTCAGAAGGACATCTGACTTAGTCTTGGGAAAGCTGGCAAAGA
Source organism: Macaca mulatta (assembly GCF_049350105.2). Taxonomy (NCBI): domain Eukaryota; kingdom Metazoa; phylum Chordata; class Mammalia; order Primates; family Cercopithecidae; genus Macaca; species Macaca mulatta. The sequence goes on from NC_133411.1 coordinate 33,640,269, forward strand.
AAGTGGTACCTGGGGCTGGGCACAGTGGCTCAAGCCTGTAATCCCAGCACTTTGGGAGGCTGAGGCGGGCAGATCACTTGAGGTCAGGAGTTCAAAACCAGCCTGGCCAACATGGTGAAACCCCATCTCTACTAAAAATACAAAAATTAGCTGGGCATGGTGGCACACGCCTATAATCCCAGATACTCAGGAGGCTGAGGCAGGAGAATCGCTTGAACCTGGGAAGCAGAGGTTGCAGTGAGCCGAGATCATACCACTGTACTCCAGCCTGGGTGACAGAGTGAGACTCAGTCTCCAAAAAAAAAAAAAAAAAAAAAAAAGCGGTAGCTGGGGTAAGATCCAACTGATGAAGTGGAGTTAATTATACTTGTGCAGCTAGAAGCAAAAAGGACTTCCAGACAGGAGCCTGCGGGCAAGACTTGTGGCAGGGAGGTCAGTATGGCCAGAGGGGTGGGACACAAAGCTTCAGTCAAACCATAAAGGGCCTTGAGAGTGCTTGTTGAGGGCTCTGTTCTATACCAAGAACAGCAGGAAGCCACTGAAGCTGGGGACAAGTGCCATGAGAGGTGTGTGGAGTAGCCTGCTTGGCATGCGACATGGAGAATGGATGCTGGGGCACCAGTGGATGGGGGACACCATGGAGCAGAGACTACAGTGGTCCAGGGGGAAACAAATCACAGAGCTTTTCCTGTATATTTCTAACATGCTAACACCTATGCAAACGCCAACTAATTAGTATGTGCCAGGATGTTTTTTAAAAACAATTCTGGGAACTTATGTTAGTATCAACATCTTATTACAAACTATTATCTCCTAGGAGCAGGGGTTTCTAACTTCTTTCTGAGCAAGGGCTAGCTTTATCCTTTCAAGCTTTAAAACCGGCAAAGAGAAAAGAACAGGGTGTGGCTGATAATGAGGTCCTTGGTAGGGGTCAGGACCCTGGCAGGCCCTTCCCCACCATCACCACAGCTCACATTGTGAAGGGACTGCAGGGCAGTGGCGAGGGGGGCCAGTGGCAGCAACCTTGTAAATGTTGAGAATGATCAAAATCAAAACTGATTACTGAAGAGGCCTATCAGAACCATAATACAAAGAGCTCCACAAAAATACAAAGTTGTATGAATCTGTTAATAGGGTGTTAGGGAGTATGTTCCAAAATGGTAATATTCAAGCTTCTGAAAACAGATTATACAGTCATGCTTTAAAAATGTAGGTCAGCCAGGCGCAGTGGCTCACATGTGTAATCCCAGCACTTTGGGAGGCCGAGGCAGGCAGATCAGTTGAGGTCAGGAGTTCAAGATCAGCCTGGCCAACATGGTGAAACCCCGTCTCTACTTAAAATACAAAAATTAACGGGGCATGGTGGCAGGTGCCTATAATCTCAGCTACTGAAGAGGCTGAGGCAGGAGAATCACTTGAACCCAGGAGGCAGAGGTTGTGGTGAGCCGAGATCACGCCACTGCACTTCAGCCTGGGTGACAGAGTGAGACTCTAGTCTTAAAAACAAACAAACAAACAAACAAAAAATGTAGGTCAGATCATATCTGCCTCTGCTCAGCCTCCCTCTCACTGTCCTCCCAACAAAGTCTCTGGACCCATTATCTCCCACTCCTCTCCTTTGCTTGCTCCTCTTCCACCCCTGGGCTACTTGCTGTTCCTCACACAGGCCTTTGCCCTTATTCCTCCCTTCACTTGGAATGCTCCTCCCTCGGGTGTCCTCTGACTCAGCCTTTCACTTCCTTCACTTTCCTATGCTCACGAGCTACCACGCAAAACCTTACTCTCATCATGCAAAACCTTCCCGACTGACCCTCCCATCATCACCTCCAGCACTCCCTAACCAAGTGCTGGATCTGTTTTTCTCCACAGCACTTATCTTTTAACATGTTATAATTTACTTCTTTATTCTACCATCATCTTCCTCCCTCCAGAATGATAGCTCCAGGAGGGCAGAGGTCTTCAGGTGCCCTGTTGATTGCTGCCATCTCTTAATAGCTAGGACACTGCCAAGTACATGGTAGGCACTCAAAAATTTTTGTTGAATGAATAAAAGAAGTGCTCAATAAGAGGGAAGAAAAAGGCCGGGTGCAATGGCTCACGCCTGTAATCCTGGCACTTTGGGAGGCCGAGGAGGGCGGATCACGAGGTCAGGAGATCGAGACCATCCTGGCTAATAGGGTGAAAACCTGTCTCTACCAAAAATACAAAAAATTAGCCAGGTGTGGTGGCAGGCGCCTATAGTCCCAGCTACTCTGAAAGCAGAGGCAGGAGAATGGCGTGAACCCGGGAGACAGAGCTTGCAGTGGGCTGAGATTGCGCCACTGCACCCCAGCCTGGGCGACAGAGCAAGACTCCATCTCCGAAAAAAAAAAAAAAAAAAGGTAGGGCACGGTGGCTCACGCCTGCAATCTCAACACTTTGGGAGGCCAAGGTGGGTGGATCACAAGATCAGGAGATCGAGACCACGGTGAAACCCCATCTCTACTAAAAATACAAAAAATTAGCCGGGCGTGGTGGCGGGCGCCTGTAGTCTCAGCTACTCGGGAGGCTGAGGCAGGAGAATGGCGTGAACCCAGGTGGCGGAGCTTGCAGGGAGCTGAGATCGCACCACTGCATTCCAACCTGGGTGACAGAACAAGACTCCGTCTCAAAAAAAAAAAAACAGGGAAGAAAATATACAATATAAATTCAGACATGCTTTTTTTAAGTTTTACACTTAGAGATACAATAATGGCAACAACAATAAAAAGATACAAATATACAAATTCATTTTTGAGTATTTAAGAGACACTTGAAGATTTTCTTTAAAAACCTAGAATGGCTGGGCACAGTAGCTCATGCCTGTAATCCCAGCACTTTGGGAGCCTGAGGTGGGAGGATGGTTTGAGTCCAGGAGTTTGAGACCAGCCTGGACAACATATCGAGATCCCAGTCTCTGCAAAAAATACAAAAATTAGCCCGGGTTTGGTAGTGCACACTTGTAGTCCCAGATACTCAGGGGGCTGAAGTGCAAGGATCATTTGATACCAGGAGGTAGAGGCTGCAGTGAGCTGTGATCACGCCACTGCACTCCAGCCTGGGGGACAGAGAGAGACTCTGTCTTAAAATGAATAAATAAATAAGTACGTAATAAAAAGCTAGTATTGATGTGGAGAAATAAACTCTCACACACTGTTGGTAGGAATGTAAAATGGCACCGTCTCTGTGAAAAAGTCTGTAAGTTCCTCAAAAGGGTAAACACAAATTTCCACAGGATCTGGCAGTCCACTTCTAGGTAGTATACCCAAGAAAAATAAAAACATACATCTACACAAAAATTTGTAATTGAATGTTCATATTAATATCATTCATGGCCAGGCACGATGGCTCATGCCTGTAAGTCTAGAAGTTTGGGAGGCCGAGGTAAGAGGATCGCTTGAGCCCAGGAGTTCAAAACCAGCCTGGGGAACACAGTGAAACCCCATCTCTACAATAAACAGAAAAATTAGACAGGCATGGTGGTGCACGCCTATGGTCCCAGCTACTCAGGAGGCTGAGGTAGGAGAATCACTTGAGCCGAGGCAGAGGTTCCAGTGAGCTGAGATGGCACCACTGCACTCCAGCATGATGCAGCATGGGTGTCAGAGCGAGACCCTGTCTTAAACAAAAACAAAAAACAAAAACACGTTATTCAAAGAGGCAAAAAGTGAAAATAACCCAATTGTCCATCAACTAATAGATGGATAAATTAAATATATCCACAGTATGGAATATTAGGAATAAAAAAGAATGAAATTCTGATACAAGCTGCAAAATAAATAAACTTGGAAAACATCATGCTAAGTGAAAGAAGCAAGTCACAAAAGATCACATATGATATGATTCCATTTATATGAAATGTTCACAATAGGCAAGTTTACAGTGACAGAAAGTAGATTAGTGGTTGTCTAGGGCTGGGGAGGAACAGAGAGGCATTCAGGGAAAATGGGGAGTGACAGTCAATGGGTATGGAGTTCCTTTTTGGGATGATGAAAATGTTCTAAACTGACTGTGGTAATGACTGCACAACTCTGAATATACTAAAAAACAATGAACACTTTCAATGGGTGAATTGTACAGCATGTGCCCAGCATGGAAAGCTTACCTCTCACAGACTTTATAACCTTCGTTGACACTCACTGCTTTGTATTTCATGTTGCCTTTGGTCCGTTCCAGTTCCCAACACCAGTCCTTAAGTGTGTCAAACATTATGGTATGGTTCTTGGGATCAGTGACTAAGAGAACAAAATGTAAAAGACAATAAAATCCTTCCATGAAGCACTGGTATTTTCATTATGTGACAGTCCCTCCTTAGGTTTTGGTTTCCTCCACTAAGCCCATTTTTATCCAAGCAGAATAAATTGATTGCTTAATCCCAACCTTGTTCCATTTTTTGTCATGAATCCAAAATTATGACTGAGTCTCTGTTTTTTTTTTTTTTTGAGATGGAGTCTTACTCTATTGCCCCTGCCAGAGTGCAGTGGCCTGTGGCGCCATCTTGGCTCACTGCAACCTCCTCCTCCTGGGTTAAAGTGATTCTCCTGCCTCAGCCTCCTGAGCAGCTGGGACTACAGGCACGCACCACCACATAGGCTAATTTTTGTATTTTTAGTAGAGATGCGGTTTCACCATGTTGGCCAGGTTGGTCTCAAACTCCTGACCTCAAGTGATCCACCTGCCTCAGCCTCCCCAAGTGCTGGGATTACAGGAGTGAGCCATCACACCCGGCCAGCTCAGTCTTTTTACATTGTAGGAACTGAGTTCCACTCCTTGGAAAAGTAATTTATAGCTGCATTTCTAGTCATCTGATCATGAGTTAATTTATATAACACAAGAAGATCATGTGAAGCACTAAAATATAGGCTTGGCACAAATGCTAAAGTGACAAAATATTTTTAGCCCTGCCAATGTGTGCATAAGACGGCCAACTAATTTGAATATTATCTCAGGCTCTTCAATGTAAATCCTCCTTCAGTTTGAAGATGCACTGCTTGTAAGAGGATTTGTCTAGTGTGACAACTGGTCACTGAAGGTCATAAACAGATGATAGCCATGGTGAGGATCAGGGCCTGCTAGCCGAGGGCTGAATCATGGTTATGGGCACATACTTCTATCCCCAACCCAGCCCTGCCACTACCTACTAGGATAAAATGCCCTGGAGCACTGCTCTTGCAGACTAGCAGATTGTCCTTGGTCTTCTCCCAAGCCACAGCACTGCTTGCCGGGTATTTACACATGTACCACAATAGTCTTGAGTATATACACAACTTCTATCACAAATAGTTCAAGTCTTTGCACATCTAAAAAACCAAGCCTTCTGGGAAAAACAAAGCGTTTACAAAAATTACCCCAGCTCCTTTTAATAAAACCAATCATAGCAAAAATAAGAATAATGATGATGATAATAGTTAGTGCTTATATAGCACTTACTGGGTACTGTTCTGAACATAACACCTTTTTTTTTTTTTGAGACGGAGTCTCGTTCTTTTGCCCAGGCTGGAGTGCAGTGGTGCGATCTCGGCTCACTGCAACCTCTGCCTCCCAGGTTCAAGCGATTCTCCTGCCTCAGCCTCCTGAGTAGCTGGGATTACAGGCACCCACCAACACGCCTGGCTAATTTTTGTATTTTTAGTAGAGGCGGGGGTTTCCCCATTTTAGTAGGGCTGGTCTTGAACTCCTGACCTCATGATCCACCCACCTCGCCCTCCCAAAGTGCTGGGATTACAGGCATGCGCCACTGTGCCCAGCCTATATTACATTTCATTAACTCAATCCTTACAACCCTATAGAATAGATAATACGACAGGTATGATCATTTCCTCCATTTTACAGATATGGTGCAGAAAGGTCAAGTAACTTGCCTATGTCACAAAGCTAGGCAGTAATGGAACTGGGATTCAAACCCAGGAAACTATAGAAGAAATTTCTGTAAAGTTCTAATCCTGCCCCTCCAAATCCCACCAAAAAAAAAAAAAAATTCCCCATGGATATAAAGTAGTAATCACATTCCCATTTACCACAGTAGGCCATCTTCTAGGCAATACAAGCCAAGTCCTTCCCTAAAATGCCATGTCATAAGCATTTAGGACCTTCCAACCTAAACACATTTGTGAATTATGAAGCCAGGGAATAATTAAAGGCATCAAATTGCAAAGCACCCACCTCTACAAACCCCTATTCAATGAAAAAGCTATTTGGTCAATTAGCATCTATGAGTTATAACCTTTACTTCTCAAAAAAAATGAGGGCTGGAAGGAAGTAGAAGAGTGGAACTAAATCAGAATGAAAGATGCTATTAATACATGTCCTGGGCCTCTGGCGCAAAAAGCCACCAGAAGGTAATGAAACTGCCAAGGTCGATCAAGGTAAGGGTTTTGGCATGCTGATCCACATACGTTGGCAGGCTGAGAAAGTGTCCTATGCTGGGTACAGAACAAAAATCAGGATACAAGGAAAATCAGAATTCCTGAAAGGAGAACATGATTTTGCAAATTTGCACTCAATAAATGTTTATACAAATTATAGTGATCAACAAGTCATCTTTGTATATGTCTTACTGCCACAAACTCTAAGTCAGCACCCAGTTAATCAGCACTTGTTTACATAACTACAGTAAAAATCTGTCATTCACAAAGATAAACTTAATGAATTAAGGGACAAATTTTATGTTCAACCTAAAATTACTGGGAAGTGTATTTTATGTCAGTGTTAATTCTCTGAGCATAATCCGTCCTCAGTAATATGCAGTTTTACTCTCAATTAACTCCCAATTAATGACTGCACCTTATGTGCCAGCCATTAATAATTTATAGTTCTCACAAGACTTAATGCTGCTATTTTTAAAATAAAGCAGAAGTTTTCTTATCTTAACAGAGTTAAGTGTCATCCCCAGGATCACACAGCTAGAAAGCAGCAAGGCCAGGATTTGAACACAGGTCAAATGGACACCAAAACCTATCTATACCTTTTCTATGAAATCACCATAGCTCCCAAAATGCAGCATGCTCTATGAGATAGCTACATCTCTGTACACGCCAATCCTTCTGCCCAAAATACTCCTTTAAGCCTACCAGATGCTCCACTATCTACTAAGGCCCAGGCTTCTCCCCCAATAGTCCACCCACCCCCAGAGGGTGGGTGCCTCCACAGAGGACACATCACTCAGCTTCCTCTCCTATATGACTTTACGCTTTTTTTTTTTTTTTTTTTTTTTTGACTTTACACTTCTTGAGGGCAGGGATTTAGTCCTGTTTATCTCCATATACCCACAGAGCTTGGCTCACAGCAAGCAGTCAATACATATTTACTAAAAGAATGGATAGTGACAAAGCAACCCTACCTTCCAGAAAGCCTAATGACAAAGCCTTGTGTGCTTTTAAAAGAAACTCCTAGGCTGGGCATGGTGGCTCATGCCTGTAATCCCAGCACTTTGGGAGGCCAAGGCAGGCAGATCACTTGAGGTCAGGAGTTCGAAACCAGCCTGGCCCACATAGTGAAACCCTGTCTCTACCAAAAATACAAAAATTTGCCAGGCGTAGTGGCATGTGCCTATAATCCTAGCTACTCAGGAGGCTGAGGCAGGAGAATCACTTGAACCTGCGAGGTGGAGGTTGCAGTGACCTGAGATCCCGTCACTGCACTCCAGCCTGGGTGACAGTGTGAGACTTGTCTCAAAAAAAAAAAAAAAACAAAAAAACCAACAACAACAAAAAAACGCTGCCACTTCCCTGACAAAAACTACATAGGACTCAGGATCATTCAACATCAACTTCATGTTAAGAGTAATGGAAGGAGCCGGGCGAGGTGGCTCATACCTGTAATCCCAGCACTTTGGAGGGCCAAGGCAGGAGGATTACAAGGTCAGGAGTTCGAGACCAGCCTGGCCAACATGGTGAAACGCCATCTCTACTAAAAATACAAAAAAATTAGCTGGGTGTGGTGGCACACACCTGTAATCCCAGCTACTCAGGAGGCTGAGGCAGGAGAATTGCTTGAACCTGGGAAGCAGAGGTTGTAGTGAGCCAAGATCATGCCAGCACACTCCAGCCTGGGCGACAGAGGAAGACCCTGTCTTTAAGAAAAAAAAAAAAAGGAATAACGAACAGGTCCTTGAACCTGTAATCCCATCACTTTGGGAGGCTGAGGCGGGTGGATCACCTGAGATGAGGAGTTCAAGACCATCCTGGCCAACAAGGTGAAACCCTGTCTCTACTAAAAATACAAAAATTAGCCGGGCGTGGTGGTGTGTGCTTGTAATCCCAGCTCCTTGGGAGGCTGATGTGGGAGAACTGCTTGAATCCATGAGGCGGAGGTTGCAGTGAGCCAAGATCACACCACTGTACTCCAGCCTGGGCGACAGTGGGAGACTCCATCTCAAAAAAAAAAAAAAAAAGAATAATGGACAGAACAAGTGAACAGACTGAGGCGAAAGAACAAGAAGAAAACAGACATCTGTGAAAACACATCCAATGCTAGGCATTGTTAATGGCTAATTCAGATGACCCAGAGTTTTGTTCTTAAAAGATTGCTCTCTTTTTCACCAAACTGAATGAAAAACACTGGGAACTTTAAGTTTTGTCTTACTAAATTAGTTGCTGGATGTGCTTTTCTTATGTATAACTGTCCCATTCCCCCTAAAATATTTGCTATAAAGTATGCTCTGGTTGTTTAAAAACTCCTAGAATGCAAGAAATTCTCTCTAGTCTTATGAAATAAAATCAAGTATATTTAAATAGAAAAAAGAAACCAGGGACAAACATGGTTATTTTAAACGTTTCTCAACTTTGTTTCCCTATAGTCTCATATTCCTAGTTATAATATATTGATCTTATTGTTCTTTTTTTTTTTTGAGACGGAGTCTCGTTCTATTGCCAGGCTGGAGTGCAGTGGTACAATCTTGGCACACTGCAACCTCCATCTCCCAGGTTCAAGCGAGTCTCCTGCCTCAGTCTCTCAAGTAGCTGGGATTACAAGCGCACGCCACCATGCCCAGTTGATTTTTGTATTTTTAGTAGAGACAGGGTTTCACCATGTTGGCCAGGATGGTCTTCATCTCCTGACCTCATGATCCACCCACCTCAGCTTCCCAAAGGGCTGGGATTATAGGCGTGAGCCACTGTACCCAGACCTTGATCTAATCTTTCTTAAGATGTAACCAATCAAACAATCCCTTGCAAAAAGCAAGCAAACAAACCTAAAAGAAGGTAAACAAAGATCACAGGAGGCCTGGCCCAGTGGTTCACACCTGTAATCTCAGTACTTTGGGAGGCCAAGGTGGATGGATCACTTGAGGTCAGGAGTTTGGAACCAGCCCGGCCAACATGGAAAAACCCCATCTCTACTAAAAATATAAAAATTAGTCAGTCATGGTGGTGGGCATCTGTAATCCCAGTTATTCAGGAGGCTGAGGCATGAGAACTGCTTGAACCTGGGAGGTAGAGATTGCAGTGGGCGGAAATCACGCCATTGCACTCCAGCCTGGGCTACAAAGCAAGACTCCATCTTTAAAAAAAAAAAGAAAATCACAGGAAAGAAAATGTAGATATCTGAATGAATCACTCAAGCAAGGGGTGACCAACTGGTAGAGGAGACACAAAAAAACAAAACAACCCATAGATGGGTTTTCCCCCACTGGCTTCAGGTGGGAATTGGAAGGCTTCTGCTTACCCTCAAATTAGAACCCAGAAGATATTTACCTGTATTGATTTGTGCAGCAGTCGCATAGGAAAACAGAAACAATCGTTTAAGCAGTTTAGGAGCCTGGGTATGATGAATTATGCCACTGACAATCTAAAAAAAAACCGAACAATGGATATAGTTACACTTTTGACAGATAAACACTAAGAGACAAGAGTCAAGGTGTCTAGGTTCTCAGTCATGCCAAAAGGTTCCAATGGATCACACATTAATTCTCATTTGAGATCTGTATCTATGACATTAGTTTTTGGAATAATGCCAAATCAACAGGACACTACCATTTTGTCAGGTTTTCTTTCTTTTTAAAAATTTTTATTATTTATTTTTTTCTTTTTTCTGAGACAGAGTCTCACTCTGCTCCAGGCTGGAGTGCAGTGGCACGATCTTGGCTCATTGCAACCTACGCCTCCTGGGTTCAAGCAATTCTCCTGCCTCACCTAGAGTAGCTGGGATTACAGGTCTGCATCATCATGCTCGACTAATCTTTGTATTTTTAGAGACGGGGTTTCGCCATGTTGGCCAGGCTGGTCTCGAACTCCTGACCTCAAGTGATCTACCTGCCTCAGCCTCCCAAAGTGCTGGAATTACAGGCATGAACCACCATGCCTGGCCTATTATTATTTTTGAGACAGAGTTTCACTCTTGTTGCTCATTGCAACCTCCACCTCCTGGGTTCAAGCGATTCTCCTGCCTCAGCCTCCAGAGTAGCTGGGATTACAGGTCTGCATCATCATGCCCAACTAATCTTTGTATTTTTAGTAGAGACGGGGTTTCACCATGTTGGCCAGGCTGGTCTCGAACTCCTGACCTCAACTGATCTACCTGCCTCAGCCTACCAAAGTGCTGGAATTACAGGCGTGAACCACCCTGCCTGGCCTGTTATTGTTATTATTATTTTTGAGACAGAGTTTCACTCTTGTTGCTTATTGCAACCTCCGCCTCCTGGGTTCAAGCGATTCTTCCACCTCAGCCTCTTGAGTAGCTGCAAATACAGGCATGTGCTACCATGCCAGCTAGTTTTTTGTATTTTTAGTAGAGACAGGGTTTCGCCATGTTGGTCAGGCTGGTCTCGAACACCCGACCTCAGGTGATCCACCCACCTTGGCCTCCCAAAGTGCTGGGATTGCAAGCATTGGCCACCGTGCCCAGCCCCGTTTGTCAGGTTTTCTAAGAACTCTTAATTTCTAGGGAAAATTTTAAAACATAGTCTAATTTCTCAAAAACAAAGTGCTAAAAAAGATAAGTGCCACATTAAGTCAGATACTCCAAAACTCTGACATGTCAAAGACTTACAACTGATATCGGATGATAACCAAGACACAGCTGTTCTGATCCATTGTTGAGGCCTTTAGGACCTTCTTATGGAAGATAAGAGAAAGAAATCAATCTATCACACTTTCTGTTTGTCTACCGTGTGAAACTAAAGTGTATTTGGAAAAGTGACTAAAACCATTGTTCGAACTGAAGTTCCTGTCTTCTCAGGAAATTTTCTGTATCTATACTATTCTTTTCTTGCTCAGAATAGATACCAGTCATGTTTATTATTCTAACTGAACTACCACACTCTCTTAAAGAAAATTAAGGAGTTACCACTAAGTGTGCAAACTCACTGTAGCCAAGACAATATACATGAACAGGCCTCCTGCTAGGTTTCCCCTGATGTATTTATACCATCAGAGGGAAAAGTCTGAGATCAATATCTTTTTTTTTTTTTTTTTTTTTTTTTTTTTTGAGACGGAGTCTTGCTCTGTCACCCAGGCTGGAGTGCAGTGGCCGGATCTCAGCTCACTGCAAGCTCCGCCTCCCGGGTTCACGCCATTCTCCGGCCTCAGCCTCCCGAGTAGCTGGAACTACAGGCGCCCGCCACCTCGCCCGGCTATTTTTTTGTATTTTTTAGTAGAGACGGGGTTTCACCGTGTTAGCGGGGATCGTCTCTCGATCTCCTGACCTCGTGATCCGCCCGTTTCGGCCTCCCAAAGTGCTGGGATTACAGGCTTGAGCCACCGCGCCCGGCCAAGATCAATATCTTAATAAGAGAAATCTTGGATACCACTGCACTTCAGCCTGGGTGATAGAGACTCAGTCTCAAAAAAAAAAAAAAGAAATTACAACAAATATCAAATTGATACAACTACTTTCTGAGTTCACCCAGCTGCATATCTCAACTTGCTGTGGCAACCAGGATATTAAGTTTACTTAGTCTCCAAAAGCGTATCTGATTATTTGGCTTTGCTTATCTGACCTGTATACTTCCTCCTTTCCATGCACAACCACTACCTCCCACAGGTAAACTCATTTACTCATCATAGAAGTTGGAATTCTCCATCACTACCGTCTTGTGGAAAGACTGTCATAAGTGGGAGAATAGGCATAAACTTTTAGCTGTCTCATCCTTCCTTCATTTTCCCCTACCGCCTCTTGACCTGGTTTACCACCTCCCACCATTTAGTGGCTCCAGGAATAAAAACATTATGAATTGAAGTATTAAAGGTACCATGTGCCAAGATGATACACAGGCATGCTTTATCAAACTACCTTTCACATTCTAATCAAAGAATATGAGATTACAACCAATTTCAAGTTCACAGAGTGAAAGCCTCCCTTTAACCTTCATGCAACGTAAGCAAAAACTAGAGCTAGTGGGGAAAACCTGATGGGAAATAAAACCTAAAAACACATGCAACTAGTTACCCTTTTGACTTCCTCTTCCTTTGTGTACCTCAGACAAAACTGGAACACTCGAAGGTCTTTGCAGTGGATAATGAGCTTCTCAGGGTATTTCTTCAGTTGTCCAAAGAGAGTTTTCTTTTTCTCATCAAACACTACAGATCAGCAATGAAATCAGGAAGGGAAATTATGTTACACAGCAATAAGTGAATGCTAAAGAAACGAAGTCGATGATCAATTTCTAGGGATACTTCCCAAGAATGAGAGGAAATGTGCTGCCTGCCTTTTAAGTGACTGCCAAAGGAAGCCCAATCTCTTCCAGCAGGGGCCCTGGCTCTGTGAGAGCAGTCAGGGTGCTTCACTCCTCTGGAGTAAGCACAAGAACGAACAGACTGGCCACTGTTGGCAGAACTGAATCCGGTGGCCCAAAGAAAACCCACTATGAAAGCTGATCTTATAAAAGATGAAAGGGAAATGACTAGAGACATGCTTTCATGACAGTCAGCTCCTGGGTTTACAGCTAGGACCCCTCCTAAGACCCCCTCACTGTCCTAGAATTTGGACCCACTCAGCACCTAGTAGTCTTGAGAATATCATAAACGATCACTGAACGATTTCTGAAGATGCCCCGAATACAAAAATAGAGAAGTGGAACAGAGAGAGGCTTGGCAGGAGAGGCTTGTTTAGTCAGCAGAAAAGACATCCTAATGCAATACAACAGACCTTTTAATCACAGCAGCCTATAAAGTAAAACCTACACAGCTAACTCTGATTTCAGAAAGTCTGATCAACATCTAGCATATAATGGCATCGTGTGAAATATTAGAAAGAACAGGTTCCAAGTTCAAATCCAAGCTCCTCTAGCTAAGTGACCCTATATAAACCACTATACATCTCAATTTTAGCATCTATAAAACAGATTTAAACAAGATGATATATGTGAAAAAATTTTTTTTAATTATAAATGGTCATAAAAATATTATCATCATTATCAGCTATACTCTCAAAGGTTGCCAACACCCCAAGGGAAAACAGATACTTACCTCCATAAATCTGATCAACACAGTGGAGTGTAATGTCATTTTCTCCTACAACCTTATTCTTAAATTGAGTTTCCTAGAAGATTCAAAAGGAAACAACTGTGACTCCTCTGCATACTGTTAGACATTTATAGGCAGAGTAAATCACCATTCTCTACCTGGATATTAAGAAAAATGGGGAAATGCAGCGACATTCCTAAAAAAGGGACAATGAAGTGTGTGAGAAAAGCTCCTGAGATTCATTCTGAGACAGGGTTTAGCTCTGTCACTCAGGCTAGGCTAGAGTGCAGTGGGGCGATCTTGGCTTACTGTAACCTCCACTTCTTGGGCTCAAGTTAACTTTGCACCTCAGCCTCCTGAGTAGCTGGGACTACAGGCACACAGCACCTCTCTCAGCTAATTTTTGTGGTTTTTTAGAGACATGAGTTTGGCATGTTGCCCAGGCCAGTCTCGAACTCCTGAGCTCAAGCAATCCACCTGCCTCAGCCTCCCAAAGTGCTGAGATTACAGGCAAGAGCCACCGCACCTGGACCAGAATATGCCATCTCTGGGCTCCTCCTAGGCAAACCCACCATGCCACACACAATCACTTTGAGAAGTGTGGGGAAGTTATGTACAGGTTAACATTTCTCCACACAAATGTGAATAGGGGATTGACAGAGCTACCTGAAGTCAGCTTCAGGAAGAACAAGAGATTCAAGTTTCTGGTGAATGCTCTTTGTACAGGACTATGAACCAAGCCCAAGGCCAGATGGAAGAGGCAGCACTGGTGCTACTTTTTAAAAATCAAGGGTGATCTGGGACAGTTGGCACACTGGGACCAGGACGTGCCTTGGCTGGGTTTCCACTAACATATGGTGCTCTCCTAGTGGTATGGGCAGTTCTCTCCTTACTTAATTGCTCATTCTTCATGAGTAGGAACAAATTTCACAAGGCCACTGCTACAGGTTCAGATTTAACATAAGGTGAGCTGGGTAAGGCGGCTCATGCCTGTAATCCCAGCATTTTGGGAGGCCAAACCAGGTGGATTTCTTGAGCTCAGAACTTCGAGACCAGCATGGGCAACATGGCAAAACCCTGCCTCTACCAAAAATAACAAAATTAGCCAGGCGTGATGACACACGCCTATGGTCCTAGCTACTCAGGAGACTGAGGTGGGAGGATTATTGGAGCCACGACTGTGCCACTGCACTCCAACCTGAGTGACAGAGTGAGATCCTGTCTCAAAAAAAAAAAATTAAAAACACAACAAAAACAGAGTGAACCTAAGTTCAAAGGCTGCATTCACCATCGGTTTCATTACTGACTCAGTTCCTAGGTTTAAGGAAGAGCTTAGTATAGAGAAAACGTTGGGGAACTAGTATATTTGGAAGATGTTATTCCAGTGAGTGGTATATATTGCACTGAAATACAGAATAAAATTAAAAATTGACAGTGTCAACATATGAAGTCAAAAGCAAGCCAGTATGACATGAGGCACAGGTGAGAAATTTCTAAACGGTCCTGCCACTGAAAGGAGATCCTGAAAGACAGAGAGCAGGCCAGTGATGAGAAGGACTCTGTCCTTTGTGTTTATTTATGTGGGGCGGTGGGGAGGGTGCGCATGGTGGGAAGTGGAGTAACTGAGTAGCTAGGGGGAAAAAAGACAACAGAGCTACAACTGTACTATTCCCCGCAAACTTCACCAGATGCAGTTCATACATGCAGGATTTCTGTTCTTTGTGTTTATGTGTGTTAGGGGGTAGAGTAATTGAGAAGCTGGGAGAAAAAGACAACATAACCACAACTGCACTGTTGCCCGCAAACTCTGCCAAATGCAGCCCATACATACATCATTATCCAATGCAGATTCATCATCGCCCAAGAAGGCAATCTTGAAGTCTGTGCAGACAAGCCTCCCATAGACGCCATGCTGACAGGAATCTTCCTGGACATACTTCAGTACTGTGCTGGCTTCACAAAGCAGCTGTTCACCTGATGGAAGCCAAAACAGGTCCTCCTTAAGAGTTCTCAGGGAACACACAATATGTAAACTCTGAAGGCTTTCCAGCCCTATTTACATATGGACAAACACACAATACAACACGGGGCTTCAGAACTTTACACTTTTCAGCATGGCAGGAGCTGCAAAAACATAGGAGAGAAGATGAGGCAGAGTGGAAACCACCAAGAAGTGAAATTGAAATGGCTCAGATACACCTCCATGCAGGACATTTCTATCTTCTCACTGGGAATAATGGAAATGTCCAAATAGGTACTAATGATCTGAGCTGCACTTTCATGCAGAAATCTTAGTGTTTTCATTACTTGACCCAAGCAGATGTTCCACAGAAGCAATACCCTAAGTGAACACAGATGGCCTTGCCCTAGTCTGCCCTAAAAAACGCAGATCCCAAGCCCACTTTCCTGTGAAAGGGGGCGGCTTCTAATACTGGAAGTGCTGAGACAGAGTGGCAGTGCCTTCCTGGCCATGGGGCTTCCAGGCAGCTTCCATAGATCCAAGAAGTGCTGCAGCCTTCCACAGCATGACCACCCTTGTTCTGGCTCCACGCTGGGAGGAAAACAGAGGTCAGAGGTTTGTGGGGAAAAAACGTGTTTCCTCTCTTTCTTAGTTAAGCGTATTTCCTTTCAATGCGTCACCTCTCCTGCTCCATCTGCAGCACCCAGCTGGTATGAGAAACTGCAGTCCCTGGAGACAGAACGTATCCCTCCTTGCAGTCAAAAAGATGAGGATTAGGGAATAGGTCAGTATTCTCTGCCACCTGGAAGCACAGGAGCCAAAGAGAAGACTACGGGGGAAATGAAAAACTAAGTATAAATGTTGTGTAACAACAACAACAACAAAAAAAACCTAAAGATTTTTCTTCTCATGCAACAGACAACCATCTTCTCCTTGGAATCTCCCTCTTGATAGCTCCTTCAAGATCTTTAAATTTACTTTTTAGCTCAAAATTTATTTAGTCTATCTTTCAATATGAAAACGAACAGTTTCAGACACTCAGAAGGGACACATATTATGGTGTTGTTCCCTCATCTTTCAAGGGGTTAATTACCTCGGGCTGAAACACTAAGGAAACACCGGAAGATGGTTCAGTCACTAGGTCAGCCTCTCGAGAGATCACAGTTTGAAGGAAATAATGAAGACAGGGCCTCATTAGGGTTTAAAATAGTCCCAGAAAAAGTGTCTCTGCCAAGTCCATGGGAGAAGACATGTGAGCAAGGTTTCCTGTGCTTTCAACTCCCAACGTGAAACACCTTTTAATGGTGAGGCTCTCCCCAAGACCAGGCCAGCCCCATCCCATGCTCATGTACTAGAGACCAGAAATTAGCATGCACTAGCTAATACAACATTCCTGGTGAGGCCCTCTGCAAACAGCATGCTGTGCCATAATCAGCTGGTTTATACCAGATCAGAGTCTAGAAGCACAAGAGTTGGGAGCTAGAAATGATCTTTGTCTAGTTTACGAAACTAGACTCAGAGAAGTTAACTCTGAACTCACCACTGCACACCTACACCTAGATAAGACTGTGAAGTAATTCAGGGGAGGGGAGAATATGCATAATGCTAAGCTAAAAATAAAATTTCCAAATCTATAACCCCAAGAAGAGGCAAAACAAGAGGAGATTTTTTTTAATGATGACGGCTTAAGTCATCATTATAGAAAAAAAGTCTTTGACATTTAAAAACATCAAAAAAAGTTACAGAATTCTTTTAGCAAATAAGGTAGATCAGTCAGAAACTTGCACAGATTTATATCCCCTCAATAAACTGGAATAAAATAAAAAGCAGCAGAATAAAGCCTGTATTGTTTTGGGGAAATGTACCTAAAAAAACTTATTTTGAAAAAGCTATTTTGAATTAGGAAAAAGAAAGTAGAAAAAGAATTAAATACATGGATCACAGAATATCCCATATATGGAGAGGATACACCACCAAGTAGTTTCTATTCCTGAACATGGAAATGATTAAAACTTAACTTAAGCTAAAGTCACTGTCCTCTATCTCAAAAATATTCAACCAATCCAGGCTCCTTCACAATGACTGCAGGGTGAAGTGCTGGCAGCCCCAGGGCTGGTAAACCCCAGCATCCCCAGTACACGTGCTCACATGCACAAGTGGGTATGGACCAAAAGGTAAAGTCACCCACCAATAGTTGCCTTGGGAGGCCATGGCAGTTGAATTGTTTTCCTCAATTTCCTACAGATTGGGGATCAGCATACTGGAAAAGGCCATATTAAAATGGCCTGAAAAAGGCCTCATTAGATTGTGAAAGCAGTGAGAATATCCCAGGTTTATTTTCATCAGCTTGGGGGAAGAGGAAACAAGAAAAATTCTTTGCAGATGTTGTAACACTCAGACCCAGGTGTGTAGTTACTGAACTAAAAACCTTGATATGTTTGTTCAATTCATTACTGTTATATGTAGGAGGATGAAAACAAAGGAGTTTAAATATAGCAAGGCTAGGGATGATGTAATTTATCATTGGCCTTGCCTTGCATAGGAGTTACTATGCTAACATGACAGTTACCTGGCAACAAGTGAAGAGTTACTTCCTTCTCTGTTACTTCCTTTTCGTTTGTGTGAATTTCCTAAAAGAGAAGAGCAAAGGATATTTTTCTTTGTTTAAGGGTTTAAAATGAATAACATTAAGCTGTGCTTTCAGAATACACACTAAAATATCACATATCCTCAGGAACTTTTCCTTTATGTTACAAGCTACTTTTTTTTTCTTTTCTTTTTTTTTGAGACAGAGTCTCACTCCGTCGCCAGGCTAGAGTGCAGTGGTGCGATCTCAGCTCACTGCAACATCTGCCTTCCAGGTTCAAGTGATTCTCCTGTCTCAGCTTCCCGAGTAGCTGGGACTACAGGTGTGTGCCACCACGCCCAGCTAACTTTTTGTATTTTTAGTGGAGACAGGGTTTCACCTTGTTGGAGAGGATGGTCTTGATCTCTTGACCTTGTGATCTGCCAGCCTCGGCCTCCCAAAGTGCTGGGATTACAGGTGTGAGCCACCATGCCGGGCCCAAGCTAAATACTTTTCAAAAACGTTTTTAACTAAAGGAAGACAGAAAACTCCAAGTTATGGATATTTAATGTATTAAACTAATTATTTAGGACCGATAACTAGTAGCTGTCCCAAGTAGAGGTGGAAAGGCGGGCGCTTCTTATCTCTCCTTATCTAAGGAACAACTTGAAGTGTCACACAGCAAAGCAAGGTTCCTCAAATGCAGAATCACAAACAAAAGAGATGGCAACGGCCGGGCTCGGTGACTCACGCCTATAATCCCAGCACTTTGCAAGGCCAAGGCATGTGGATCACCAGGTCAGGAGATGGAGACCATCCTGGCTAACACAGTGAAACCCCGTCTCTACTAAAAATACAAAAAATTAGCCAGGGTGGTGGAGGGCGCCTGTAGTCCCAGCTACTCAGGAGCCTGAGGCAGGAGAATGGCATGAACCCGGGAGGCGGAGCTTGCAGTGAGCCAAGATCGCGCCACTGCACTCCAGCCTGCGCGGCAGAGCCAGACTGCATCAAAAAAAAAAAGAAAAGAAAAGAGATGGCCCGGCGTGGTGGCTCAACCTGTAATCCCAGCACTTTGGGCGGCCGAAATGGGCAGATCACTTGAGGTCAGGAGTTTGAAACCAGCCTGGCCAACATGGCAAAACCTCGACTCTACTAAAAATACAAAAATTAGCCAGGCATGGTGGCGGGCACCTGTAATCCCAGCTACTTGGGAGGCTGGGGTAGGAGAAACACTTGAATCCCGGGGGCAGAGGTTGCAGTGAGTCGAGATTATGTCACTGTACTCCCGCCTGGGTAACAGTGAGACTCTGTCTCAAAAAAAAAGAAAAGAAAGAAAGGAGACAACATGCCACAGCATGATCTCCTCTCCTCCCAGTGAGGATCAAGGGTTGAAAGCAAAAGATGATGTGTTCTTGAGAGAATATGGACATATGAATAAGGCCCAAAGGTAAAAATAGGAAAACATGAATGTATTGAGTCAGTATTGATCCAGCTAATCTATAGCACACCAGGGCTCAGTAAAGAGAGCTGGAACATTCTTTGTCCCTTCAAAGTTACCTAAAACCACAAGATAGTGCCAAGAGATATAATCATTTCTAATAGAGAATCAAGGCCAGGTTCTGTGTCACTGCTTCTCAGTAAAAATATATTCAAGTGCCTCTATCTGGGGCTCAGTATTTATTGGATATTCAAAGATAATTAATTACAAACATGAATGAATTAATAGACCAAAGCAATGATCATATACGGCTGTTAACATAACAAAGAGAGGCACCATAGGCCTCCTAATAAAGTGTACCGCACCATCCATGAAGCGTTCTTGCCAAAATATCTAACCTCAATCTCTTTGAACTTCCATGGCAATCAGCCAATATATCAGAAAGACTGGGACAGAGAAACATGTTAAATAATAGTGGGGATATAATCAGTCAAATTCTGATTGTGGAAAATTCTACAAGACACAACCAGTTTTGTCAACAAATAAAATCAGATTTTTTTTTCTTTTTTTTTGGTAGAAGGCCCTGGGTGGGAAGTTTTCTGAATTTGTTAATTCAGACTGAAATATGGCATTAGAAGAAACTTGGGTACAGCCTATCCTGAGGTTGAAGAAGAATGTTATGGCTTTTCCTGAGAACCCATTTTTGAGCATCGTGTAAATTGGAGGTGATAAGATGCCAATAAACCAAGTCTGTCTGAGGCAGTGTGGTCAGATCACATGGGGAGCTTGTTATCTAAACACTCTCTGGCACCCATAAGCCTGCGGACTTATAGGGCAGGGATACAGGCTGGCCCTCTGATTTTGTAAAAAGCTCCCCAGATGATTCTGAGGTATTGGTCTGGGGCTTAAGCAAGAGGAACTATTGTTGCGTGTTAAAAGCGATGAGTGTTTTGGTAATTTAAAAATTCTTGGCCAGGTGTGGTGGCTCATGCCTGTAATCCCGGCACTTTAGGAGGCCTAGGTGGGCAGATTACCTGAGGTCAGGAGTTTGAGACCAGCATGGCCAACATGGCAAAATCTCGTCTCTACTAAAAATACAAAAAATTAGCCGGGCATGGTGACGGGCACCTGTAATCCCAGCTGCTCGGGAGGCTGAAGCAGGAGAATTGCTTGAACCCAGAGGCAGAGGTTGCAGTGAGCCAAGATCGTGCCACTGCACTCCAGCCTGAGCGACAAAAGCGAGACCTGGTCTCAAAAAAAAAAAAAAAAAAAAATTATCATTGAGAGTTTTCCTCGTGTTATTGACAAAGAACTAAATTAAAGCACTTTTTTTTTTTTTTTTTTTTTTGAGACGGAGTTTTGTTCGTGTTGCCCAGGCTGGAGTGCAATGGTGCAATCTCAGCTCACTGCAACCTCCGCCTTCTGGGTTCAAGGGATTCTCCTGCCTCAGCCTCCCAGGTAGCTGGGATTACAGGCATGCACCACCATGCCCGGCTAATTTTGTAGTTTTAGTAGAGACGGGGTTTCTCCATGTTGGCCAGGCTGGCCTCGAACTCCCGACCTCAGGTGATCCACCCACTTGGCCTCCCAAAGTGCTGGGATTACAGGTGTGAGCCACCGCAGCCAGCAAAGCACAATTTTACTTTTATTTATTTTTAGTTTTTTGAGATGCAGTCTTGCTCTGTTGTCCAGGCTGGCATGGTGTGATCTCGGCTCACTGCAACCTCTGCCTCCTGGGTTCAAGCGATTTTCCTGCTTTAGTCTCCCAAGTAGCTGGGATTACAGGCACCTGCCACCAAGCCCAGCTAATTTTTGTATTTTTAGTAGAGCTAGGCTTGCTGGGCGTGGTGGCTCACGACTGTAATCCCAGCACTTTGGAAGGCTGAGGCAGGAAGATCACCTGAGGTCAGGAGTTCCAGACCAGCCTGACCAACATGGAGAAACCCCATCTCTACTAAAAATACAAAATTAGCTGGGGTGGTGGTACATGTCTGTAATCCCACCTACTCGGGAGGCTGAGGCAGGAGAATCGCTTGAACCTGGGAGACGGAGGTTGCAGTGAGCCGAGACTGCGCCATTGCACTCCGGCCTGGACAACAAGAGCGAAACTCTGTCTCAAAAAAAAAAACAAAAAACAAAAAAAACAAGTTATGGCTGGGCACAGCAACTCACACCTATAATCCCAACACTTCGGGAGGCTGAGGTGGGAGGACTGCTTGAGCCTAGGAGTTTGAGACGGGCTTAGGAAATACAGTGAGACTCGTCTCTACAAAACAAACAAAAAAATTAAAATATCATCCAGGCATGGTAGTACAAAAGCCTGAAGTCCCAGGTACCTGGGAGGCTGAGGTTAAAAGATCACTTGAGGCCAGGAGGTCAAGGCTGCAGTGAGCCATGACTGCACCACTGCATTCCAGCCTGGGAAACAGAGCAAGACCCTATCTCAAAAAAAGTTACTAACCAAGGATCTGCAAGCCCCATTAAACTCACGGCCTACACTCTTCACTGCTATGTACCATTCTAACACACATGGTCTCCAGTTTCCCATTGCAAAAGAGAAAATCAGTGTAGCATCCATTGCTTGTAAAGGAAACTCTTACTACAAAATTGATCAGAACAAGTAAGAAAAATTCCGTTAGGAGAACTGTACTTCACGTTCAAGGATCTGTCACACACAGCAGCAGTCCCCAACCTTTTTGGAGCTAGGGATTGGTTTCACAGAAGACAATCTTTCCACGGACCTGGGGTTGCTGGCAGGGGGGCAGGGGATGATTTTGGGATGAAACTGTTCTACCTCAGATCATTAGACATTACTTATATTCTCATAAGGAGTGTGCAACCTAGATCCCTTGCATGTGCAGTTCACAATAGAGTTCACGCTCCTATGAGAAACTAATGCTGCCACTGATCTCACAGGAGGTGGAGCTCAGGAGGTAAAGCTGCTGCCCCCTACTCCTACATTCACCTCCTGCAGTGCTGCCACAGACTAGTACCAGTCCACAGTCTGGGGGTTGGGGACATACAGGACAAAAGTATATGGACGTTAAAGTCAACTGCCACTCCTGAGGACTTGCTGAGAGGCAGTCTGGTGGTTTTTACTTCACTGGTTCTTGAAAAGCCAATTCTTTGGATTCTTACCAAGTTCACATTCAGAGTGCACATCATCTCAAATGTGTGATGATCCTGGGGCACCTTAGGAGAGGTAGAAAAGAACTGGGGTGTGGTGTGTGGGGGTACAATGAAGCTCTCATAGGTCAAAACGCTTAGAAATGCTCCTATCAGCTTTAAATCAAAAACTGAAATTGTTGTTCTCAGATTAATTTTATCTAGCCAGAGGGACAAATTCTAAGAAGCAACATCTCTAAAGGTTCCAAAACAATTTATTTCCATTGCATTTGACACCAAAGTGCTAAAAGGACATAACACAGACATTTCATTTCCTAAAAGTTACCCTACTTTTCTAGAATGAACACTTAATACTCATTTTTTCCAGCTAAGTAGAAAATCTGAGGGAGAAAATGAATTTACATCTACATATTAGGTAGGTATCCATGTATATCTTAAAACAAAATTTTTTAAAGTAGAAAGTTGTATTTTTTATGCAGCATAGTACTAATAATTTTAAGTTTTTGTCTTTCTGTATGTTTCTCCAATATTTTCTCTGTGCATGCGCTAAAAACAGAATACCGACCTGGGGCCACAGCCCAAACATGGCTCTGGCATCCACAGACATGACTTTGGTCAAGTCATTTAAACTAACTGAGCGTCAATTTCACTTTCCTCCAGTATAATAAAATGGAAACAATACTACCTAGCATGAGAGCTTTAAGAGATACATACATCACTTCAACTTCCTGACACAGGTACTGGGTAATGTAATTTGTTATAGTTGTCTGGGGTAGCAGGATCTGTGCTTCTGCTTGATTTCCTTTCATGAGTAAACAAAGAGCGGGGGAATTATTCAAGAATCTGTTGGCAGGGTGTGGTGGCTCACACACACTTTGGGAGACTGAGGTGATCACTTGAGGCCAGGAGTTTGAGAACAGCCTGGCCAACAGGGTAAAACCACATCTCTACTGAAAATACAAAAATTGGCCAGGTGTGGCGGCGTATGCCTGTAATCCCAGCTACTCGGGAGGCTGAGGCACGAAAATAGCTTGAACCCGGGAGGTGGAGGTTGCAGTGAGCTGAGATTGCGCCACTACATTCCAGCCTGGGCAACAGAAGGAGACTCTATCATTAAAAAAAAAAAAAAAATCTGTTACGTGAGACCAATAACTTCTACTTTTCTCCCAAACCTGTTTCCCATATTAAACTAAATTGACTCTACTCAGGAGGTCTTGCAATTCTTTTTTCTGTGGATCAGGAATTCCTGAAATTAGCAACACTGAAGTTGGCCCTCAACTGGTAAGACTTTAACTACATTAGGAATATCCAAGCCATGGAAAAGGAAATAGTATTTTTCTATTAATAGGATTTATCTTCTAGCAGCACACCATGATTTATGTCTGGTCATTATGCATCTTATCTTTCGCAATAGAAGGCACTTTGAACCCTCTACAAGACCAAAAGGGTAGAACAATGGTTCTTAAAAAACCATCCGGGCCGGGCGTGGTGGCTGTAATCCCAGCACTTTGGGAGGCTGAGGCAGGTGGATCACAAGGTGAGGAGTTCGAGACCAGCCTGACCAACATGCTGAAACCCCATCTCTACTGAAAATATAAAAATTAACCGGGCATGGTGGTGCATGCCTGTAATCCCAGCTACTCAGGAGGCTGAGGCAGGAGAATCACTTGAACCCAGGAGGTGGAGGTTGCAGTGAGCCAAGATCATACCATTGCACTCCAACCTAGGAGACAGAGTGAAACTCCGTCTCGAAAAAAAAAAGAGACCACATCCGAGGAAGGACTTGCTTGGGCATGCACACACAAAAAAGCTTTCTCAGCTATTAATTTTGTTGACAGTAGATCAGGCTGCAAAAAGGTGGTAACAAATTAAGAATAGAAACCTATATAAGCACTGGAGCACTGGAATTTAAAGTGCCACACTGTACTCAGTCATCAAGAGTATCAGGCCAGGCGCGGTGGCTCACGCCTGTAATCCCAGCACTTTGGGAGGGCGAGGCAAGCAGATCACGAAGTCAGGAGATCGAGACCATCCTGGCTAACATGGTGAAACCCCGTCTCTACTAAAAATACAAAAAATTAGCCAGGTGTGGTGGCGGGTGCCTGTAGTCCGAGTTACTCTGGAGGCTAAAGCAGGAGAATGGCGTGAACCCGGGAGGTGGAGCCTGCAGTGAGCCGAGATCACAAAACTGCACTCCAGCCTTGGTGACAGAGCGAGACTTCGTCTCAAAAAAAAAAAACAAAACAAAAAAACAAACAAAAAAAACCATCACGAGTATCTAATCCTTCTCTGATTAATACTTCAAAAAATTATAAATATACACTATGCAATTCTTACAGATAAATCAACTCAGGAAAAAAACAAATACCATCATCACCACTATCAACTGCTTCCCCTCGCAAACAAAAATCCATACCAGTCCCAAGAAAAGAAATAACCTAGAGGACTCCAAAAAATCAGGGTATACAAATAAGAATCATAAAGAAATCCTCTCCTCAAAAATATATTTAATTGGAGTTTTTCTTTGAATTTGGTTTTCAGAAGTTACCTGTTCGGGTGGGTAGGAAGGACGGAATAGAGAGTATTCACTGGCAATGTCTATAGTCTCTTCATCCCTATATTTCACAATCGCTTTTTGAACTCCACAAGAAAAACAAAGAAAGAACTGACAAATATGGAGCTAATATATTTCAATATTCTTAGGAGAAAACAGATGTACCATTCTTTGCTTGTTGATCCCAGGAGAATGAACATAGTTGAATGAAGGAGAGGAGAGGTGGATACCAACAAGGTACAGGAGCACCTGCATATGGATGTGCTGAGTCCTACATGTGGATCTTGGAGTGGGTTCCCCTTGAATTCCCCTATGTGCATCCTACTCCTAACCATGCTGTATTCTGAATGTGTATAAACTGTTGTCTTCGTTGGCAAATTTGTTGGACGAGTGATTAAAGGCTGTCCAACCTTTATAACTGAATGAGTAAATATAATCTCTTCCTTAGTAGCATTACAAATTACTACACTGTGACCAAGAGTCACTTGCGTACTGTAGAAATCACGGATGTCCAATCTGTGAATGTCAAAGTCTACTGTTCCTTTTTCCAAAGTGGGTACTGGGCCAGCCCTTACTGAGGTTGAGAAGCGAACAACAACAAACATTTCTCGGGCTGTAAGTGCCAGCTACTGTCTAAAAAGCTTTATATTTATTTATTAACTCATTTGATCCTCACAGCAAACCTCTGCGATAGAGTTATTATACCCATGATTGTCTCCATTTTATAGATGAAGACACCCTGCTAGTATGTGGCACAGGTGAAAGTCAAACCCAGGTATCCTGGCCCAGTCTGCGTTCTTATTCGATGCCACACTGTCATGTGGAAAGAAGGAATGAAACGAAAAAGGAAGAACAAGGCAGAATGATCAGTGAAGTACCTGCTAGATCCACCTGAAACCAGGTCAAAGTGAGCAACACAAAGTGACCAGGGAAAGCCTCGAATGAGAGTTATAGAGAGGCCAAAGGAAGCTAAAGGGAAAAGAACAAAAGACACCTACACCCAACCTAAGTGACACTGGCCAGTTGCATGGAGAAGAACCTTGAGGCTCCTCAACGCCTACTGAAAGAGTTACCTCTTAGGACTCACTCCACTGGGTCCTATGAGGCATGAGTCTCTAATTTTCATCCCAACCGACTCGAGAGTTCAGTGGGACTCCAGGAAAGGCTCTAACCATGAATAACACTGGTATGTATGCCTGAGCAATTCTTGCTTCCTTTCAAGAGTATATAATCTTGGCCAGGTGCAGTAGCTTATGCCTGTAATCCTAGCACTGTCGGAGGCTGAGGTGGATCGACCTGATTACTTGAGCTTAAGAATTCGAGACCAGCCTGGGCAACACGGCCAAACCCCATTTCCACAAATTTTTATTATTATTTTTTTAAATTAGCCAGGCATGGTGGCATGCGCCTGTAGTCCCAGCTACTCAGAAGGCTGGGGTGGGAGAATCACCTCAGCCTGGGAGGTCAAGGCTGCAGTGAGCCATGATTGCACCACTGCGCTCCAGCCTGGGTGACAGAGCAAGACCCTGTCTCAAAAAAAAAAAAAAAAAAAAAAAAAAAAGAATAGAAAAGAAACAATAGCTAGGCTTAGCCACTAATATGGATGGCATCACCAAATGCTCTACTCATATTGCAATATACTGGAAAAGGGAGGATTCCTCTAACGCTTAATGGAAAGACTATAACTCGTGAAGCCTGTTCAGAGAGAGCAGTGGAAAGGCCCAGCACATCACAGGATCTAACAGCCAATTCAACCAGCATCCAGTGAGAGCTGCCTGTGTACTAACCCTGTTCTTTGGGGTGCTGGGAGCTTCTTAAACCATAAACCAGTTTTAGAGAAGGGCCCAGAGTTGCCCTTAAGCCTCTGTGCCTTGACCTCTGACACTCCCTACCAACTGCCTAGTTAGCAGATGTTGACAACCTTACTTCTGCAGCTGTGAAACATGAGGTAACATTCCTCACTGATTCCATAAACTATCATGTTCAACGTGCAGCAAAAAGGCAGAAAAGGTATAGTTCTTTAATACTCAAGCAGAACTGGTTCTACTGGTTAGGCTGACAGACTTTTCTTTAAAAACTAACTCCGAAAATTATGCAAATTTTCAACAAATGCATTAGTTAAAAATGGTCTACGTGCTTTGTATAGCACCTCTTGCTACTCCATTTGAATCTGAACAAAGCTTGCCATTGTGGCACAAAGGAAAGGCAAAAACCGCTGGCACCAGGATCACAGCACGTCCAGGTTTTCTAAACTAGAATATCTCAGTGGGGCTTAAATTCAATTAGAACAGAAGCATGGGCTGGGCACAGTGGCTCACGCCTGTAATCCCAGCACTTTGGGAGACCAAGGCAGGTGGATAACTTGAGGTCAGGAGTTCGAGACCAGCCTGGCCAATATGGTGAAACCCCATCTCTACTAAAATTACAAAAATTAGACGGGTGTGGTGGCATACACCTGTAATCCCAGCTACTCGGGAGGCTGAGGCAGAAGAATTGCTTGAACCTGGGAGACGGAGGTTGTAGTGAGCCGAGAGCATGCCACTGCACTTCAGCCTGGGTGACAGAGCGAGATTCCATTTCAAAAAAAAAAAACAGAACAGAAGCATGACAGCCTCAAGTGATCCTTCTGCCTTAGCCTCCCAAAGTGCTGGGATTACAGGTATGAGCCACCCTGCCCGGCCACTGTTAATTCCTTATTTCAACATTTACTCCAATGTTAAGGCTACTTTTTATTTGTTTATTTTAATTTTTAAAAAAAGATGAAGACATGAAAAATAAGTATTCCAGTTTCCGCAAGTTTTCCCCTACAGATCAAAGGAAACTGGCTACATCTGTTCTGGATCCCACTGTCAGTATCAGCAATTCCCAGAATCCACAGCTGCGACTACCCTCACATCATCTAAGAACCTCGCCCATGCTGAGCCACAAGCACTCCCATTCTGGCAATGTCTAGGCCAGACAAGAGATGAGAATTTGAGAACTGCCACCCATTCTTTAGCAAGTTTATGGCCCAAAGGAGACACACCTACTGGAACCCGTATCACACAGCTGGTACAGCATCAAAAAAGTTGCCAACCTGATCTCTTCTCAGAACTATGTTTCTGAGGAGTGGCCCAAAATCACAGGGCTCCAGTGGGCCTGAGTCAATACTGAAGTTGTGTATCTGGTTACTCAGAGTTGCAAAATGACCCATCTCTAATATATACCAATTCATTTCAACAAATAGCTCCTGAACATGTTAAGTACCAAACACTAAGGATAAAATGATGAATAAGGCCAGGCACAGTGGCTCATGTCTATAATCCCAGCACTCTGGGAGGCCCAAGGCAAGTGGCTCACTTGAGCCCAAGAGTTC
Source organism: Macaca mulatta (assembly GCF_049350105.2). Lineage (NCBI taxonomy): Eukaryota > Metazoa > Chordata > Mammalia > Primates > Cercopithecidae > Macaca > Macaca mulatta. The sequence continues at coordinate 33,668,689 of NC_133411.1, forward strand.
AAGACCAGCTTGGGCAACATGGCGAAGCCTTGTTTCTATAAAAAATATAAAAATTAGCAGGGCATGGTGGCATGCACCTATAGTCCCAGCTACTCAGGAGGCTGAAGTAGGAGGATCACCTTGAACCTGAGGAGGTGGAGGCTGCAGTGAGCTGAGATTATGCCACTGCACTCCAGTGTGGGTGACAGAGTAAGACTCTGTCTCCAAAAAATAAGTAATAAGATGATGAATAAGAATTGACTTTTATTAGCCAGGCATGGTGGCACACACTTATCCCAGCTACTCAGGAGGCTGACATGGAAGGATTGGTTGAAAGTTGAGGCTGCAGGGAGCCATGATTGTGCCACTGTACTCCAGCCTGGGCGACAAAGTGAGACCCTATCTTAAAAAAAAAAAAAGATTGACTTTTGCCCTCATGAAATTCAGATGACAAAAAATAACTAGAATACTGACTAAATACTGAGTAATGGGTGCTATAAGTACTAGAAACCTACAAAAGATTCTATCTCTACACATCATCTCATTTATTCCTCAGAGCTTAGTTAACTAGTATTATTGTTTCATTTTAGAGATGGGGAAAATGAGACCAAGCCAGGTAAAGAGAAGTGGGTCTCAAGCCTTTACCCAAAAGGCTTTACTTGACAAGGGTTCATCTGACGAGGGTTGTACTCTCAACCACAATACAACCTGCCTCCCGCTGCCGACCATGCCTCCTCCTCCTGGGCACTGCTCCTCTCCTTGAGTTCACATGCTCTTTTATTTACTGAATGATCATCTCTTATGCACCTGCTCTCTTCCACACACAGCAAACACAGGAATGAACACAACACACAGCACCTAAGTCCCCAGAGAACACAGGAGTCTGACAGCCTTGATAGAAACATGCTATGTTAGAGGAAATACAGGGTACAATGGGAACACTTTGAAACACTGAACTACATTCAGAAAGGGTCAAACAAGACTGCTGCACTCAGGAAGTGTCATTTATAGAGACCTGAAAATGAACAGAAATTAGTTCCAGGCAGAATGGCCATGTGATGGTTAATACTGAGTGTCAACTCGATTAAAGGATGCAAAATACTGATCTTGCAGAACATTTGAGTCAGTGGGCTGGGAAAGGCAGACCCAGCCTTAATCTGGTGGGCACAATCTAATCAGCTACCAGTGAATATACAGCAGGCAGAAAAACATGAAAAGGTGAGACTGGCCTAGCTTCCCAGCCTACATCTTTCTGCTGTGCTGGATGTTTCCTGGCCTCAAACATCAGACTCCAAGTTCTTCAGTTTTGAGACTTCGACTGGCTCTCCTTGATCCTCAAGCTTGCAGATAGCCTATTGTGGGACCTTGTGATCATGTAATTTAATATGTAATAAACTTCCCTTTACATATATACACATGCATACATATATCCTGTTAGTTCTGTCCATCTAGGAACCCTAATACAGATTTTGGTACCAGGAGTGGTTCTAGAAGACAGAGTATCAAGGATGGCGTTCTTTCATTCGTAGTGGGGTTTCGGGAGTTGGCTGCTTAATATGATTAGACCCAAAAATGCTAAGGACTCTACTGCTAATGGAAGTAGAGAACACTGATAGTCCTTGGCATGAACTGTTTAGAAAGTTATGCAAAACAAATGCATTTGACACTTCTGATTCATCGCTCATGAAAGGCAAGGAGTTCAATGACTCTATACAGAAAACTTCCAGGTCAAATGGACAAAAGACTAGTTTGAATTATAAAAACAGAGAATCATGGCCCCTCAATAAATTTCCAGACTTGAGCCAGTTTACAGACCCAGAACCCCTTGAAGGAAGGGGAGGCCGGGTCCCCTTGAGGAAGGACCCCACTACATTACCGACTCAGTGACTTTCTCATCCTTCCCCAAGGAGACCTCTTTACCAGGGTAAGTGTGCACTAGGGACAGGGAAATGATCAGACATTTCAGGGACTAACGGACACTGGTTCTGAGCTGATGATTCCAGGGTACCCAAAGTGTCACTGTGGTCTTCCAGTTAAAGTAGAGGCTTATGGAGGTCAGGAAATTAATGGAGTTTTAGCTCAGGTCTGACTTACGGTGGGTCCAGTGGGTCCCCAGAATCATGCTGTTATTTTCCCAGTGCCAGAATGTATAATTGGCATAGACATACTTAGCAGCTGGCAGAACCCCCACACTGGCTCCCTGACTGGTAGGGTGAGGGCTATTATGGTGGGAAAGGCTTAACAGAAGCCGTTAGAGCTACCTCTACCTAGAAAAATAGTAAATCGAAAACAATATTGCATCCCTGGAGGGACTGCAGAGATTAACGCCACCATCAAGGACCTGAAAGATGCAGGGGTGGTGATTCCCACATCCCCATTCAACCCTCCTATTTGGGCTGTGCAGAAGACAGATGGATCTTGGAGAATGACAGTGGATTCTCATAAGCCTAACCAAGAGGTGATTCCAGTTGCAGCTGCTGTACCATATGTGGTTTCATTGCTTGAGCAAATTAACACATCTCCTGGTCCCTGGTAAGCAGCCATTGACTTGGCAAATGTCTTTTTCTCCACTCCTGTCCGTAAGGCCCACCAGAAGCAACTTGCCTTCAGCTGGCAAGACCAACAATATACCTTCACTGTCCTACCTCAGGGGCATATCAACTCTCCAGCTTTGTGTCATAATCTTATTCAAAGAGACCTTGATCGCTTTTTGCTTCCACAAGGTATCACACTGGTCCATTACATTGATGACATTATCCAAGAAGCAGCAAACACAGTGGACTCATTGGTGAGCCATTTTCATGCCAGAGGATGGGAAATAAATCCAACTAAAATTTAGGGAATTTCTACCTCAGTAAAATTTTTAGGTGTGGGGCCTGTCGAGATAGTCCTTCTAAGATGAAGGATAAGTTGCTACATTTGGCCCCTCCTACAACCAAGAAAGAGGAACAATGCCTAGTGGGCCTATTTGGATTTTGGAGGAAACATATTCCTCATTTGAGTGTGTTACTCCACCCAGCCTATTTATTGAGTGACCCAAAAGGCTGGAAGTTTTGAGTGGGGTCCAGAAAAGCAGATGGCTCTGCAACAAGTCCAGGCTGCTGTGCAAGCTGCTCTGCCACTTGGGCCATAAAACCCAGCTGATCCAATAGTGCTTGAGGTGCCAATGGCAGATAGGGATGCTGTTTGGAAACTTTGGCAGGCCCCCATAGGTGAATCACAGTGGAGGCCTCCAGGACTTTGGAGCAAGGCCTTGCCACCTTCTGCAGATAACAACTCTCCTTTTGAAAGACAGCCCTTGGCCTGTTACTGGGCTTTGGTAGAAACTGAATGTTTGACTATGAGTCAAGTCACCATGCGACCTGAACTGCCCATCATGAATTGGGTACTTTCTGACCCATCTAGCCATAAAGTGGGTCATGCACAGCAGCATTCCATCATCAGATGGAAGTGGTATATATGTGATTGGGCTTGAGCAGGTCCTGAAGGCACAAGTTACATGAGGAAGTGGCTCAAATACCCATGGTCTCCACTCCTGCCACCCTGCCTTCTCCCCAGCCTGCACCAATGACCTCATGGGGAGTTCCCTATGATCAGCTGACAGGAAGAGAAGACTAGGGCCTGGTTCACAGATGGTTCTGCACGATATGTAGGCACCACCGCAAGTGGACAGCTGCAGCACTACAGACCCTTTCTAGGACATCCCTGAAGGACAACAGTGAAGGGAAACCTTCCCAGTGGACAGAACTTTGAGCAGTGCACCTGGTTGTGCACTTTGCATGGAAAGAGAAATGGCCAGATGTCCGATTATATACTGATTCATACGCTGTAGCCAATGGTCTGGCTGGATGTTCAAGGACTTGGAAGAAGCATGATCGGAAAATTGGTGACAAAGAAATTTGGGGAAGAGGTATGTGGATGGTCCTCTCTGAGTGGTCAAAAACTGTGAAGATATTTGTATCTTCATGTGAGTACTCACCAATGGGTGACCTCAGGAGAGGAGCATTTTAATAATCAAGTGGATACGATGACTCGTTCTGTGGACACCACTCAGCCTCTTTCCCCAGTCACCCCTGTCATCACCCAATGGGTCCATAAACAAAGTGGCCAGGGTGGCAGGGATGGAGGTTACGCCTGGGCTCAGCAACATGGACTTCCACTCACCAAGGCTGACCTGGCTATGGCCACTGGCCCAATTTTCCAGCAGCAGAGACCAACACTGAGCCCTCGATATGGCACTATTCCTCAGGGCAATCAGCCAGCTACCTGGTGGCCGGTTGATTATACTGGACCTCTTCTGTCATTGAAAGGGCAAAGGCTTGTTGTCTTCACTGGAATATACACGCTGGATATGGGTTTGCCTATCCTGCACACAATGCTTCTGCCAAGACTACCACCCGTGGACTCACAGTATGCCTTATCCACCATCATGGTATTTCACACAGCATTGCCTCTGACCAAGGCACTCACTTTGCAGCTAAAGAAGTGCAGCAGTGGGTTCATACTCATGGAATTCACTGGTCTTACCATGTTCCCCATCATCCTAAAGCAGCTGGATTGACAGAATGGTGTAATGGTCTTTCGAAGTCACAATTACAATGCCAACTAGGTGACAATAATTTGCAGGGCTGAGGCAAAGTTCTCTAGAAGGCCATGTATGCTCAGAATCAGCTTTCAATATATGGTATTCTTTATCCCATAGCCAGGATTCACGGGTCCAGGAATTAAAGGTTAGAAGTGGAAGTGGCACCACTCACCATCACCCCTAGTGATCCACTAGCAAAATTTTTGCTTCCTGTTCCCACGACATTATGTTCTGCTGGTCTAGAGGTCTTAGTTCCAGAGGGAGGAACGCCGCCACCAGGAGACACAACAATTCCATTAAACTGGAAGTTGAAATTGCTACCTGGACACTTTGGGCTCCCCCTACCTTTAAGTCAATAGGCTAAGAAGGGAGTTACAGTGTTGGCCCAGCTGACTGACCTGGACTATCAAAATGAAATCAGTCTACTCTCCATAATGGAGGTAAGGAAGAGTATGCATGGAATACAGGAGATCCATTAGGGTGTCTCTTAGTATTACCATGCCCTATGATTAAGGTCAATGGGAAACTACAACAGCCCAATCCAGGCAGGACTACAAACGGTCCAGACCACTCAGGAATAAAGGTTTGGTTAACTCCACTATGGAAAAAACCACAACCTGCTGAGGTGTTTGCTGAAGGCAAAAGGAATACAGAATAAGTAGTAGAAGAAGGTAGTCATCAATACCAGCTACAACTACGTGACCAACTGCAGAAATGAGAATGGTAATTGTCATGAGTATTTCCTCCTCCTTTTGTTAAAAACATGTTTGTGCATATATACATTTATTTCCTTTTCCTTTATCATGTGACATAAGATTTATTGACTTCATATTAGCATTTAAGTATTGTTAACTTTCTGTAATGGTATTTGGGTTGGAGATTGGTGAGTTTCCAGTTGTATGAAGGATAGTTGTATTATGTTAGGCGTAATTATGACCTTATTATTGTCTTTATTTGAAGATTATGTATGATATCAGGAGATGTGTATGGGTTCAAGTTGACAAGGGGTGGACTTGTGATGGTTAATACTGAATGTCAACTTGATTGAATTTAAGATACAAAATACTGATCCTGGGTGTGGTTGTGAAGGTATTGCCAAAGGAAATTAACATTTGAGTCAGTGGGCTGGGAAAGGCAGACCCACTTTTAATCTGGTGACCATGATCTAATTAGCTACCAGTGAATATAAAGCAGGCACAAAAAAGGTGAAAAGGCGAGACTGGCCTATCCTCCCAGCCTACATCTTTCTCCCATGCTGGATGCCTCATGCCCTGAAACATCTGATTCCAAGTTCTTCAGTTTTGAGACTCTGACTGGCTCTCCTTGCTCCTCAAACTTGCAGATAGCCTATTGTGGGACCTTGTGATCATGTAAGTTAATACTTAACAAACTCCAGATATATATAGGAGACATATACATATATCTCCTATTAGTTCTGTCCCTCTAGGGAATCCTAATACAGGCCAACATTCACTTTCTTGGACTCCTCTTGGTCAAGTCTCCTTTCCGGGCAGGGTCCTCTTACTTCCTCACAAACCCTGTGTTCCCTGGATGAGCTCTCCCACTCAAAGGTGTTTCAACAGTATAGGCTGATGACCCCCAAGTGGTATTTCACTCGAGATCTGCCTTCAGAGCTCCAGGCGTGGACACCTCAACAGCCTCCTGGCCACCTGCACCAGAATATGTCCCTCAGATCCTTCAAATTGACATTTAAAATCAGCTCATAACCACCCCTTGCCAAATCTGCTCCTCTGAGCTCTGGTTCAGGACCAGCCACCCAGCTGGCCACACCAGAAACCTGGGAGTCACTCTTACCTACTCCCTACCTCTCACACCCTGTGCTCTGCTTTCTTAATAGCTCCAAATCACCCATGTCTATTCATCCCTGTGGTCACTCTGACTTTGAGCCACCATCATTTCCTAGCTCGCATGTTCCCGACTGCCAGTCACACTGCCTCCAACTGGCACCTACTGCATGCACTGGGACCACCCAACCCACTGTCTCCACTCCTGTCCATCCAACTCACTGTCCAATCCACTGTCCACACAGTTCAGGTCCTGTGAGGCTTTCTGTGGTCCAAACTCTCTCCATCAGAACACTGAGGTGCCCCTTTGCTGGATACCCAAACCACACTCTGTATATGCCTCCAGAACAGCACTTATCCTTTTTTTTTTTTTTTTTAAAAGACAGAGTCTCCCTTTGTCACCCATGCAGGAGTTCGGTGGCACGATCTCGGCTCACTGCAACTTCTGCCTCCCAGGTTCAAGAGATTCTCATTCCTGAGCCTCCTTAGTAGCTGGGATTACAGGTGCCCACCATCACATCTGGTTAATTTTTTTTTTCTTTTTTTTTTTTAAGTAGAGACGGGGTTTCGCCATGTTGGCTAGATTGGTCTCAAACTCCTTACCTCCAGTAATCTGCCCTCCTCGGCCTCCCAAAGTGCTGGGAGTACAGGCGTGAGCCACCACATCCGGCCAAGCATAGCACTTTTCACGCTGAACTGCAAGAGTCTCTTACCTTGTCTGTCTTGCCAACCAATGATACAAACTGAGGGCTGAGGCTGTACCTTTATGGATTTTTAGCCTCAACTCCTAGCATATAATTCCTGACAGTAAATTGTCAGTAAGTCCCCTGAAAGAACGGACACATAAAAACATATAGAGACAATAATTCTTGATCCTGATAATATTCCTCAATCCTATGCACAGCTCTTGTGAAGTTAAAGAAATTGCTCTATTAAAAATTCCTACCTAAGTGTATTAGTGCCAAGTATCACTGAACTATTGTCACATTCTTCCCTTAGCTGGCTTCCGGAAATACATTCTGGTCTCACTAATAAGAGTAGGGGCATAGTCAAGGTCAGACTTTTAATTTGGAGTCTTCTCACTGAGAATACAGACTAAAGACTGAATGGATCCATCCACTATCCAGCCGTAGGAAGCTGAAAACCAAAACAGGATTTGTTTCCTGAAGCTGATTCCCAGAGCTGCTGGTACCCCACTCCTGGCCAGAGGGCTTGGCTCCCTCCAAGCAGGCCTGCCTAGCAGGCTCATTCCCCATGCTTCTGAAAGCATGACAGGAGGCAGCTTTGCTGCTGACCACAGCTCTATTCCACTAGCTATGTACTTTTGGCAGTTACAAGCAACAATTACTCTGATAACAAACCAAGAGAACAGCATCTGAAGCCAGGGAGGCAGACATGCAGTAAGAGGCTATCTTGCAACGTCTGGTCTCAAGGTAACAAACCACATACACAAACCCAAATAGGTACCTGGACTTTCAGTATTCTGCTGTTTACGCATTATGCAAATCAGTTCTCAGCCCTAAAACATACAGGTTGAATATTCTTAATCCAAACATGACACTCAAAAGGAAGGGATTTTGGATTTTCAGATTAGAAATACTCAACCTGTATTCATTTCAGAGGGCTACTTGGAAACTCCACAAAGCATTTCAGACTAAGCATCTATTATCCACAATGATATATGCCTAAATTAAATACATAAAAATGTCATTGGAGCTTACTATGTCCACTTTCAATGTCCTATGTCACTCATCTTGACAACAATCTGTATGGTATTTTCATCCCCACTTTACAGATACAGCCAATGAAGTGCTAAGGGTTTAAATAATAAACCCAGGTTCACAGAACTAAATAGATGGTAACGCCAGAACTCAGTATCAGTTCTGACACCAGGCTTAGTACTTTTGAACTTTAAACTCTGTCTTTGTAAAAGCTTTATTAAGGACGGGCATGGTGGCTCATTCCTGTAATCCCAGCATTTTGGGAGGCCAAGGCAGGAAGATCACCTGAGGTCTGGAGTTCGAGACCAGCCTGGCCAATATGGTGAAACCCCGTCTCTACTAAAAATACAAAAAAATTTAGCTGGGCATGGTGGCACACGCTTGTAATCCCAGCTACTGGGGAGGCTGAGGCAGGAGAATTGCTTGAACCCAGGAGGCAGAGATTGCAGTTAGCTGAGATCACGCCATTGCACTCCAGCCTGGGCGATGAGGTAAGACTGTCTCAAAAAAAAAAAAGTTATTAAGATACAATTGAGGTCAGACACAGTGGCTAACGTCTGTAATCCCAACATTTTGGGAGGCCGAGGGCGGGAGGATCTCTTGAGCCCAGGAGGTCGAGATCAGCCTGGGTAACATAGTGAGACCTTGTTTCTACAAAAAATGAACAAAACTACCTGGGCGTGGTGTGTGTACCTGTAGTTCCAGCTACTTGGAGGGCTAAGGTAGGAAGGTTGCGGCTGGAGTGAGCTGAGATCACACCACTGCATTACAGTCTGGGCAACGGAGCAAGATCTTGTCTCCAAAAAAAGAAAGGAAAAAAAGGTATAATTGGCTGGGCATGGCGATTTACACTTTGCCTGTAATCCCAGTACTTTGGGAGGGTGAGGTGGTGGAGGAGTGGGGATTGCTTGAGGCCATGAGTTTGAGACTAGCCTGGGCAACATAGTGAAACCCTGTCCCTACCAAAAAAAAAAAACTTAGGGACAATGACATGTGCCTGTAGACTCAGCTACTCAGGAGGCTGAGGTGGGAGGATCCCTTGAGCCCAGGTGTTGAAGGTTCCAGTGACCTATGATCATGTTACTGCACTCCAGCCTGGGTGACAGAGGGAAACATTGTCTCTTTTTTTTTTTTTTTTTTTTTGAGACGGAGTCTCGCTCTGTCGCCCAGGCTGGAGTGCAGTGGCTGGATCTCAGCTCACTGCAAGCTCCGCCTCCCGGGTTCACGCCATTCTCCTGCCTCAGCCTCCCGAGTAGCTGGGACTATAGGCGCCCGCCACCACGCCCGGCTAGTTTTTTGTATTTTTTAGTAGAGACAGGGTTTCACCGTGTTAGCCAGGATGGTCTCGATCTCCTGACCTCGTGATCCGCCCGTCTCGGCCTCCCAAAGTGCTGGGATTACAGGCATGAGCCACCGCGCCCGGCCCAACATTGTCTCTTTAAAAAAAAAAAAAAAAAAAGATGCAATTTACCAACCATATAATTCACCAAAGTATTTAATATAATGTTTAACAATATAAAGTATTGAAATGGTATTCAGTATATTCAGAGTTGTACAATCATCACCACAATCAATTTTAGCTCATTTTCATCATCCCGAAAGGAATATTCTAAGGCAAAGTACCTCATACCAAAGCTGACCTGTTATTCCCCACTTAATCCCTCTGTTTACATTGTACCCCTAACCCTAGGCAACCACAAATCTTCAACTTTTTTCCTATTACAAAGTAATACCTACAAATGTCCTTTCAGTTGTAACAAGTCTCCAGGGCAGGGGAACAAGCAATGACCTTGGACAATTCATTACCAACAGCTAAGAAATACTTATTCATTTGGCCATTCTAAATCATTTTCTTCACATTTAGACACAGATTTTTTCCTGACCTCAGGGTTTTTTGTTTTTATTTTTGTTTTAAGGAAGAGAGTATCTGCTCATTAAGATGCAAACTAAATTCTTCACTCTGTTTTGACAGCTCATCATTTATTGAAGCACAGTGAAAGCATTACTCATTTATGATTCTTAGCAAGGATCACTCTCACCAGGCATTCGCTAGGCCTTTAAACAATCCCAACACCTCATTAAACTCTCCCTAATTAATTAATTAATTAAAACTAACATTAGAAAATAAATGTTAAGACCCAAACACCAATATAAGCCTCAGACCCCACAGACCTGATCTCACCAAACAGCTAACTGGTTTGGTTCTCTTATTATCTGTGAACCATTCCCAGAGGGGGTCGGCAAGCTTGATGGGATAAGGACCTGCCTCAGGAAGCAAAAGGTCACACAGAAAAGAAATGGCTAGAGCCAGGGGCCTCCCAAATCCAAGCTAATGCTCCTTCAACAGAACCAGAAGCAGGCAGGATCTTGGCTGCACCTTGAAAGCTGGTTAGGATTTGGATCAGTGGAAGGGGCAAGGAGTGTGGAGGGCTCTTAAAAGGGAAGATGACACCACGAAGGCCGCATTCAGCAGAAGGCTGGCTGTGGTGTGTGGGCCTCTGGGGGTGGTGCAGATGGGGAGCAGTGGGAAGTGGAACGGCCAGTCAAGCTCTTGTGGTAGGTGGTTGCAGGCACCAGGAAATGCTAGACAGAAGGTGGCCATGGAAATACAGAGAGATCACCACAGAGGGCCCCACAAAGGGCACAGTGGGGGCTGTGACTGGTTTGGCATATGAGTGACTAGGGAAAAAAGGGTGCTGTTGGCAGAAGCTGGGAAGGCTCACTTGAAAGGAGAGGGAAGCCAAGCTGAACCGCAGACATTAAGCTCTGGACTTAACATACTGCCCAAACCCCAAGTCCTCCTAGAAGCCCTTGAGACAGATGAAGATACTGTTACAGGACAGAAAGGAAATCTATGAAACAATTCACTGAAAAAGAAAACTGTGCAGGAAGGGAGGTCCTCTAGGTAGACTGTAAATGTACCCATGGTGGGTATGGCACAGTCCTATAAGAGGGACAGCATGCCTGGCTCCAGACACACACTTAAGAGTGCTGGTGAAGAACAATGCTGGAAGGAAATGAGGTCAAGTCTTGCCACAATCAGGACCTGCACTGGTGGCCCAAAGAACACACACACGAAAGCGAAAACACACACACACACACACACACACACACACACACACACACACACACAGCTGCAGCTTGCAGCTTCTGGGGTGGTGAGGAATAATAGCAACTAAATAACATTTAATAAATATTCACTACATGCCAGGTACTGTGTAAACAGCTTTCCATAGATTGCATCACTTAAGACTAACAGCAACCTTATGGGCTAGATACTTTTATTTTATTCCCATTTCACAGATCAGAAAACTGGGGCTCAGAGAAGTTAAACACCCAGCCCAAATTCACCATTAGCAAGTAGCAAAGCTCTGTGTGACACCAAAGCCATGCTTTTTTTTTTTTTTTTTTTTGAGACAGAGTTTTGCTCTGTCACCCAGGCTGGAGTGCTGGAGTGCAGTGGCACCATCTCTGCTTACTGCAAGCTCCACCTCCCGGGTTCACACCGTTCTCCTGCCTCAGCCTCCCGCGTAGCTGGGACTACAGGCACCCACCACTATGCCCCGCTAATTTCTTGTATTTTTTAGTATAGACAGGGTTTCACTGTATTAGCCAGGATGGTCTCGATCTCCTGACCTTGTGATCCGCCCACCTTGGCTTCCCAGAGTGCTGGGATTACAGGCGTGCCCGCCGCCATGCTCTTAACTACCACATTATACTGAAAGTAAAGACTGTTGTGTTGGGATATGTGCAAGTGCCAGAAAAAAGGTGTCAGGTGGCAGTTATGGGGCTGTCACTGCTTTATGATTTAAGCTAACGGATGTGACTGACAGCAGCTGCAAAGACACATGGCATTGCCATCTGTGCCTCCCCTACTACCACCGCCTCCAAAACTGCTCTATAAACATTAAGTTAGGGGAAGAGCTGGGAGAAGTTAAAAGGCTTGGAGCAGGAAGAAGGCAAGAGGAACCAGAGACAGATGAGAGGTGCCCACAGGCTCACTAAGGGCCAGACTGATCTATGGTACAGCAGCATGTCACAGAAAGAAGGAATCCTCATAGAGTCTTGGAGATACTCCTGCAGGTCCTAGGAGCGCCCCCTGGATTCTATTCCTCAAGACTTCTCTCTCACCGTCACACACGTGTGCACACACCTTACACAAGGGATGGGGAAAGATGCCACCCAGTCCCAACACAGCTATGAGCCTTTCACACCCCTCTTGCCTGCATGCTACATTATTCCCCTCCTCCCCACACCAAATCTCACTTTAATGTCGACCTTTCCAAGACCTACACAGCTTTTGCATAAGAGCGGATGCTGCCTCAGGTTCTGCAGTGGGTCTTGCTCTGTGCCCCCAGAGCACCTGGGCATGCCTCCCTCATAAGTAGGCAGCTCCAACTTCTGTGCAGAGAACCCCAGCCATCTCCCCAACAGAACGTGAAGCTCCTGAGTGCACAGACTATTTCTCTGCATTCCTAATTTTAATAGTGCTTAGCAAATGGTACTACATAAAAATGTTGCTTAAATAACAAATCTTCCAGTTCAAGTTATTAGTAATAAAAGCATCTAGCCATTGTTGAGTATCTGCCACGTGTCAGGTCCTTAGCTGGGTTTATATGATTTATTTTTTCTCATCCTCAAAATAAGCCTGCAGGGAAGACACCTATACATGTTACAGATAAGAAAAGGAAGCCTCAGATAGGCAAAGTTACATGTCTAAGGTCACCAACAAGTGGCTGAGTCTGGATCAGAACTTTCCAAAATCAAAGTCTCTTCCACAATGCACCTTGTTCCCATCCTCAAACTCCTATTGCGGTTGGTTTATTCCTCAGCTGCTCCTCTGTAACAAGACCAGACAGGAGAGCCACACCACACCACACTGAGGGCCTCTCTCATGCACCCCAGAGCTCCCATATCCCTTCTCTGTCTGCCACCCAGATTGCATCTGCCATACTTACTGCACTCCTCGGGTACTACTTATAGGTACACCAGGTTCTTCCTGTCACCCTTTTAGCATGGATCATCTTTATTCAGCAGGTAGCAGAAAGTGACCATTAAAACAAAAAGGGAAAAAGCAGCCACTTCTCTTCTCCAGAACGTAAAGCTGCATAAAGAGATTTGTAGGGGCCAGGCACAGTGGCTCACACCTGTAATCCCAGCACTTTGAGAGGCCGAGACAGGCAGATCACCTGAGGTCAGAAGTTCAAGATTAGCTTGGCTAACATGGTGAAACCCTGTCTCTACTAAAAACACAAAAATTAGCCAAGTGTGGTGGTGGGCGCCTGTAGTCCCAGCTACTCAGGAGGCTGAGGCAGGAGAATCACCTGAGCCTGGGAGGTGGAGGATGCAGTGAGCTGAGATCTCGCCACTGCACTGTAGCCTGGGTAACAGAGCAAGACTCCATCTCAAAAAAAAGAAAGAGAGATTTGTAGGGCAAGTGAACTTGAAGCTAAACTAGGCAAGCTGGGGGCTGCAGACAGATGACAGGTAAGTAGGTAGGTAAAGAGTGAGAAAAAGAGGGGCCAAGAGAATACACTGGGGCATCAAAGGAGAAGGCACAAAGTATAAACACTAAGGCCAGCCCAGGAATCCCTCAGAGATAAAACAGCATACCTACTGATGCCAAACAACTCATCCCTGGGATCTGGGTCCCAGATTCCTCTCTTTAACTAACAAGATACCCAATACTACAGACTGACTGACCCCCTAGGGAAAGTGCTATTCCCAGTGGTTTGCATAGACAGGAGGCAAATATTCACGGGGAGACCAAGAGTGAAAGAGAATCATTACTGCTCCCAAGTACAGGGACACATTGGGAAGTTAATCTCAAGAGATTCAATTTTATGTTTGGAGGAACATAGATTTTTTTATTTGAAAAACAGGGCTCATTCACTTCAAGTATTTTCAAGTACTTCAATACTCTTAGCAAAGGCCAGGCACGGTGGCTCATGCCTGTAATCCCAGCACTTTGGGAGTCCAAGGTAGGTGGATCAGGAGTTTGAGACCAGTCTGGCCAACATGGCGAAACCCTGTCTCCACTAAAAATACAAAAATTAGCCGGGCATGGTGGTGCACGCCTGTAACCCTAGCTACTCAGGAGGCTGAGACAACACAAAAATCGCTTGCAACTGGGAGGTGGAGACTGTGCCACAGCACTCCAGCCTGGATGACAGAGCAGACTCCATCTCAAAAAAATAAACAAAAAACAAAAACAAAACTCTCAGCAAAAGCAAACAAAAACAAAAACAAAAAACATCGTCTGAAACAGAAGCTGGCAATCTGTCACAAGACGAAGGTCATCTTCAACATATTTCATCATTGTGGCCAGGGCTTCCCTTGCCCCCACTCATACATAAGCCCTATCTTACGGCTGAAATCCCTCCCTTCCCAAAACAACTGAGGTTTCACATGCCACCTCTGAAAGCCTGTGCACCAGCCAGGTCTACAGGAAATGAAGGACAGGGTATGAGAGGGAAAAGCAATGGCTATTATTTTAGGAAAAGTATTTAAATGTGAAATCAAAACAGCATGGTTTTACAACTGCCTTTGAAATACATAAGAGTATTAGTTTCAGAGACAATTTGATTTTATTTATGCTAGTTATGATTTTACTTGATTTGATTTACTCATATCTTTTTTTTTCTTTTTTTTTTTGAGACAGAGTCTTGCTCTGTTGCCCAGGCTGGAGTGCAGTGGCACAATCTTGGCTCACTGTAACCTCCGCCTCCGGGGTTCACGCCATTCTCCTGCCTCAGCCTCCTGAGTAGCTGGGACTATAGGCGCTTGCCACCACGCCCGGCTAATTTTCTGTATTCTTTAGTAGAGACGGAGTTTCACTGTGTTAGCCAGGATGGTCTTGATCTCCTGACCTCGAGATCCACCCACCTCGGCCTCCCAAAGTGCTGGGATTACACGTGTGAGCCACTGCGCCAGGCCGGATTTACTCATATCTTAAATGAACCACTAAAGAGATGTGATAAACGGACAAAATTGAACCTTTGAAGAGAGACCATTAGAAATTAGGAAACAGGGGCTGGGTACAGTGGCTCGCGCCTGTAATCCCTGCACTTTGGGAGGCCAAGGCGGGTGAATCACAAGGTCAGAAGTTCGAGACCAGCCTGACCAACATGGTGAAACCCTATCTCTACTAAAAATACAAAAAGTAGCTGGGC
This sequence comes from Macaca mulatta, assembly GCF_049350105.2. Classification (NCBI taxonomy): domain Eukaryota; kingdom Metazoa; phylum Chordata; class Mammalia; order Primates; family Cercopithecidae; genus Macaca; species Macaca mulatta. The sequence goes on from NC_133411.1 coordinate 33,683,951, forward strand.
ATGGTGGCACGAGCCTGTAATCCCAGCTACTCGGGAGGCTAAGGCAGGAGAATCGCTTGAACCCGGGAGGTGGAGGTCGCAGTGAGCCAAGATCGCGCCATTGCACTCCAGACCAGGCGACACAGCAAGACTCCGTCTAAAAAAAAAAAAAAATTAGGGAAGAGGGAAGAAAAATAACTCCACACAACGAAACTAGCAAAATGTCAAAGGCCAAATGTTAATAATGAAAAAAGTCAACAAGTAAAGCTTCTCATTAGGTTGGAATTTTAAATATAACCAAATCTTTTGCAAATGTATAAAGGAACAAGGAAAAGAAATTTTGATAGTGAAAAATTTTCTAAGAGTTACCACACAGTGAACTTTCCTGTCATTCCTGGCATGACAACATGGCAACAATCACAACAAAATACTCCCCTTTTACTAATACCTTAGCTGGGAGAGATTTATGCACTCTTAAGATTAATGATTAAGAACTTTCTGAAACCATCAACGTGGCTCTGACGAAACTTCTGAGTAACAACAATAACGACCCACATCTCTTAAAGGTTAACTACATGCTAAGTATCCTGTGCTAAGGGCTTTACATGCATAATGGCATCTGATATTAATAAATGTTCATACATGTCTATTATATAACATGGACATATCATTATTCCCATTTTCGAGGTAGAAACATAAGGAAGCTTAAAGGAACTGGCATTACAGCTAGTATGAAGAGCTACTGACAAGCTCTTGCTTTCCTTAGAGTTGCGATACAGGAGCTAAGCAAAGGAGAATAAAGGAAGGGTGAGGCCCTGGTGCCTTTCCATCTCTCCTAGCACTGTACTCCCTCCCAGAATCTCTCTCTATATCCACCTCCCCTATTCTTCCTCCTAAAGCCAACAGGGGATTAGAGGTTAAAAGAACTATTTCAGTTCAATCTCAAGAGGTTTACTTCAAATGATTCATTTTGAAAGTTTACAAGACATTTTTACATAGCACTTATCCATCATAAACTTGATTCAGTGAGAATAAACTCAGGGTGCTAGGCTGAGACAACTTTGGCTTATCAATGTTGCTGAATTTGTAGTTGATCAAAACTCCATCTACCAGGGATGTCTACTGCTGCTTTTTTATAAACCTCATGTAGGCCCCCACAGGTGGCAACTATGGGCATCATCCTAACAAAGCCAACATCTCAGCTTGAGCCCTTTTCAGAACCTGCATGTTCTCTTATCAATGGCTACAAACCCGCTGCCCTCTTTGTCATCCCAAAGAAAAAAAAAAAAAACACATCAGAAGTCACAAGCACAACTTGATGAGAAACTGAGAGTGCGTATTTACTGGAAAAACAACTTAACCTATATAATCTACCAATATGGATCAAGCACAACATCTTCACACATTGACAACCACATGTAGGCTATAAATTTTTACACAATTACAAATGCAATCATAGGCCGGGCGCAGTAGCTCATGCCTGTAATTCCAGCACTTTGGGAGTTGAGGTGGGCGGATCACGAGGTCAGGAGATCAGACCATCCTGACTAAGACGGTAAAACCCCAACTCTACTAAAAATGCAAAAATTAGCCAGATGTGGTGGTGCATGCCTGTAGTCCCAGCTACTCAGGAGGCTAAGGCAGGAGAATCGCCTGAACCCAGGAAGTAGATATTGCAGTGAGCCAAGATCACGCCATTACACTCCAGCCTGGGCAACAGAGTGAGACTCCATCTCCAAAAAAAAAAAAAAAAAAGAAAGAAAAGAAATGCAGCCATATGAGGTGCACACTCACGAACACAGACATACTTAAAAATGGAATCATTGCTTTGGTTAAGGTACCATCATTGGCACTTTCATTTTTCTAACTTCCAAACTCTGCACTTTACTATATTGTCTTTATCATAATAAGGTATACATTTTTTTGTAGCAATAGAAAGTTGTTTAGCCCCTATGAGACTGGAATTTTCTCTAAAGCATACCATCACATAGGGTGGTTTAATATGGAAGAACATCCAACATCCTGTTGAGGATGTTTAGAGAAAGATCCAGAACTTTAAACTTCTAAATATGGAGTCCCCACAGCCTGAAATTCTGATGGCAGCCCTGATTTTAACGTTCGAGCTGGAAGTAGGGTGCAGAAGTATCTGCTCTTAGACAGTGGCTGTCCATGTGGAAGCTGTTTGATCAGGCTGCAGGAAGCGCTGCTTGACAGAGCCTGATGATGCTTTCTGAGGCTCCATCTGCAGAAGTTGTGTGGTGTTGGATAAGACTCAGGGAGATGCTGCAGGAAGCACAGGCAGGAGAGAAAAAGCGGAAGCTTTGAACAGATCATCAGGCTAAAGCCACAGCTAAGAAAGTGACCATTTCAGGAGGGACTTTTAATGTCTTCTGATGGCCTACCAATGACATCCAAGCTCAAGGAGAAAATTCTGCAATTAAGAAATTAGCTGGGTGAGTTCTGGAAGATTTTAAAAAATTAGTTGAGAACGGAGAAAAGGTTATGAATTCTTTTTTTTTTTTTTTTTCCTGAGACGGAGTCTTGCTCTGTAGCCCAGGCTGGAATGCAATGGCATGATCTCAGCTCACTGCAACCTCTGCCTCCTAGGTTCAAGCAATTCTCCTGCCTCAGCCTCCTGAGTAGCTGGGATTACAGGTGTCCGCCACCACGCCTGGCTAATTTCTGTATTTTTAGTAGAGACAGGGTTTCACTGTATTGGCCAGGCTGGTCTCAAACTGCTGACCTTGTGATCCACCCGCCTCAGCCTCCCAAAGTGATGGGATTACGCATGAGTCACCACTCCCGGCCAGGTAATGAATTCCTAAAAAAAGAAGGCAAAGGATCTAGACTTTGTTTTTGAAGTTATTTTTCCTGCTAGGACTAAGGCAGGAGATCTGTTTAAGACAAGTTAATCTCTTCTTATTATCATCTATCTGCCAGACATCAAAGTTAGTGGTCCAACAAAAATCATCCCAATAATTTCATCTGTTCTGTAAATTGATGTATCCCCACTCAATACCTAGAACAATATCTGGGATACCACGGCCGGGTGCAGTGGCTCATGCCTGTAATCCCAGCACTTTGGGAGGCCAAGGCAGGTGGATCATCTGAGGTCGGGAGTTCGAGACCAGCCTGACCAAGATGGAGAAACCCTGTCTCTACTAAAAATACAAAATCAGCAGGGCGTGGTGGCACATGCCTCTAATCCCAGCTACTCAGGAAGCTGAGGCAGGAGAATCGCTGGAAACCGGGAGGCAGAGGTTGTGGTGAGCTGAGATTGCGCCATTGCACTCCAGCCTGGGCAACAAGAGCAAAACTCCGTCTCAAAAAATAATAATAATAAAATAAAAAATCTGGGATACCGCAAGTGCTGAGTAAATATGTGCTGAACTAAATTAATTATATCTTTCGAAAACACCAGCTCTAGAGACGAAAACAACCAAGAGATCCCTGTATCTGCTCGGCAGTTACCTGGTTGACAGTCTAGCAAAAGCCAAAAAAGAAATTGCTACTAGAGAACACTACTAAGGAACGACTCTAGTGTGCAAAGGCTAATCATGATATAAGCATGTTTCACTAGTACTATTCCTTACGTTCATAAATGTAAGGATAACAGAATCGGCCCTGAGGTCAGACTGCTCTAGTTTAAATCCTGGCACATACTCCATGACCTTAAACAAAGTACTTAACTTCTCTGAGTCTCAATTTCCATATCTAAAAACAAAAAAGACGGGTAACAGTAATATTCCCTTCATGAAACTTGCTGAAAGGGGAAAATGAGATATGCATAGTTCCTGGAACCCAGAAGTACCTAATAAATACTAGTAATTATTCATTTTTATTTTGTATATACCCACAGTCATATCTCTGGGAAGACTACAGGATCATATATTCACTTCTCCTGACCAAAAGAAATGGCCTTAAATAAGAACTAGGCAACAGAATGCATTTTTTTCCTGAGGGATAAGTGAAAAAATTTTAAAAAAAAGCTATTAACACCATATATATATTTTTTTACTCTTCTCAATCTTCATCTCTCTTGACTTTTCTTCCCACATCTATATAAAACCATTCCTGAGCTCCTGCGACCCTTGTTTAGTACTGGCACTGCTGGCTATTAGGAGAGAGTTTTTATCTCTGTTCTGCAATAACACTGTATCTGTGGGTAAGATATTAAACTTTATAGGGCCTCAGTTTCCACATCTGTATAATGGAGGGTGAGTATAATGGAGGCAGAGTATATTATCTTTAAATTCTCTTCCAAAGCTAAAAATCCACAAATAAGTGCCCATTAACTATTATTAGTTCATTCAGGTCAAACACTGACCTAAACTCTTAGAAAGTACATTTTAGCCCTATTTGGAAAATCCACAAAATGGGTACAAGTACAACCACCCTCTGAAAGCTAAATTTTGCCTGGCCAGTTTCAAAGGTCTAATTTTAAATGCCATTGTGGGATAGCAACTGACATGGAAAGATGTTTACAATACACATTTTTGGTGAAAAAGGCAGATGACAAAATATGATCAGCAATATTAATCCCAATTTGATTAAAAAATATATATATACCTACACATATATCTGCTTAAAGTGTACAGAATACACTCCTAGTTGTTTATGTTTATAATCTTTCTTTAAAAAATGTTTTTGCTTATCTGTACCTTATTTTTCTACAAAGAATGCTTATGGCTTCTGAAATAATTCAAACAGGTGTTTTATTTAACAAGAAAGATGGATTTGGTGCCCAAACGATAACCATATCCCTCCCTAGAGCAGAGCTCAGCACCCAGCAGGTCCCCCAGAGGCAACAACATCCTTTGCACCCTGTGTCTGGAGCTGGGCTGGAGTGGGGGTACTGTGATGTTTTTAGGTATCAGTCAACAGGTACCATCAAGATGGCCCCAGATCCCTCTCTCTTGTTCATCTCAACTTTCAGAGCCATCAGCTGCCCACTTAACTAGCTTTACCAATTTGTAACCCTCTGAGCAGAGTTTTCAAAACATAATCAAAGGTCCTAAATTATGGTTTAAGGTTTTAACTGTCACATTCACTGATTTAGAATAATCAAGGATAGAAGAATCCATTTTACTCTGGCAGCAATCCAATTTTAAAAGTCAGAGTTAACTACCAGTCCTCATTTTATTCTGTCCGATGCCAGTCCTTTCTGATCACAAGGAAAAAAAAATAAGCTCACCATGTTTAAAAGCATAATCTTAAAATACTTTATCCAGTTAAGCACTTTTGTTTCTAACACAAAGTGCTGACTCTTGACAGATTCTCTGGCATACTGAAGGTCACCACTGCTGAACCTATCTGATCAGCCAAGAACAAGCTTATCACCAGGTACAGGTATCATTACATCACAAGGTGTAAAGGTTGTTCTGGCAGCTCAGTCATCCACCAGCAAACAGGTGTCTAAGAAACTGAGATTTCCCAGCTACCAAAACCCAGACAAAGAAATAAGCAACAGTTGGCCGGGCGGGGTGGCTCACGCCTGTAATCCCAGAACTCTGGGAGGCCGAGGCGGGTGTATCACAAGGTCAGGAGTTCGAGATCAGCCTGGCCAATATGGTGAAACCCTATCTCTACTAAAAATACAAAAATTAGCCACGCGTGGTAGTGCGCGCCTGTAGTCCCAGCTACTTGGGAGGCTGAGGCAGGAGAATTGCCTGAACCTGGGAAGCGGAGGTTGCAGTGAGCCAAGAGCATGCCACTACACTCCAGCCTGGGTGACAGAATGAGGCTCCATCTCAAAAAAAGAAAAAAGAAATAAGCAACAGCATGACATACACCAAGGCAGTTCAGAGAAAGGCAACATGAGGGAAAGCAGGGTAGAAATAGGAGAGGACAGTTCAGAAAAGTGTCCTGAGGAACTCCTCCCACTGCGTAAGCCAAGAGAAAGTTACCAGACCCAGGGCTCTCAGAAGCACATAAGCCATGCCTTGATGCTGCTCACCTGCATTTCCCATAATATGATTACCTGGCAAAATCTATATACTTAAAAATACATTGCCTTCTCACCCCTTCCTACCCTTATCTTTTTTTTTTTTTTTTTTTTTTTTTTTTTTTTTTTTGAGATGGAGTCTCACTCTGTCTCCAGGCTGAAATGCACTGGTGCAATCTTGGCTCACTGCAACCTCTGCCTCCCGGGTTCAAGCGATTCTCCTGCCTCAGCCTCCTGAGTAGCTGGGACTAACTACAGGAACGCACCACCACGCCCAGCTAATTTTTGTATTTTTAGTAGAGATGGGGTTTCACCATGTTGGCCAGGATAGTCTCGATCTCCTGGCCTCGTGATCCACCCACCTGGGCCTCCCAAAGTGCTGGGATTACAGGCGTGAGCCACCACGCCCGGCCTTACCCTTAACCCTTATCTTTTAAAAAACCATCCACAATTTAGGGCACAGCCTTATCCTCCGTTACAAAACATGTTTAGAGTCAGACTACAACAAAGAGACATAGGGTCTGCACAGCATTATTTTAATGCAAGAAAACAAAACTGCCAACTATAAGGATCTGAAAAATGTGACCACTTCAGGCTTATTTTGGAGCTGAACCACTCCCCTTCCCTAATTATCCCTCAAAGGAAATGTATGATGCACTGTGGGCAAAGAGGGAAACATGTTTAATTACAACATGTGCACTTGGTGGATGAAGAATTTGAACATTCTTGAACTCTGGCCACATTTCAGAAGACTTTCCACTTGTAATTTAATTTCACTGAAAAGTTTAAGGATCAGTTGCATTTCAACCAGGGCTCTATCAAAAAAAGACACAAAGAATACCCAACAACCATAGGCAACCAAAGCAAAAATGAACAAATGAGATCACATCAAGTTAAAAAGCTTCTGCACAGCAAAGGAAACTATCAACAAAATGAAGAGATAACCCATTGAATGGCAGAAAATATTTACAAACTGTCTATCTGACAGGGGATTAATAACAAGAATATGTAAGAAGCTCAAACAACTCAATAGGAAAAAATCTAATAATCCACTTAAAAATGGACAAAAGATCTGAATACACATTTCTCAAAAGAAGATATACAAATGGCCAAAAAAGGTATATGAAAATGTGCTTAACATCATTGATCACCAGAGAAACGCAAATCAAAATTACAGTGAGTGCTCACTTCGGCATCACATATACTAAAATTGGAAGGACACAGAGAAGATTAGCATGGCCCCTGTGCAATGATGACATGCAAATTCATGAAGCGCTTCATATTTTTAACAAATCTTTAAATGCTAAAAAAAAAAAATTATGAGATATCATTTTATCCCAGTTAAAATGGCTTATATCCAAAAGATAAGCAATAACGAACGCTGGTAAGGATGTGGAGAGAAGGGAACCCCCATACACTGTTGGTAGGAACGTAAATCAATACAACCACTGTGGAGAACAGTACGGAGGTTCCTCAAAAACTAAAAATACAGCTAGCATATGATCCGGCAAGCCCACTGCTAGGTATAACACCCAAAAGAAAGGAAATCAGGGCCAGGTGTGGTGGCTTACGCCTACAATCCCAGCACTTTGGGAGGCTGAGGCAGAAGGATTGCTTGAGCCCAGGAGTTTGAGAGCAGCCTGGGCAAGACAGCAAGACATCACCTCTACTAAAAATTTTAAAATTAGCCAGGTGCTCTGGCATGCACCTGTAGTCCCAGCTACCTGGGAAATACGCTTGAGTATAGGAGGTGGAGGCTACAGTGAGCTGTGACCATGCCACTGTACTTCAACCTAAGCAACAAAGCAAGATCCCATCTCTAAAAAAGGAAGGAAGAAACAAAGAAAGGAAATCAGTATATGGAAGAGAAATCTGCACTCCCATGTTTATTACAACACTATTCACCATAGCCAAGATTTGGAAGTAACCAAAGTGTCCATCATCAACAAATGAATAGATGAAGAAAATGTGGTACATATACACAAGGGAGTACTATTCAGCCATAAAAAAGAATAAGATCTTGTCATTTGCAACAATGAATAGAAATGAAGGTCATTATGTTAAATGAACTACCTCAGGCAGAGAAAGACAAACTTTGCATGTCCTCACTTATTTGTGGGAGCTAAAAATTAAAACAATTGAACTCATGGAGATAGCAGAACAATGGTTACCAAATGCTAGGAAGGGGAAAGTGGGGATGTTTAATGGGTACAAAAAAAACAGAATAAGATCTAGTAAGTGACAGCACAACAGGGTGACTACAGTCAACAATAATTTATTTTATATTTTATAATAACTTAAAGAGTATAATTGGATAGTGTGTAACACAAAGGAAGGATAAATGCTTGCAGTGATGGATACTCCATTCATGCATTATATGCCTGTATCCAAAGATTTCTTTTCTTTTTTTTTTTTTTTGAGATGGAGTCTTACTCTGTCGCCCAAGCTGTAGTGCAGTGGTGTGATCTCAGCTCACTGCAGCCTCTGCCTCCTGCGTTCAAGCGATTCTCCTGCCTCAGCCTCCCAAGTAACTGGGATTACAGGTGTGCACCACCACGTCTGGCTAATTTCGGGGTTTCACCATGTTGGCCAGGCTGGTCTCGAACTTCTGACCTCAGGTGATCCACACACCTCAGCCACCCAAAGTGCTAGGATTACAGGTGTCAGCCACCACGCCCAGCCCAAATATTTCATGTATTCCATTAAATATACACACCTACTATACCCACAAAAATTTTTTTTAATTTTAAATGTTTTAAAAAGACACAGAGAGAAACTGACCATATTATTTACATGTGATACTACAAGGGAAGCCTGCTGAAACTGTAAGATGACCCTGACTCCACGTCAAGTGCTAACAGAGGAAATGGTTTGTATTTTACAACTAGGACTAAAAATAAGAGCAATTTTAAGAGCACTCTCCCCTGGAGAAAACACACATATCTTGAATTTAAAGATACATATGCAAATGCCTCAGGCCCCAGGTGGTCTTACAGAAGCAGTCCCTGATCAGCTCTCTCATCCACAGCCCACGTGCTTCTGCATTACAGAGGTGGGAGGACATCTGCAACAAATTTGGCGGTGATTCTGCACTTCTGCTGGAGAGAAGAGCAGAAAAAAACCTTCACAGATCCAAAATGAGAAGGCATCTCATTAGGCATTTGGATTAAGAACTATTACTCAAGATGCCCTGAGCAAGGCCTACAAGTTCTGATCTCTCTAACCTCCTCTCCTAGGACTGTCCCCCTTGTCCATGGGCCTCTGCCATGCTGGCTTCCTTGACGCTCCGCCAACCCTTCAGACACACTCCCACCTCACAACCTTCCCGGGGGCTGTTCTCTCTACCTGGATGACTCTTCTCTCAGACCCCTCACATCTTCAAGTCTCGGCTCAAATGCCACCTTTGCGCGGAGGAAAAAGATTTCTTTCCTTTACCACGATATTTATCGCCTCCTACTACACAGTATAATTTACTTAAATATCTATAATTCACCCTGTTTCTCCTCTCCCCCTCAAATAAGTTCCAGGAGAGCAGAGATCTCTGTCTTGTTCACTGATGTCTATCACAAGCACTTAGTGCCTGACACATAGTAGGAGCTCAAGTAGTATTATCTGAATGAATGAACAAACTTCTTGACCTGAAGATTCAGAACAGTAAGAAGTGGGTAGAAAGGATGATGGTGAGGGGATGAGGAGAAAGAAGCGACAGCGGAGAATTCCTAAGGGACCCCCGTTTCTCCCCGCAGAGCTGACGGGAGGCGGACGTAGGTGCAAGGCATCCCGCCAGCGGCACCCGAGGCACTCAGAGGTCGGCAGCGGAGGCCGGCGGGCTCCCGGGCTCACTGAGAAAGTCCAGAGGCAGGACGGACCCACGCGGGCTCCGAGCAGGCCCCGTTAGGGGCTCCGACCCCCGGCCCTACCCCTCCCAGCAGTGCCCACAACCCCAGGTCCTGGGCCAGAATCCCCAGGGGCGTTCTGGGCCGCAATCTCTTCTCGGCTCGGGCCCCTCCACCAGCCTCCAGCGGCCGGGCCCTGCGCTCGGGCACCTGCCTGCCTGCGCCAGGGTCCCCACTCTGGCCCGCGTGGAGGCCCCAGCGCGCCCCTGCGGCCTCAGCCCGCCTGGCTGCCCCATCGCCCGGCACAAGGGCAGGAAGCGCTCCGCGGCACTCCCCGCGGCAGGGAAGGGGCTCCCGGCGCCCCTCTCCCGGGCCGCCCCTGCCCCACGCCCCGCCTGCGCGGCGCCCCCTCACCTCAGGGCGTACGTACGACACGAAGGAGGGCTTGGGGGCCTTGGTGCCGCCGCCACCGCCGACTACTCCTTTCCCCAGCATACCGCCGCCCTGGGAAGCAGCGCCGCGCGGACGCAGAGGTGGCGGCTCGGGCTCCAGCTGGGGCAGCAGCGGCGGCCACCAGCACTAGCGGCTGGGGCTCCGCCCATCCCCAGGGCCGCGACCGCCGCGGTGCCGCCCGCATCCGGCTCCGCCGCTGACACCGCTCGCCCCGCCCAGGCCCGTGGGCCCCGCCCACCCCGCGCTCTGGCCCACAGAGCAAGGAGACCGCTACTGGAGGCCACGCCCACCCTCCCGCAGGAGGGTCTGACCCGCCGAGAATCACCACCTTCCTGCGGCAAAGCCCGCCCTCATGCTGTCTCTGACTGGCCAGAGGCGTTGCCGGCCGAACCCCCGCGCCCAACCCCTTCTTGAGTGAGTTTGGAGAGATGTTTCCTCTAACCAATCCAGAGAGGTTTCTCTCCGGACTTTCCGGCGATTGGATGGCGAGGATATAACCGTCGTCCAATGATCGTGCAGTCACCAAGTTGTCGTTAGCAGGGGTTCACGGCAGTCGTTTTCTGCCTTTTGCTTGTGTCTTTGGAATAAAACGTCAAAAAATGGGATGTGTGGAATCTTGCTATAGGAGTTCCCAACTTACATCGATGACGTTCAAGGTTTTTTATTTTATTTTATTATTTACTTTTGAGACGGAGTTTTGCTCTTGTCGCCTAGGCTGGAGTGCAATGGCGCGATCTCGGCTCATTGCAACCTCCGCCTCCCAGGTTCAAGTGATTCTCTTGCCTCAGCCTCCCGGGTAGCTGGGATTACAGGCTCCCGCCACTACATCCAGCTAATTTTTTTCTTTCTTTGGTCGTTCTGTCGCCCAGGTTGGAGTGCAATGACGTAGTATAGGCTCGCTGCAACCTCCGCCTCCCGGGTTCAAGCGATTCTCCTGCCTCAGCCTCCCGAGTAGCTGGGATTATAGGCGCCTATACTCACACCCGGCTAATTTTTGTATTTTTAGTAGAGACGGGGTTTCACCATGTTTGCCAGGCTGGTCTCAAACCCCTAACCTCGTGATCCGCCCGCCTCGGCCTCCCAAAGTGTTAATACTAGAGGCGTGAGCCACCGCGCCTGGCCGCTAATTTTTGTATTTTTAATAGAGACGGGCGTTTCACCATGTTGGCCAGGCTGGTCTCAAACTCCTGACTTCAGATGATCCACCCGCTTCGGCCTCCCGAAGGGCTGAAATTACAGGCGTGAGCCACCGCGCCCGACCTCAAGGTTTATTATTTTAAATGTAAACAAAAATGAGACAAATGGTGACTCACGCTTCTAATCCCAGCACTTTGGGAGGCCGAGGCGGGTGGATTTCTTGATCTTAAAAAACCCTCATTTTTTAGTCAAGATTGTAAAGAAAATTCATTTCAATTCTACATTTGGTGCCAAGCATTGTTAGTTGCAGATAAATAAGATAGAATCCATCTCTTAAGAAATTCAATCTAGTGGAAAAAACCTGATAAAAATTTGCAGTTAATTTTTTAGGTGTCAGGCACTGTGCTAAGTACTCTCATTGGTGACCTTGATTTTTACCCTCTTAATCTCCACATGCTCCCCCTTCCCAAACACACTTCAAATAAATATAAAATCTTAGTGAAAACAAATGTGCCTTCTTTTGCAAACATAGTTTCAACACAAGTCCTGCAGCTCCCTTTCCAGCTAGATTGCCACCTGTAAGCCTATTTGGTATAGCTGTGCTGCAGCCGCCACTGAGTTTCCTTATCCCTGTTTCCAGGTGACAAAACAGAGATGCAAGTAATTTGCCCAGGTCTCACAACTAGTCACTGAGAGACCTGGGATTTCAACCCAGGTTTGTCTCATTCGAAATCCCAAATTCTTAACATTATAATTACACAAATTAGAAAGGAGCACAATGAAAGTGTGGTCAATTCTATTTGGGAAGACCAAGTTGAAGCCATCCTTACAAAGTTGAGAATTCTGCACAGAAATAGAATTGTAAGTAAGCGTTAGTCAGGCTGCGGTTTGGCCTGCTTCTTCATATTAATAACTCGACTTCAGGTAACACTAGGTACTGATCATTTGCATGCCTATTGTTTCAATAGGTAGGATTTCTGGCTCTGGAATCATAAGAGTTTTGTTTAAGAATTGCTTAGGCAGATCCTAAGTTCCAGCAGAACAGCCAACATCAACCACTTTAAAGACCGCCCCCACCCCAACACACACACACACACACACACGAACCGAAGCAGTGTGAGAATACAATTTCTTCATCTCTCTGTCTCATGACTTCGCCCTGCACTTTTCAACCAATCAATGATCTCCACACTTTGGTGCACTTCAACACCCTTAAATACCCTAGCCCCAGGCAGGGTGCAGTAGCTTACACCTGTCATCTCAGCACTTTCAAAGGCCAAAGTAGGAGGCTCACTTGCGTTCAGGAGTTCAAGACCACAAGACAACATAGTGAGGCCCTGTCTCTACGAAACATTAAAAAATTAGTCGGGCATGGTGGTGCAAGCCTGTAGTCCAAGGTACTCAGGAGGTTGAGGTGGAAAGATTGCTTGAGCCCAGGAATTAGAGGCTACAGTGAGCTGATATGTCACTGCACTCCAGCCTAGGTGACAAAGCAATATCCTGTCTCAAAACAAACAAACAAACAAACAAACAAACAAAAAACGTAGCCCCAAACTCCTTGACTCCTTAGAGAGATGAATTTGAGGTTTCCTCCTGTCTCCTCATCCAGCAACCCTACAATTAAACCTCTTTCACTGCTGTAACCTGGTGTCTTGGTGTATTGACTTGTCCAGTGCATTGGGCAACAAACCTATTATGGTTACAAAGTAAGGCTTCATAAAAAAAGATATTCCTCATGGGAGTGTTAAAGAATACATTTCATTGTCAAGACTAATATCACTATATTTTGCAGCAGTCTTCACTTTTCTAAGTAGAATGGCAGGGCAGATTTTTAGACACTGAGCAAATGTTTCCTTTCTCACTTTTCAAAGTATTTTGAATTTCCATGACCTTTCACCATAGTTGTTAGTAAATGTGACTGTGTCCAAGGCTGGCTTCTTTGGACATGAAACTAGTGCAGTCACACTGAATCTCACACTTAAGAAGGCTCAGAGGCCGAGTGCAGTGGGATCACACCTGCAATCCCAGCACTTTCAGAATTCAAGGCAGGCAGATCACTTGAGTCCAGGAGTTTGAAGCCAGACTGGGCACCATAGGGAGACTCGGTCTCTACAAAAAGTACAAAGAATTAGCCTGGCATGGTGGTATGCACCTGTAGTCCCAGTCTCAGCTACTTGGGTGGCTGAGGTGGGAGGATCACTTGAGCTCTGGAGGCAGCAGTGAGCCATGATTGCGCCACTCACTCCAGCCTGGGTGACAGAGCAAGACCCTGTCTCAAAAAAAAAAGGAAGGCGGGGGGGGGGCTTGGAGTTTAATCCTTTATAGTTTTGGCTTGAGCTTCTTTTTTTTTTTTTTCCTGGGGGGTGGGGGACAGAGTCTCACTCTGTTGCCCAGGCTAGAGTGCAGTGGCGTGGTCTCAGCTCACTGCAACCTCTGCCGCCCGGGTTCAAGTGATTCTCCTGCCTGAGCTTCCTGAGTAGCTGGGATTACAGGCGCCTGCCACCATGCCCAGCTAATTTTTGTATTTTTAGTAGAGACAGGGTTGCACCATCTCAGCCAGGCTGGTCTTGAACCCCTGACCTCATGATCCACTCACCTTGGCCTCCCAAAGCGCTGAGATTTCAGGCGTGAGCCACCGTGACTGGCCGGCCTTGAGCTTCTTAGTAATTTTATTTTTGAGTGTGTGTTTTAAGTGAAGATTAATGATTGATGAGCAATGGAGCACACACAACGGGTCTTGGCGCCTCAGCTCATGCACAGCCCCACCTCCCCGCCCCTCCTCCCTCCTCTTGGGTGCCTGCTACCCCATTGCACTGTGGCTCTCCCTAGCCAACTCCACAACTGCTGCCCACTTCTACCCAGGGCAGCAACCAGGTCTTATTGCCCAGGAGTGTGGGCGGGTGGAGTCTCCTGTCCCGCCGTCGCCATCCATCCTCCCAGTGGGTGCCTGGGTACTGTCTCGCAGAGGATCAGGGTGAGGCATAGCTCCCCGACCCTCTCTGGTGTCTCCGGGTTAAGGTGGCTGCTATTCCTGCCCTAGGTTGGCGGTGCCTCAGTGACTGGCAGGGCCTTCCACCCACCCCCATCCAGGTACCAAATATGGCCTGGGTAGCAGAAGCAACCATCCCTTAGGGGTCACCCATCCAGTACGAGAAGGAGAGTTGACTTCCCCACCCCCTGGCCAGAGCCTCACATTCTCATTTTGTGCTTGGCCCTGAAAATGATGCAGCCAGCGCAGCCTGTTCTCTGTCTTATCTCTATGTCCTTGGGTAAAGTACTTCCTCTCTCTGTGCCTCTATTTCCTCACCTTAAAATGAGGGTGACAACAACAATAATAACTACTTCACGGTGGTTAGGGGACTGTATTAGGTTCTCTAGAGGGACAGAACTAATGCAATATATATAAATATATACATATATATAAAGAGCAGTTTATTAAGTATTAACTCACGATCGCAAGGTCCCACAATAGGCCATCTGCAAGCTGAGGAGCAAGGAGAGCCAGTCCAAGCTCCAAAACTGAAGAACCTGGAATCCGATGTTTGAGGACAGGAAGCATCCAGCACGGGAGAAGGATGTACCCTGGGAAGCTAGGCCAGTCTCTCTTTTCACATTTTCCCGCCTGCTTATATTCTAGCTGCGCTGGCAGCTAAATAGATTTCGCCCATCCAGATTAAGGGTGGGTCTGCCGTTCCCAGTCCACTGACTCAAATGTTATCTCCTTTGGCAACACCCTCACAAACACACCCAGGATCAATACTTTGTATCCTTCAGTCCAATCAAGTTGACACTCAGTATTAACCACCACAGGGACTGTTTGGAAGATTAAACAAGTTGAGTCAGGTGATGTCTGGTATACAGCAAGAACTAAATAGGTGATGGCTATCCTCTGTACAATCTCACCAAGTAGAACGTAACTTACTCAGTTTCAGGGATTATAGAAGGAAAAGCAAAGTGACTCCTCCCTGCTAATTAACTATGGGACTTTGTTAAAGAAAGATGTTTGTTTGTCTTTGTTTTTAACTTCTGGCCCAAACATTGGACTAGATTTCTAATTTCATGGTTTTGTTTGCTTTTGTTTTTTTGTTGTTTTTTGAGACGGAGTCTCACTCTGTCGCCCAGGCTGGAGTTTAGTGGCACAATCTCGGCTCACTGCAAGCTCTGCCTCTTGGGTTCATGCCATTCTCCTGCCCCAGCCTCTCGAGTAGCTGGGACTACAGGCGCCTGCCACCACACCCAGCTAATTTTTTGTATTTTTAGTTGAGACGGGGTTTCACCGTGTTAGCCAGGATGGTCTCAATCTCCTGACCTCGTGATCCACCTGCCTCGGCCTCCCAAAGTGCTGGGATTACAGGCGTGAGCCACCGCGCCCGGCCTGTTTTTGTTTTTGAGACAAGGTCTTACTCTACTGCCCCAGCTGGAGTGCAGTGGTGCAATCACGGCTCACTGAAGCATCAGCCTCCTGGGCTCAGGTAAAGATCCTTCTGTCTCAGTCTCTCAAGTAGCTGGGACTATAGGCACATGCCACCACGCCCAGCTAATTTTTTTTTTTTTTTTTTTTTTTGTAGAAATGAGGTCTCACTATGTTGCCCAGGCTGGTCTCAAACTCCTTGACTCAAGTGATCCTCTTGCCTCTGCCTTCCAAAGTGCTGGGATTACAGGTGTAAGCCACCATGCCCAGTCCTAGAGTTCAAATTTCTAATTCACCACACCAAATTTACCATCTTTCAGATCATCCTGTGGTATATAATTATCCTGACTTTCAGCATCCATTTGTGGTCAGGTTAGTTTGCAATGCCATGATTCTGATAATTTGACACTATTATGGGATACTTGGACGTGTCGCTTTTCTGGCCAGAAGCCTCTGTGGCTGGTGGCACCTTTGCCTGAGTTCGGTTCAGGCCCCCTGGGCCCACTCATCCTGGTGGACTATTCGAGGCTCGCACTACTAGCCTGGATCCCATGCCTTCAAAAAGACTGGAGCAGGGTGGCCAGGGGTGTGTGAGTGAGTGAACACGGGATTCAGCCACTGTGCACAGTCAGGCATGCTGGCTGCTGCAGTGGGGCAGGCAGCTCCAGGTGCCAGCTCACTGTGAGGCTGCAGCTGAACCAGGTACACCGCAAACAGCTTCCATAGCTAGCACCAGGGAATGCGGTGGTGCCCAGAAGCTTGGAGGCTCCAGGAACCACTGGGCCCCAAAGCAGGAGTCACAGCACAGCCCTGGCTTGGGTAGCTCCCAGGTCTAGGCTCCCTAAAGGGCCACAGCTCTTCTCTCCTTCTCTCTTCTCTCCTCCCTGTGGCCCACAATATGGTAAGGGGCATGTTTCAGCCCTGTTTGTGTTACAGCTATTTTAGCACCACCATTTGGCAGTGTCACACGCATCCGTGTGAAAGTCCACCAAACAGGCTTTGTGTGAGCAACAAGGCTATTTATTCCACCTGGGTGCCAGCGGGCTGAGTCTGAAAAAGGAGTCAGCAAAGGGTGGTGGGATTATCATTAGTTCTAGGTTTGGGATTGGCCTACATACATTCTTAACTGGAGGTGGGGGGGAGGAATATTACAAAGTATCTTCTTAAGGGTGGGGGAGAATATTACAAAGTACCTTCTTAAGAGCGGGGGAGGCATCAGTTAGGGTGGGGCAGGAACAAATCACAATGGTGGAATGTCATCAGTTAAGACTATTTTCACTTCTTTTGTGGATCTTCAGTTGCTTCAGGCCATCTGCATGTATACATGCAGGTCACAGGGGATATGATGGCTTAGCTTAGGCTCAGAGGCCTGACATTCCTGTCTTCTTATATTAAGAAAAACAAAAAAAATAGTGGTGAAGTGTTAGGGCGGTGAAAATTTTTGGGGGTGGTATGGAGAGATAATGGGTGATGTTTCTCAGGGCTGCTTCAAGTGGGATTGGGGCGGTGTGCGAACCTACGGTGGGAGAGATTAAACTGAAAAAAGATTTTGGGGTAAGGGTAATATTGTGGGGGTTGTTAGAAGGAGTATTTGTCGTATAGAATTATTGGTGATGGCCTGGATGCAGTTTTGTATGAATTGAGAAACTAAATGGTAGACACAAGGTCCGAATAAAAGAAGGAGAAAAACAGGTATTAAAGTACTAAGAATTGGGAGTACCCGGGACATCCAGTTAAAGAGTGTCCAAGGGGGTTCAGCATAATTATTTGCTTGGCTGGTGAGTTTTTGGGCTCTATCCTTGAGTTTTTTTATGTTGTCATATACCAGGCCAGATTGATTTAGAGAAAAACAACACTCTTCATTTAAAAATATAGTCTCCTTTTTTTTTTTTAGCAGTGAGTGAGTCAGGTCCTTGGCAATTTTGGAAGAAAGAGAAATGCAAAGCCAGCAATAAGGATTAGAAATGGCTGGGAGAGAGTGAGTGAGATCGATAGTGTGGTGGAGATAGCTGGGGAGAGGTAGAGGGTGGCATAAGAACGGGAACGAGAATAAGAGTGAGTATTAAAGCAAAGAATAGGGCTTCATCAGAGTGAAAGTATTGGAGTGTGTCCTGTTAGCAAAGATCATCTATTCACTCTAAGAGGGAGTCAAGAGTGGCAGACTGGGGATAGATTTTCACGATGGAAAGGAAATGAGAGGTTTTAAGAGGTGGGCTAACGGCTTGTAACTTACATGGAAAAGGTTATGAAATGACGACAGAATAGAATGGGCCTGTGAGGCTGGATGGAGATATTTTTTGTTTGGTCTAAGAACCATCTGCCTTGAGTGGAGAGGGATTGATATGTGGAAACTTCAGTAGGAGAGTAAATAGGAGCAACCAATGAGAAGGAGAAAAACTGGCCATGAGGGACAGAAGTTGGAACACTAGCTGCATCTTTAGCTACCTTATCAGCATAAGCATTGCCCTGAGCGATGGGATCTGATGCCTTTTGATGGCCCTTGCAGTGAATGACTCCAGCTTCCTTTGGACATAAAGCAGCTTTAACAAGAGTTTTTATTAAGGAGGCATTAATAATGGAGGACTCTTGTGTAGTGGGGAAATTTCTTTCTGCCCATATAACAGCATGGTGGTGCAGGATATGGAAGGCATATTTAGAGTCAGTATAAATATTGACGCATAGTCCCTTTGCAAGAGTGAGGGCCCGAATTAAGGCAATTAGTTCAGCTTGTTGAGAGGTAGTGAAGAGGGGCAGAGTGGTAGCCTCAATGATAGATGTGGAAGATACTATAGCATAGCCTGCCTTTGCTGGTGAGTGGTGATTAGACCTGGTGCAACTGCCATCAATAAACCAAGTGTGACCAGGGTGAGGAACAGGAAAGAAGGTAATATGGGGAAATGGAGTGAATGCCAGGTGGATCAGAAAGATACAGTCATGGGGGTCAGGTGTAGTATCAGGAAAAATGTGGGAGGCCGGATTGAAGTCCAGGCCAGGAACAGTGGTAATTGTGGGAGACTCAACAAAGAGTGAGTATAGCTGAAGGAGCCAGAGAGCAGAAAGTATATGCATCAGGTGTGAGGAAGAAAATAGATTTTGGAAGTTATGAGAACTGTAGAGAGTGAGTTGAGCATAGTTTGTGATTTTGAAGGCCTCTAAAAGTATTAAAGCAGCGGCAGCTGCCACACACAGACATGAGGACTAGACTAAAAGAGTAAGGTCAAGTTATTTGGACAGAAAGGCTACAGGGCACGGTCCTGGCTCTTGTGTAAGAATTCTGACCACACAGCCCTGCACTTTGGCTGTATGTAATGAAAAAGGTTGGGATGAGTTAGGGAGAGCTAGTGTGGGAGAGTTTTAGGACTGTTTTTTAAGGAATGGAAAGGGGAGTGGGGAAAGTATTTAGGATTTATGGGGTTAGCTAGGTTTATCTAGAACAGAATGGGTTGTAGAGGGAGGTATTGAGGATAGGAGAGTATATGGGTTTGGCCCACGGGGTGGATAGG
Organism: Macaca mulatta; assembly: GCF_049350105.2. NCBI lineage: Eukaryota > Metazoa > Chordata > Mammalia > Primates > Cercopithecidae > Macaca > Macaca mulatta. Next base: position 33,703,214 of record NC_133411.1, read on the forward strand.
CAAGACAATTTTGCTGATAAGGCACAGATCCTGAACTAACCTGTAAGACTTGTCTTGCTTTTGGACAGGTAAAATGGGGGAATTGTAAGGAGAGTTTATAGGTTTTAAAAGGCCATGCTGTAACAGGCGAGTGATAACAGGCTTTAATCCTTTTAAAGCATGCTGTGGGATGGGATATTGGTGTTGAGCAGGGTAAGGGTGATTAGGTTTTAATGGGATGGTAAGGGGTATATGATTGGTTGCCAGGGAGGGAGTAGAGGTGTCCTATACTTGTGGATTAAGGTGGGAAGATACAAGGGGAGGATGTGAAGGAGGCTTTGAACTGGGGAAAAGGGTGGCAATAAGGTGTGACTGTAGCCTAGGAATAGTCAGGGAAGTGGATAATTTAGTTAAAATGTCTCGACCTAATAAGGGAGCTGGGCAGGTGGGGATAACTAAAAAGGAGTGCATAAAAGAATGTTGTCCAAGTTGGCATCAGGGTTGGGGAGTTTTAAGAGTTTTAGAAGCCTGGCCATCAATACCCACAATAGTTATGGAGGCAAGGGAAATATGCCCTTGAAAAGAAGGTAATGTGGAGTGGGTAGTCTCCGTATTGATTAAGAAGGGGACGGACTTACCCTCCACTGTAAGAGTTACCCAAAGCGTCTGTGATGGTCCTGTAGGCTTCTGAGGCGATCGGGCAGCGTCAGTCTTCAGCCGCTAAGCCGAGAAGATCTGGGAAGGAGTCAGTCAGAGAGCCTTGAGCCAGAGCTCCAGGGGCTCTGGGAGTGGCTGCCAAGCGAGTTGAACAGTCCGATTTCCAGTGGGGTCTCACACAGATGGGACACAGCTTAGGAGGAATCCCAGGCTGCAGGCATTCCTTGGCCCAGTGGCCAGATTTCTGGCACTTGAAGCAAAATCCTGGGGCAGACAGTCCTGGAGGAACACCTGGCTGCTGTGGTTCAGGCGTTTTGAAGTTCTTGTGTGCTGGAGATGTGGCTGGGGTTTCCTGCACAGTGGAGGCAAGTAATTGCAACTCAGAGATACGTTGCCTCTACTCTATTATTGTACACCTTGAAGGTGAGGTTAATTAAGTCCTGTTGTGGTGTTTGAGGGCCGGAATCTAATTTTTGGAGCTTTTTCTAACGTTGGGAGGGGATTGGTTAATAAAGTGCATATTGAGAATAAGAGGGCCTTCTGGCCCCTCTGGGTCTAGGGTGGTAAAATGTCTAAGGGTTGTTGCTAAATGGGCCATGGACTAGTCTGGGTTTTTATATTTGATGAAAAAGAGCCTAAACGCTAACTGATTTGGGCGAGGTCCGATGAAGAAAAAGGAACATTAACCTTGACTATGCCTTTAGCTCCAGCCACCTCTTTAAGAGGAAATTGTTGGACAGGTTGGGGAGGGCTAGTCACGGAATGAAACTGTAAGCCAGACCGGGTGTGGGGAGGGGAGGTGATAGAAGGATTATAGGGCGGGGGAGCAGAGGCTGAGAAAGAATTGGGACCTGGCTTGGCCTGGTGAGGAGCAGCCTGGGGAGAAGGGGAGAGATCAGATGAGTCTGTAGAAAAGAAGGATTCAAAGGACTCAGAGCTTGGAGTGGAGACTGAAGGAACAGACAGGAGAGAAAGAAGAAAGATTTGGGATGAGTCGCACTGGGAGCAGAGACTAGGGAGGGACCAATGTGTAAAAGAATGCCTGAATATCAGGCACCTCAGAACTTTTGCCCATTTTTCGTCAAAAATTATCTAGATCTTGTAGGATAGACAAATCGAAAGTGCTATTCTCTGGCCACTTGGAGCTACTGTCAAGTTTGTATTGGGGCCAAGTAGTATTGTAGAAGAAAATAAGGCGTTTAAGTTTTAGGTCAGGTGTGAGTTGAAGAGGTTTTAAGTTCTTGAGAACACAGGCTAAGGGAGAAGAAGGGGGAATGGAGGGTGGAAGATTGCCCATAGTGAAGGAGGTACGTTTAAAGAGAAAGGTAGAGACATAGAGAAAGGGGTGGGTGAGCAGCCAAAGCAGGCATCCCCACAGTTGACTTGCTACCAAGGGAATGTGGGTGAACGACCAAGGCAGGCGTTCCCGGGGTGATCAGACACCAAAGAAATGTGGGTGAATAATCAGGCAGGCGTCCCTGCGGTGATCAAACACCAAGGGAAGCCTGTCTTCCTGAGCCTGTGACCGGCACCAGAGTTTTGGGTCCACGGATAAAATGTGTCTCCTTTGTTTCTACTAGAGAGGAAAAAGAACTGGAATCGGAAGGACAGGGAGATTGAATGGTAGTGAGAGAGGGAGATTGAAGGGTAGCAAGAAAGGCTGGAGAAGAGAGTGAAAAGACCACTTACCTGATTTGAAATTGGTGAGATGTTCCTTGGGCTGGTTGGTCTGAGGACCCGAGGTCGTAGGTGGAGCTCCTCACGGAGTGATGGTGAGGACAGGGGACCAGTCCTCCCGAAGGAGTCCTCCTGTCCCGGGTCTTCGGCACCAAATGTCATAAGCGTCCATGAGAAGAGACCACCAACAGACTTTGTGTGAGCAACAAGGCTGTTTATTTCATCTGGGTGCAGGCGGGCTGAGTCTGAAAAAGGAGTCAGCAAAGGGTGGTGGGATTATCATTAGTTCTTATAGGTTTGGGATAGGCGTACAAAGTACATTCTTAAGGGCGGGGGAGAATATTACAAAGTACCTTCTTAAGGGCGGGGAGACTTTATCGTATCAGTTAGGGTGGGGCTGGAACAAATCACAACGGTGGAATGTCATCAGTTAAGGCTATTTTCATTTCTTTTGTGGGTCTTCAGTTACTTCAGGCCATCTGGATGTATACGTGCAGGTCACAGGGGATATGATGGTTTAACTTGGGCTCAGAGGCCTGACAGGCAGGTCCCAGGTTCTTGTCCTGCGTCCAGGAAGAATGAGGTACACAGAGACATGGAGGGTGAGCAAGGCAAAGAGAAGCTTTATTGAGCAATAAAATAGCTCAGAGTAGATCCTTAGTGGGCAGCTCCTCTCCCATAGCCAGGGTGTCCCGATGAGTGTTTAGCTCTCAGCAGACAGGGCAGCTCCTCTTTGCTGTGCAGGTCATCTGATGAATGTCTAGCTCTCAGCAGAGAGAAAAGCTTCTCCTGCAGCTGGTCGTCCTGTGATTTCCCATCATTTCTCCATCCTCTGCTGCAGTCTGGCTGAGTCCGGGGGTTTTTATGGGCCTCAGAGGAGAGGAAGTGCATGATGACTGGTCCGTAGTAGGCCATGGGCGGGCCCAGGAAAAAGCACCACAAGTTCCCTCTCTGGTCCATGGGCCTGGTGGCCCAGTCCCCAGACTTCAGGCCCTCCCTGGTTTGAAAGTGGGGCTTCACCAGGGACCAGCCCCCTTCTGCCCATCAACCTGCCTGCCTCCTGCTGCTGTTCATGGTGCCCAGGCTGTTCATGCCAAGGGGTGCCTGCAGGCCAGTCCCGGGCTCTCCTCAGCACCCTCTTGGCCTCACTCCCATGCTTGTCAGTACCCAAAGTCTGGAGGGGGCCGAGGAGGCAGGAGGCTGGTGTGTCAGTGCTGCTTCAAGAATGTACACACCTGGCTGGGCTGTGACAGCGCCCACGCTCAGCCTCAACTCCACGCCATGATCAGAGGGTGTGCCAACAACAAGGAGAGGCCAGGAAGCAGAAGCAGACACCCCCAAACCTGCAGGGGAAAGGCGGGTCTTCCTGGGCCGCCAAAAGTGCAGAGATGCCTGGGTCCACAGCTGCAACCTGGGTGGCTGCAGCCACTCCTGGGAGGGTGGGGCTCCTGCCTGCTTCTGGCTCCTGCCAGCTCCCTAGAGTGCAGCACCACCCTAGGCCCAGCTCTGCCTTAGGGCCCCTCTCTGCCTGCCCCTCTATACCTGACCATGCTGCTCCCTGGCCAGTGGGCATTGGGCTTTGGCATGGTGGGGGTGCTCCTAGGGGTAGGCTCTGGGAACTGTCTGCCTCCTCCCCACACCCTCCTCGTGGTGGTGGCAAGTGAGAGTGGCAACACGGGGCCAGGGGCCAGAGCAGGGGAGGCTCCGGGCCTGGGAGTGGGTTCTGCCTGGCTGTATGAGGGTGGGAGAGCACAGTCGGCTGCCTCAGGGACACAGGGGTCCTGCTGCCACCACTGCTACTCTCACAGTCACTCCTGCTGCCACTGCCTGTACTGCCCCCAGTCCCAGCTGGTGTGATGGCAGCGGCTGCTCCAGATGGCCCGCTGCTGCCATGAACACTACTACTGGATCCATACAATTCCAGAAAACTATAGCTAACAAGTGAGGAAAGTTTTTAAAGACTGAAAGACCAGCTGCTTTGCTATGGTCTGAATGTGTCCTTCCCAAAATTGATATGCTGGAATTTAATTGCCAATATGATAGCATTAAGAGGTGGTTCTGGCCGGGTGCGGTGGCTCACACCTGCAATCCCAGCACTTTGGGAGGTCGAGGCAGGCAGATCACCTGAGGTCAGGAGTTTGAGACCAGCCTGGCCAACCGAAAAATACAAAAATTAGCTGGGCATGGTGGCAGGTGTCTGTAATCCCAGCTACTCGGGAGGCTGAGGCAGGATAATTACTTAAACCCGGGAGGCGGAAGTTGCAGTGAGCTGAGATCGTGCCACTGCACTCCAGCCTGGGCGACAAGAGTGAAACTCTGTCTCAATTAAACAAACAAACAAACAAAAGAGGTGGGCCTTTAGGAGGTGATTAAATCATGATAGCAGAGCCCTCAGGGATGGGATTCGTGCCATTATAGAAGAGGACCCAGAGGGTTGCCTTGCCTTCAGTCATGTGAGGACACAGCAAGAAGGCACCAAGCTTGAAGTGTTACCAAAATGCCAGGGGTTTGCTCTAGGTTCTGTTGCTTGGAGCACAGAAAGTCAATCACTGAGACAATGAGTATTGCCAGGTAAGAAGACTTTTTCAGGTGCTGCAGCCAAGGAGAGGGAGATCAGTCTCAAATCTATGTCCCTGACCAACTAAAATTAGGGGCTTACATAGTGGGGAAAAAATGTGACCACGTGTGGGAAAATAGGAATTAGGGAGGGGTAAGAAAAAGAAGTTGGTCAAGAGGAAGCAAATGGTCAGTTAGGCAATCATGATAGGTGAAGAGTTGGCATCTCATTGTCCAGATGTGGTGATCTGGTAAGTTTCAGTTCCTTGTTACTGTCTGGGAGGACTGATGGCTGGTTTCCTGAGAAAGGAACTCAGATATGACAAATGTAACTTTCTCAAGTTTTAAGACTGGGAGGATGTGGCCATGCCGTGGCTCAGGCCTATAATCCCAGCACTTTGGGAGGCCAAGGCAGGCAGATCCAAGGCAGGAGTTTAAGACCAGTCCAAACAACATGGTACAACCCCTTGTCTAGAAAAATACAAAAAATAGCCAGGCATGGTGGCACATACCTATAGTCCTGGCTACTCTGGAGGCTGAGGTGGGAGGATCACTTGAGCCTGGGAGATCAAGGCTGCAGTGAGCCATGATCGTGCCACTGCACTTCAGCACTTCAGCCTTCAGCCTGGGCAACAGAGAGATCCCATGTCTCAAAAAAAAAAAAAAAAAAAGACTGAGAAGAGCAATTTCTATGTTTATTCAAAGAAACCATAAACATCAGTTTTATAGGACATTTGGGCCAGTTTCAGAAGCAGAGCATCCCTTACCAGACACCAAATCTGCTGGCGCCTTGATCATGGAGTTTCAGCCTCCAGAACAACATGAAATAAATTTTCTTTTCTTTTGTTTTTTGAGACGGAGTCTCTCTCTGTCTCAGGCTGGAGGGCTGTGGCGCCATCTCAGCTCACTGCAACCTCCGCCTCCAGGGTTCAAGCTATTCTCCTGCCTCAGCCTTCCGAGTAGCTGGGACTACAGGTGCCCACCACCACACCCAGCTAATTTTTGTATTTTTAGTAGAGAGGGGGTTTCACCATGTTGGCCAGGATGGTCTCAAACTCCTGACCTCAAGTAATCCACCCACCTAGGCCTCCCAAAGTGCTGGTATTACAGGCGTGAGCCACAGCGCCCAGCCAATAAATTTCCAATATTTATAAATTCCCGGTCGAAGGCATTTTGGTAGAGCAGTAGGAATGGACTAAGGCATACTTGTGAGGGCTCCACCCTGGGCCTGTGCCCATGGACGTAGGTGAGGACAGGCATTTCTGTTTTTGTGCCCAAATGTTGCATTTCCCAAGATCACCCTGGCCCGCCATGCCCACGTCCTGTGCCTGTAAAAGCCCCAAGACCCTAGTGAACTTGCACATAAGTGGATGGACATCGGCCGGGCTTGGCAGCTCACACCCGTAATCCTAGCACTTTGGGAAGCCGAGGCAGGCGGATCACAAGGTCAGGAGATCCGACCGGCCTGGCCAATATGGTGAAACCCCAGCTCTACTAAAAATACAAAAAAATTAGCCAGGCGTGGTGGCGGGCGCCCATAGTCCCAGCTACTCGGGAGGCTGAGGCAGAATGGTGTGAACGCGGGAGGCGGAGGTTTCAGTGAGCCAAGATCGGGCCACTGCCCTCCAGCCTGAGCCACAGAGTGAGACTCTTGTCTAAAAAAAAAAAAAAAAAAAAAAAAAAAAAGTGGCTGGACATCGAGAGGAACACACCAGTGGAAGAAAACACAAGCGGCTGGACGCTGAGAGGAACGCATGGGCGTAAGAGCACACCGACAGACGCCAGCAAGCCAGCAAGCCAGCAACCCGCATGATGCGGGGTGTGACAGGGGCGGTCAGAGGACAGCCCAGGCCACTGAGTGGCCAGACTCCACGGAAAACCACCTTCCCACTCCATCCCCTTCTGGCTCCCCCGTCTTCTGAGAGCTATTTCCACTCAATAAAACCTTGCGCTCATTCTCAAAGCCTACGTGTGATCTGATTCTTCTGGTACACCAAGGCAAGAAACCCTGGGATACAGAAAGCCGTCTGTCCTTGCGAAAAGGCAGGGGGTCTAACTGAGCTGACTGCACAAGCCACTTATGGACGGCTAAACTAAAGGAGCACCTTGTAACACATGCCCACCAGGGCTTCAGGAGCTGTAAGCATTCACCCCTAGGCACTGTCCCGGGGTCGGAGCCCCATAGCCTGCCTATCTGCATGCTCCCCCTAGGGGTTTGAGCAGTGGGGCACCAAAGAGACCAGCCACACCCCCATTGCATGTACTTCGAGGGAGACAAGGGAACTTTTCCATTTCACTTCCAGAATCAGTTTTGATGCAGTAATGAAAACCCATGCTTTTTTTGTTGTTGTTTGTTTGTTTTTCTTTTTTGAGACGGAGAGTTGCTCTGTCGCCCAGGCTGGAGTGCAGCAGCGCGATCTCAATCTCGGCTCACTACTACCTCTGCCTCCAGGGTTTAAGCCATTCCCCTGCCTCAGCCTCCCAAGTAGCCAAGATTACAGGCATGCGCCACTAGGCCCCCCCAATTTTTGTATTTTTGGTAGAGATGGGGTTTCACCACATTGTCCAAGCTGGTCTTGAACTCCTGACGTCAGGTGTTCCACCCTCTTCAGCCTCCCAAGGTGCTGGGATTACAGGTATGAGCCACCGCGCCTGCCTTGCACACTTTCTTTAAAGAGCAGAAAAGGAATGAGTACAGAGGACAAGCTAAAATCTGCTTCCATCTTGCTTTTTAAAATTTATTTATTTATTTAATTATTTATTTTCCATCTTGCTTTTAAGGTTCTCCAACTATCAGCATATTTTTACTTGGTCTTTAGAGTGTGAGGTCAAATCTCCTTGGGAGAGTCTCCAAACTGATTGACAAATTCCTGTGTGCTGAGGTCAAATAATTTTCCATCTGTTCACAAACACAGATGGAAGCCCCTAGATTTTGAAATAATTTACTTTACACAAAATACTTCATGAACATTTCTTTCTCCTAATGCTTACCTAAGCTTTCCTGGAGAATTATAAATAGGAGCAAATCTTAGCTCACGTAGAAATGTATGCCAGACCAAAGGCAGCCCCATTTCTTCCCATGGACAACTAACACTGACAGGCAACAGCACACTCCCAGCTGTGGGGGAGAGCATCGTACTGTGGCAGATGGTTGAAGCGTAGCCAGTTGCATTTCCTCCTATTGGGAGTCACTTGAAGCAGCCTTTTTGTGTCTTACTCATATGTATCTAACAGGTGCCTAGCACATAGCAGGAATTTAATAAATATTTTCACCTGAGTGAGTGAAATGGCATTCACTAGATGAAAAGCAGAGAGGTCAGTGACTGACTCAGCACAGAAGCAAGAATTAAAACTCTAGGTGGGTGCAGTGGCTCACGCCTGTAATCCCAGCACTTTGGGAGACGGAGGCAGGTGGATCACCTGAGGTCGGCAGTTCAAGACCAGCCTGACTAACATGGAGAAACCCTGTCTCTACTAAAAACACAAAAATTAGCTGGGCGTGGTGGCTCATGCCTGTAACCCCAGCTACTCAGGAAGCTGAGGCAGGATAATCGCTTGAACTTGGGAGGTGGAGGTTGTGGTGAGCCGAGATTGTGCCATTGCACTCCAGCCTGGGCAACAAGAGCGAAACTCCATCTCAAAAAAAAGAAAAGAAAAGAAAAGAAAAAAAAACCAGAAACCAAAACTCTAGCACCCTGGTTAGACCTGTAGTTTTCTTTTCTTTTAATTTTTATAGAGACAGGGTTTCAGCATGTTAGCCAGGCTGGTCTCAAACTCCTAGGCTCAAGCAATCTGTTGACCTTGGCTTCCCAAAGTGTAGAGATCACAGGCGTGAGCCACTGCACGGGACCTCCTGCCTGCACTTTTAAGTGGATACAAACTAGGACCTGTTTTTATGTATATATAATTTGTATATATATTCAAGGACTAAAACGCCTCTTGCCAAAATTCACCTTTAGCAAATGGTCTGGTGTCTGCAGACTTCTCTCTTCTTTCACTGGAACTAGAAAATTTCTTAGCCTCTTACTGCAACAAAGGGTCTTTCAGCCTTCCTCTGAAAATGGAGAGGAGCAGACCTGGATGAAAAAGCATTTGGATTGTTCTTAATCTTGTGGTGTCGTAATATGAGGGCCTGCTGGGAAGACTTTGTGGTGATTTATTGATTTTTGTTTGTTTTTATTTTTTGCTATTTCACAAAACACACAACCTAAGCTGGTCACATGGTCGGCGACTTGAGGAGCCTACTCTTTGTGATCTGTATTCTGCCTTCTTCAAAGCACCAGTTAATGACCTGGTTGGTTTATTCATTAAGTAGGGGTTACCAGTGGTCACTGTGACTCACCTCTTAGCCTCTCCTAATAAGACTGGAAGTTTTTAAGAGCAGATATGGTCTCCTTTATCACGAGCACCTAACCAACCACTGACACTAAAATATTAAGTGAGCCCTCAGTGAGGACTGGAGAAATGAGGACTCTTATCCATTAGGGTGTGAGTGTCAACTGATGGGGCAAGAGGAAAGGTAGTTTTGCAATGTCCATCAAAAATTGTCTCACGGCCCGGAGCAGTGGCTCATGCCTGTAATACCAGCACTTTGGGAAGCCAAGGTTGGGGGAAACACTTGAGGTGAGGAGTTTGAGACCAGCCTGGACAACATAAAAATTAGCCAGGTGTGGTGGCGTGTGCCTGTAATCCCAGGTATTTGGGAGGCTGAGGCAGGAGAATTGTTTGAACCCAGGAGGCTGAGGTTGTAGTGAGCTGAGATTGGGCCACTGCACTCCAGCCTGGGCGACAGAGCAAGACTCTGTCTCAAAAATAAATAAATAAATAAATAAATCGTCTCAGGGCTTCAACTTCTGAGAGTTTAGCCTACAGATATACCTGTGTAAAGGCTGTAAAGTTTCATGGTTGAAGGCAGATATTCTGGATTCAGATTGCCCAGGTTCAAGTCCTGCCTCCACCAATTACTAAATATGTGACCCTTAATGATGCATTTATCTTCTTGGACCTCAATTTTCTCACCTATAAAAATGATGGTTGTGAGGATGATAACGGCAACTACTTCACAGGATTGAATGAGTTAATAAGTATAAAGTATTTAGAGTGTTGACCTATATGATATGACAGCCAAGATGTAGTGAGTGATTAAAGCAAGGTGCAGAGCAGTATGCGTTTGTAAAAATGGGTAGATTATAGACTACATGTCTATCTCGGTTTTGTTTTTGTTTTTTTTTGAGACAGAGTCTCACTCTGTTGCCCAGGTTGGAGTGCAATGGCACGATCTTGGCTCACTGCAACCTTCACCTCCCAGGTTCAAATGATTCTCCTGTCTCAACCTTCCAAGTAGCTGGGATTACAGGCACTCACCACCACGCCTGGCTAATTTTTGTATTTTTCAGTAGAGACGAGGTTTCACCATGTTGGCCAGGCTAGTCTCGAACTCCTGACCTCAGGTGATCCTCCCACCTTGTCCTCCCACAGTGGTACCTATCTCTTCATATTTGCATAGAACGTCTTTGGATAGATACAAAGGGAACTATGACATTCACTGCTTTTAGAAAGGGAAACTGGGCCAGCCACGGTGGCTCACGCCTGTAGTCCCAGCACTTTGGGAGGCTGAGGTGGGTGGATCGCTTGAGCTCAGAAGTTCAAGATGAGGCCAGGCGTGGTGGCTCACGCCTGTAATCCCAGCACTTTGGGAGGCTGAGGCAGGTAGAACATAAGGTCAGGAGATCGAGACCATCCTGGCTAACACAGTGAAACCCCGTCTCTACTAAAAATAGAAAAAATTAGCCGGGTGTGGTAGCGGGCACCTGTAGTCCCAGCTACTTGGAAAGCTGAGACAGGAGAATGTTGTGAACCTGGAAGGTGGAGGTTGCAGAGAGCCGAGATTGCACCACTGCACTCCAGCCTGAGAGACAGAGTGAGACTCTGTCTAAAAAAACAAACAAAAAAGAAGTTCAAGACCAGTCTGGCCAACACTGTGAAACCCTGTCTCTACAAAAAATACAAAAATTAGCCTGGCATGGTGGCACATGCTTGTAGTCTTAGCTACTTGGGAGGCTGGGGTGGGAGGACTGCTTGAGCCCAGGAGGTGGAGGTTGCAATGAGCTTAGATCACACTACTGCACTCTAGCCTGGGTGACAGAGTGAGCCTCTCTCTCAAAACAAACAAACAAAGGAAACTGGATGTTTGGAGAAATTATTGGAAAAGAAAATGTATGCCCTTTTTTAACTTTTGGATTTTGAGCCATGAGAATTATTAGCTAGCCCCAACAATAAATAAATAAATTTCTTTTTGCTGTCTCAATGTAGCTTTTTTTTTTTTTTTTTTTTTTTTTTTTTTTTTTTTTTGAGACGGAGTCTCGCTCTGTCGCCCAGGCTGGAGTGCAGTGGCGCAATCTCGGCTCACTGCAAGCTCCGCCTCCCGGGTTCACGCCATTCTCCTGCCTCAGCCTCCCGAGTAGCTGGGACTACAGGCGCCCGCCCCTGCGCCCGGCTAATTTTTTCTATTTTTAGTAGAGACGGGGTTTCACCATGGTCTCGATCTCCTGACTTTGTGATCCGCCCACCTCGGCCTCCCAAAGTGCTGGGATTACAGGCGTGAGCCACCACGCCCGGCCTCAATGTAGCTTTTTTAAACTGAGGTGAAAATCGTGTAAGATAATATTAGCCATTTTATAGTAGGAATTAAAATAATCTAAATTTTAACACAAAAACAAGAGCCTTTACCAAGAACTTTACCATTTTCTGTTTCTGCCTGTCTTATTGTGGGTCACCAAGTCATCCCATCCAAAAGGTCTACTCCCAATGCTACCAGCTCTTTTAATATCTTCGTTAGAGACTGCTGGAAATGCTCTAGAGTTAGACTCTTTCTGAATTCTTTTTTTTTTTTTTTTTTTTTTTGAGACGGAGTCTTGCTCTGTGCCCCAGGCTGGAGTGCAGTGGCGCGGTCTCGGCTCACTGCAAGCTCCGCCCCGCCGGTTTCACACCATTCTCCTGCCTCAGCCTCCCAAGTAGCTGGGACTACAGGCGCCCGCCACCTCGCCCGGCTAATTTTCTTGTATTTTTAGTAGAGACGGGGTTTCACCGTGTTAGCCAGGATGGTCTCGATCTCCTGACCTCGTGATCCGCCCGTCTCGGCCTCCCAAAGTGCTGGGATTACAGGCTTGAGCCACCGCGCCCGGCCTTTTTTTTTTTTTTTTAAGATGGAATCTCGCTCTGTTGCCCAGGCTGGAGTGCAGTGGCATGATCTCGGCTTACTGCAACCTCCACCTCTCAGGTTTAAGTGATCCTCCCACCTCAGCCTCCCAAGTAGCTGGGATTACAGACGTGCACCACCACACCTGGCTAATATTTGTTTTTTTAGCAGACACAGGGTTTTATTATGTTGGCCAGGCTGGTCTCGAACTCCTGGCCTCAAGTAACCCACCCGCCTTGGCCTCCCAAAGTACTGGGATTACAGGTGTGAGCCACCGTGTCCAGCCCTCTCTCCAATTTTTTTTTTTTTTTTTTTTTTTTAATTGAGACAGAGTCTTGTTGCTCAGGCGGGAGTGCAGTGGCATGATCTCAGCTCACTGCAACCTCTGCCTCCCTGGTTCAAGCGATTCTCCTGCCTCAGCCTCCCGAGTAGCCGGGATTACATGCACCCACCATCATGCCCAACTAATTTTTGTATTTTTATAGAGATGGGGTTTTACCATGTTGGCCAGGCTGGTCTTGAACTCCTGACCTCAGGTGATCCGCCCGCCTCGGCCTCCCAAGGTGCTGGGATTACAGGCCTGAGCCACCATGCTTGGCCTCCTTCTGAATTCTTAAGCATCTAGAATCTGTTTGCTATCTTAGCCTGTCCACGTGAATATGTCTCTGGTTTACTGGAATAGGTCCGTGTCTTTTCTTCTTGAGAGCTACTGTGAGCTCCTCACAGTCAAAGGCCCCTCCTGTGCTCCCTGATATGCCTGTTCCCAAAGTGCCGTCCTCAGTGATTTGTGTAGATCAGCAGATGGACAGAAAAGCCTTCAGGACTTGACTAACCATGGAAGCCGCCGGGATGAGGACACTGTGCCCTCTACAGGATGATTTCAAAAGTGGGGACAAGGGAAGTATTCTCAGCACAGACTGGGAAATTCTCCCATGTAGCTGCACAGTATAAAGGAAAATGACAAAGGAGGCTGGGCCCGGTCCTTCCCTGCCCTCTGTCGCCAGGCCTTCTCTGGGCCCACAACCACGAGGCATGGAGTAGAAGCTCAGCCTGAGCCAGCTGCGGGCCGCCCTGGGGGCTATAGAACTGTACACTCCCAGGGCTGGGAGAAAACTCATTTTGAAGGCTGGGTCACAGGGCCTGGAGAAGTAAAACAACTCGCCCAGGATCACAGTGCTGGTCAGTGCCACCCTGACACTTACTCTGACCATGTGACTTCTGAACTCTGATTATAAGCCAAGTGGTCTGATGCAGGCAACTGAATGCAGTTATTTCTGAGCTTTTTTTTTGTCAATTCAGGCCTTATGAACCAGTTCATTTCCAGCTCCTCTCTTCTCTCTGTTTTCCTCCCTCTCCCCTCTGGGCTGAACTGAAGGCTCTAGGAGTGCACAGAGCCTCTATCTGAGGTGGGATGGGTGGGGTTGCCCATCTCCCTGACTTGGGTCCCAGGGCTGGGCTTGTCTGTGCCTTGGCAGGGAAGGTGCTTGGCTCAGAGGGTGCTAACTCGGGTCTGCCGTCACTCCTTCCTGCTCCTGTGCAGCTCGCTGGCTCGGTGATTCCTCAGAGATGCAGCTAAGTCCTTTCTCACCCTTTGGCTGGCTTATGCCATGTCCTTGAACTGGTATGCCCATTTCCTTTGCGGGGCGGCCTCCCAGTCATACCTTGGCTCTCTCTCCTAATTACTTGCTATGTCTTACTTGAGGGCCGTGGAAAACTTGGAAGACATAGAGACAAGCTCTGCAGCACCTGGAAAGGCCATGGCTCCATTTCAACCACTCTATACCATGCGTGTGCATGTGTGCACGTGTGTGCGTGTGTGTGTGTGCATGCAAGTATGTGTGTGTGTGCGTATGTGGCAGGGTCGAGGGAGTTGGTCAGCAGGTCCACCAGCTACAAAACTCGCAGACAGAGGTGTAGGACTCAGGCCCATTCTTCTCTCATATCCCCCAAATGATAGGCAAACTGTGGGGAGGCGGTAAGTGCAACGACACCACCTCCTTCTCCCTCTGCTCTTTCCAGACCTGTCTCTCTCCTGGCTCAGAGCCCTCATGGCGCGTGTATGTGTACGTGTGCGCGGTCATGTTGGGAGCGAAGGAGAGTTGGACTGTGGGCGAGGGAAGTAGCAGCCAGAAAAACCTGTTGTGTTCCCCATTTAAATTTCTCTTGACTCATTCCAGGATAATAGAGGTCAAGTACAGGCATCTGACTTAGGGATGATCTCCATCCAGGAGGGAGGAATGAAGAAGCTCGTTGATGTCTCAAATTACTAAGATTGACACAATTAAATGCTTTACATGTCATTCAATCAAAGAAAGGCTGTGCATCACAAATAAACACAATCTGTTCTTCCTTCTGGATTTTACCTGAGATGAAAGCGTTACGTTTAGATCTGAGAATTTCTGGTTGGGCTGAGCTGATCAGGGAAAGGTGAGAACCACCAGGCTGTCTGTTCTTCAAGTTGAAGGAAGATGACACTGAGACAATCTTCTCTTCCTTCCAAGTTTTGTTCAGGGCTGAATAGGGTGTGAACATCTGGAAGAACAATGAGAGGACACCTCTTTTCCACAGAGGAGGGCTGCTGGGGTTTGGAGCCTAATGATCTTAGAAAGAAGGAAGCTGTTGCTGACTTAGGGGCTCGGAAAACCTTCTCAAATAAAAACAGGCCAGGCGTGCCTCCCTGCTGGGATATTTGATCTTTGCTCCAAGTGCAGTCAGACCTGTTTTGAGCTTGGCTAACCGTTCCCACTCACTGAAGAGCTGAAAGGCTTATTGTTCAGGTGGCTGTAAAAGAACCCAGAGGTTGTGAAAGGCCCGCTGTTTAATATTTGAAAAGGTCATCTGTCTCAGGGTTAAAATGTAATCAAACACATTTTTAAAAAATCATTTTTGTCCAAAGGTAAAAAAGAGAACATAAGGAATAGAAATTGTTAAGCTGCAAATAAACATCTCTGTATTTTACAGAGTAACTTTTCTGCTCGGGCATTGTTCATGATCAGCCATTTCCCTGTCCCCCTACCTCCCTCCAGAACACTGGAGTCTATTCACCATTCATTCACCTGGCCTCTGGAATGGCTTCTGAGAGCGGCCAAGTACAGCACCAAACAAGGCAACCTCAGATGCTGCAAATGTCTTACACACGTTTAAGTTGTCTGAAAAGAAGTTTTATGGCTTAGCTGAACTGGGAGCCCAGAAAGGGGGCAGGGCGGTGGGGAGTCCATTTATTTTCTCACCTCACATGAGATGACATCAACTGAAAAGAAAATAACGAGAGAAACTCAGTTTGGAACCACAAAAGGGCAGAGAAGTAATCCATTCATTTTAGAAAGCTCTGTTCTACTTTTTTACTGGTCTCTTCATGTCACCAGGACCTTTCCCCATCCCAAAGGAAAGACCCTGTCACACTCGGTCAGAGAAGAAGCATCTCACAAAGGTCTGTGAGGCTGAACTCGGAGAGAAAGCAGGACATGCACATATATGGGGAGGTGAGAGCAAGGACTTTGCTCGGGAGATTACTGTTGGTTATAACACGGGGAGAAGTCAAAGACAAGACGAGAAGGACAGGTTGGAGCCACAGTTGATAGGGCTTTGAATACCATGCTAAAAAATTTGCAATTTGTCCTTAGGATATTTTTTACACCTTTTAAATTTAAATTTTATTTTATATTTTATTTTGAGGCAATGTCTCACTATGTTGCCCAGGCTGGTCTTGAACTCCTGGCCTCAAACCATCCTCCTGCCTAAGCCTTCCGAGTGGATGGGCCTTATAGGCATGCACTACCATGCCAAGCTTACAGCTTAAAAAAAAAGAGAATTATTAAGTTGTCATTATTTAAGAATTATTAAGTAATTAATTCACTATTAAGTAGGAAAAATAATCACAGAAATACTAGAAACTAGAAATTAGCAATTTTAATCAAATAGAAATCAAAACCCCAAACAAAACAAGCCATAATCATACTACACAGGGTAACCACGAGAATATTTTGGGGAAAAGTGGTCTATATGTGTATTCATATCTATTCAAACAAAAAAGAATAATGATTTACACCTGCTTGTTTGTTTGTTTTGAGATGGAGTCTGGCTCTGTCGCCCAGGCTGGCGTGCGCTGGTGCGAACTTGGCTCACTGAAACCTCTGCCTCCCAGGTTCAAGCAATTCTCCTGCCTCAGCCTCCTGAGTAGCTGGAATTACAGGCATACGCCACCACACCCGGCTAATTTTTTTATTTTTAATAGAGACAGGGTTTTGCCATGTTGGCCAGGCTGATCTTAAACTCCTGATCTCAAGCAATCCACCCACTTTGACCTCTCAAAGTATTGGGATTACAGGCGTGAGCCACCGCGCCCAGCCTATACCTGGTTTTATGACCTCATTTTTTTTCGTCAAACATTATAAAGTAGATTTCTTCATGTGTTTTTCTCCTACATGGTTATTTTGTCTTTTCCTGACCTCACGTTCCTGAGGAGTTGACACCTCTCATGAGTAACAGGGGTTGAAAAAGGAGTGATATTTAAAAATGAGACACTCCTCTTTAATTAATTAATTAATATATACACAGGGCCTCACTCTGTCACCCAGGCTGGAGTGCAGTGGTACAATCATGACTCACTGCAGCCCCGATCTCTCAGGCTCAAGGGATCCTCACACCTCAGTCCCCCAGTAATTAGGACTACATGTTCATACCACCATGCCCAGATAACTTTTACAATTTTTTGCAGAGATGACATCTCACTGTGTCCCCAGGCTGGTCTTGAACTCCTGGGCTCAAGTGATCCTCCCTTAGTCTCCCAAAGTGCTGGGATTACAGGTGTGAGCCACCACACCCAGCCAGCACTCCCCTTTTGACTTACTGGTCTATATATTAATTTAGATGGTTGTGCTGTATTTCATTAAAGTCCTTATGGGACAATTTTAATTGTTGTTAATGCTGCACACGTGCCAATAATGCTTCGGTAAATACATAGGAATGTATAATTCCGTACACTGTTAAAAGAAAAACTTCAGTGGAATTAAATTTAAAAGAGTTTAATTGAGCAACAAACAATTTGCAAATTGGGCAGCTCCCAGAATTACAGTAGATTCAGAGAGACTCCAGCACAGCCAAGTGGTGGGAAAAGATTGATAGACAATAAAAGGGAAATGACATACATGAATGGGAAGTGAAGGACAGAAACAGCTGGACTGGGCCAGGCGCGGGGCCTCAGCACTTTGGGAGGCCTGTAAGCCTGTAATCCCAGCACTTTGGGAGGCCAAGGCAGGTGGATCACAAGGTCAGGAGATTGAGACCATCCTGGCTAACACGGTGAAACCTCATCTCTACTAAATATACAAAAAATTAGCCGGTCATGGTGGCGGGCGCCTGTAGTCCCAGCTACTCGGGAGGCTGAGGCAGGAGAACAGTGTGAACCTGGGAGGCAGAGCTTGCAGTGAGCAGAGATTGTGCCACTGCACTCCAGCCTGGGCAACAGAGCAAGACTCTATCAAAAAAAAAAAAAAAAAAGCAGCAGCTGGAATGGTTATAGGTTGGCGTTTGTCTTATTTGAACACAGTTTGAACATGCAGCAGTCTATGAGGGGTTGAAGTGTGGCCACTGGAATTGGCCAAGACTCAGCTACTGTTACAAGCACTCATGCTCCTGAATTAGATTTTCAATCTTGTCTATCTATTAAGCTAGGTAACAGTACGTCCGCAAGGACTCAAATATAGAAGTATGGAGTGCTTCTCAGGTCATATTTAGTTTGCTTTAACAATTCCCTCCTTTTGGTCATTTTCTCAATTTTAAGAGATTGACTAAAACTTTAGTCATTGATATCACTATCACCATCGTGAATGTATTTATTTTATTTTGAAACCCACTGGGAAAGAGAACAGTGAATTTTGCAAAGGTAGGAGCAAGGACTGAGTAGAGGGTACCTCCTTATGTTGAAAATTCCTGTTTTTAGAAGAAAAACAAAACCTGGTATGTTCTGGTTTAGTGTTTATGTGTTTCCTTAAAATTTTAGTTTGAGTATGTCACATTTAGCATGAGTGACTCCATTTTTGTTTAGTTTGGTCTGTTTGGGGTCTAGTATATGAGTTCAGTCCAAAACAATGGCCTCCCATAATTTTGTTTAAAAATTCCCCCTTTTTGGTCAGGTTCTCACTTAGGTGAGAGTGTGACCACAATTTAGGGCCTCAGTGTCACTCTCAGTTACTACCATTTTCTGATCTCAGTATGTCATTCATAGGTTACAGTGTCCTCATGGCCACTTCTTTCAGTTTTTGTCATTCCAGTTGAAGAGAGACTATTTGACATTTTAGAGATGGCTGTATGTAAACATTTAAAACCTTTGAGAGAATACAATCTACCAGGGAGACTATTATTATGACTACTGGGAGGATAATACCAAAAGTTTGGAGTATGTTCTTTATTCAAGGTCTCTATAAATGAAACCAGCTAAAATCAAATAGATCAAAGAATGAGTTACATGAAGAGTCTACTCATCTAAGTGGTCTTTTCATTAATTCCCTACAACTGAATTTTGATAATTTACATTTAATGTATTTCTGTATAGTCCACAAGTGCCAGTAGCCATACAGATACTTTCCTGTTTAGTCAGTTCTACAATTTAGTATAACTTTTACAAGAGAGTTTAAACTCTGTTGGGTAACTATACTCTTTACAGTAGAACTCGTTATAGAGCCTATCACAAGGGATAGATTTCTAATCATTGTTTCTTTTATTCCAAACCATGGAAAAAGAACCTAACAAATGTTGTATTTTTAGAAGAGTGAAGGCCTCTTGGCAATGTTATCTTTAACCCATGATATAGATTAACAGGAGTGAATCAATGTTCTGTTTCTGACTGATAATGAGGCAACATATGTACCATTAAAGTTTTTCACCTACCTTGGGTCTTTATCTTTTATCTACCAAGGTATAAGCTTATCTGTGTATAAGGCTGGCTGTAAAATCATTTACAAATAAATGTATATCCCGTAAGTGTGCATAACAGACCCCCTTTTCATTTCTATTGTTCACAGAGGCATAAACAAGGAAAAAGTATTCAAAGATAAGAGTCTCATGATAGTAGAAGTCTTGATCTGTGATCTTGGGAAAAGTTGTTTACATCAAGGATTTCATCTTTTTCTGGGGAGAAATTTCCCTGGTTAGTTTTACCTTCAGGGTTCTAATGAGTGTACAGTTCTGAGAGTGTGGAGGAACTCTTCTCAGTTGTGAGATTATAAACTCAAAGTTCAAGGTCTTGAAGTTTTGTTGCAGTGTAGATGGTGTCAATGAAAAGAGTCTAACTCTGTAAAATATTTGAAAAGATTTATTCTGAGCCAAATATGAGTGACCATGGCCTGTGCACAGCCTTCAGGAGGTCCTGAGAACATGTGCCCAAGGTGGTCGGGGAGCAGCTTGGTTTCATACATTTTAGGGAGGCATGAGACATCAATTAAATACATTTAAGAAATACATTGGTTTGATCCAGAAAGGTGGGACAACTCAAAGCGGGGGGCTTCCAGGCTATAGGTAAATTTAAACATTTTCTGGTTAACAATTGGTTGAGTTTGTCTAAAGACCTAGGATCAGTAGAAAAGAAATGTTCAGGTTAAGATAAAAGATTGTGGAGACCAAGGTTCTTTTGAAGTCTTATAGTGGCTGCCCTTAGAGACAATAGATGACAAGTGTTTCCTATTCAGATCTTTAAAAGGTGCTAGACTTTCAGTTAATCTCTTTAGGATTGGGAGGGCCTGGAAGAAAAAAGTTTAGCTATATTAATAGTGATTCTTTACAGATGCAAATTTTCCCCCACAAAGGACAGATTTTCAGGGCCATTTCAAGATATGGCAAATAAACATGTTTTGGGGTAAAATATTTTGATTTTCTTGTTTGTCTTGTAATGCCAGAGTCAGGTTGGAAAGTTAGTCACGATATATAGGGTTAAATAAAACCCATCTGATGAGAATTTATGGTTTGTAGGGCATGACTCCTCAGATCCCTTGGATAAGAATTTGGGCAAGATAAAAAAAATCAGAGCTTAGTCCTCAATGGCAAGGAGGGTCTTTCTTTGATATTCTCAGAAGAACCAATCTTTGGGTTCTAGATTGTGAAGGAGTTGATTGTCCTCAGTGAACCATAAAAAGTTTTCTTTACCTGGTGAAAATATACTGTGGCATAATAATTTAGTGTTATAAGATCAGTCCTCTTGTATGGGAAAGCTTTTATATAATCAGAAAACATGTATTGAAAATGACGATCGAAGGAAATCTCTTTATAAATGTTTAAATAACCCATCAGGTAGAATCACAGCAGATTCAGAGAGACTCCAGCACAGCCAAGTGGTGGAAGATTTATAGACAAAAAAGGGAAGTGACACCTATGGGTGATGGGACTAGGCATGTTCAGGATCACGGGACATAGAGAACCTTTTTCTTCCCAAAGAGGGAAACTCGAGAGCTAATGGGATGCTAGAGAAGATCTCTTTGCTAGTGACAAGTGGCTGCCTGACTTGATTCAGTGTTGCTGCAGTGGGTGGGTGTTTCTCTGACCTTGCCTTCCCCACCCTGCTGCAGGAAATGCTTTTTTCCCTTTCTCTATTTTTTCTATTACTCAGGGCAGCTGTCCACTCTTTGATCTTACCCACAGCCACATGTTGAAATTCCTGGTCAGAGGATCATTCCACCCCACGCTGAGTGGCTTGAGTTTGTAACCACGTGGCAGTACTTTCTTTTGGTCTCTGCCATTCAGTAGACCACAGATTTGGAATTCATGTCATAGTAAGCTCTAAAAATTATCTTGAGCAGTTAAAAGCCATTGCAAGCTCAAAATTGATTGCTCTAAGCCCCTTCTGGAAAGATTAATGGAAACTGCCCAATGCTGTAACCTGTGAGGTTACTTTTGGTAAAATTCAAAAGCCAGAAATATTGGCAGGTTGGTCTGGCTAAATTTGGGCAGTAAGATATTTAAAAGGACTTTTTCTCTCTCTTTCTCTCTTTTTTTTTAAGAGCTCTATGGATAAAAGTCAGCTTATTCAAGCTGTAACAGTCTGGGACTCCTTGGGAAAAACAGAGGAGGCACTACGGACCCTGCTTTGGGAAAAACATGTGTTTTCCTCATGAGATTGCAGGAATTAGAAGTGAATAGATCCTTTTCAAAATCTAAGGCTCTGTTCTGCTTTGCATTGTATTATCTGTCGTTTTTTATTTTTGGGGGTATCAGAAATTATTTTATGAGGGTGCTTTGCTGTGTAATAGCTAGGTAGGACATTTACTTTGGGAATGGCTAATGGCAGTTATGGGAGGATACTCAGCTCTTTGTACATTTGGATTAGAGAAGCATGCTCTTGGCCACCTGGAAGGTAGGGCAATATCCCAACCCCAACACTGAGAGATAAGACTCCCATGGGGAATGGGCTAATTGGCTTTGGATTGTTTTGCAATGAAATGTAAGTTGCCAAGTGTGGTGGCTCACACCTGCTAATTGTAGCACTTTGGGAAGCCAAGGCAGGCAGATTGCTTGAGGTCAAGAGTTGGAGACCAGCCTGGCCAACACGGTAAAATGCTATCTCTACTAAAAATACAAAAATTAGCCAGGCATGGTGGTGCACGCCTGTAATCTCAGTTACTAAGGCATGAGAATTGCTTGAACCTGGGAGGTGGAGGTTGCAGTGAGCTGAAGTCATGCTACTGCAATCCAGCCTGGGCGACAGAGTGAGACTCAAAGAAATGCATGCTAAAATCTTTGCACTGTCTTGTTCTGTTGCGTTTCTCTTTTGGGGATCCAGGATTCAGTATAAAAATGGGACCCTTCATTTTGGGGATATGCTTTTGTCTTCCAGCTGTGCATGTCATAGAAACTGTATGCTTTCCTGGACTTCCCCTCCAAGGGCTCTACCCTGAAGCCCATAATCCAATTAAGAAACTGGCAAATCAGGCTGGGCGAGGTGGCTTATACCAGTAATCCTAGCACTTTGGGAGGCCAAGGCAGGTAGATCATTTAAGGCCAGGAGTTTGAGACCAGCCTGGCCAACATGGTGAAACCTTGTCTCTACTAAAAATACAAAAAATTGGCCAGGTGCGGTGGCTCATGCCTGTAATCCCAGCACTTTGGCAGGCTGAGGCAGGCAGATCATGAGGTCAGGAGATTGAGACCAGCCTGGCCAACATGATGAAACCATGTCTCTACTAAAAATACAAAAATTAGCTGGGAGTAGTGGCACATGCCTGTAGTCCTAGCTGCTTGGGAGGCTAAGGCTGGAGAATTGCTTGAACCCGGGAGGTGGAGGTTGCAGTGAGCTGAGATTGCACTACTGCTCTCCAGCCTGGCAACAGAGCAGAACTCTGTCTCAAAGAAAAAAAAAAAATTAGCCAGGCATGGTGGCGCGTACCTGTAATTCCAGCTACTCAGGAGGCTGGGGCATGAGAATCGCTTGAAGTTGGGAGGTAAAGGTTGCAGTGAGCTGAGATGGTGCCACTGCACTCCAGCCTGGGAACAGAGCGAGGCTCTGTCTCAAAAAAAAGGTCGAGCACAGTGGCTTACACCTATAATCCCAGCACTTTGGGTGACCAAGGTGGTCAGATCATGAGGTCAAAAGATCAAGACCATCCTGGCCAACATGGTGAAACCCATCTCTACTAAAAATACAAGAATTAGCTGGGCGTGTTGGTGTGTGCCTGTAATCCCAGCTACTTGAGAGGCTGAGGCAGGAGAATCGCTTGAACCCGGGAGGTGGAGGCTGCAGTGAGCCAAGATTGTGCCATTGCATTCCAGCCTGGTGACAGAGCAAGACTCTGTCTCAAAAAAAAAAAAAAAAAAAAAAAGGAAAAAAAGAAACTTGCAAATCAAAAATCTTACAACTACTGGGTCTTCTTCTGTCTGCTTATTTATATGTGTTGTGTGTGATGTTTATATATGAAAGAGCTCTGATTAATTGGCTTGTAAAATGAGAGCTGAATTAAAATATTTTGTCAGAAAAGTAAAAAGTGTTATGTCTTTTAGTTCACATGACTTAAGTAATTTTCGGGAAGTAAAAACAGTTTTACATGCAAGGTGTATAAGAATAGTGAAATGTGGTTTTGGTAAAAAAAAAATATATATATATATATATATGTGTGTGTGTGTGTGTATATATATGTATATATATACATACACATATTTTTTGAGATGGAGTCTTGCTTTGTCACCCAGGCCCAGGCTGAAGTGCAGTGGTGTGATCTCTGCTCACTGCAAGCTCTGCCTCCTGGGTTCATGTCATTCTCCTGCCTCAGCCTCCTGAGTAGCTGGGACTACAGGCATCCACCACCATGCCCGGCTAATTTTTTGTATTTTTAGTGGAGATGGGGTTTCACCATGTTAGCCAGCATCCCTCCCAAAGTGCTGGGATTACATGCATGAGCCACCGTGCCCAGCCAAGGTTTTATTAAGAATTGGGCCTGGCTGGGCGCGGTGGCTCATGCCTGTAATCCCAGCCCTCTGGGAGGCCCAGGTGGGTGGATCACGAGGTCAGGAGATCGAGACCATCCTGGCTAACATGGTGAAACCCCGTCTCTACTAAAAAATACAAAAAATTAGCTGGGCATAGTGGCGGGCCCCTGTAGTCCCAGCTACTCGGGAGGCTGAGGCAGGAGAATGGCGTGAACCTGGGAGGCGGAGCTTGCAGTGAGCCGAGATCGCATCACTGCACTCCAGCACTCCAGCACTCCAGCCTGGGGAACAGAGCAAGACTCCATCTCAAAAAAAAAAAAAAAAATAGAATTGGGCTTAACATTAACAGTACATTAATGCAAAGGTGAAACTGACTTATTTGGTATAAAAATAGGAAGCATTGCCAAATATGAAATGGTAGCTTTCTTTGAACTATATTTGTATAAATACATTATTGGTATGCATTCCAAAATTATGGGAAACTCCTAAAATTCTGATATGACTTAGTGTATGTTATTAATAATCATAATTGTTATGTAAAATTATTGTGTGCCACAGAGGTAACCAAAATTCCTAATCCACTGTGGCTTAAATTATGACTGTTCTAAGAGTTTTTGTCATCCACAGACTATTGTTGTTTTGTTTTAATCCTCTTCAAAAAGTTGAATGCAGGTTTCTGACAACTTTGAAGATTGTGACATTAGAATAGAGGAAAAATAGGACTCTCATGGAGAGTTGAAATGTTCATGAGTATCAACAGGAGTTAACTACATGTACTGAACTAATAGAAGACGGAAGTAATCTTTTTTTTTTTTAAACCTTTTGCTTAAAATGTTGGTAACCCTTTGTTTTGTTTTTCCAGAGTCAAGGCAACTTTTCTTTTGAACTATTTACAGCTTTTAACAATTGAGTAAAGTATATTCCCGTGAACAAAATTTGGAGTATATTTGTTTTCTCTCTACCTGATTTATCTTTTCAAAAAAAGCTTATTTTTGCAAGCAAACCCGTCTTAGTATGATTTGTCTTTAGTAAAAATGGGAGACTGGAAAGTGAAAAAATTATGTTTCAAGAACTATGGTACACCTGTGATTAGATTCTAGTAGTTTTTAAGTTTTTTATTTTTCTGCAATTTAGACCGACTGCTTATTCCTGTGAACCAACCAGTGATCTTTGGCTACAGCTTAGAAGAAACAAGAGAGATGGATGGGTACCATAAAAAAGTCTGGATAAGTATTCCAATTCTAGGCACATATTGGAATCAGTTGGCGACCCTGTATCAGCTTGGTTCCAACAGTTGCCCAGTTCATGGAAAGCCTTCTATTTAGTTTACTTGGGATAATTTTACTTATTTTGCTTTACTGTTGTGGAATATATTGCTGTTGTATTCTTTGTGTAGGAGTGCAGGATAAGCTTACTGAATGGTTTCTTAAATTGAACACTTATTAATCTTCTAGATATCACCTTTTGTTGGAACTCAAATTTATGAATGGCCCTCACCACACTGATGCTTTCTGACTGAGTGCCTCTCTACCACAAATACAAGAGATCCTAATTTGTTAGGCAGGAATATCATTGCCCTTATTCACCCTGAAGAAGTTACAGAAGATGGAGCTTTGTCCCTCTAGAACTCAAGATTAAGGGTTTTCTTATAAAAGGGAGAGGGGAAATATGTCAGAGGCATTCAAACTAGAGCAACTCCATCTTGAATAGAAGCTGGGTAAAATAAGGCTGAGACCTCTGGGCCTGCATTTTCAGGAGGTTAGGTATTTGTAGTCACAGGAAGAGACAGGAGGTTGGCACAAGATACAGGTAACAAAGACCTTGCTGATAAAACAGCATGCAGTAAAGAAGCGGCCAAATCCTGCCAAAACCAAGATGGTGATGAAGGTGACCTTTGGTCATCCTCACTGCTCATTATACGTCAATTATAATGCCTTAGCATGCTAAAAGGCACTCCTACCAGCACCATGACAGTTTACAAATGCCATGGCAATGTCAGGAAGTTACACTACATGGTCTAAAAAGGGAAGAAACTCTCAGTTCCAGGAATTGCTCACCCCTTTCCCAGAAGACTCATGAATAATCTACCCTTTGTTTAGCATATAATCAAGAAGTAACAATAAGTGTAAGCAGTTGAACAGCCCAGGTTGCTGCTCTGCCTATGGAGTAGCCATTCTTTATTCCTTTACTTTCCTAATAAACTTGTTTTTACCTTACTCTATGGACTTGCCCCGAATTCTTTCTTGCGTGAGATTCAAGAAATTGGGACCCCTTTTCAGTAACAGTACAATAAAAATGTTGTCATCTAGAAACATCTTATTTTCCTTTTAGTTCATCCATGTTTTCTTTTTCTTCAACTCCCAGTGCCCTTTCTTCTACCTCTTTCTCTTAGTCCAGAGAGCAGACAGGATGAAAGGCAGGCTACTCCAATGTGACTGAGATTTTCAAAAGGTAAATGGATTTGGTCTCTCCAATGAAAGGATGGATTTCCTTAAGGTTGTAGCTTGCTTAAATTTCAGGCCTTCCTGATATTTCTTTTGAAAAAAATCAGTGAAGAAAGTGCATCAAGTGTTTCTCTGTGGCTGTTACATTAAGTGGAGGAGCATTAAATATCCTAATGTATAGGAAATACCTGATTACACAATTTAAAAATTTAGAACTGAAAATAACTAGAGATTGTTCCCAAGCTTAACAGATATGGTTCCATGTTTAAATTGGAAGAACACATAGGTAAAATGTCTGGGGTCTGAGATATAATAAAATAAAATGCCAACAGGGTTAGCCTGGTAGACAAATAGGAAATGATGGAGGCTGTGGTAAACTGTTCAGAACAGGTTTTGTCTAAAATTTATCTTCTAAAGGGAGTGGCTCCTACTCTCAGCTTTAGCTAATTGTTACCATGTAGAAACACAAGCCCTGTGTCATCAAGTTTTCTCATTTTATTTTTCTTTTTTTGAGATGGAGTCTTGCTCTGTTGCCCAGGCTGGAGTGCAATGGCATGATCTTGGCTCACTGCAACCTCCACCCCCTTGGTTAAAGAGATTCTCTTCCCGCCGGGCGCGGTGGCTCACGCCTGTAATCCCAGCACTTTGGGAGGCCGAGGCGGGCGGATCACAAGGTCAGGAGATCGAGACCACGGTGAAACCCTGTTTCTACTAAAAATACAAAAAATTAGCCGGGCGCGGTGGCGGGCGCCTGTAGTCCCAGCTACTCAGGAGGCTGAGGCAGGAGAATGGCATGAACCCGGGAGGCGGAGCTTGCAGTGAGCCGAGATTGCGCCACTGCACTCCAGCCTGGGCGACAGAGCGAGACTCTGTCTCAAAAAAAAAAAAAAAAAAAAAAAAAAAGAAAAAAAGAGATTCTCTTCCCTCAGCGTCCCGAGTAGCTGGGCCTACAGGCATGCACGACCACGCTGGCTAATTTTAGTATTTTTAGTAGAGACAAGGTTTTGTCATGGTGGCCAGGCTGTTCTCGAACTCCTGACCTCAGGTGATCTGCCCGGCTGGGCCTCCCAAAGTGTTGAGATTACAGGCATGAGCCAGTGTACTCAGCCTGAACTCTTAATCTTCATGTATTTTTAGATTAATCAGTTCCTACAATCAATTTAATCACCTTTTCATACTTTTATTCAATAGGTTGCTTCCTTTTTTTAGAAAAAGGCTTTCACATTAGGTTTGTTGCTAAACTGGATAGTCCTTTCCAAACTAAAGACCCAATTTCTTTAATATTAAGTAGCATGTCTCACTTGGGATTATATTAGAATGAGGTGAATATATTAGCTTTGTATTTAACATAGAATCAGCTTAATTAATGTTAAAAAATATGTTTCAGGCCAGGCACCATGGTTCACACCTGTAATCCCAGCACTTTGGGAGGCCAAGGCCGGCAGATCACTTGAGGTCAGAAGCTGGAGACCAGCCTGGACAACATGGTGAAACTCTGTCTCTACTAAAAATACAAAAATCAGCCAGGCGTGGTGGCACCTGCCTGTAACTCCAGCTACTTGGGAGGCTGAAGCAGGAGAATGGCTTGAACCTGGGAAGTGGAGGTTGCAGTGAGCCATGATTGCACCACTGCACTCCAGCTTGGGGGACACAGCAAAACTCTCTCAAAAAAAAAAAAAAAAAAAAAAAAAATTCAGACTTTAAGTTAGTAATATAACTGTTTCATATGTCCAGATTTTATTTTACACCCAATATTATTACACTAAGCAAGATAAAGGAAGACTAAAATTACCTAGACTACAGGTAATCAATAAAATTCCTTAGGGAATGGGGATATTACGATTTGCTTAATGTTCCAATTAACATATTGATAACTACATATACACGATTTGGCTGATAACAAAATACCCTTAATACTAAATTTAAAATATAGTTTAGTTTTGCACTGTAGAGTACATTATGGTCATTGCTATACAGCATTTATTAAAGCATGATCCACAATTTGTATCAGAACCATGTACATTTAAAAAAATTTTTTTTAGATGGAGTCTCACCCTGTTGCCCAGGCTGGAGTGCAGTGGTGCGATCTCAGCTCACTGCAACCTCCATCTCCTGGGTTCAAGCTTTCTCCTGTCTCAGCCTTCCGAGTAGCTGGGATTAGTGGTGTGTGCCACCACAGCTGGCTAATTTTTGTATCTTTAGTAGAGACAGGGTTTCACCATGTTGGTCAGGCTGGTCTCGAACTCCTGACCTTGTGATCTGCCCGCCTCAGCCTCCCAAAGTGTTGAGATTTCAGGTGTGAGCCACCGTGGCCTGGCTTTTTTTTTTTTTTTTTTTTTGAGACGGAGTCTTGCTCTGTCACCCAGGCTGGAGTGCAGTGGCACGATCTTGGTTCACTGCAAGCTCCGCTTCCTGGGTTCACGCCATTTTCCTGCCTCAGCCTCCTGAGTAGCTGGGATTACAGGTGCCTGCCACCACGTCCGGCTAATTTTTGTATCTTTAGTAGAGATGGGGTTTCACCATATCGGCCAGACTGGTCTCAAACTCCTGACCTCAGGAGATCCACCCGCCTCAGCCTCCCAAAGTGCTGAGATTATAGACGTGAGCCACCGTGCCCGGCTTTTCTTTTTTTCTTTTTGTGATGGATTATTTGCTCTTGTCGCCCAGGCTGGAGTGCAATGGCGTGGTCTCCCACATAAAATTTAAGGAAAAAAAAAAAAATCTAATTTGGAACAATCCTATAGTAATTGTTAAAAATGCAGTTTCTCTATGTGTACTGATACATAATAACCTCCAAGACTCCTAGATACATTAAATAAAAAGCAGCAAGGTGTAGATCATACACAGTATGCTATCATTTTTGTAAACAACAAACACGATGCATCCATTAATGCTAACACATACAGTGATCATCTGTGGAAGGACACACAAAGAGCCAACACTCCCTCTTGGAAGGGAAATAACATAATTGGAAGGTAAGGTAAACGAAACTACTTGCTTTATGCTATGTACCACTTTATACCTGTCAACTTTTTTTTTTTTTTTTTTTTTTTGAGACGGAGTCTCGCTCTGTCTCCCAGGCTGGAGTGCAGTGGCCGGATCTCAGCTCACTGCAAGCTCCGCCTCCTGGGTTTACGCCATTCTCCTGCCTCAGCCTCCCGAGTAGCTGGGACTACAGGCGCCCACCACCTCGCCTGGCTAGTTTTTTGTATTTTTTAGTAGAGACGGGGTTTCACCGTGTTAGCCAGGATGGTCTCGATCTCCTGACCTCGTGATCCGCCGGTCTCGGCCTCCCAAAGTGCTGGGATTACAGGCTTGAGCCACCGCGCCCGGCCACCTGTCAACTTTTTAAGTATCATGTGTATGAACCACCCATTCAAAGAAATTACCTAATATAAAGTCATCTTAAACGACAGATTCTCAGGCTTTTCTGGCCTGTCTCGGTAAGAATCTCTGCAGTTGGGGTTTAGAACTCTTAACTTTTTAGAACAGGGTTTTGCACGTTTTCCAGGCTAGTCTTGAACTCTTGGGCTCAAGCAATCTGCCTGCCTTGGCCTCCCAAACTGTTAGGATTACAGGCATGCCTGGCTAGAAATCTTAACTTTTAGAATGTTCCTCAGATGACTCATGAACAATCAAGTTTCAGCCCACTGCTATGAACATCATCATCTTTGTGTATCTGTCCTTTGTGCTTTTTTTTTTTTTGAGACGGAATTTTACTCTTGTTGCCCAGGCTGGAGTGCAGTGGCATGATCTCGGCTCACTGCAACCTCCGCCTCCCGGGTTCAAGCAATTCTCCTGCCTCAGCCTCCCGAGTAGCTGGGATTACAGGTGCACACCACCACGCCCGTCTAATTTTTGTATTTTTAGTAGAGACAGGGTTTCACCATGGCCAGGCTGGCACTGAACTCCTGACCTCAGGTGATCCGCCCACCTTGGCCTCCTAGAGTGCTGAGATTACAGGAATGAGCCACCGCGCCCAGCCAGTATTTGTCCTTTATTGGGAAATTTTTTTAAATAAAATAGCTTTGTCAAATTCAAAAAATGGTGGCTCCTCTAAAGGAACTGCTTATAAATTCGTAACACATAATAATGTAATGACCATGCAAAAACAAGACTTCTGCTTTTTTCAGGAAGCAGAAAATTTACAATACTGTTGACTTAAAAAAAATCAGGCCAGCCTATAATCCCAGCACTTTGGAAGAACAAGGCAGGTGGATCACTTGAGGCCAGGAGTTCACAAGACCAGCCTGCCCAACATGGCAAAACCCTGTCACTACAAAAAATACAAAAATTAGCCAGGTGTGGTGGTGCACATCTGTAATATCAGCTACTTGGGAGGCTGAGGCATGAGAATCACTTGAACCTGAAAGGCGGAGGTTGCAGTGAGCCACGATAGCGCCACTCAACTCCAACCTGGGTGACAAGAGTGAAACTGTCTCAAACAACAACAAAAAAATCAGGCCAGGTGTGGTGGCTCATGCCTGTAATCCCAGTGCTTTGGGAGGCCAAGGTGGGTAAGGACTGCTTAAGACTACAAGTTCAAGACCAGCCTGGGCAATATAGCAAGGCCTCCATTTCTACAAAAAAAAAGCTGGGTGTAGTGGCGCACACCTGTAGTCCTAGCTACTTGGGAGGCCTTAAGCAGGAGAATTGCTTGAGCCCAGGAGTTCGAGGCTGCTGTGAACTACGATCGTGCTACTGCATTCCAGCCTGGGGGACACAGCGTGACCCTGTCTCAAAAAACAAAACAATAAAACAAAAGAACTGTCAAAGCAGAGGATACTAAGGAATATTCAATCCAAGTTACTCTTTCATATAACTAATGTGGGTCTAGCAACAGCTATGAAAACAAGCTATGTAAAAAACACAGAAATAATTATTTTAGTAAAAAATTTAAATGGTACCAATTGTATTTTTGGATGAAGACACTCAAACCAAACGCAAAATTTTGGTCCCAGATGGGCCGAAAACATCTTTAGTACGTAATTGCAGGGTGAAGGAAGCAGCCTGGCAAAGTGCTGACCATGAACTTTGAAACTGTCACTTAAACAGTGACGTAAGGTGTATAATGTTCACTTAGCCATTCTGGGCTTGTTTCCTCATCTAAAAACTTACGATGTATACTGCCTACAATTTATTTATGATAGTTTTAAATGGGATTTAAATGCGAAAATACATAAAAAAAACCTAGCATGGTGCCTAGAATCAATGTGTAGTAAAGGTCTAGAATCAACATGTAGTAAAGGTCAGTTCCCATTCTTTTTTTTTTTCAAGACAGGATCTCACTCTGTCCCTCAGGCTGGAGTGCAGTGGCGTGATCTCACTGCAGCCTTGACCTCCCAGGCTCAAGCAATCCTTCTGTCTCAGCCTCCCGAGCAGCTGAGACTACAGGCATGTGCCACCACGCTCAGCCAGTATTTTTGTACTTTCAGTAGAGGCGCGGTTTTGTCATGTTGCCCAGGCTGGTCTCAAACTCTCGAGCTCAAGCAGATCTGCCTGCCTCGGCTTCCAAAAGTGTTAGGATTACAGGCGTGAGCCATCGTGCCAGGTCAGCATTCTTCCAAGAGAACTGTGAGAAACAAAACTCTAAAGAAGAGTAAAATGAGACCCAGAAAAATTTAAAACGGGAAAAAAAGTTTTGTCCAAGTTAAACAGACAGTACAGGTTGAGTATATCTTAGCTGAAATGCTTGGGACCAGAACTGTTTTGGATTTTGGAATATTTATATCAGTTGAGTATCCCTAATCTGAAAATCGGAAATGGTCCAATGAGTATTTCCTTTGAATGTCATGTAGGCCCTCAAAAAGTTTCAGATTTTGATCTTTTCAGATTTTTAGATTAGATAATCTATATGTTATGAATCCGGGAGAAAAGGCTGAGTCTCCTGTTCTGTTTCCCTTGTGGTCTCCAATGGTTTCCTGGCCCTCTCAAGACTTTGGGGGAAGATTCTGACCCTAGAAAGAAATTAAGCCAATATAGTATTGAATTACAAAATTTTCTGAAAATTATGTGCTTAGGCAACAAACATTTGTCAGGAATAACAAGATGTAGTACTCAATAAATTTGAATATGATTTTACTGAAGCATACATCATTTCAAAGCAAAAGTAGTTTATGTTGTCAGTTCTAACATATAATACATTTAAGTCATTATATGAATTTCATTTTTTGTGTATTTCACTGTAGTGCTGTGACAACAAAATGACATCTGTGTACCAGAGCATACATACATCAACAGTAAGATGTAATTTTTCATTACATCACTGCTAGAATATTTAGCTTTGTGTAGGAGACATAAGCATGTAAGATGGCCACACCAAATAATTTTCTGTTTTTTTCCTTAATCTTAATTTTAATTTTTTATCAGTAATACTTTATCAACCTCACTGTTAACAGAACTGTAAATTATCTGGGTGATGGGATGTGTGGAGAAGATCATCTGTGTTATACTGTAAATAGTTGCTAGAGTAATCTCACACACACCAATAAGGAACTGTCACCATAATTAAGGGCTAGTTACTGTTGTTAGTTGCACAATGATAAAGTTCTTTTGAAAATATTGGTTAGCCCACTTATATGTGAAAAATGCCCTTTCCACTTACACACAAGAAAAAAATATTCAGAAAGTTATTTTTGGCCTTGCTATGTCAAAAAGTCAACTGTACAAAGATCTACGTGTTAAACCTAAAATTATAATTTTAAAAGTCTATTAAAAACAAAAATGTCATGCATTTTTATTATGCAGAAGCTTTAAAACTGTTGCAAGACCATATAGTATATATTAGCTTTTATACTGCTAATGCACAACTAACAGCCAACTTGATTAGATTAACAGAAATCTGTCTTAATTACACCTTTATATATCACACTAGAGACAAATGCCACAAGATCTGCAGAAACATTCAGTTCTGAGCACTCGAATGGCAGGGTAACTTTTTGTGTTGTAATCCTTCACATATAGAAAAACAAACTCTGCAGTCTCACGTTACAAAAAAACGTACTGCTGTAAAATATTAAGATGGGGTAAAGGATATCATCTATAACACAAAGTAACTTACAACTAGTGTCAAAAAGCAAACAAAACCTCTAAATAAAAATATCAAAATACACAGAGCAACTGAAGCACAAATCCTGCATTAAATACAGTGAAGATTTAATAAGACAACGCACTAGTTAATAAAAGACACAAAAATAGGGGGGGAAGCTAGGGCAACCAGAAAACAAAATCAAAATAATGGGAAAAAAATCAGAACTACTGTTTTCCCCCTAGTCGGAGCACTTTTTTTTTTTTTTTTGGGTGTCTTTCCATTCAAATAATACCTAACACCGTACATTTTTTAATGTCATAGAAAAACTTGGTTCTTCCATGAAATCCTTTAAATTCTTGATAAATTTTTCAATGTAGACATTATTATGCATGAAAAAGAGCCAACGAATGGGCACCTGTTTTTTTAACACTGAAGATTTACAGACACTTTTTAAAAGTTATCATAATCTTTTTTGTCTTTTTTCCCCTCAGCTTCAAATCCATCAACTCCATCACTATCCCTTCTTCGTTTCCTGTTGTTGTGGATGTTAAAACGTTGGCTCATTTGCGGTAATGGATCCATGCCTAGAACTTTGTGTATCTGGCGGAATGCAAGGAGTCTCAATGCAAACTGCAACAAAAAGAGTCAGAATTTTGAGTTAACTGAAAAACCCCAAGTAGCAATACTTACTACATTTACCTCCCTCCAAATGCAACATAAAAAAGCATGTGTAATGAAAGAGACATTTAAAGGAATTACTTATACAACTGAAATAATCGGTATGTTCTCATGTTTTTATTTCCTAGCTTTTCTGTGTGCATGCCATTTTGTTTTCTTAAACATTAAGTAAAAAAATCTTTAACACACACGAAATTACAAAAATTATGAGAAGTGACATCAAAGAAACAAGCAGGATGTTGAAAACAAAGAAAAATGGCAGCTACCTGCTTTAACAGAATGGTTGCTGATGGCCTTCCTAGGCATTTGGTAGACAGCATACAATTTAAGAACTGTAATTATACTCATGTGGATGTACCAAACTTATTTACCTAATTTTCTACTGGTAAACCCTAGGCTGGTTTCAGTATTTTCATTACTGTATTACAATGAATGCCTGTTTTAAGATGTTTCTGTGCACTTACGTGACAAGTCCTGGAGAAAGAACTTTTATTAATCAGTGGGACCGCTAAACATGTAAAAGTGGTGAATACTAACAAATGAAGCTCCCCCAAGTTTATACTGATTAATATATCCACTAGTAATATGTATGCAAGTCTGCTTCCCCCTTCTGGATACTATAAACGGAAAAATATTCTCACAAGTATGATGGGCAAAACAGTATCTAATTGTTATTTACAACAGTTTTGAGACAGGGTCTCACTCTGTCGCCCAGGCTGGAGTGCAGTGGTGCCATCACAGCTCACTGCAACCTCGACCTCCCTGGGCTCAGATCTCACTCAGCCTCCCAAGTAGCCAGGAACACAGGCTCACACCAACACATCTGGCTCATTTTTGTATTTTCCACAGAGATGGGGTATTTTCGCCATGTTGCCCAGGCTGGTCTCAAACTCTGCGCACCTGCCAACATTACAGGCATATGCCTTCACGCCTGGCTATACCTTGTATTTATTTTTTTATTTATTTTTGAGATAGAGTCTTGCTCTGTTGCCCAGGTTGGAGTGCAGTGGCGCTATCTCGGCTCACTGCAACCTCCACCTCTCGGGTTCAAGCGATTCTCCTGCCTCATCCTCCAAAGTAGCTGGGATTACAGGCGTGTGCCACCACTCCAGGCTAACTTTTGTATTTTTAGTAGAGATGGGGTTTCACCATGTTGACCATGCTGGTCTTGAACTCCTGACTTCAGGAGATCTGCCTGCCTCGGCCTCCCAAAGTGCTGGGATTACAGGTGTGAGCCACCAGGGCCAGCCAAGTTATATTTTTTAATCAATCAGTGAGGTGCAGCATATTTTTACTGGCTCATTTGCTTAAGCTTAAAGATAGCACATGAAATTTCCAATAATATCCTTCATGGCTTCCTGTATTTACAGACTTCTTAAAAAGATCTTGCCTATGTGAAAATTATTTTTCTTAATACTTTGATAATTTATGTGTGGCTCCTTAAGTCATTTGGTATTTACTTGTATATATGTATAGTTCAGTGTTTTCCTTAGATGATTAGCCAGTTATCTCAAAACCACTTTGCTGATGATTCATCTTTTCCCAATGATTTGAAGCATCAGGTCTGTCATACATTAATTCCCTTATATCTAATGGTCTACTTCAAGGCTCTTCCATTCCAAAGGTTTATCTGTCTACTTCTGTGCCATAACTACATTGTTTAAATTTCTGTTGCTTTCTAGGATGTTTTGCTATCTGGTAGAGTTGAACTTTTCTTAGCAATTCTCTTGTATTTCCAATTCCAAATGAAAATTAAAACGGCTGAGTGTGGAGGCTCATGCCTGTAATCTCAGCACTTTGGGAGGCCACGGTGGGCGGATCACTTAAGTCAGGAGTTTGAGACCAGCCTGGCCAACATGGTGTAACCCCATCTCTACTAAAAACACAAACATTAGTCGGGTATGGTGGCGTGCACCTGTAGTCCCAGCTACTCGTGAGGCTGAGGCAGGAGTATTGCTTGAACCTGGGAGGCAGAGGTTGCAGTGAGAGTCAAAATTGTGCCACTGCAATCTAGCCTGGGTGACAGAGAGAGACTCTGTCTCAAAAAATAAAAAAAGGAAAATTTAAGGCCGGGCGTGGTGGCTCACGCGGTCAGGAGATCCAGACCATCCTGGCTAACACGGTGAAACCCTGTCTCTACTAAAAATACAAAAAATTCGCCAGGCGTGGTGGCGGGTGCCTGTAGTCCCAGCTACTTGGGAGGCGGTTGCACTCCAGCCTGAGTGGACAGAGCGAGACTCCACCTCAAAAAAACAAAACAGAAAGAAAAAGAAAAAAAAAAAAAAGAAAATTTTAATCAATTTTTAAAGTTCTATCCTCTTCTCCCTCTGAAATTTTAATTAACATTTTTTAAATTAAAAAAAAAAAGGGAGATGGGAAAGTTCAGATCAAATGTTAATTAATGCTCTTGGCTGAAGGGCATATTGAACTATCAGCAGAACTGAGAGCCAAAAAGAGCCTATTGTTTTCCAAGATAAGGGAAGAGAAGGCAAACTTTGGCACTGAATCATATCATCTTATCTTGTGTTTTTACTTTTTTCTTTTATTAAAATTTATTAAAATAAATTTATTAAAATTCTAAAGCTTAGCCAGGCATGGTGGCTAAGCACTTCGGGAGGTGGAGGGGGGAAGATCACTTGAGCCCAGCCTGGGAAACACAGGGAGACCCTGTCTCTACAAATAATTAGCTGGGCATGGTGTCACACACCTGTGATTCCAACTACTTGCAAGGCTGAGGCAGGATGGTGTGAGACAGGGAGGTTGAGGCTGCAGTGGGCCCAGATGGTGCCACTGCACTACAGCCTGTGTGACAGAGTGAGACTGTCTCAATAAACAGCACAAACAAAACCAAAAAACCCCTAAAGCAAGTTTGTCCAATCTGTGGCCCTCAGCGTTGAATGTGGCTCAACACAAATTCATAAACTTTTTAAAAACATTATGAGATTTTTTTTTCTTTTTAGCCCATCAGCTATTACTAGTGTTAGTGTATTTTATGCATGGCCCAAGACAATTCTTCCTACAATGTGGCCCAGGGAAGCCAAAAGACTGGATACCCCTGCCCTAAAGTTTAAAGACATGCTAACATCTATTTAATGGGTTGTTTACTTTCAGCCAGAAGAATGTGCCATTCACTATGCAATCTTAAAAATGTACTGATACTGCAGCTGGTTTTCAATGAGTGTAAGTTGCTCCCTAATAGTAGCCAATGCCAAAAGATTCCTTCCTTAGAACACAAAAAAATATTTGCATCAGTACAGAAACATTGTGTATGACTGAAATCACTATGATCAGTAAAGAAAATCCTTGACTGGGTGCGGTGGCTCACGCCTGTAATTCCAGCACTTTGGGAGACCAAGGTGATCACGAGGTCAGGAGCTCGACACCAGCCCGGCCAACATGGTGAAATCCGGTCTCTACTAAAAATACAAAAATTAGCCGGGGGGTGGTGGCGCGTGCCTGTAATCCCAGCTACTCAGGAGGCTGAGGCAGGAAAACCACTTGAACTCAAGAAGCGGAGGTGAGCTGAGATCGCGCCATTGCACTCCAGCCTGGGTGACAGAGCGAGACTCCGTCTCAAGGAAAAAAAAAAAAAAAAGAAAAGAAATTCCTTGTTACTTCATGAATAAAAATAATTTTTCACTACATGACCATGTCTATGTAAGAATATCTTTGGCACCAATTTCAAAAGATTTCTTAAAATCTTGAAACTAGGAGGACTTCAGAGACATGATTTAATCTATCCCTCCATTTCTAGGGATATACCCACTTAACCTAATTCAAGGAAATGTTACAGTCACTTGATTAAACAGCAACTTTCTCTACATAGTTATAGCCTTCAATGTAACTAGACTTTTTTTCTGGTAAAATTCACATACCTTTAAAATGTATGCCTTAAAAATGTAAAATTCAGAAGTTTTCAGAATACTTACAAAGTTACTCAACTATCACTATTATCTTATCCTAGAACATTTTCATTACCCTAAATGGAAACCCCAAGCCCAACAGCAGTTACTCCTCAACCCCTCTATCCTCAGGTCCTAAGAACTACCATTGCCTATTATGAGTATTTCATATAAATGAGATAATGAGGATAAACTTTTTAAGGTTCATTCACATCATAGCATGTGTCAGTACTTTATTTCTTTTAATGGCTGGCTGAATAATACTCTAATGTGTGACTGTATTTGTTTATTTACCCATTCATCAATTGATGCACATTTAGGTTGTTGCTACTTTTTGACTATCACACATAATGCTGTTTTGAACATTTGTGTACGAGTTTTTGCGGGGACATATTTTTTTCAGTTGAGTATATATCCAGGTATCAAAGAGTTGCTGAGGCATATAGCAATCCATGTTTAACTTACTGAGGAGCTGCTAACCTGTTTTCCTTTTCCTTTTTTTAAGTGATGAGGTCTTGCTATGTTGCTCAGGCTGGTAATGCACTCCTGGGCTCAAGAGATCCTCCCACCTCGGCCTTGCAAAGTGTTCGGATTACAGGCATGAGCCGTTGCTCACTGAACCTTCAACTTCCTGGGCTTAAGTGATCCTCCCACCTCAAGCCTCCTAAGTAGCTGGGATCACAGGTGCATGCCACCATGCCCAGAGCTAATTAAACATTTTTTTATAGATATATGGTTATGCTATGTTGCCAGGTCTTTCTTGAACTCATGGGCTCAACCGATCCTCTTGCCTCAGCCTCCCAACGTGTTGAGATTACAGGCGTGAGCCACTGTGCCTGGTCCTAACCTGTTTTTCAAAGTGACTGTTGTTCACACTATTTTAAATCCCTGCTCTGATTTTGAGATAAAGGATAGTTACTGGTTGTAGTCATCCACATGGGAATTTATTGCTCCAAAACTTTTCCCCTAAGTTAGATAATTCTAGTTCCTAAGAATTCTGGCTCATACCCCTGCTTGGAAAATCCTGAAAGTCTCAAAGTCATCTGCAGTCAGGACTCGATACAGCATTCTACTTAGTCTACAATTACTAGGGACTTTTGCCAGTACTGAGTGTTTCTCTACTTAAGTGAGAACTACGAATATTTATCGTCATAATTTACTATTATTTATCATAATATACTAATTCTTTATTGAGAGAGACTTATGAAAGGTCCTTCCTAAAGATAACAGAATAGGGTTTTCTTCTACATTAATAGAAATTATCTAAAGATAACTCATCTATAATAATGAATATTTATATATTTTTACCAGAGATATTCTTACTAAGCATCAGCCTATTATTGTTTATAATAATATATATTATTATATTATATATAATAATATATAATAAAACTATTATTAGTTTTGAGATGGAGTCTCACTCTGTTGCCCAGCCTGGAGTGCAATGGTGCGATTTCAGCTCACTGCAACCTGTGTCTCCTGGGTTCAAGCGATTCTCGTGCCTTAGCCTTCCAAGTAGCTGGGACTACAGGCACTCATGCCACCACGCCCGGCTAATTCTTGTATTTTTAGTAGAGACAGGGTTTTGCCACGTTGGTCTTGAACTCCCGACCTCAGGTGGCTCGCCCGCCACAACCTCTTTAAGTGCTGGGATTACAGGCGTAAGCCACTGCACCCAGCCCAGCCTATGCTAATATATTATGAGTTTCTAAATGAAGGAATACTCCAGTAAGTAAAACCAACATAGCATTTGAGGTTTGAGTGAGCACCTTACAATCTCTTGTTCTGCGTGTAGTTTGTAGGTATTTCTAAAGTCTGACAAAGAGAAAATTCTACCATATTACTAGCAATTATTTAGCATCAAACTAAATTTGAAGATTGATACAAATTATTCCCATACAAAGACATTTTGGAATTTTAATCATCATCGAGGATTAAAGGTTTATTTTATAATCCATTTCCTTCTTGGGAAAGGATGATTAACCCTATAAATTTTGCCCTTTTAAAGGTATGTTAAACTATGTATACCTACCTATAGGAAGGAATTTTAATAAATGACAAAGGCTGTATCTGGGAGAAGCAACTTGAAAAGGATCACTGGAGAAAAGACATATAGTGGCATACAAGAATAAAGGTAGACATTGTGGAAGGAAATATGGAATCATTCCAGAGACAAAGGAAGGAAGAGGGACATTAACATGGGCACTACAGGCCCCCCAAAAACAAACTGAAATTGACATTGGTACTTCAGATTTCACCAGTTATATATGCACTAATTTATGTGTACATGCATAATAGCTCGATGCAATTTTATCACACGTGCCGCCTTATGTAACTACCATCACAATCAAGATGGTTAACTGTTCTGTTGCCACAAGACCCCCTTTAGAGCCATGCCATTCCTTCTTCCTATCCTTAACTCGTTGGAAACACTGTTTTCCTTCTCATGCAACTATTCTGTCATGAGTGCTACATAAATGCATTACATGTTATGTAACTCCTTCACTTTTAGTAAGAACATTTCTAAATGTTCTCCTAAACGTCCTCCTAAAACCAGACCACTTTCTTTAAGGTCACATTTTTAGAAAAGTAAGCATTCTTCTTAATGATGAATTTTGTTAGTTTTCGTGTGCTTCCTCCTGAATTTCTTTTCCCTTAAATTTATAACTAATTCCTTTAAGTATTAAAGGGAAAAAGAACAGACACTTAAGGCAACTATCTTCTTCCCTAGAATATAAAATGAAAGAAATAAAAACATCGAATGCATAAGAATTTGGTCATGTTGTGAGTCTGTAAGATATTCATAATGTTCTATTACTAATCTCTCTCCCCCAATACCATTTCTGGCATAACAATTTACTTTGATCCTGACATCTTTCAAATTCCAAATTATTCAAGATAACCAATGAAGATCTTAAATCCAACAACTCCCAAGCATCTTAGAGTGGATTACTGTTCATAGCTAGTATGTTTTTTTCCCCTACTCAGCACATTTCTGGAATCAACAAAGGAAAATTTTTTTCCATTCATTCATTGGGGTCAATGTTTTTTTCCTTTTCATAATTATTCAATAGGGTTAATAAGATGATGATAATACTAGCTAACATTTAATATCCTTCCATATACCAGGTGCTAAGATGGTTACACATATTAACTCATTTAATCTCCTCAACAATCCTGTCTGAGACATATATTGCTTTTATATCCATATTATAGATGAGATGGCAGAGCTGGTAATCAAATCCAGGGAGTCTGTCTCCAGAGCCAACATTTTTATTTACTTTGACAGCGGCAGGAAAGGTTAAATTATAACAATAATGACCATAAACACCACAGCAAATTACTTTTGTACAACCAGAGGACATAAGAATTTCTGTTGATTTTGATAATCTATTACCCAGATTTAATGAGACACTGAAAATATTGCTGTATTTGTATAATACACTTAGAAATGCCCACAGAATTAAATAATAAAATTTTAAATTCTATTAGTGAAATCTAGTTTTGGGCAAGCTATTTTAATATCCTAAGGGCTTGCTTACTACAGAAGAAGAAGAATGAATATTATATAGTGACTTATAATATTCATTAAGACAATAACAGAAAAATAAAACCTTAATGGAGTAACTCAATAGGGCTCTGGATTTAGGAATACTAGTACCTGTGCACTGGACGTGATGTCTTCACGCTGCTGGTCAGTCATTGTTGCCAAGGTATCAAAGGGATCCTTTTCACAAGGATCCAGAAGTCCAGGACTACCTATAGCAATCATCACAGGGAGAGGAAATCATCTGCATTGTCCACTTATAAAAAAATTACTCAACCAGCAAATGAGTAAACTTCATTTTACTTCATTAGAAACAAAGTAAAAGTTACCTTTAAGGATAATCCCTGAAGAAATGCACTCAAAAACTCTTCTCAGTGCATCCCCAGGGCTCTGAGGGCTAGAAGCACTGCTGATTGCTTTCTCTACTAACAACTCCATAGCCTAAAAATACAACATAAAAATGTGTTTAACAGCTTACCAAAGGAATTACTCATTTTCAAACACTAGAATGACAAACTAAAGTTTTAAAGATTGAAAAAGCTACATAGAACAAGTCACAAAAACAGAAAATAAATATCACATATAACGTAAAAACATTCAAAATTAAGGAATAGGCAGGGCACAGTGGCTCGTATCTGTAATCCCAACACTTTGGGAGGCAGATTGCCTGAGCTCAGGAGTTAAAGACCAGCCTGGGCAAGATGGCAAAACCTCATCTCTACAAAAAAAAAAAAAACAAAAACAAAAAACCCCAAAAATTAGCTGGATGTGGTGGCACGTGCTGGTGGCCCCAGCTACTTGGGGGACTGAGGCAGGAGGATCGCTTGAGCCTGGGAGGTTGAGGCTGCAGTAAGCTGACATTGCGCCATTGCACTCTAGCAGCCTGAGTGATGGAGTGAGACCATCTCTCTTCACACACACAAAAACAAAACAAAAACCCAATGCAGGGAGTGGTGTTTTGAAGGGTCTCATGGGAAACATTTGTATTTAGATTTTTTAAAATTGAGATATAATTCACATATAAGATTCACCCTTTTAAACTGTACAGTTCAGTAGTTTTCAGCATATTCACAAAGTTGTTCAATAATCACCATTACCTAATCCCAGAACATTTTCATGATCTCCAAAAGAAACCACATACCCACTAGTAGTCATTCTCCATTCTCCCTTTCTTCTAGCCCTTGGCAACCCCTAAATCGCTTCCAGTTTATACAGATTTGCCTACTCTGGACGTTTTATACAAGTGGAACCATGTAATACGTGGCTTTGTGTTTGACTTCTCTCACTTAGCATAATATTTAAGGTTTATCCATGTTGTAGCTTTTACTTAAAGTTTAAATAAGACTACTAACAGTAATTCAAAGAAACTAGTTTGGAACCACTATGAAATCCTTAAGATGATAATGAAAGCTGAAAAGACATTAGTGAGAATGAGAATCCATACTTTTGGCTACACACGAAAAAAGCTCATGGACTTATCAGAGGCAAAAACTATGTCAACCTATTCACTCCAAGGCCATTTCTTAGACTCTTTACCTTTCAAGAGATGACAATGTGAAGAAACAGTACACATTAACAGTTATGAAAAATAAATGATAGCTTCCAGCATGACTGGAAAAAACCTGAAAATAATGGATATTAATAATGATAAATGTAAGTCACAATTTAAAAAGTTAAGACAGCTCAGTTTATTCCATTGAAGAAAGCAGGAAGATGTTCAAGATTCTTTTTTGTTTTGAGAAAGGGTCTTGTTCTGTCACCCAGGCTAGAATGAAGTGACAGGACCATGGCTCACTGCAGCCTCAAGCTCTTGGGTTCAAGTGATCCTCCCACCTCAACTCAGGATCTCTTGAGCCCAAGAGCTTGAGGCTGCAGTGAGCTGTTGTCGTGCCACTGTACGACTGGGACAATAGGTGCAGCCACCATGCCTAATTTATGCAGAGATGGAGTCTCACAATGCTGTCCAGACTGGTTTTGGATTCCTGGACTCATGTAAACCAACTGCCTTGGCCTCCCAAAGCCTTGGGATTACAGGC
Source organism: Macaca mulatta (assembly GCF_049350105.2). Taxonomy (NCBI): domain Eukaryota; kingdom Metazoa; phylum Chordata; class Mammalia; order Primates; family Cercopithecidae; genus Macaca; species Macaca mulatta. The sequence goes on from NC_133411.1 coordinate 33,746,327, forward strand.
ATCACAGCACACAGACCCTCAAGACATTTTTCATTTTTTATGGATTTTCATTTTAAGGTGAAGTTTTAATATTTTAAGGGACAAGCTTCAGTCATGTAGAAAACTCTATGTATATGTATGGAATGTGCATGTGTATGCAATATTTTTTTTGAGAGGGAGTCTCGCTCTGTCGCCCAGGCTGGAGTGCAGTGGCGCCATCTTGGCTCACTGTAAGCTCCGCCTCCCAGGTTCAAGCCATTCTCCTGCCTCAGCCTCCCAAGTAGCTGGGACTACAGGAGCCCGCCACCACGCCCGGCTAATTTTTTTGTATTTTCAGTAGAGACAGGGTTTCACCGTGTTAGCCAGGACGGTCTCAATCTCCTGACCTCGTGATCCACCCGCTTTGGACTCCCAAAGTGCTGGGATTACACGCATGAGCCACCGCGCCCGGCCTATGTATGGAATATTTTAAGATGCAAAAGGACTGTGACCCTTGAGGATAAGGTCAGTGTTACTCATCTTGAATCCACCTGCCTAGTACAAGTAGCCAGAATTTTGTAAATACTTAGTAAATGATTATGACATGGAATGATTTTGGAAAGAATATGAGAATTAATCCTGACAATTCAGTGATAAACCAAGAGTAATAATTAGCAAAATACTGATGTTGTGATTAAAACACAAAATTGAAGTCATAAAATACGCAACTTTCGATAAATGCTTCAAATTTTTACTGAGTACTTTTAGCAAATGTTATGAGAAAAGTGAAGATTAAATAATCAGCTACAGTTCAGGTATGTCAAGACATAAAAATGTGTTTCAAGTGACTCAAAGCTTTTTCAAAATCTGTTTATTGACTGACTTTTAAGAATGAGGCATTTCTGATTTATATCAGCAGGTAAAAGCAGAAATTAATTAAAAGTCAAGAAATGAATTATTCATGGAACACAAAAGTCAATATACTTAAACACACACAATAAAACTAAGTAAACTACCTGTCTCTGACACCATTTGCTGTGAAGTAAGCAATTAAAACATATTAATTTTCTAAAGAACATAGCTGTTCTCCAAGCAGATATCTATAGTTAAAAGAGCAATGAAAATGGAAGAATATAATTCAAAAGTAAAAAGATAATATCAGAAATAAATAGAATCAAATTAAGGATTACAACACTTCAGGTTGTAATGTAAAGGGTCTTGGTAGCTATAATTATATAAGATAGTAACTTATTAAGATTTATTATAACTGGAGATAGAAAAAGATCCCCATATTAAATGATTCAAAAAATCAAGGATTATAATATTTGCTTTAAAAAATTTTTTAATTTTTTTTTTACAGACACATTCTTGCTACGTTGCCCAGGATGGAGTGCAGTAGTTATTCGCAGGCACGATCATAGCACACTGCAGCTGAGCGTGAACTCCTGGGCTCAAGTAATCCTACCTCGGTTTCCCCAGTAGCTGAGACTACAAGTGAACGCCACTGCACTCCACTGTAATATTTGCTTTTTATTTATTTTTTGAGAGACAGGGTCTTACTCTGTTTCCTAGACTGGAATGCAGTGGTGTGATTATAATTCACTGCAGCCGGCTGCGTGTGGTGGCTCACGCCTGTAATCCCAGCACTCTGGGAGGTCAAGGTGGGCAGATCACCTGGGGTCAGGAGTTTGAGACCAGCCTGCCCAACATGGCAAAACCCTGTCCCTACTAAAAACACAAAAAAGCCACTTGATGAGATTTCAGTAACACAGGCACTTTCATTGGTGGGAGTGTAAACCAGTAAAATTTTCCTTTAAAGCGCAAGTGACAAACTGTACCAAAACTTTTTTTTCCCCCAACAAGAGACGGAGTTTCACTCTTGTTGTCCAGGCTGCAATGGCGCAATCTCAGCTCACGGCAACCTCCACCTCCCCGGTTCAAGCGATTCTCCTGCCTCCACCTCCCAAGTAGCTGGGATTACAGGAATAAGCCACCACACGCCCGGCTAATTTTGTATTTTTAGTAGACATAGGAGTTTCTCCATGTTGGTCAGGCTGGTCTCAAACTCTCGACCTCAGGTCATCTGCCCACCTCAGTCTCCCCAAGTGCTAAGATTACAGGTGTGAGCCACTGCACCTGGCCACAAAATTTTCAAAGATACACATTAATTAGCCCAGCAATGGCAGTACTAAGATTTACAATAGGGCTACTACTACATAACGAAAGCACAAAAAAATATTCTGCCCAGCTCTTAATTTGTAACAAACTAGAAACAATCACTAGCACTAGGAGTTCTGGCTGAATAATAGTAGTAGCAGTTATCCTCTTCATTATAGCTACCACTTACTGAGTGCTTATCCTCGCTAAGTGATGCTCTAAGTCTTCACAAATATTAACCAATTCTAATCATTATTATCACATTCTGAAGGTAGATATGACTATCATTCCCATTGTACAAATTAAGATGTTTATGCTCTTAAAATAGGATTTTATGAATACCATAACAATAGGCAATTGTATATACAAAAGCCACTTACATAGTCCAGTTGACATGGATCACTATTGATATATGCACAACAGACTTTGATTTGTAAGCCCATCTGCAGGTTGTTGCATTTTTGTAATATATTTACTCACAGCACTTTATTTTATATGGTGAAATATATGAAAGTCTTAATAAAAATGGTCACGTCTTACAGGGAAAAGGTTTACTTACAGCTTTTAGTGATTTGGGGGTGTGCATACGGTTAAATAGATGATTTTTGTTAGGGGTTATCTAAAGGCTGAGTTAGTTCATGTGCCGTTTGCGGATTTTTTTGTAAGCTGAGACTGTTTGTTCTTTGTCCTGCGATGTCAGTGTCCTATCATTTTAGAACTCTTTGTTGGTTCTATCAGCAACAGCCAGGAGAACTATTAGTACAAACCACCACCACTAAAATCTGTATTACTTACAAATACCTCTGAAAGCCAGTAAAATATGTGAAAAAAATGTTAATGTATTTCAACTGGTATTTGGGCAGGAAGAATAATTACAGCAGTTTTCTCCACCTTTCTTTGAGAATGATTCCTTTACATTTGATATATCATTCTTAAAACAAAAAACAAAAAAACTGGTCAAGCATGGTGGCTTACACCTATAAACCCAACACTTCTGGAGGCCAAGTTGGGAGGATCCCTTGGATCCAGGGGTTTCAGACCAGGCTGGGCAACATAGTGAGACCTTACCTCTACAAAAAATTTAAAAAAAAATCTAACCAGGCATGGTAGCATGCACCTATAGTCCTATGCACGTGGGAGGCTGAGTTAGGAGGATCACTTAAGCCTGGGAAGTCGAGGGTGCAGTTAGTCGTGATCATGCCACTGCACTCCAGCCCGAGTGACAGAGTGAAACCCTGTCTCAAAAAAGATAACATTAAACATTTTAAAGTGAATAATTCAGCAGCATTATTATACTATGTTGTGCATATCAAGTTCCAAAACATTTCCATTACCCCAAAGTAAACCCCCTTACCCATTAAGCAACTTGTCTCTATGGATTTATATATTCTTGATATTTCATATACATGGAATCACGCAACATGGGACCTTTTGTGTGCCTGGATTCTTGCACTTAGCATACTGTTTTCAACGTTCATCAATACTGTGGCAGATTTGGTTTTTTTTTGAGATAGGGTCTCGCTATGTGCCCAGGCTGGCCTCAAAAGATCCTCTTGCCTCAGTCTCTTGAGTACCTGGAACTACAGGCATGGGCCACTGTGCCCACCTCAATAACAGATTTTTTTGCTGAAACACTCATCATAAGACACTGTTTAGAAATAAAATATATAATAAACATTGTGTGTGTGTGTGTGTTGTGTGTAAGAGAGAGGGAGGGAGGAGGGAGAGGGGGTGGGGGGCAGAGGGGGGTGGGAGGGAGAGAGAGAGAGAGAGAAAGAGACAGACAGACAGACACACAAACATGGTTTTGCCCTCCCACCCAGGCTGAAGTGCAGTGGTGCAATCATAGTTCACTGCAGCCTCAAACTCCTGGGCTCAAGTGATTCTCTGACCTCAGTCTCCTGAGTAGCTGGGACTACAGGTATGCGCCATCTCATCCGGCTAATTTTTAAGTTTGTCTTTTGTAGACATAGGGTCTTGCTATACAAATAAGGCTGGTTTTGAACTCCTGGCCTCAAGTGACCTTCCCACCTCAGCTTCCTAAAGTGCTGGGATTACAGGTAGGAGCCATTGTGCTAGGCCTGTAATAAACCTTTTAAAAATTACATGCCTTTTGTAAGTTACTGCAATTATACTATTGTAAAGGTTTAGATAGCACACGGCAATTCTGATGTCAGAGCAACATTACAACAGAACTCTACCTATATTTTCTTTATTTTATCACCATGGATTCATGACAAAAGAACAACTAATTTGAAGGCAGAACACCATTTTCAATCCTCATTGCAGTGGTAAAGGAAAGGCCACAAAAGCAGGTATTGTTACTTAAGGATTTGTTCAAAGTAAGTAATCTGAATGCTAAATAAAATTAAACACAATACAGTTCATAAGAATTTCAAATTTATTTGATAAAAGAAAAAAAGTTACTACTGTTTATGGCAATAGCACAGACCCAACCTGAAGATCTCTTGCCTTCAAAACATGATTAAGAAATATATTAGGAGGCCGGGCGCGGTGGCTCAAGCCTGTAATCCCAGCACTTTGGGAGGCCGAGATGGGCGGATCACGAGGTCAGGAGATCGAGACCATCCTGGCTAACACAGTGAAACCCCGTCTCTACTAAAAAAAATACAAAAAACTAGCCAGGCAAGGTGGCGGGTGCCTGTAGTCCCAGCTACTCGGGAGGCTGAGGCAGGAGAATGGCGTAAACCCAGGAGGCGGAGCTTGCAGTGAGCTGAGACCTGGCCACTGCACTCCAGCCTGGGCGACAGAGCGAGACTCCGTCTCAAAAAAAAAAAAAAAAAAAAAGAAATATATTAGGGCCAGGCATGGTGGCTCATGCCTATAATCCCAGCACTTTGGAAGACCGTGGTGAGAAGATTGCTTGAGCCCGGGAGTTCAAGACCAGATGGGGCAACATAGTGAGATCTCATCTCTACTAAAAATAAAGACATTAGTCAGGTGTGGTGGCATGTGCCTGTCGTCACAGGCACTAGGAATGTTCAGGCAGAAGGAATGCTTAAGCCCAGGAGTTCAAAGTTGCAGTGAGCCAGGGTTGCTCCACTGCACTCCAGTTTAGGTGACAGAGTGGGACCCTGTCTCAAAAACAAATGATACAATATACATACTACTGCCTTTCAAGAAAAAACGTAATAGCTTGAATCAAACAGAGGAAAAGGCCAGTGACAGAGAACATTCCTGAAGAACAGAGTGTTTACCCTGCTTAGGCAACTCTCTAACTTGGCTCTCCAGAGAGATGAGGGTGGGGATGACAGCTGATTCAACAAATCCCCAAAATTTCACCAATCACTTTCAATTTGGAGAAAGGTAAAATGAATCACATTATAAGCAGTTCCAGAAGAAATTTTCCTAAAAGTAAAAACTCCATCTGACCATCTTCTCTCTCAGCAGAGAAAAGAAAAACACTAGAATTTGCTATCCTGAAGACGTTGAAAACCAGGAAAGAACAGAAGAAATCAGGAAAGAGCAGAAAAATGGTAATTATTCACATCTAATTATTTCCAATAATAAATGCGTTTGGCTAAATGCAGATTAAAGAAAAAATAAAGGTAAGATCTTCCAAAGGAGTAAGAGGTAGGAAAAAAAAAACAACTTCATAGAACCTCAAATTAACTTCACACACCCAAATGCTCTCTTGGTTCCGGGGAATATAAATTGTTAGTGAAAGGAAATGGTAAAATAGGTTCAGGAAACAAATGGAGCAAATCCTGCAAAGACAAAAGCTCTAGGAGTCCATTCTTGGGTTGAAACTTGAAACTGAAGGGGTGGCAATAAAATCCATCACATTTGGAGTGCCACAGTATTATCTGATAAAGACACAGGAGAGTACAGCCTACATTTACTAACAAGGCTGCGGGTAGCCAAATCCTACTCCTTTTCATAAGCCATCATCCAATCATCTCTCACAGGGGAAGGAAAAGAAGAGTTATCAAAAAAGGTGAGAACAGATTTGCATGACATCTTTGTACTTGTGTGGAACGTAGCATGAAAACTAGAGATAAAAATCTATTCTGTAGGGACTCTGGGTGATAGTCACAGGTCAATGTAGGTTCATTAATTGTAACAAACATACTACTTTAGTGTCGGGGAGGCTGTTGTTATGTGTGACGGCAGGAGATATGTGGGACTCTATTTGGTGACCCTTGAGTTTGAACTGCACAGATCCACTTACACGGGTGTTATCTTCCATCTCTGCCACTGGAGACAGCAACAACAACCTTCCTTCCTCACCCTCAGCTTACTCAGTAAGAAGTTGAGGGCTGGGCACAGTGGCTCACACCTATAATCCAAGCACTTTGGGAGGCTGAGGGGAGCAGATCACTTGAAGTCAAGAGTTTGAGACCAACCTGGCCAACATGGTGAAACCCCGTCTCTACTAAAAATACAAAAATTATCTAGACATGGTGGTGCGCCCTTGTAATCCCAGCTACTCGAAAGGCTGAGGCAGGAAAATCGCTTGAACCCAGGAGATGGAGGTTGCAGTGAGTTGAGATCGTACCACTGTACTCTAGTCTGGGTGACACAGTGAGACTCGGTCTCAAAAAAAAAAAAAAAAAAAAAAAAAAAGGAACAAAATGACTGAAGAAGTTCAAAAATTAAGAGGTATACATTATACCTTGTTGAGAGCAGATCTCTTAAATAACCATAGTTTATAAAAATTGAACATATATTAGGCAACAAAAAAACACGTTAAATTAAAAAAATTGCAAATAGCAGACTACATTTCTTGAATCACAATGCCATAAAAACTAGATATTATTTACAAAAACAAAAGCAAACCTCCTTCAACCAAGCAGAATATAAAAATTCCCTGGGCTGGGCGCCGTGGCTCACGCCTGTAATCCCAGCACTTTGGGAGGCTGAGGCAGGCAGATCATGCAGTGAGGAGTTCAAGACCAGCCTGGCCAACATGGTGAAACCCCGTCTCTACTTAAAAAATACAAAAATTAGCCGGGTGTGGTGGCGCATGCCTGTAATCCCAGCTACTCAGGATGCTAAGACAGGAGAATTGTTTGAACCCAGCAAGTGGAGGCTGCAGTGAGCTGAGGTCGAGCCACTGCACTCCAGCATGGGAGACAGAGCAATACTCTGTCTCAGGGAGAGGGTGGGAAAATAAAATTCCCTCAAAACTACTGTTGGCTTAAAGATAGTATGAAAACAAATTACAAAGCATTACCTATACAGCCAAAACTTTGTGTTCATCTTTAAATTGCAGCTTTAAAACCTCTATAACTACAGAACACATCAGTGAATCAAGCATCCAACTCAAGAAGTTTGTAAAATAAAAACAGAAAATCCTGAGGAAAATAAATATAGAAAGATAAACTCATAAAGTAATAAATTATTAATGAGGATTACAATAGAGCTGATTTTGAGGAGACAAAAAAGCAGTAAAACAGATAAAGCACTCACTGCCTAAAGAATATAATACGAGGAGCGAATTTTAAATGTCAAAATACTGACATTTTGGTGTTTTTAAAAAGTACCAAAATACTAATGTATTTGTTGTTATATGTAAATGATTTCAAAGATCAGCCAGCAGCTTTTTTCACTTTTGACTTTCTTCACAATCATTTCCCCTGCCATGGTCAATGCTCCTTCAATTCCTTTGACCTGTGCATTCTCTTTTCTTCTCAGTTCTTATGGCTTTCCACCCTCAAAGAAGAAAACACCTCGTGAAGTGCATGGGTGACTCAAAGAAGGCCTGGGTAGGACCAATCTGCAGTGCTGAAAATCCAGACTGCAAGAGTGGCCCAGACGCAGTGGTCTTGAGAGTCTATTCATACAAGTAACAAAACGTGGACTTACAACAACAGAGATAGCTTCAAGGACCACCCTGGGTGGGTAGAGGGAACCAAAGTCTAAGAAAGCAGGAAGCAGGATGATGACGTACAATGCTTGTATTTCCATACATTTTTAAAATTTGGGACAGGCGCGGTGGCTCACGCCTGTAATCCCAGCACCTTGGGAGGCTGAGGCGGGCGGATCACTCGAGGTCAGGAGTTCTAGACTACCCTGGCCAACATGGTGAAACCTCGTCTCTACTAAAAATACCATCAGCCAGGCGTGGTGGTGCATGCCTGTAATCCCAGCTATGTGGGAGGCTGAGGCAGGAGAATCGCTTGAACCCAGGAGGTGGAGGTTGCATTGAGCCAAGAAAGCACCGCTGTACTCCAGGCTGGGGTACAGAGCGAGAGACTCCATTTCAAAAATAAATAAAATAAATAAATAAATAAATAAAATTGAAGCTATACAATGCCTACAAATTACTGTATTTAAAATCTATTAAGAATCGAATAAATTCCAAACACCTAAATACTTTTTTTTTTTTTTTTTGAGACGGAGTCTAGCTCTGTCACCCAGGCTGGAGTGCAGTGGCCGGATCTCAGCTCACTGCAAGCTCCGCCTCCCGGGTTCACGCCATTCTCCTGCCTCAGCCTCCCGAGTAGCTGGGACTACAGGCGCCTGCCACCTTGCCCGGCTAAGTTTTTTTTGTATTTTTAGTAGAGACGGGGTTTCACTGTGTTAGCCAGGATGGTCTCGATCTCCTGACCTCGTGATCCGCCCGTCTCGGCCTCCCAAAGTGCTGGGATTACAGGCTTGAGCCACCGCGCCCGGCCAAAACACCTAAATACTAAAACACCCACATTGTAATTTTGCTCCCATCTGGCAAATGCTTTACTGGCTAGTCTAATCAATGACACAAAGAAGAATTAAAAGCAAACAAGCAAAAAACAAACAAAAAAACAAAAACAAACCAGAGAGAGAGAGAGAGAGAGAGAAAGAATAAAGATGCAAAAACATTTAAAAAAATCCTAAAATAGTGTAACTCTATTGAATGGGTTGATTTTTTAAAGGGAAATATAAATTGCCAAAATTAACCACAAGAGAGAGACTAATTACAATAGAATAAATTGAGAAAACACTATTCCCTTAAAAGGAATTGGGAAGTGATGATGTCATATCAATTTTTATAAACTTTCAAGAAACAAAGTTTTGATGCTACTAAAACTGCTTCAGGGTTTAAAGAAAAGCTTCTAAATTATTTTTACAGAGTTAATGATCACTGCTTCTAAATTTGACAAAGAGCACAGAGACAAAACCTAAAATATTTATTTCATGTCACTGAGAAATTCCTAAACAAACTAAAACACTTTTCTCGTATGTATGAAGACTCATTCCCAGAATGCAAAGGTAGCTCAATATGAAGAAATCTATTTACACAGTATTAACAGGTTGAAGGAGAAAAACTATACATTCATGTTAATAAGACTTAAAAAATTGTGTGATAAAAGTTCAACTTCCTTTACTGATTCAAAACTTACTTAAACTGGAAAAAGACTGATAATTCAACATGACAAGTAAATATCTCAAATAAAAGGCTATATACCGTTATGCTTAATATACTTTATAGACCAGAACATTTTCAGTACAATCAGGAACATACCATACATGTCAAGCAGTATTTCTTTTATTCCGTATTTGTTACTCTAGAATTATTTTTTAATTAAAATAGAAAAAAAAGTATTGGAAAGGCAAAATATCATTTGTAGATATGTCTCAAAGAAAAAAAAAAAAGAGATAAGGTCTCATTCTGTCACCCAGGCTGGAGTGCCCTCACACAGTCACGGCTCACTGTAGACTTGACCTGGGCTCAACAGATCTTCCCACTTCAGTCTCTCCAGTAGCTGAAACCACAAGCACATGCCACCATGCCTGGCTAATTTCTGCATCTTTTCTAGAGAAAGGGTTTTACCCTGTTGTCCAGGCTGGTCTCCAACTCCTGGACTCAAGTGATCCTCCTGCCTCAGGCCTCTCAAATAATGGGATTACAAGCATGAGCCACTAGACCACAACTGGTTGATCTTTGATCTATCTATCCATAGTTTTTAAATTAGTTTTTTTTTTTGAGACAGAGTCTCACTCTGTCTCCCAGGCTGGAGTGCAGTGGTGCGACCTCGGCTCACTGCAACCTCTGCCCTTTGAGTTCAAGCAATTCTCTTGCCTCAGCCTCCCGAGTAGCTGGGATTACAGGCACCCGCCACCATGCCCAGCTAATTGTATTATTAGTAGAGATGGGGTTTCACTATGTTGGTCAGGCTAGTCTTGAACTCCTGACCTCAGTGATCCACCCGACTCGGCCTCCCAAAGTGTTGGGATTACAGGCGTGTGCCACTGTGCTTGGTGAACACCATATTTTGCCTATCATATTGTTAACTAAGAAGTGTGATAATATCCCAGACCTATGAGAGTGTAAAGAATATAATCAGTCTAATAGTTTTTTGAAATTTTCAATGACCCAACCTTCTGGTGAAGAATTAGTACATGTTCTTTGACCTTGAAATTTCAGCCCTAGCAATTTATTTTGCCCTCAAAAGCTTGACAATATATACAATGAGGTATAATAAGGATTTAATAGCAAAAGATTGTAAACCCAAATGTCTATCAAATGAATATAAGTTAAATAAAATATGGCATGTCCATAGAGTATGGCATGTCCATAGAAAGAATGTAGTAGATGTGACTGCCTTTTCAAAGAACTCTAAGATGAGCTTTGTTAAAAGTTTTAAACTACAGTTTTAAACTGTGATAGCAAGGCCATGCTTGTGTTAAAAGAGATTAAAAAAAAAAAAGAGAGAGAACTAAGGGTAATCTTGCCTATTCACTCTCATTAATTCAACTATGGAGTCAATAGGTTTTTTTTTTTTTTTTTTTTTAAATTAATCCCTATCTGAATTCTTGCTCTTCAGGAATCAGAGTTTCTAAAGGTAGTGTACATAAGGACAGAAATATATACTGTAATAGGTATAATTTTTTTCTCCTAGAAGAAATCACAGGAGATTAAGATAATCTGCCTTTAAATAAGGTTTTTGGTTATTTTGTAGCTTTCTGTGTTACTGAATTTCCTATTTTTTTGTATTATTTTTGAATTATATATATTTCTGAATTTTTACAGTTCCCAACCACATAAACTATTTTAAAAAATGTCCCTGCATAAGATGATTAAGTTTTTCAGTCTTTTTTTTTTTTTTTTTGAGACGGAGTCTCACGCTGTTGCCCAGGCTGGAGTGCAGTGGCGCGATCTCGGCTCACTGCAAGCTCCGCCTCCCGGGTTCCCGCCATTCTCCTGCCTCAGCCTCCTGAGTAGCTGGGACTACAGGCGCCCGCCACCGCGCCCGGCTAATTTTTTGTATTTTCAGTAGAGACGGGGTTTCACTGTGGTCTCGATCTCCTGACCTTGTGATCCGCCCGCCTCGGCCTCCCAAAGTGCTGGGATTACAGGCTTGAGCCACCGCGCCCGGCCTCAGTCTTCTTTATACATTTGTGTATTATATGTAAAAACCAACTAATAAATGCTGTAATATTTTAAAAAAATACTGTGAAAACAGCAAAAAGAAAAAAAAAACACAAAAAGAAGCATCAATGAAAATCTTTATCACATTTGGGAAAATTAAACATTCTAAGACTCCCCCAGGACTTTTCATCCGAAGAGAAAAACTATATTTAGTAAATGCAAATAAGGCTGATAATCATATGTAAACTGAGAGGATAAAAACTGCAGAATTATTTCCTATGTTTTTATACTATACAGTTACATACTACTTACCCAGCTTGGAAAATCAGACCAAGTTGGAACTCGCTGACAGAGGTCTCGAAGAATGCGTATGATAATCACACAGGACTGCAGACCATTAGCTCTAGCCTTGAGAGCAACACAAAAACCAATTGAATTAATCTTAGAAATACTGAATATATCCCTTGATGAAAAAAAGTTAAAATACCACCGTTCAATGGAAGCTCAGATAAAAAGAAAAACAATCACACTTAAAATTGGGTTCAATGAGCTGCCATTTACAGCAGTATTTTATGCCAGGGTTAGTATTTAAAAGCTGGTATTTAGGTCAAAGTAAACAGATTATACAAGAATAATATTTCTTGATCCCCTGTGAACCTTGACCTGTGTTCATTTAAAACAGTAAACTTAAAAAAAAAAAAGTCTGCCTACATGAGAAATAAAAGAAAAAGTAAAGAGCTAAAAAGTTTGTCTAGGGACTGAAAGGTTAAGGAAATCTGTTTGGTTTCCCTTCTGTGCCTTTGCATGACTGCAAAGTCACTAAACCAAACAGCTGCTTCCTCACCTTTCACTCCCTACACTTATTAACTTAGAGAAAGAGGGGGAAAAAAATCTTAAAACTATACACAAAGCTTTAAACACATATTCCATTATTTAAAGCAAAGTTAATCTGCAGCCTTATGGAATATAATATATATACACAAACATGTGATGTTCCTAAACAAGTCAACTTTAAATATAGCCACTAAAAATAAAAAATAAAAAAACCCCAACTACAAAACATTCCCCAAACCTAGGTTCATTGTCAAATTAATAATAACTGCAATATGCAGATCATCATACCCAGCTTTCTATGTTAACATATTTTCTGGTATTTAAAATAGTATCGCTTGGGCAGTCTTTTGAAATGTTTAAGCACAGTTAAACATGTTGTACTGAACTACTCTCTCATAAGGCTACAAGAAAAAAGTAAAATGATGTTCCGAACCTGGAACCACTTAGCGTGGCGTAGAGCAGCCAGAGCGTCAAGGCATTTTTGCCTGTCCAAGACGTCCGGTGGGTCTTTCACCATACCCGAGGTTACATCTAAAATGGATTGAATTGGCAAAATGCAGTGAGGAATGGGTGTTTGACCAGGTGAGCAAGACACTTCCTTAAGGTAGCATCAGTGTCACATGAGCCATTTGAGAGCTTGTCAGCACTTTAATATACCCACGGAGATATTTTCAACAAATTTACATAATCCAATATGAGGAACAAAAGAAAGGTTAACGTAAACTCTTAATTTAGTAATATAATAAACAATTTCTGGAAATATAAACCCTACCCACCAAAACGAAATCTGAAGGGAAGATTACTGGACACAGTGCACTAGCACAAAGACAAGAAGACAAGAGGGAACACAAAAATCCACCTTAATAAATGAGAATGTACAATAAACTACTGAGTTTGTTCAGTACTCTAAATGGTCCTAAGTTATTCTGGAGCTAATATAACAAAGAACTGATGATAAATATAGAATGCTTAATAGTTGTAGTTACAGAAAAAAATGAAGAACCCAAAACAGGCATTTCTTTTTTTTTTTTGAAACAGATTGTCGCTCTGTTGCCCAGGCTGGAGTGCACGATCTCAGATCATTGCAATCTCTGCCTCCTGGGTTCAAGCGATTCTCCTGTCTCAGCCTCCCAAGTAGCTGGGATTACAGGTGTGCACCACCACACCTGGCTAATTTTTTGTATTTTTAATAGAGACGAGGTTTCACTATGTTGGCCAGGCTGTTTTTTAACTCCTGACCTCAAGTGATCCGCCCGCCTCGGCCTCCCAAAGTGCTAGGATTACAGGCGTGAGCCACTGCACCCGGCCCAAAACAGGCATTTCTAAAAGTTTAACGCTCTCCCTTCCACAGGAAAATTTTAGTTATCAGAGTATGAAATGCCCTTTAAAATTTAAAGTTCCCATAAAGTATTTCAAAAAATGATAGAAGAGAAACAATAGGCAAGCAGAACAGGGAATAGGAACTAGCATGGTTAAACAGAATTAAGAGTGGAAAAGATGCAACAAACAGCATCCTGTGATGATAGATGTGTAGGGTCTTTAAGCTAATTAAAACATAAATGAGCTACACAAAACTTGAGAATATATGAAACTAAACCAGGACAAGAAGTTAACTTTACATTAATAAGTCATTCATAAAAGTAGACAAAGGGCTATCTTTATATCCATCTAAACATCTGTAAAATGTGTATATTAACAGCAAATCTGCTAATCAAGCTATTAATAAGCAAATGGCAATTATTCCAATCTAACTCACAGCTCTCAGTGATTTAAATAGTATGAATATTTTCTCAGTATAGAAAAATTATATTATCTATTAAATATAATAGTCCTTTGGAAATTATGAGGCGTTTAGAATACAGTTTAATAATTGAGTATATAAAATGAATATGGACAAAAGAAAAAATGCATGACAAAAGTAAGAAAAAGTGAATTATCTTAAGAGTACTAGTTGCAGTTCTGGTCAAGTTACTCATACCTCATTATAAGCATTCAGGTATCTTAAAAGATAACTTGTTCTTATTTTGAGTAGATGACATATAAAAAACATATTTTGAAACTGACAGAATTCCATTCTCTAAAGTTTCTTTTTCTTAGTTTTTTACTCCTCAAGTAATCAGATGAAAATCTGTGTCCACAGATTTTTCAGAAGATATATTTAGAGGAAAGACTTACAGATAATCAAGGAAAACTGTGTGGCATTTTGAGAATAAACACTAAAAGAGGAATTTGGTGCTAAAAAGAAGCTATCAAGACAAAAATATTAGTACTTTCAAAACTTGTAAGACCAACTATTGAACCTAGAAATAACCTGAACATAAGAAATGAACTATTCTGTTAGGAATAGATAAGGAAAAGGGACACAAGAAAGCACAGCTAACTATGAAGTTTTAAAAAAGAAAAAAAGGCCAGGCGCAGTGGCTCACACCTGTAATCCTAGCACTTTAGGAGGCTGAGGCAAGTGGATCATCTGAGGTCAGGAGTTCGAGACTAGTCTGGCCAACATGGTGAAACTCCATCTCTACTCAAAAATATAAAAATTAGCTGGGCGTGATGGCATGTGCCTGTGGTCCCAGCTATTCAGCTACTTGGGAGGCTGAGGCATGAGAATTGCTTGAACCTGGGAGGTGGAGGTTGCAGTGAGCTGAGATTGTGCTGCTGCACTCCAGCCTGGGTGACAGAGCAACTGTCTCAGAAACAAAACAAAACAAAGCAAAACAAAACAAAATCCCTCACACACAAAAAAGAAAAAGCTGACTTCCCCAAAGCAGTAGCATAACATGCTAAAGGACCTCTTTCTATGTCCCTTATTTACTTACATTTGCTAAAGCTAGAATACAAATAGGTGACAATGTGCAATCTCTTTCTAAAATGTTTCTAAATTTCTAATGTTAATTCACAATTTTATTTCCTCCAATATGCAAGAAAATTTTGTTTTGCACATAAGCATTCATAACTTTGGAAATTTTAATCCATGATATAAATTCAAAGATGCCAAGACACCTATTGCAATTTTTTTTCTTTGAGATGGAGTTTCACTCTTGTCGCCCAGGCCAGAGTGCAATGGCATGATCTCGGCTCACTGCAACCTACACCTCCCGGGTTCAAGCAATTCTCCTGCCTCAGCCTCCCTAGTAGCTGGGATTACAGGCGCCTGCCACCACGCCCAGCTAATACCTATTGCAATTTAAAAACGAATTACAGCTATAAGTAGAAAATTTTTGTTAAATTTAGTGTGGATTTTTGTACCCATTTTCTATTTCAAGTAGATTAACCCCTTAGATATATTCTGCTAAAATCATATTTGTTGCCTAACACCCAGTTAACAAAGCAAAACAAAAACCAGTTAATTTATAAAAACAAAATGCTAATTCTTGTTCTACACGAATGTATTTCACAGATTTTAAGGGGTTAATCACCAATTAGAAGACATGCTGTGTCCACACTATTTTATGATTAAACGTTAATGGGAATATATTAATTCAAATTAACATGGTCATGTAAAATATATAACCCACTCAACCATTTAAAAACTAGTGTGAACACTGCTCAATTCTAGAAGAGACGAAGACAAAACAAACAAAACAGTCACACAAAGGACAATAAATGCCAGGCTCTGCATCCAAAATCCCTCCTTTATCAAATGGCAGATGTGACACTGAGCTTTTGAAAACCTTGGTCAAAAATCCTTCCGATGTCTTGGCAGCAACCCCTGACAGGATCAATCCCCTCTGTTAGAAGGCTTTGGACCGGGCCTGATAAGCTACAGGTGGGAAAAAACACACACAATACTTAACTTGCTGCAGAAAAGATTCTGTAGCAAGGGTTAGAGCATTCTGAACATTTCAAGCTTAAAGTCAATTAAATGTTTACTTAATGTTTAACTGTCAAACACAGTATCATAAAACAGATCTGTCATGCGTTTAACAGTTATTTGGACAATGTAATCATTTCCTTTATTAAATAATTTTTGGTATTAAAAAGGACCATTATGCATTAAAGAAGCTACCACACAATGCGCAAGTAGTAACTCTCACGATTCACAATTGTTCTTCCGGCAAAGCCTTCCTTAACCCCTGTACTAACTCCCCAAAGCAAGCTATAGGCTTTAAATGATTTTAAGACACAGAGCATTGGGAGCTGCAGTGAGAGAGAATACATACCGTTATTCTGCAGCAAGAAAGAAGCAATCTTCATAATGAAGCTAAAGACATGGTTTACTGCAGTTATCTGCAGCAAGGAACACTATCAATGTTTCTACACTTTGACACATCCAACTTTTCAGCTCAGTGTCTTGAAGCAAAATCTCTCCATTTTGGACTGACCATTTTCCTCGTCATATTTACGAAATTCAGAACAATAATTCTAACTCAAGTCTGGGTCAGACAAAAATATAATTTTGTTTCCTTTAGAAGGGATAGGTTATCAAATAATTTACTGCAAATATGATACTATTCACTTTAGACTTTTACAACATAAAATGGCTTGATACTGTACAAATTTAATTAAGTATAAATATAACTGAACAAAATGTATTCTGAAATAAAGTTAAATGGTTATAATTTTACACTAAATATAGCAACATTTATAATATGTCATATTAGTTTTATCAAATCCCATATGCTGTATATGACCTGACCAGATTGACTCAGGAACTGTCTCTCCAGCGACACCCATGGCCAGACCTTGAGTAGAAACTCATGTTCACATAAGAAAATCCTTTACACAAAACTCATTTAAGATGCAAAGCTTAAGATATAAATATCATCTGATTATGGTATACATGCAAAGTATGTAAAATTAGACATCTCCCAATGGCATTTTTGGTAAAATGTTCTTTTCCTGGGTTGTGAAAAGCCCAGTGTCTTAAAAAAATTGCTCTAAGAAAACAAATTTAAAGAAACAGTAATTGAGAGACTACTGATGCTATTTTATACAAATTAATTTTAATATTAAGTATGTAGTACCCTCTTCCTCCTCAACCTGTATCACAAAGAAATATTAGTGTAGACTGTTACTCCATACTCAACAAGATGTATAAAAACATGAAAGGAAACAAAGTAAATTTTATCTGACCCATAAAACAACAGAACCAACATACTGCAGACACTGATCATGCTTTTCAGCTTAAAAGCTTTTGAAGCTCTGAAAATGTTACAGAATAGTCCCTAAAGCAACATTGCTGGCACCAGCAAGATTTCATATTCTATAGTTGTAAATTAAGTTTAAAAACCTTGAATTGTGCTGTGACTCACTATCTACATTTACAGTTTATTTTTCAGTATCTCAAGTGTGATATTAGGGTCAAATGTCCAAATCCTCCTGCATTAGGATGTTCTGCATTTATGAAAGTGCTCCACGCCAAAGAGCAACCTCAGAGAACTAGAAATATTTACCACAGGACAAGCCAAATCCACTATCACATATCTAAAAATGCCTCTTAAAAACATGTGTTATGAATACTTAGCCAATTTTGTTTGTGAAAACTCTTGTCTTTTTTGTAAGGCAAGGCAAGAGCAAAAACTTCTTAATGCCAAGTTAAAGTTGTGTCCCCCTAGTCACTAGCAACATTTTAAAACCATTTTTTCATGCATTGACTATGCCAGTAAAAATAATTTTGAAGTTTTTTTCCAGAAATCTGAGGTTAGCAAGAAAAGAAAGAAATCAAGAAAATCAATCATACCATAGTGTTTTATATAAAAATACATCACTAAATAGAGCATTTACTCTGTGGGAAATTAACTTAGGCAAAACCGGTTGCTAAATAAGTCAAATCTATCAAATTCACATGTAATGCCAGCATGTTGCCTTCTAGGGCTTAATACCATCTTAAAGAGTAGATAAATTAAAAAAAAAGTTAATAGAAAGTAAAAAGTTTAATGGCTTTCCAACCTCCTTCCCTCATGTTCTCTTCTCGAATAATTGGAGATGTCAGGGTGATAGTGACTTGCATTTTGGGTTCCACACATGAATTCAAAATTATTGCCGCTTCAGATACAGCACATTTTATGTCATACTTCTCAGGGCTTATAACCTGTGTAATGAAGATTATAAGAAACAAATTGGATTGGATCTGTTGTATTAACAAACAAAAGCAGTTTCATTATGGCTCTTTCACTCTCTCACTAGCCTAACCATTCTATATGAGGACTAGATCATATACTGCTCCTTCTAGGAAGCCCTGCCATACATGCCAGTATTATTAGTCTTACTTTCAACTTTCAGAATGCTGTGTTGAATATTTACCATTGTTTGTATTGTGAGTTATTTGTACATACGTATGTCTTAGATGATAAATTCTTGGATAAAAGCAACACTGTCATATTTATAACATATTTGCATAATTTGAATGAAGCTAAAATAGCTACCTGACCTTAAAAGGAGCTACAATTTAACTATTGCCATATTGTACCTTTTCTGTGAAATCCTCATTTTATCAGGGAGCAGAAAGTCTCAGTCAATATCCAGAAAAACCAGGATTTGCTGTAATTTGGTAGACACATAAGCTCCATTTTATATGAACAAATGAAGACTCTACAAAAACTACATACAGTATTTACAGTATAGTATCTAGGTTTAAATCCTAGTTCTAATAGTTTACCAGTGATGCGATGACAGACAAATTATTTAACTACCCTGCATCTATTTCTGTAAGATGGAGAAAATAATTGTACCTAACCTATAGGGTGGCTGGAAGATTAAATGAATCAACTATATAAAGCACTTAATATAGTATTATGTAAGTATTAACTATAAATTAATTTTAGTTCACTTGCTTATCCACTTGAAGAGTATTTCACTTCTAGCTTAACTGGCTGTTAGTTATTTAGTTATGATATATTCCCTGGTTTGCAATTTTACTAAGCACCACAATTAGGATCAAGATGTTTATCGCAAATTCTATGATTCTTCCAAGGCCTCCAAACCTTTTCTTTTCCCCCTTCATTGCCCTAGCAGCCTCAACAGGAGTACGAAGTAACACACAACAAAGCCAATTCTGCTGGCTCCTGATAATTTAAAAAAAGACTCATCTACAATAAAAAATTTCCCATCTGGAATAATAGTAATATAAAACAAGCAACAGCAAGTGCCAGAGTTGTCAGAGTTTTAAGTTTAATAGTGTGCTTCACTGTCCCTTTTGTCATAGGCTGCTCTGCTACAGTAAGGTACTGTTCTAATTCACTACTGCAGAACACACATTACCAATGAAATTTGATTCCTTGAATTTAGAATGCTTCATTAAATTCCAAGTTTCATACCCTTAATTATTAAAGGAATCACTACTTTAAATCTCATTCTGACAAGGCTAATATGTAAAATTTTTGTAAATTTAAGCTTAACAAAAAGTTTGCTTTTGTAGGACCCAAATAAAATATTCTATTAGTTTTGCATTGCCATGTTTTGCTGGATGGAGACAAGAGAAGTATTTCCTACCATTATAAACATGCAGAAAACTGAAAATATTCACAATATAACTGGGGAAATTCAAATCAGAAAGACTACTTTAGTTACTATATTAAAAGCATTCAAATAGACAAGAGGTTCATGAATTTAAAAAATTTAACCTTGCTACACATGGGATTTTATTTTTAAAATCACTTTGTCCTAACAACTGCCTTCTTGTGATTCAAGTCTTGGAAAAAGAACAAGAAAAGGAAGGCATTTGCTGCAATTTTACATTTTTAAATACATCAGCAAGATGGCTTCATGCCAAATACAATCACTATAAAACCTAAAAAAGATGAAGTAGAAAATAGTTTCATCAGTTTGCACAATCAAACAAAAAAACTCAATACAGAAAGTCAAGCCAAAATTTTAAAGGCTGGCTTAGGTTTAAACTGAAGCACAGTCAGTCCTGCCAAAAACTTCTGAACCAGACAAGGGGTAAAAATTAACATTTCCATAATACTTACAGCAAGCTGTTTGGGTAGGTTTTCTGCAATACGGCTTAATAATGTCTTTGAAGGTTTCTCTGAGCACAGCAAAACAAGGTTGACATTTCTATCTCCTCGGAGAAGTAATCCTTTTGCCAATACTCCCACTCGCAAAACTCCTTTCAAAGCTCTGCAGTAAAATAAAATTATATTATGATATTTCTCTGCTTAACCAGAAGCATAATATTCTGTAAACATACAATAGTAAGTGAAATAACTTTTATACCATTAAAATTTCCATCAACTGCAGTAGAAAGACATCCAGCATTTTTAGAACTATACTTCATTTAAGCAATGTGGATTTAAAAAAAAAAAAAAAAAAGAGCTAAGTTCTTTACAGAAAGATAACTGCAAAGCAATGGACATTAACACTTCTGTTTCTTATTTCACAAGTCAGAATAGTAAGAGCCATGTTTAATGTAATACAAAAATATTTTCAAATGGTAAAAGGAAAATAAAAAGCTACAGCTAATAATGCAAACTTGATATACAGACATTGCTAAAGCTTAGGCTTACTCATGCTTTACAGTCAGTGCTTTAAGGGAATAGTTATTAAAACAAAGACTGAGTGTGGGGCAGAAGCAACAAATAAATCAAAACAGAAAAATCGCAGCTGAATACAACTGTAAAACTATAATGGCTGCTTTGAAATACTCAAAATAGTTTATATAAACTTAAAATGAGTACAATTACAAGGTCAGAGACCACATGTGTTCGTGGAACTGTGTATTTCTATTTTTGCAAGCAGCAGCTGAATACACGAAATATCTAACACAGGCATGTTTAAAATACATAGAACTCACACCAGAGTTATCAGTCATAAGCTGTATTTCAAATGTAAGAAGTCCACATAAGAAAAAACAAAATTATAGACATGGTAAGTAACTTTCAAAACACACCTGTCTTTACCTCCCTCTTTCTTATCATCTCCCTCTTTGTTCTTGTTCTTCTCATGTTCAGACAAACTGTCTGAAA